>NC_134590.1:86455123-87098560 GCF_037038515.1 Microtus pennsylvanicus | reverse complement strand
ATCGTAGGGAATGAATAAAAGATGTATAACTATTGTGCATTTCAAAACTCAGTTAAAATCTTATCAGAAACCTTCACTTTCACCATCTCCTCTCTTATTCTTGAATACAGACAAGTTCTGTTATCTAAGATAATTAGACTAGTTGGGCTCCTACCATAATCATGTTCACATATGAACTGTCTGCACCTTTCAACTGTGTTAGAGAATTATTGTGTGTGATTCATGACTCAGTATTTACTATTTCTTATAATGATATTTTTATTTGCCTTTTGCTACTATGAAGAAAAAACATTAAAAGCAATCTAGGTACTAATTGGAATCACAAAATTTATCAACAGTAGCAATAAGCCTGCTCAAGAAGATCGTACACAGTGCCAAATAACCAAAACCTTTGCACATCATCCTGAGATTGGGGTTCTTTTTTAAGCACTACACTGAAAGTTGATTGGTTAGGTACATTCAATTTAACTCATTAAAAATTCCTATCTCTGTTTTCGATAGAGAGGGAAGAATGGAATAGAGACCACAGGACAGTTAAAAAGGAAGGAGGCACAGAACTAAAACTGGAGTCAAACTGATAAGAAAAAGAAATCGAACATGAGACAAGCAAACATATGATGGCAAAGTGCTGTTCATGTTCTAGTCATAGGATGAGTGGTGGGTTCATGGATAAAGATACCTTAGGGATATGTTGCATAAGGTTTATCAGATATTAAATTCTTAACTATATTAGCTGCATCAAAACATACAAATTAGACCTTAGTCTTGAACTTCAGATTTCTACCTGTTTTTCCTGTTAAGATTATGAAGGACTATGAAGTGAAGAATTCTGGGAAAAAAATCTATGGTGTAGCTACAACACCCTACTCTCTGGTATAAAACATTTTCTAAACAGATAGGGAAAGCATTTCATGGGCTTTAATTTGAAAGCTTTCTAGTACAGAATCTTACTTCTTCCACTCACACACTGCTGAAACTTCTGCATACTGAAAACTTTGAGGAACTAAGGCATTTTCTTCATCTGCTGCATCAAATTATGTTGAGGATCATATTTATCAATATTTTCTTCTGAATTCATCAAAGGCAGTCTTGCAGGGCAGTTTGTTAGAGACAATGTTCTTTGAGACTGGTATGCTTTTGATTTCCCTTTAAGACAAGTAGTTGATAGGAAATTAACAAATAAAACCTATAGAGAGGGACTGTCCTAGAAAGCAATCCTGAATTACAGGATCTGACTGTATAATTCAACAGTCCCACAAATGAAGGCCCTAGGATTTCCCGGGATCAGAAATCCACCAATAATTGATGTTGGAGCTATATTTCATCATTCTTTTCAGTGTATAATGTGTCATGAGACACCATTGATAAGCTTGTTTGGGAAAAAAAGAGTGTAGATATTTAAGCATTTCAGACACCAATGGGCAGACACCAAAAAGGTAACAAATTTGTTTAAGTGAACCACTTGAAACTCATTCTGAGGCAGTGAGATGTTATAGTCTCAGAAGCAAATGGATCTAGAATTCCATCCTTGAGGATGATATTGTGGAGTTCAAGAAAATTTACCAACTAAAACAGGAGGAAAAATAATTTACAAAAGGAAGCTTGCTAAAGCAGTAGGTAAAAGGTCCAAAGTCAGGAAGAAAAAGCAAACAAACAAACAAACCCTGCCTAACAGTTAGTCAAAATGAAGAGAACTTCAGCTCTGTCATAGCCAACCATGACTTACAACATTTGCAGATTTCAAGCCATGTAACCTGTAGACAGAAAGAACTCCAGAACCAGCAACAATCTCATTTAGCATGAGAAACACTGCTATGAATGAGTAGGAGAAGATTATTGGATGATAGCAAAAAGACCCTTAAGGAAAGAGAAAATACTCTTCCTCTGTGGTGTCCAATTACACCCTATCAGCTATTGCACTGAAAATAGAATCACTCTCAGTAATTATGGAAATGGTACCTTGGAAACAGGAGGTGCTTACACTAAATGCTGAGTCAGCAAGCAGCACAGGGCAGCTGTTCTAAGCCCCTTTTAAAGAAACTGGACACCTCATTTCTTTTTATTATATATTTGTATATATATGTCTTTCATATATTTTGCACATTTATGGAGAGGGACATATTGGTAGTTCAGAATTTTAAAAATAATTTTTTTACTTTATGTATATTGGTGTTTTACCTGCATGCATGTCTGTATGAGGGTATAGGATCCTGATGGAGGTGGGTCTTGTATCTTATCTGTTGCTTTCATTGGTTAATTAATAAAACTGCTTGGCCTGATAGGACAGAAAATAAGGTAGGCGGAGTAGACAGAACAGAATGCTGGGAGAAAGAAGCCAAGTCAGGCAGTCGCCATGATTCTCCCACTCCAGACAGACGCAGGTTAAGATCTTTCCTGGTAAGCCAGCTTGTGGTGCTACACAGAATATTAGAAATGGGTTAGATCAATATGTAAGAGCTAGGCAATAAGAGGCAGGAACTAATGGGCCAGGCAGTGTTTAAAAGAATCCAGTTTCCATGTAATTATTTCGGGTAAAGCTAGCCGGGTGGTGGGAAGCAGCCCGCCTCAAATATTACAACAGGATCCCCTGGAACAGAAGTTACAAACAGCTGTGGGAATTGAAGTCATATGTGGGTGCTGGAAATTGAACCCAGGTCGTCTGGAAGAGCAGCCAGTGCTTTTAACTGTTGAGCTGTTTCTCCAGTCCCTGACAATTCAGCATTTTTATAGTCCTGAAAGAGTTAAGAGAGGGAGAAAATGCCATTCCTTAAAGTGACTTTAGAGTCTGTAAAATTGAAGGTTTTAAATGTGTGGCTTATTTTTTTTCTCAAATGAAGGACAATTCCAGTTAGTGTATATTATGTATACTTTGGACCTCTCTCAGGCTATGCTTCCCTTCCCTTTCCTGCAATACACAGCATATTTCCTGTCTCTCTCCTTGTCCTCCATTACTCCCACCCTGAATGAATTCCACTAGCTCTTTTGAGGTTATTTAGCAAGGACAGAGCCTCAGGGTTTCACATCTCACCTGCAGAGACACAGTGAATGTTGCTGAGACACGTTATAGCCTGAAATTCATCCTGCAGATCCAGAGGAGATAGTTCATCTTCGTGCTTTAGAATTTTCCAAGATTTTAAAGAGATCACATCAGCATTTTCTAGAATCCCCATTGTTTCGCTGACAGCTTTAAAAGATTGTCTTCTCTGGCTGTAAAATTAAGGATGTCATTTTTAATGATCAATGCTATTTATCATTCCAGAGGATGGTTTCTGGTGAGAATCACAAAGATGCCTTTATGAGGCAGGCCGGGAGCTTGGAGTAAATCAGCAGATATTTTTATGGTGACCAAGTGACAGAGCTGTAGTAATCATGTGGAAAGTGTCACCAGACTCTAAATAACACTCTCTTCCATGTTGCCTCTGACCTGCCGCTCATTTGTTCCAGCTGCTGCTAACAGAGCATCTTTTCAGTCAAGAACATATGAGAATATTCTGGGAGTCACCATCTGATAGACACTGGCTTTCAGCACCTATTGTATCTCTAACCAAGCATGAAGCAGACTCCATGTTAGTTAATTTCTCTGAACTTCAGTGTGCACAGCGGTAAACAGTTCTCCACTCTGGAGATAGATTCTGTGAGGCTGTGGTCCTGCATGGGAAATACTTACATATCTCATTGACTAGTTTGCTCTTCACTGGGCTAAAATTAGGCTGAGCAGCGCAGCCACTGAAAACTTCCAATGTCATAAATTATCAATTGTGCCCTCCAGGAGATGTTCCCCTTGATCAGTCAAAGCAATGGTTTCCTGGCTAGTTAAGAAAGTGTGACAAACAGTAATTATTCTCATTAAGTTAACTTGGTTTCTAAGACCTTCCCTGATACCCCAAGAACAAAGATTAATCCACGGGCTATGGTAATTTTGAAGGAAACCCACAAATAAAGTATCAGGGACCCAGTTATATATAGATAATAGAGAAATGAGTTTGGGGTTCTGGCTTTCTATTGGGGGGGATGAAAATCTACATCTGGGAATGGTGAGGTGTGTTTGATCCATCATATTTGGTGCCTGCCACCCTAGTGCAAGGCTACAAATGAAGGTCCACCTATTCTAGGATCAGTGTTTGTAGCCTTTAAGAACCCCACAAAGACACAAAGCTGGGCCCCCACCCTACAAAGACAATAGCTGGGCCTCTGCCCTAAAAGACAATAGCTGGGCATCTACTCTACAAAAATGATAGCTGGGCCTCTACACTACAAAGATAAGAGCTGGGCCTCTATACTACAAAGACACTAACAGGACCTCTATCATCCGAAGACAGTAGCAGGGCCTGTCTCAGCCCAAGGAACTGTTTTATAAAGTGACATCCCCTCATGTCCTTGACAAGTCAAATAAGTTTCAGCTTCTTTCTTATGCTGTTGCTTCGTTTAAGTACCACAAGAAACAGGCAGATATTAAGTAGCACTAAATATGATGAGATACATTGGAGGAAGAATCTGATAGAGAAATCAGGACAGAGTCAGGAAGCAGCATGAAGCAGGAGTCTCATGACACCACGTATTGTTGCAGGTGAGACAGCAATGAAAGGATAAGGGAAGGCTGGACGTATCTCATATGACGACAGTTCTAAGGAAAGTCAGGAGGACCACTGGATCATGATCAAATTCAAATGTTAGGTTATTGGATTACATTCTAAAACCTCTCATCCAGTCTCCTTGTTTTCTGGGGGGAAACAGTCAACTTGAGGGACTCTGGTGATATGAGATTTCCTGATGTTTTGTTACCATTGATTAATAAAGAATCTGCTGTGGGCCTATGGCAGGCAGAATAGAACAAGAAGGGAATTACAAGCAGAGATAGAAGAGAAAAGGCAGAATCAGAGTGTCACCATGTAGTTGCCAAAGGAGAGAGATGCTCTGGAACCTTACTGGTAAACCACAAGCCTCATGGTAAATTACAAAATAACAGGAATGGGTTAATTTAAGATGTAAGAATTAGTTATTAAGAAGCCTGAGCTAATAGGCCAACCAGTGTTTTAATTAATACAGTTTCGGTGTGACTATTTCAGGACTGGGCGGCCAGAAACAAACAAGCAGCATCACTAGGTCACTAACTAAGAGTAGCTGGGGGAATCTTGACTTCATTAGAAGACTGATAAGTTTCAGAAAGCAGCTCTTGGAACAGCAGCTTTAATGCTGTTTTTTATAGGTGTAGAAATGATTTTCTACTACATCTCTCTTCATGTCTACAGTCCTTTTCTCTGGCTCTAAGCTACAGGTAAGGCTATTTTCATTATAACCAAGCAAGTTGGTTACCAGTGGCACAATTTTACTCAGCCCTCACAATTTGTGTCTGTTAACCGAGAGCTGACTAAGGTTCTGTTGAGGGAGTCAGAGTTCCTGGTCCTCTTGACTCCTTTTCAATGGGTGGCTCTCTAAGGATATAGGCTTGGCAGGTCCTTCTTTCCTGCCCATTGCTATAAGTCATCTTTTCCTGTGAATAGATGCAGGTATTGTTTGGAGTTTTATTGCTGCCGCGATAAACTCTTAACCAGTTTGTTCATTGATGAAAGTGTAGCATTTATCATCTCAGCATATGATCTCATTCCATAGGAAGACATCCAGGGCAGTGTGGTCTGGCTCTCTGTCTTGGATCAAAGTATTAGATAAGCTTTGCTGTTATCTCCATGGTTCATGGAGCATCCATCTTCCAGCCTCATCCAGTCCCCTACAATTGAAACACTGAATATCCAGTTTATGCTAGCTGTCAGCTGGGGCTGCTTCTAGCTTCTAAAGGCAATTTCCTTTTTTTTTTTGTCATAGACATCTGTAATATTATATCAAATCACATTTGTTCTTATGAGTTGACTTTTCCTTCTGCTACTCCATCAAGAAAACAGTCTGATTGGTAAAGGTTTATGTGATTAGGCTAACTCAAATGATAATCCCAAATACTTCTTATTTTGGAGTTGACTGATTACTGATGGTATTTAACATTTCCACAGCCATTTTATTTCTAGCAACATGCTATGGTCAGAGTGTGATATTGACAATTGTAGGAATTAAGGCAGAACATTGGGTGTGTAGGGTAGAGGGCATCTATAAAATTCTACCCACAACAAGAATGTTAATGCAAACACTCTCCAAAATCATTTCCCCTGTTTTCTGAATGTTTTTGAGTTTTCATGCAGGTAAGAGTTTTTAATTTGCCATGTGATCCTGCACAGTAAGTATATAAGAACAGGAACATTCACTAACACTGAGACAGAACAGAAAATTGACAAACATAAGCATTGAGAAAGCGATGTTAATAAGGTTATTTAGAAGATGGCAAATAGAGAAGCCTAATAATTTGATAATAAAGGACATCACAGCATCTCAGAAACAGGAAGAATCTGTTATAGCTGTTTGTCCCTAATGTTTACGGCTGGCAGGTAAGGTATTAACAAAAATTATTGGGATGGTTCAGATGCAAACAAAATCTGCTTATATAGAAAGACTTTGGTTGCAATAAAATGATTCAGGAATATGAGAGCTGATTGATAAAATTGTATCTAAAGAATCACATAAAAATATAACCGGTACTTATCTTTTGTCATGTTGATAAAAAACCCAGCATTATAAACAGAGAAAAATCAAAAAAGAAAAGCAATATACTTATTATAAAAACTGAAATATTTTTATACAACTGCAAAAAAACATGAAGAAAAGTAAATGAAATTGGGGGATAGGGTAAAATGAACACCATCTATTGTAAGGTGTATTACAAATAATAGCTAATACATTTACACATGTAAGTTTATACAGAAGCACCATTAATATAAAAAGGGAACTTGTCTAAGTAACTAGACTATGTTTATGTAACTAGACTGTTAGTATACAAAGAAATAAAGTTGGTTACTATTTGTAAAATATAATACAACATCTTGAAAATAAGTAATAAAAATAATAAATGCACATATAGAAGCATTAACAAGAGAATGAAAGGGTCAAGTTATCTTTTATCAACCTAGAGTCAGACTTCCTATAAAAAATGAAAATGAAAAACATAAATATACATTTACTTTTTCTTTCAAAAAGTTTGAATTTCAGAAATATGGAAGAAATCAAGGATATGCACAAACATTCATCAATAAAAGAATCAATACATAAGAATCAGTCATAGTGAAAAAATAGAGCAACTAAATATCCAAAAAGGGAATTGGTTTTATAAGATATGTATATAATATACATATACACACACACATATATATATATATATATGCAACATCAGTCTCTAGAGGATTGTTAAATGATGTGGAAATACTGTGCTTCATCATGTATCACAGAAGGAAAATAAACAATTTGTGCCCATTATATCATTTTTGCAAAGAAAAGTACATTTTTATGTTATACTGGTATTTCATATAGGAAATAGTAAAAATGTTGGCTTGATGATAACTATTTATACATGTAAATGGAGTTGAAAATATTCTCTCCACACAGAGGGAAGAATGTCTAATTCCAAATCATTAGAGGCAAGCAATTCCGATAATCAACCAGAGTTAAGTATTCATGATTTTCAACCAAGTTTACCCAGAAATGATATCCTATTGCTCATAGATGAGATTTTGGCAGGCTGTCTATAGATATCTTCTGATAGTCATTTTGAACTACAAATTTTAAAAGTCTTAGTATTAATGTTAATTATATAAGAATATTAGATTGTCTTGAAATTCCATTATATACAAGAACTACACTTTACTTTTCAGGGGTAAATTTGATTTTATTTTTTAAAAAAGAACTCTAAAAGCTAAATGTTTTATTGTGTGCATTGCAGAAATCAAGAAGCTGAATTCTTACAAGCTCCAGAGTAACTACTATCTATCATCTCAAATTTAGATCCGATGACAACCATTGCCCATCTTCACAATTTCAGATCTACAGAGAAGAATTGTCCAACTTCCCAAGTTCAGATCTATAGCTATCCATTGTCCATCTTCTCAAGGTAATATCTACAAAGGAAGAAAAAAGCATTTTGTTTGGTTTGAAGGTTTTGTCTAAATTACCCCAAAGATGGGCTCTTGAAGTATACTTCTTTTGTTTACTCTGTAACCCAGCAAGTACCCTTATCGCTATGATACAACATCATGCATTTATGCACAGTTATCTATCCTGTTACATATTTATACTCAAATGTCTGAATTGTCTCTACTGAGAACTTCTGAGAGACTTTAGAGTCCTAATATGGCTTCTCTCTCAGGTTTTCTCACTTCTTTCTTTTCTTCCTCTTCTCTCTTTAGAGTTGTCTCCTCCCTCAGATATGTGGGTGGGCATAGCTGTGTCCCTGAGGCTATTAATATGCCCGTGCCTTTCAGAAGAACCACTTTTCTTTCTGTTCAAATCTTTGGTGTTCTCCATATAGCAACTTCCTCTTGTTTGGAAAGCCATTTTGTGTTTACTTCAACCTTAAGATGTTGAATCACCGGTGATTTGTATGAATGCAAAATGTATTCTTTCATGGTGTACAATTAGGCTTCAGGAGGACATGGACTGATAAGAGACAGCCGCTGACTTCTACTTCCTGAAAGCTATCATTTTCCTAGCCCAGCCCCTTTTTATCCATCTATTAAGTAAACCAGAACATACAGATTAGGAAGAGCCCCACATGATTTCCAGTATCTTGGATACAAACATCTCTTTGTTTCAGATAACTCCTTTGTCACCCTAAATTAAAACACCCACCTCTTTAAAGTCAATGGCATACAATTATGCAGATTAAAAACATGTGAAGGAAAGACCATAATCAAACTCTTGCTAATAATGGAAAATAAAACCCATTCTTTCAACAATGCCTCTGATTCTGCTTTGAATATTTGACCTTTTGCCTCTGGTGAACAGACCCAGGGTCTTGCTGTACTCTATTCTATAGTGGGTATTTTTCATTTTGGAGCTGTGTAAGTTTTCACTTCACTCACTTTCATTGACATTTATTTTATATTCAAAGTGTTGTTTAAAAGGTAAAAGGAATTCATGGGAAGAATATTATCCAACTGCTTTGAGTGTTTTGGCTAGGTGACATTTAAATGTTCCTATAATAAAACTCTATTCATTAAACTATTTGCCATACTGCTTTGTGTACTCTCAAACCCTAAATATAATTTTACAACTGATAAACAAACACAACATTTATATTCAAGAAGATCCATGTTACAGAGTCAGAATCCACTTAATTGATGAGTTTTGGATTTCAAAACACTTCAAAGAACATTTGATATTTTAATAAATATTTAAAAAGAAAACTATCTTGTAACCTGTAGTGTATTACTGTAGCTCATGGATTAGAAAATATAGCTCATGGGCCAATGTCATTACCTAGATTTGAAATTTTCATGAGTTTAATAATTACTATTCCTTTAAATAGCAAGAAAAAGTAAATAAAATATTACATGGTATAGAATTCTTATAGAATATACATTTTGATTTCTATAAAGTTTTATCCAGACATAGAAAAGTTGAGCTGTATGCACATTGTATCTGAGATCCTTTATGCTAGAACAGCAATGTTGATAGTGTGAATTAGGCTCACAAAGCCTGGGATATTTTCTGTGTGTGGCTTTTTGCAGAAAGGCTTGCTAAACTATGATCTGAGTGAATATTTAGTTACTTTATTACTGTGTGTGGTTAGTGTATTTGGTGCACATGTGTGTGTATGTTCATGCATGTCACCACACATATGTTGTTAGAATACAGACTCATTAATGTTCGTTACCCTCCAACTTATTTCGATCATAATCACTTGTTGTTTACCACTGAGTCTACCAGGCTACCTGAATTAAACATGGCCAATATTCATCTGTTTCTACTACTGCTTTGTTCATAACTGCATGATTCTGACAGGGTGATTTTTTTACCTGTAGTTTGACATAAAAGAAGTAGAAAATGAAAACATATATGATTCAATACAAACTAAGGCAAACTGATAGATTTATATAGAATTTAAAAATATGTATAAAACTGTTTTTTTAATATTAAATAAACTTGGACAAACAGAAACAAGGAAAAATACTGAAAGATATTGGACAAGGTATCAACTTTGAACTATGATAAAAACTGAGCAAAATTGAGATTTGCCATTAGTATCTGTGCAACTTTAAATGCACCATTTACCCTCTCACAAGGAAGAACAATTAATGAACAAGGAATTGAGGGTATCTCTCCTTGTGGAATTTTAAAACTAATTCAGAAACAAGAACATGTAATTGAATAAGTAATTTTAAAATAATCAAAATACTATAAGTAAGTTTTGGAAGAAATGAAAGTCCTAGAATTCAGAAAAAAAGAGGAGTATGTTAGTTGAGCACCCAGTAAGATCTCTCTATAAATGTGGCATCACTCTTACAGATAAAAAGGACAAAGTCACATAATAACCAGCAAAGAAGAAAGAAACTTAATAAAGACATTTCCTTGGAGTGAAATGTCACTGACTAAAGCTTCATGAGTAGGTGAGAAAGCAATGGAAGATAAAGTCAGACCGATTGGCAGAAGCTAGATGATAGGGGACTTTTAAGGAAAACACAGCATCTTTGAAACTACCATAGGAGAGGTGAGTTTATTCTTGGTGCAAAGAAAATATGTTTAATGAACATTTAGCAGGAGAGAGATATTATCTGGTTTACACATTTATGGTCTCCTAAGTGAATGGAAATAGACTGTTCTGAGAACAGTTGAAATTGTTCAAAAAAGACATGTGCTCTTGTCATTTGGACAGATAAGAGTAGAAGAGGATAAAATGGAGATGCCTGAGGACTTGGAGCAGGCCAGGCCTGCTGATGAACTAGAATGAAAAAGGGAGCAAGAGGCACCAGACCAAGTCATGTCAGAAGAACTGACAGACCTGCACAGAATAATCCTGTTCTAAATCACATTCTAGTTCACCAAACAAGTCGATAAAAGTAAATTTTTTTTTTAAAATGACTATCGGTCATGTCAAACCACTATTAAAGGGCTGATTTGCTGTATGCGGAGCTAGAATTCTCTTCGAGCCTTAAGCAGTTTCTAGGAAGAATCTCTGCAAATCCTTTTTCCTAGAGTTAGTCAATTTAGAGTAAAGATGAGAGCAGGATAATTTTAACCCACATCTCTGAAGAGACTAGAGTCTTAGTAAAGTTTGAGATTAAAATATAATCACATCATTTCTTCTTTTACTTTCTTTTTTATTGTGATTTTTTTATTTTTTTAAATTTGTTTTTTTTCTCATTTTCTCAATAAAAAAATATTTAAAAAAATTATTTATTTATTAAGGATTTCTGCCTCCTCCCCGCCACCGCCTCCCATTTCCCTCCCCCTCCCCCCGATCAAGTCCCCCTCCCTCATCAGGAGGGGGAAGAGCAATCAGGCTTCCCTGACCTGTGGGAAGTCCAAGGACCGCCCACCTCCATCCAGGTCTAGTAAGGTGAGCATCCAAAATATGGGGATGTTCTATCGGGAACTCACCAAGGCCAGCTGGCCTGGGTCTGAAAAAGCATGGGATAAAACCGGACTTGCTGAACATAGCGGACAATGACGACTACTGAGAAGTCAAGAACAATGGCAATGGGTTTTTGATCCTACTGCACGTACTGGCTTTGGGGGAACCTAGGCAGTTTGGATTTTTCTTTTACTTTCATTCTTCCAAAACTTCCCATACACTTCTTACTCCTTCTTAAAATTCATGACTTCTTTTTCTCATAAATTTTTAATACACACATACGCACACACACACACATATATACACACATATATTTGCTCAAATACAAGATAAGGGAATCTTGATGACAATGAGCCTAAAAGATTTCACACATGGAAAAACAAATGCTGTTCAGCCCTGTGTGAACAGATAATCTAAAATACTTGAACTGGAAGAAGCAGATGGTAGGGTGACATTTTCCAGGAACTGTGGGATTGGGGCACAAGACAATATTGCTTAAAGTTTTACCATTTTATAACTAAAACAAGTCCTTCCAGGGATCTAATATATAGGATATTCACTGTGGCTAATTATAATGCATTCTTGAAACTGCTAAGAAGGCAGATTTTATTTATTTTTTTTTAAATATTTATTTATTATGTATACAATATTCTGTCTGTGTATATGCCTGCAGTCCAGAAGAGGGCACCAGACCTCATTTCAGATGGTTGTGAGCCACCATGTGGTTGCTGGGAATTGAACTCAGGACCTTTGGAAGAGCAGGCAATGCTCTTAACCGCTGAGCCATCTCTCCAGCCTTAAGGCAGATTTTAAATGTTATAACAAGAAAATGGCTTTTAGGCCATAGGCATGGTAATTACAAGATAATAACTTTGCTGTGAGATAATGTTCTTGTACACTGTAAGTACTTGTCACTTGTATTAGTTTAATAAAACACTGATTGGCCAGTAGCCAGGCAGAATGTATAGGCAGAGTTATCAGACTAGGAGGAATCTGGGAAGAGAAAAGGCAGAGGTGGTCACCAGCCAGATGCAGAGGAAGCAAGATGAGAATGCCTCACTTATAAAAAGTACCAGGCCACATGGCTAACACAGACAATAATTATTGGTTAATTTAAGTTGTAAGAGCAAGTTAATAATAAGCCTAAGCTAATAGGTCAAACAGTTTGTAATTAATCTATGCCTCTGTGTGTTTCTTTGGGACTGAATGGCTGCAGAACCAAGCAGGACAGAGCTTCCACCTACATAAGTTGCTGATGATTACAACAAATATGCACACTTTATATTGTTAACCTCATATAACACTTAAAATTAAATTTGTTATTCCAAGTGCAGTTTGAAAGGATGGATTTATAAAAATACAAGTCATTTATGCCACTTTCTTGAACATTCTGTACAAGATACATTATAAGTGCAAAGACATAAACAGGATGTATATAAAATGAGATGTACTATTTGTATTAAGGGTCTTCAGCACAAAATTATATCTATCTACCATCTATCTATCATCTATCTATCATCTATCTATCTATCTATCTATCTATCTATCTATCTATCTATCTATCTATCTATCTATCTATCATCTATCTATGTATCATTATCTATCTATTTATCTATGTATCATTATTTATCTATCTATCATCTATTTATCTATCATTTATCTATTATTTTCCTACCCACCTACCTATCTTCTATTTATAATTTATCATCTATCCATCAATATATCTATCTATTACCTGCATATCTATGAACAATTTTATTATGAGAATTGGTTCATACAAATGTGAGACAAGAGTAATGATTTCAGTGATCTGGAAAAGAAATCTATGAAGTGTGAGTTTAAAAGCCATAGAATAAAGAGAACTAAGGATATGACCTCATTACTAAGGGCAATAACCTGAAGACTATAGTAAGGATAACCGGTGTAAGTTCTCAACTCTAAAGTCCCCCAAAGGAAGGACTGTGATATCTGAGAGCAAGAGAAATGGATATACTAGATGAAGGAAGAATTCATGTTTACTTTGCTTTTTTATTGATACATTTTTCCCAATGGATTAAGTGAGGTCTGGCCACAATAATGATGGATGATGTCTTTATTCAGTTCATTGACTCTAATTGTAACTTACTTTGGAAATTCCCTTAAAATTGGATCCATAACGGCTTGTTAAAGAATAATAGAAAAATTCTATAATTTAAGCAAGTATCCCCTTCACATTTTAATAGATATGGTTTACATTCTTTGAATTTGAAAAACTTCAGAGTCAGAGTATCACTGGACTAAAAAAGCCATCTAACCTCATTGAGTTTCTATTATATGCAATGTATTTGAGGGTAATGAATTATAGATTACTTGCTTCCAATCTGCTTAAAGGTTGATGTCAGTGATATCACAATTCTATTTTGAGATTACTATTGACAATTATATTTACTATCAAAATTTGTCCAATGTTTTATAAATAAATTTACGGAAAATATAGAACCCGTTTTTTTTTTATAACAAGCCCTATGCCATAAAGCTTGATCAAACACAAATGAAACTGAGGCCCATCTAGTTATAGCTATTGAGTAGAAAAGCTATAGTCTCAGCTCAGTTGGGCAGTAGAGCATATTTCCCCATCTATTGCAGCATTTGATTTACTAAACCTCACAAGCAAAATATGTGGGCAGTTAAAGAGCACATAAATTTAGTCATAACTCAGTGTAACAACATAGAAAATTTGAGAGCACTATATGATTAATTGTAAGAGAGCAGCAACAATGACATGTGGATTGATCCATTCCATGCCTTGTAAAACAAAACTAAGGAAGATAACCAAACAAACCCCTAGTCCATGTAACTCTGACTTTACAGCAAAATTAAGGAAATGACAAGTTTATTTAGAATTCCAATTTTTATTTTTAAAATGCATGGATTAAATCTGGTATTTTGCAATACATCAAATGATCTCATATCTGCATATGTAAGCAAATTAATAGACTTGGTTGAATATTTTGCAAAATTTGTTGTACCAGTCTATTCTAAATACATACCAAACATCTTCCAGCCATTTCACCATGTAGTAAGAATGAATCTGCAACTGTGACCTGAAGAGGTGGGTCTTCTATATCTATCCTTAAATATACATTCAGATATTACCTAAACTAGATAAATAAAGCTTAAAATACGTAAAGTTTAAAATAAAGTTCTTTACTATGCTATCTTAGAACATAATAAAATTAAATATCATTTAAGAACAGGGTAAAAATGATTGTAAATGCAAGAAGTAGTGGATGCTTGTAGAGAAACTAAATTTCTTTGACATGACTGGGCTGGGACATATAAGAACTCACAGGTACTGTGATGGTGAGGACACAATCTACATGTGACCAAGAAGTCCAGATTCCATCATGGGGGAGGAAGGAGCTCATTAGCTGCCTCTCCTGGTTAAGAATCTATGGGTCATGGATGGCTGTTGGGGAAGAAAGGGTCAGTTTACCATGATTCAGTCCCCAAATCACAGACACACACACACACACACACACACACACACACACACACACACACACGGCTCAAAGGCTCAAGGATTTCAGAAATAGCCTTGAAATTGGATCCACAATGGTTTATTACTGAAGAATAAAATTCTATCATTTAAGCAAAGACCCCCCTCACATTTTAATGAAAATGGTTTACATTGTTTGCCTCTGAGTAATTTCAGTAGGAATATATATGTATATGTGGACTCAGTGGGTTTTTTTAAAAGAGAGTTTATAGAGTTGAAAGTTAAAATGGCAATGGGGATGGAATTAAAGGGAAGAATATCAGAATAGATTTATGTATTATGAAATTGGCAAACAATAAAGAATTCAGATGTAGCTGCATCCATCCAGAATAAATAGGACTTTGAAGATTATGATGGCGTCATTGACAGCATAAGAGCCATCATTTGGCCATGATTTTACTTGATTGTAAAAAGATGGTCTTTAGAAAATTAATCAAGTATAGCCTCTTCATTTCAGTGCAGATCAAACCTATTTTGGTTCCATTTAACATCAGATACATTTGTAAAAAGGCAATAGAATAAATGCTGGAAAAAGCTTTGTTTGGAAGACATTACAGTGTTATTTACTGAAAGGATAAACCTATTCAGAATTTTGCACCATCTTTTTCAAAGCATTTGTCATCCTGGTATACTTTCCATGAGTAGTTACTCCATGTTAATACTTTTAACTTTATGTAGATCTATCCAGAGGAACCTAAGTCAAGTGGTTTTTATACAAAGACTTTATATGAATTAAAAAACGTGTGTGTGTGTGGGGCGAGATACAAAGCGATGAAGCAACATTTATCTGTAACAAGGCTTGATGGCAGGCAGCTCAAATCCCTCAGCAAAATGGGTGCAGAACATGTGCAATTTGAGATTTTATGAACCGCCTGACTGTGGAGTCTATTTTGAGCAGTTCTGGTTTATTTGTGAATCCCTCCACTGAGAAGCTTCTCACCCCAGATAGAACCAATTTATAATTTTCCAAAATATCTTAGTATATTTTTGATATGGTGATGATTGCCTGAATGGATATAAAATCTATTCTTACTTTCAACTTAATGTCAATCATACTCAGATTACGCTAAACTTCAAATCTATTATAGAGTTTCCAAAGATTTAAATAACTAAGAAACAGTTCAACCCTAATTCTTTAAACATTAAATCAGGAAACTGTGGCTTATGCCTCCTATTCCAGTATTTGATAGATGGACATAAGAGGATTGCCTTAATTTGAGGACAGCCTTTACTATATATCAAGAACCTGCCTAAAAACAATACAAATTTCAAAGGTTCTTGTTCTACCTGTAGGAAAACAAGACACAACCGCTGACATGTGAGTGGATCAGACATGACATTAATTCTGTAACCTTTGTCCTTTGAATTTTAGTGTCTTTTTTCATAGAATTTACTCACCGATACAACATAGCTCTTCTGAGTGCTAGACAGAAAGCAAAATTGTGTCAAAGAGTCTTACAAATATCCCTTATGATACTCACATTAGGCATTTCCACAATGATTATTTAATTATGAGCACACTCTTTGTTCAGCTGCAAAACCATGCTGACATTCAGTCTGGAGTTGTTTTCCTATCTGGCACCTGAGGAAGATTCTCAGACTTGAATAAACCATCCCTTTTAGAAGGAAAATCAGTTTATCATGGTGTGGAATACTGTTGACTTAATCCCCTCTTTTGAAAAAAAACTGAGGCTCACTTATCTACATGAGGAACTTCTAGCAGGGTAAAAACCTAAGCTTGATACAACTGACTACTTCAGAAGTATAACTGTCTAATACACCAGAACAATCTTAATATTATAAAAAGAAGTATGAGTCCTGAAGCTTGTTATCTTTCTCCCAGCTGCCCTTTTTGACTGTGATTCACTACGCCTGCTTATGTGATGTGGTGAGAGGCTCTGCCATGCATTAGCAGTGAGTTCTTAACAACTTCTGTAAAGGACTACTATAAATAACTTGCCAAAAGAAAAATATAGAGAGACATTTTATTGGATCTTTTTGTGATCTGAATATCAGTTGATGTCTATAAAGGGATTTAATACATTAGAAACAATGAACAATTGATCAACTGCACTGAAGAAAAATCTAGACTACATGATGAGAAAATCAAATATAACAGATAAATTTGATAATTCCAATTTTCTGAAACTGAAAGAGTCACATCAAGGTCTCAAGGTTATGCAGTATTTGAGAATGCTTTGTCTCCATTGTATCATCTAATAAAATTATTTATTATTATTATTACTATTATTATTATCACTACCTATTAGTTGTAAAATAAAACTTTTTAGACAAAGACCAGTTCTTCATGGTATTAGATTTTTGTCAGAAAGGAGGAAAGTGAATTTAAGATCAGCTACATTTCACTATTTTCCAACCCTTTTTTATGATTATCTTGTGCTATTCAATTACGGAGTGTTGTAAATACATCTCTAACTGAATATTTTCAGTACAGCTCATGTGATGTTTTGCTTGTCTTAAATGCATCACAAATAATTTCAACTTATTGGGTTATGCAAAGAAGTACTGAAGCTTTGAACCCCTTTGTATCTGAGTGAGATGGCAAATGCTGAAGTGAGTGTGAGAATTCTCTAGATGGTATTGCTTGGTTGCCTAGCAATCAGTCACCTGATGAGTTTAGGGAATTGGGCAATGTGCAGGCATTCTGACAAAAGAGAGAAGCCATGAGATCTTTTCAGAGGCTAATTATGTGTACAGTAGCATCTGTTTTAGCTTCTGTTTGGATGTATACAGCATCTGAAGAGAAGCCAACTGTACCTTCGGCAAGCTTCACTGTGGAGCAGAGATCTGGCAACAATTTAATTGAGTCACCAAATGATTTACTTTAGAAAACAAGGATATATTCTAGAGAGATCTAATTCAAAATGACCAATGACTACAATATGAATTGAAATGAGCCTTTTGTAAAGGTATTTTTTTTGAAAAGCTATTCTTTGGAATTATTCTCTGTAAAATAACTTCAATTATTTGAATGCCACTAAATTAAATTACATAAAGGAGTGAATAGGTTTCTATTAAAACTGGTAGAAATAAGATTGTCCTTTTGATTAGTTTTATATTTTATACTTTATTTATTTAATGTGTGTGCTTGAATGTAAGCATGTGCATCCCATGCACACAGGAACCTGCAGAGTTCAGAAGGGGATATTGGATTACCTGAATTGGAGCTATGAGCTGCTGTGTCAGTGATGGAACCCAAACTCAGGTCCTCTGAAAGAGCAGTAACTCTTAACACTGAGCAATGTCTCCAGAATCTGATAGTTAGCTCTAAATAAGTCATAGCTTCCTTGCTTCCTTCCCTGCTTCCTCCTCCCTCCCTCCCTCCCTCCCTCCCTCCCTCCCTCCCTCCCTCCCTCCCTCCTTCCCTCCCTCCTTCCTTCCTTCTTTCCTTCCTTCCTCTCCCCCTCTTTTTCTCTCCTCTTCACAGTTTTGGAATAGAGTTTTGTTTCATTATAGCTCATGCTGGCCTTGAACTTTTCCCTAGCTTCAGCCCACCTCGTACTATAATTACAAGTTTGAGCCACCATTCCTCTTAGAAGCTATAAAATTTTTGGAGAATACTTACCAAATATTTTCTTTTAAAATATTTCATTTTTGAAATTATAATATAATAACATTATTCCCCTTTCCCCTTTCTTTGTTCATGCCCTCCCATACATGTCATCTTGTTTCAAATTCATTGCTTCTTTTCTTTAATTGTTGAACTATGCATGTATTCCTAAATATATAGTTACAACCTGCTTAGACCATATAATGTTACCTATATGTACATGACTCCAGGACTGGACACTTGGTATTGGATAACCATTTGTGGAAGAACTTTTCCCTAGGAAAGTCCATTTCTCCCATGCTCAGCATTTCCTACTTGACCAAAATTCTTTCTCTAGGGTTGATGCTTTATCAAATGAAATAGTTTCTGATTATATGCTAGGAATAACACTTAATAGTTTATAGAAATAAACTAATAGCCGTTTTTCAGTTCCTTTAGTATTTTAAATGTGTGTATGTGTGTATATATTCATATATACTTTACTGTTCTTTCTAGTCTAAATGCTTTTTGCCCTATTTTGGTTTTTCCCACCTTTCTTCACTAGAGCATCTAGGGTGATATTGACTAGAACTGATGGAAGATGAGACACAAAGGAATCATCAACACGTCATGTATCATAAAATTTTCTGCATTTTCTATACATTTTACATGCTTAGATACTGAATGTGTGTCTTTTATCTGTTTTGCCTTAATTTTTTATGTGCACAAGTCAGAGATTGCTGTAGGATGCTTCTCTCTATTATTCTCCAAGTATGTTTTGAGACAAGTTGTCTAATCAAAACTGGAATTTGACAATGTGCTAGACTACATGGACAACAAACCTTAGGAATCCCCGCCCCCAGTCTGGGTTATAGGTGTCTGTTTCTGGAGTTTTACATATACACTAGATGTAGATGTCTAAAATTAGTTTCCCAGTCTTACATGGCAAGTACCAACTGAGCCATCTTTTGGGCCTTTTGGTTTAATACCTCCATATGATAAAATAATCATCTATTTTATTCTTTTGAATATAATGTACAGATTTTTTTTAACACCAATAGAGTTGAGTAGGACTTGGCATTCCTATTGACGATCATTTTGGTATGTTATAGTTTATTCCAGGGCATTTTATCAAACACTATTGGTCAAGATGTCTGTCTTTATGCCTGAAATATAGAATTACTATAGATTTGCAATGTCTTGAAATTAAGAAATATGAATCCTTTATCTTTGTTCTTTTTTAAAAAAATGATATTTGTGGATGATTTGAAATGCCTGCTGGCATGTGTTAGTTTTTTTTTTACCTTTCCTCTGACAAAATACTCAACAAGAAGGAACTTAAAAGATGGCAGGTTTATTATTTTATTATGTTTTGAGGGGCAACAGTGGGCAGGGCATAGCAGTGAGAGCATTTTGTGGCTGTGGTGACAGACATATGAAGTAGCTTGTTGAGATAAGGAGACAAAACAGAGAGCTATGAGAGTACAGCTTGTTTTTCCTTTTACTCTTCTTATTCCACTCAAGTCCACAGTCCATCAGAAGCTGCTGCTCACAATCAAGAATCAGGGTTCACCACTCCTCAGTCAATTACTCTAGAAATGCTCCAACAAATACAACAAGAGCTGTGTCTCTTGGGTGACTGTAAACCCATCCAGGGTGACAATACAAATTAAATATCATATTGGCCCTTGGAATTTGCGTGTTGGAAAGCTAATCTCTAGGACCATATGTTAGTGATGTTTAGAATAGGGACATTGAGAGGTGATTTTGAGTAGAAGGAGTCAGGAGGCTGGAGCATCCAAAATACTAGCGCTGTCATGAAACCAGGAGCATTGTTGTCTAGCATGCTTGGTTTGACTCATTTTGCTATATTATGAGGCAAAAAGCCTCACTTGACATCAAATCGATGCTAGTATTATGTTCTTGAAATGTACAGACTCTGGATATAAAGACAAATAAACACTTATTAATTTTCCTTCTTTGTTAGTGTTGGAGAATGAATGGAGGGCATATGCATGCTACTACTGAACTATATCTCTGGTCAAGATTTCCAGTCGCTATAATGTATCCCATGTCAAGTGTTTGCTAATAATAAATTAAAATGGACCCAAATGTTCTCTCATTTAATTCTCATTAAAATGTACTTAAAAAGAGGGAAAATGTTAAGAAACTGCAAGAATAACTTAGGGTTAAGTGGCTAGTTGTGTAAAAAGGTACTACTTTTAAGTCATCTTTTCCACAATATCATAACACTAAAATAATGTGAGCATGATGAGGAACCGATAATTAGTGGGAGAACTGTTTTTCTATTTAAGAATCTCATTGATTTAATATAGTGTAATTATGAAGCCAATAATCAAGGGGACACTCATTATTCCATAATGTGGGGGTATAAATGGGCTCCCCAACATTTCAGGTATGCCACTGAGGGAAGACATGCCCGGAATCTTTGATGTTTTATAATCAGAGGTTCTTTTTGATCTTTTCTTGGTTATAGCAATTGTGTATGTTATTCCCCAGTCAATAATAATTCTGTCATCTTTAAAATCACACTTTTTTATTCTTGATGATCATCAAAGAATATTTGTTTTATCCCAATTAATTGCCTGTGCTATAAGTGCAACTAAGGGACTCGTTAAAAGATGACTCAGTATCTAAATTTCAAGTTCTCACTGGGTTGCATGCCTTTATTTCAACCTTTATAAGCAAGACTAAGTGATGCAACTTTTTAAAATTATCTGTTTAAACATGTCAGAATTTGGAGACAAAATAAAAGCAAACACAATCAATCAATCAATCAATCAATCAATCAAACAAACGAACAAACAACACTTCTGAACATCCAGGCAGAGCAGAATGTGTTTTTGTTTTTAAAGTCAGTTATTCAGGGCTCAGAAAATTAGTTTTTCAGGAAATAAAGAATAAGCCTGGAGACAAAGTACGCTGCATACAGTCAATTTTTTTTACAGTCAGTATTTTTAATCAGTAATTTGAACAATAATTAACAGACTTTTCAATGAAAAAGAATGCCTGGGTTGATGATGAGGAAAAGGCTTGTCAGATTCCCTATATCTTTATTAGCTCATCTGCTTTAAGTGTTTATAGGATTATAGCAAATATCAGGGTGGATGTTGTGGGTAAATATGAGAGATATTTTCAAACATGTGAACTACTCTTAATTAAAAGCCTTGGTAATGTTTATAGTCTATGAGGGATTATAGTATGTGTTACACTGGGCACAGAAGTAAAGAAGTTCCGCCCAGTGACCCCACTTCCAGGAGATTGCCTGGAGCATAATGCATCCCAGAACCCATCAATATAAGGTGGAGGGAAAAACATGATTACTGGAAATGATTTTTCTAATTTAGGTCACATATTATAGGTTCAATTGAGATAAAAATAGACAAGAGGCTATCATTATTATAAGGATGTGGATTCAACAACCTTATCTTTCTGCCAGTAACATAAGCTAACACTGAATGAGCGAGAACAAAACATGGAGCCTAGTCTCAGGAAGAAGAGTGCTGGAGGCAACACAGTGGCAAGAAGAGTATAATGTTCTGGGATTTTTCAGGACTTCTTTCTTCTGATTTTCTGTGAAATTGACTTCTCTAGTTGCCTGACTGCCTTTCAAGACCTATATCAATAATAATAATAATAAATAATAATAATAATAGAGGAAAATGATGAGTTTTGGTAGGGTTAACAGTTAAAACGACCATCTGACCAAAAGCAGTCTACAGATTCAATGCAATGTCCATTAAAATCCCAATACAATTCTTTAGAGACCTTGAAAGAACAATACTCATGTGGGTTTAAAAAAAGAAAACAAAATCTTTAAAGAGACAGAGTACTGATAGTCATAGACTAAAAGGAGTAAAGAAAAATAAGCCACATAAGGATGGAAAATATAGAGAGAGACTGGATTATGTATAGTATTGTATTTTCTTTGATTTTTATTTTACTGTGGATGGGCTAAATACAGAGAGACAATTCATTGTATGCGCTGCTAAGATATACCAACATATAAATTTTAAAGGTATCTTGACTTCAAATTTGAGTCTAAGGACTGTTGCCTTGAAAAAGAGATTCTGCTTTTGTTTCCACAGAAGATGAGAACCTGTGGATGCCTTCCAGACTAATGTGATTTGATGGACCAAGACTCCCCCCAAAAGGTCACTGTGAACACCCCCAAAAATTACTTTACCCAAAAGAAAGCTGGAAGCAGTTTGGAGACAACTATATCCAAATTCCCAAATATTGTTTATAAATGTTTGTTTATATTTAAATTGGGATATGCTATACAGATCTGTATTGGTATGGATCTTGCTTATTGGTGTAAATTTAAGGTCAATTTTGTATATATATATATATTTCTGCTCTTGATTAAGGTATTGTGTTCATGAAGCTTATTTAAAAATTTTAATGTATAATTAAGAAATATAGGTATAATAGTCTTGCTTGTATTCATGTTAGTTAGGTTTTCTAGATATATAGATATATATTTCAGTTAGATAAGTATTCTTCAAATCATTCAGAGACCTGCAGAATATGGTGTTTAAATTGTTTTAATAACTTAGGACATTTTATGACATGAGACACATCTGCTCTTGGCAGCATCAATTACTTCAAGAGATTGATGGGCATTCAAAAGACTCTTTATGGAGTTTGCTAGCCATTTGGGCAAAAAACTGTTCTTGCCTGAACTGTTTGACTGGACTTGCAGGACCCACAGAAAAATGACTACTGAAGCTACCTAAAGAAGGTGAGAGAGTCCTTTGGGATTCCTGCTTCATGAACGAGTCTGCCAGACATTCCACAGGGCTAAGAAGAAAGTTACTGACAAACTGCCAATATAGGTAAAACTCTCTTTGAAATTTCCTGCTTTATGGAAAAGTCTGCTGGATACTATGGGTCATTAGGCTAAATATGTGTTCCTCCAATGTTAAAGAAGAACTTTGGGTGACTGTCCAGGCAGTGAGATGTCTCTGTCAATTCTGGAGTTTTGGAAGTTGCTTACAATGCACTTCCTGTTAAAAACTTAGGTAATATTATATCCTTCTGGGGTTTTTGATGGAGTTCAAAAAGAGATAGTTATAATTATAGTTTTTCTTAGTTATAATAAATCATAAAGTAGATATAAATATTGTAACTGTAATTCTTTCTTGAGAGCTGTTTTATTGTCATGGTGATGCATAGATTTAGTATTGGTGGGTTGACTTAAGATGTAAGAGTGAGCTAGAAATATGTATTAGCTAATAGGCCAAGCAGTGGTGCAATCAATATAGTTTCTGAGTAATTATTTTGGGTAGATGGGAAATAAACAAGCAGCCTTTGACTACAGTACTCAACTACTTATGGAAAAACAAAAGATCCCTGATAGCTAAAAATTAAAGACCTTGTGTAGTATTGCCATCCCTGCTTTCATGCTTTACTACAGAACCATATTAACAAAAACTTTATGGTATTACCATAAAAATAGATAAGTGTACAAATAGAATTGAATCCAAGGCTCAGAAATAAATCCACACACCTAAGAATACATGATTTTTGAAAAAGTGAATAAAAGCATCTTCAAAAATCGTATTGGTATAACTGGATGACAGCATGAAGAAGAATGCAAATAGGTCTATATCTATCACTTATGGTGATATTTTGTTTGTGACTTAACAAAGCTTGCCTGAAGATCTGTCTGTGATGCTAGCCACACTAGTCAGCCATACAGGCTAGGCAGGGGTGGCAAACAATTTTAATTCCAGTAGCCTAGTTAACCATATCTTTAATCCTAGCTCTGGAGAGAAATCTAAGATGGGAGGAGGCAGGAGATCAGGGTCTCAGTCTGTAGTCTGAGGTTTTCTGGAGAGGACTGCAGTCTTCAGTCATTCTGAGGATAGAGGTAAGAAATCTCTGGTGGCCTAGCTGCTTTGCTTTTCTAATCTCCAACTTGAATCCCAAATGTGTTTTTGGATTTTTTATTATTTGTGATATATATGGTGCTCAACTTTTGGGATACAAATTTATGAAAAAGTTGTTTGCCTGTGGCTTTGCAGTCACCCACATGGTGTTACATGCAGATGGAGTCACTGCCCTAAATGCTAGGTTTTCCTTTCTTCTCTCGTGGTGATCTTTCCCCAAACCCCCTTCTCAGCCTGCTACCAAACTAGGTAGATATCTTTAAATTTAGTCAGGCATTTGTTCTAAGCAACAATAATAAGCTTTAAAACTTCATCATCTTCGACAACAGATTTGCTGAGAAAATTGAAAATTTTTAAATAAGAAATAGCTAAAAGCAAAAGTGTATTTCCCACACTAAAAAATGGGAAGCACAATTATGATTGATAAATTTAGGTCTCTGTATGATTATGTAATATATGATTTGAAAATGGGACACATAAATGAAGGGATAATCAGCTTGACTGGGATTGATATACTGTCAATTGCCATTTTCATAATCCTTACTGACATTTTGATAATTGTTGGTTTATCTCTTTAAAAGTTGTTTCATTTCACTGCCAAGAGACAAGACTTAAACAAACTAAATAAAACAGGCCAAAGAGATATTGAGATCCAGACAGAGAAATTTAATGGAGGACCAATTTCAGCACTGTATTATAAGGTTAGAAAAAAACAGTCTAAGATTTTCAAACAACCAGTCTTATACATGAAGTATCCTTTGGGTAGCAAAATCATAGAGACTCTGTAAGAGCTAATTGAACTTCTGTATCAGTATTAGATTTAAGGAGATTCGAGGAAGTGATAATCTCATATGGCATGCATTCACCTATTATGAAGAAAATGTTAAACTTGTGAACAGTTTGTAATAGGATTATCCCTAAAGATGGAATAGACATGGTTAAAGCTGTTTGAGAGCCTGGTCTAGAGTTACAATAGAATACCTAGTTCAGAGAATAGGCTAAGACTATCAAACAATGGGGTAAAGCTAGAAGTATGGAAATCTCCTAAGATCAATTTCTTGGAGAGGAGATTATACTACTGTAGAAATGCAATCTTTATATGATGACTTTGTCTGGCTTTATACTACACAGCCATTTTGAGTGCTTGGGATGGAAATGGAGAAGTAGGAAAGAAAATTAAGTCATTTACTAAAGTCATACAGGACCCACAGGAAGTCTTCATGGATTTGTTATGAAGATTTGACATCATCAATAAAAAGTTTGATACAAATTCATATGATAAACAAATAATAATTGAGTGTCTGGCTTTTGAAAATGCTAGTTCTTAATTCAAAAGAATAATTAGGCTTTTAAAAGGATGGTCATCAACCTTGAAGGAATGGAGCTGAGATTTAATCAATAAAATAGTGAATCTTACGACCATAATGATTCTTAGGTAGGAGAGGTGATTTACAGAGGATTCAGGAAAAATTGAAATGTCAACTGTTAGAATTGGAGTAAATATGGTCAACTTAAAAGAAATAGTAAACAGGCCATTCCTAGAAATGATGTTTTCTCTAAGCATAATCCAAACAGAACACTCCTTCCTTCTGGATAATGCAGAAGATGTGGCAAAGTAAGGCATTGGACTAATAAATTTAGATCAATAAGAGATAATCAAGGTAAACATTTTCTTGTTGGGAGACTCCTTGAGGGGCCTCTTTCAGGCTCCTATGCTAAATCCAGTTCAGTAATTTTCTGCCATTGTAGAGGAAACTCCTTCTCAGAGCAGTTGAAAAACTTAATGCCTACATAAGAAACCATGCTGCTCTAAATAATAGAACAGCTTATAGAGGAGAGAACAGAAATTTTAAGAGAAACCATAAAGTACTTTGGCAACTTCTATAAATTAACAAAAACGAAAATTATAAACACAAATAAATGATATTATCACTGATGATCTGGTAGACACATGTGCAGATGTGACAGTAATTTCACCAGAATCTTGGCATCCAAATTGGCCATTCAGGAAGTAAATGCTCAGCTATTAGGAATTAGAACTTTACCTCAGGTAAGGAAGAGCTTGAGATGGGTCAAATGTATATGGTCAGAAGGACAGAGAGGAAAATTAAAGCTATATGTTGCTAACATAGCAATGAGATTTGAGGGATGTTGTATGATACAACAATGGAATACTCAGATTAACATCCCCCCAATCTAATAAACAAATCATAAATTGACATGTGTTTCTGGAGAAAATACTATTTGATAATATAAAAACAGTCACCAAACATACAGGTTGTACAAGAACAGGGCACAACAGTTGTTGATCTTTCAAAGGCACCAACATTCCTACTTTTACAGTGGTTGACAGACAAACCTACATGGGTTGAGCTATGGCCTTTAACATCAGAGAAACTGCGGGCCTTAGAAAAGTTGTTACAGGAACATTTAAATTCTAAGCATATTAAAGAATCAACCAGGATTGGAATTCCTTTGTATTTGTTAATAAAAAATAATGAGACCGTTTTTTATTTTTACAATACAAAGCATATAACAGGTATAACAACAATTCTATAGAGAAGTTACGTATACAAAGATCAAATCGAACTCTTAACGGATATGTTAAACAACCAGAAGAAGATGGTAAGTACACCCCAGAAATAGATTGCATAATGGTTTATTAACTTTGAATTTTCTAAATGCTAATAAGAAAGAAACAACTATTGTGTAGAGACATTGAATAGTAAAAAAAAAAACTACAAAATTAAATCAGCCAATATACTCTAAAGATGTATTGATCTCAGAATGGAAACCAGGGCATGTGTTACATTGGGGAATCGGTTTTGCTATTGTTTCCACAGGAAAGAAAAGTTATTGTTACCATGAAAATTGATAAAGATCTGATTTGTACAAGAGACAGCTCTTAATTAAAAGAGATGATGGTTCATTAAGCATCATGGTTCATTAAGCGCCTAAACCAACATATAAACCTGACAAAGGTTTTATACTTTATCAGCTGTAACTTGCCAAAAGAGAATGTCCCCAAATTTAGGGTTGGGAAATTGTGTTTTTTTTTGTCTTTTCAGGAGAATGAAGACATCCACCTAAGGAATCTGAAGACTACTAGAGAAATGAGACATCTAAAGAAAAAACATAAATCATCCAGAGAAAAATGTCTCAAGGAAAAAAATAAATTGGCCTATTGGTATATCACATTTCCAACAGGATCAAATTTCATAAACAATCGCAAATGTTCATTTCTGCTGTTCTCTACAGACATATAATGCAAATGGTCTTTTTGCAGTCCCAGTCTAATTAGAGATTAAAGCCGACTTTGGAGTTGGAGTATGACTTTCTTTTCTCTAAACCCTAGCATGGTTGTTAAAATAAAATCCAAAATTTCTGTCTCATATCAGAAGAGCCACCCAATATGGAACAGAATAAAAAAAACCAAATATTTAAGGACCATGTTATTTCCACTGGTTTTACATTGACTCTTTAACAGCTTTCTTTAAATATAATATTATCTCAAAATTTTAAGATTTATAAAATACTTTTTTATGATATGATGTCATATAGAGCACTAATTCTAGAAAAGTGTTTTGTCTACCTTCCTGTATATGATTTTGTGTTTGAGTATTAGTTTTCTGCAGTGAACCATGTGCACACCTAACAGTGTGACCTTTGCTAATATCAATTAATAGCTTCTTAATTATTATCAACTGTAATATTTTGCCCATTATTATTACTGAGTGGTGTGTGTTTCCTCAGGTCCATGTTGTAAAATCAGAGTTCCAGATGGTGGTTTAGAATTGTTGTGATATTTTCAGTGCCTATGTAAGACTGAATCCTTAAAATAATTTTTGCTTATTTGTCTGAATGTGTCCTTTCATATTTTGTTAATTATCATCATTATTTATATGGTATATAAATTTTTTAAAATTCTAAATTTATTGTTGCCATACCCGGGTAAACGGATTTAATCTTAAAAAATTAGATCCGTATTTTATTATGAAACTTATGAATAGAAATAAGGTCAAATCATTTTGTAATTTAATAATGTCTGATTACATTCTCAGTATGATAGGTGGTGGGAATATAATGAGAGAAATAAATGATGTTCTTGTCTTCTCCAGGCTTATGGCTAATTTATAAAATATATATTAATAAAAATTAATCAAGTAGTTATTTCATTACACATTTGACATATTATGAAGACAAAACCACAAGATACGGCAAGAGCATTTAATACAGAACCCCGGTGACTGGGGACACCAAAGTAATGACATGATCTAAAGGCCGGCATCTCTGAGGTCGGGGAACAGTAAACTGAGAGAGGACAGTGATAGTCTTGAGAGTATGGATGATGGGAAGAATTCCAGATTTTGCAAGAGAATATACAAAAATCCAGAGGCAGACGGAATTTCAATATAAGAATCATGTGCAGCCTCATTTGAAGGAAATATTAATAATTAGAGGGAAAGGGAGAGAAGCTGAGGAGGATGAGAGCTGAATCTGCAGCCCATCCTAGACTCAAGTTTCAAAGAGTTCTCTTAGAATTATAAACAACAATGCATATGCATTTAAATACACATCTTCATTTCAAAGCAAAAACAAATGATGCATAAAATATAAAAAACAGTTGTAGTAATGCTGAGATCTAAAACAAACTGAACATGTCAAAAGAGCCAAGCAGAAGTAAAATGTAAATTAGTAGTCAAAGCTTCATCCATGATCTTGCTGATATGTAGGAAGCAGGATACAGTCAGTGATGGCAGGGGACTGACTCCTGGGGGGGTGATGTGAACTGAGTGTGGTGAACAGATGTGAATCTAGGGCCATGTTCAGTGTCTGGAGCTAAGGACTGCCGTGAGGCCCCTTAGCTATCGTGCCATCTCTATTTCAAAACATAGGAAGCCATAGAATGCCAAATTAGTCTACCAAATTAGCAATCTCTATGTGAATTATTCCCTGGAGAATAGAAGAAAGGAAATGATAAAAATCATCCTAATGAGTTTATCATAATATTGAGACTAAAATTAGGTAATAAAGGAGAAAGAAAATTGCAGATGGATGGCACTTATAGATTCAAAAGCATTCCTCTCAACACTAACCCATTTAATGCAGCTGTTTCTAAAAGTGGATACACTGTGACCATGTATAGTTGGTCCCAGGAAAGCAAGATCAATTCAAGATTAGGAAAGCTGTTAAAGTCACATGATTAACAGATCAAATAATCTTAAAAGCACCAGCAGATGTGGCAAACATATCTGCAATTCGTCACTGTTTCATAGATTTAAAATGTATGCTCTCAGTACATTGAGTAGCAAATGAGATTTTATTATGTATTACTTTCAATATCTAAGCAACAGCGACTCCTAAATGCCTCTTTCATCACTTGCTTATCATTGCCCAGTGTGAATGCAAGCAATTCACATCCTTAGCCTCTCTTGTGTAAAGGAGTACACAACTCAGGTCTTGTCATTCAAGGGAAAGGTTCTGGAAATGACTTCTCTATTGAGAAGAAATATGTGATAGCTAATGTGTCTCTCATTTCTTCCATGTGACTGACTCTATGTCAGTGTGAGCATTGGAATTATATCATAAATGAAGGATCAGCACCCCTTGATCCAGCATGCCAATATTAATAAGTTTCTAGCCAAACCTGGAATTACACACCTCCAAATATTTGCTGATGGAGTAATGAAATATCTTTAGTGCAAACATCAGTGTTCTCAACTTTTAAAGGAATGGAATTTAATTACTGAAGCAAATTAGCTGGGAAGGAGGTTTGTTAAAATTCTATTACAATGATCTTATTTTTGATACAAAAATTCTATTATATTCAAGACTAGAATATTCCATTTAAAAGTATATTAATTTTATGACTGCACATTATACTTCTCCAGCAAGGTAGAGAAATAAATTTTTTTAAATGAAAAAAATAAAACTTTCCAACAATATGATCATTTTCACAGCAAGCTGAAAAACCTATTTAGGTAAATTAATATAAAAGAACTTTTGCAAGTTTTCTGATTCTCAGTCAACTGGAAGAAGTTACATAACCACTACATATCAGATTAACAGACACACACACACACACACACACACACACACACACACACACACACACACCTTTATACAAAAGGGAAAAGTGCTTAGGAAATCAAGGTAATAGTTGTAAAATGCTTCTGAAGCACAGAAAAGTTGAATGAAAAAAGAGCAATTCCAAGTTTAGAAATAAGATATTCATTACTGTAAAGAAATATTGGTTTACTTAAAATTAATATGTACATTCAAAGAAGTCTGGTCAAACCTAAATGGATGTATATGTTCTTTCTTGTGAAGCTTATGTGAACTGACACAGAACTAAGAGCAGTTCTGACATGGTTGAATAGGAAGAGCAGCTTTACCAAGCTTCTTTAATAATATATTAATTATGATCTAATGGTGTAACTGTTGTATGAAGTTAGGCAAATAGACAACTAGAAAAGTTTTAGGAAGCAGATAATTTTAAAAAACTTTGTTGCATTTTATTTAACTTCTTCCTCTTATAAGTATTTCTATTTTGCAGTTTATTTATTTATTTTTATTTATTTATAACCTTTCTGTGATCCAGATACATGTTTTGAAACATATTCTAGAAGTATCTTTATTATTAGCTAATAACTAGCTAATAATTGCTTAATGTATGAAATGTAAAAACAATTGGATTCTTTTTTCACCAATAAACCATTTTAAATGCACAATCTGACATTTTAAATAGGAATTATGACAAATAGTTTCATAATATTTGGCTGATAAATGATTTATTGTTATAAAACAGTATAAATATTTAGGAAAATATGACAAATTTTGTTATTATTAAAAGTTTCTGATCACCAAAAGATACTTTAAACAAAATTAAACTACAAACTATAGAATGAGAAAGACTGTCAAAAACATTTGAAATTCTGGTAAAGAATTAAGACTTCTGACTGATAAAGTGTTCTTGCAAATGACGTTGGAAAAAGTTAAAATTCTGATAGGTGAAGAGAAGAAGTGAAGGAGAGGTGATGGAGTGAAACCCGGCCCATGGAAGCAAGTGTTCTCTGCCTTAGCAATTACTTTGAGAATGCAGAGAGCTGAAATTCTGCCCCACACCCAACAAGTTTCAAGTATTATAACTAAAATGGATAGTTTCTGAGAGAAAACAGGGATGTGTAGCACTTCACTTTGGCAAGAATGTTCATAGACATTTTGAAAGAGAAGCAGCAATTATTACCATAGCAACTGTATGTATAGACACTGTGTGCACGGCCTAGATAAATAGTTTTTACAGCATGAAGCAGGATACACATGGATACTTCATATGTGGTAGTGAAAGGGATCTGCTTGATAATGAAAGGACGGGTAAATGTGCAGATTTCACAGAATTTTATACATGATTCAAATGAACAGGAAGCACTTCTAGGGTTCTGTTTGTGCAGTCTGAAAGCAGAAGCAGACTTTTTATGTGATGATACCATATATGCACATGAGAAGACATCAATAAAAACATACATGGGAGTGATTAACATCAAACTAAGATAGATTTCTCTGGGAAAAATTGGAGAGAGCTTACATATATTAAGCTATAAACCATAAACTAACAGCTTATGTTAATGTTTGTTGTATATTATCTTTTGTGATTTCAATTTCCTGTCTCAAAGAGTCAACTGTTTTTTCTTTACAGTATTTTTCTTCTATCTATCTGTAGTTCACATTTAAAAAAAAGTATAATAGGCTCTTAAGTATAAGATTTTATCTTTGCTCACTTGAATATCTGAAATATTTAATATTCTAAAATCCTATCTTTGCTCCATTGTAGGTAATGCCCTGGAAGGCAGGATTCAGATTCCACTGAGTCATAAAGATTGCCATGACAATGTGTTTGTTGTTGATAAGAATCAAATTTTAAAAAGTATGTGTTCCAAGCACTAGTAGATGGAGCAAATTAGAGAACTCAGAAAAAACACTTGGAAAGAGGAATGGATTTGTGTATAGCAGACTGTTTAAGAGTGAGAATTTTAGCAAAGGCAAGTGCATCAGGTTTCTGCTATTAGTTTCTAAGTAAATAATAAAATGACTTCCACTGTCAGGAAAGATGAAGATAGAGCAGTATTGGTATCTGGGGTGAATTTCTATCTATCTGACTTTTAAAACTGACAAGTTATTTCTTGATGAATTATTTACTTAATACATTATATCCTAGTAAGTACATCCTTGAATCTTACCAGAGTTTGGTAGAAAAGAGAAATGTGACTTAGCTACTTCTGGAAAGTTTCTTTTTTTTGCTAATAGAAATTGTAGACTCCTACAAATGCTTTACTGGCAACTTCTACAGCGCAGGTTGACATGTGATGGTCTAGGAGAGCAACATCCATTACTGCATTCTTCCTGAGGACGGCAATGGCTTTCAACTGTGGAAATGTCAGTTTAATTGAGATAATGCCTGCAGCAAGGATCATCTGTTAGGAGAGATATCGGCCTAAAGATACTGGTCAGCAGTTTCAAGATTTACTGATATATGCAGTAGAGAGGATCATATAGACAGGGATGACAATGTTCTGTTGTTGATACGAATGCAGGTAAGCAAATCGTGTTTTACAAAAGATGAAAACACTTGCTACCAGAGTTTTGCTTCTGTGGATGTTGCTTATCAATCTCAGAACTTGTTCTATCCTGTTTGTGGCTATTTTATTTCTGCACCAGTTCAGGCTCTAAGATTTTTTTTTAAATATTATTTATCCTTCAGAAGAGAGAAGAAGCAGTTCTTACCTTCTTAACTCACAGTTATTCAAGTCTTTTTATAGCAATGCTTGTTTGTAGCTGATTCTGATCAAACAACAGTAGTTGCTGCCCCACTCTTATATTACTGATACTAAGACAACCACCTTCGTGAACTGCTTACAGATATGAGCAGCCTATAGAAAGTCAGTGGAGATCAAACATTAAGGGAAAGATTCAGCTCCTCAGACACTGCCCTCAAGGAGACAGTATCCTTGTTGGAGATGTGTCACTTTTTAGTTTGTCATTTACCAGCCTGTCTTCTCTTCTGAATTATAAATGGATAATTTGTTGTTTAAAATGACAGTAATATCACATTCACTCTCTAATTATTTTATGATTTCTATAGACAAATAGTTATTTTGGTATCTGTTTTTGATTGTTAAATCATTACTTTAATTGTTAGTAATTCCATTAAGAACAAACTGTTAGCTGCCTGTCATTCTCTGTGTACAGTTGAGATCCCATTAGATTTCTACATTTATGTTAGCATCTCTACATAGGAAAGGTTGGGAGTCAGAAAGCAAAGGGATAAAGAAAGCAATTATATTTTAATTTCAAAGAATAAAAATATTATTATGAAAGAGTAAACATTTTTACTGATGTGCTTCACTTGATGAGATCTTTTGTTAGCCAAATTACAGATTTCTTCAATGAAAAGAAATAGTAAAACCAAACCAAAACAATAAAACAAAAAAGACAAGAGGGAACATAGTGGCAGAAAGGAGATAGTAACATGGGGGCTGGCTTGTTGGGGTTTCTGTCCTGCCCAGTTCCCACAGCCATTTAGCCCCAAACGGAATCACACAGAGGTCTCCATAAGTTATAAACTGATTGGCCCATTAGCTCAGGCTTCTTATTAGCCCTTGTAGTTTATATTAAACCATTATTCTTATCTATGTTAGCCACTTGGCTCAATACATTTTTCAGCAGGGCAGATCACATCCTGCTTCTTTAGTGGTCTGGACAGGACTGCAAAAAGAGCTTTCTTCTTTCCAGAATACTCCTGTTCTCATTGCCCCACCTCTACTTCCTGTCTGATTTTCTCACCTATACTTCCTGCTGGATATTAACTAATCAGCATTTATTTAAAATATAATTGACAGAATACAGACAATTTTCCCACACAAGGAGACTATAGACACACCTTTCTTTCTTGTGTGTTTGGTTGTTATTTACTATGAGGTTGCTGTTGGGTGAATTCCAATTGTTCTTAATAATGAAAACCTGGAGCAAGCTATTGGGGCAAATTCTGAGAAATCTGAGAAAGAAGGGTCCAAGCTACAGCAAACTTTTACCTTATTTACCTCTCATCCAAAAAATAGGTGAATTCCTATATCCTCTTGCCTTATATTTCTCTTCTACCCAACCTGTGTTTACTAACCTCCAGTCATCTATGGCTTAATAGTGGCTAGCTTTACCCTCTGATCTTCAGGCAAGCTTTGTTAGAGAACAAAGAAGGTATCACCACATTTGCCCCTTTTTTGTCTAAAATGAAAAAAAGGTTGTGATATAAGAAAAACAATAAACAGTAAATATAGTAACTATATACAATATATACAGAGTACTACTCAGCTATAAAAAACAATGACATCTAGAATTTTGCATGCAAATGGATGAAAATAGAAAACACTATTCTGAGTGAGGTAACCCAGACCCAACAAGATGAATATGGTATGTACTCACTCATAAGTGGATTCTAGCCATAAATAAAAGACATTGAGCCTATAATTTGTGATCCTAGAGAAGCTAAATAAGAAGGTAAACCCAAAGAAAAACATATAGTTATCCTCCTGGATATTGGAAGTAGACAAGATTGCCAGGTAAAAATTGGAAACTTGGGGGTGGAGGTGGGGTGGGGGTAAGGGGAGATGGGGAGAGAAAAGTGAGAAGGGGAGGATGAGGAGAGCTTGGGGGAATGGGATGGTTGGGATAAAGGAAGGGTGGATATGGGAGCAGGGAAGTAGATATCTTATTTAAGGGAGCCATTTTAGGATTGGCAAAGACTTGACTCTAGAGGGGTTCCCAGGTGTCCATGGAGATATCCCCAGCTAGTTCCTTGGGCAGCTGAGGAGAGGGAGCCTGAAATGGCCCTATCCTATACTGATGAATATCTTGCATATCACCATAGACCCTTCACCTGGTGATGGATGAAGCTAGAGACAGAGACCCACATTGGAGCACTAGACTGAGCTCCCAAGGTCCAAATGAGGACCAGAAGGAGGGAGAACATGAGCAAGAAAGTCAGGACTTCAAGGGGTGCACCCACGCACTGAGATGGTGGGGCTGATCCAATGGGAGCTTACCAAGGCCAGCTGGACTGGGACTGATGAAGCATGTGATCAAACTAGACTCTCTGAACATGGAAGACAAGAATGGCTGACTGAGAAGCCAAGGACAATGGCATTGGGTTTTGATCCTACTTCATGTACTGGTTTTGTGGTAGCCTAGTCTGTTTGGATGCTTACCTCCTAGTCTTGGATGGAGAAGGGGAGGACCTTGGACTTCCCACAGGGCAGGGAACCCTGACTGCTCTTTGGACTGGAGAAGGAGGAGAAGGGGATGGAGGGAGGGGGAAGGAAATGAGAGGAGGGGAGGCGGTGGAAATTTTTAATTAAAAATAAATAAAAAATAATTCACTTTCTATTCTAACTTGATTTACCAAAACTATTTTTAATGTCTCTCAACCTTATAAATGTTAGATTTCTTTAGTGAATTTTTTTCTGAATCTGGTAACAAGGAAAACTATAATTACAATTATAAAGTCTTCAATTCAAACAAACATCCAAAAAGTAAATATTATTACCTGAGAAAGCTGTAATTGCAAGCAAGCAACTTGAAGAAAATGTGAGAAATAACAGAAAGTGTTGGCTGTCTAGATACGCACACAAAATTCCTCTGCAACATTGGAGCATCCATTTTCAGCCAATAGCCTAGCATACCTGACAGACTTTTCTGTGATGCTGCATATTCTGAATGGCCATCCTACCTTGTCTCGGTTAAGTTTGGCAGTCCCTTTTGTGTGTGTCCTGCTTGTCCAATTTGGACAGCATACTGTCAGCAGTGGAAACAAGATTAGTTTTTTTTTCTTGCCCAGTGGCTAGCTTTTCCCACAAAGAAAGTAAACTCTATGTGGTTTTTATCTTTGATATCCAATCTTCAATTGGTGCTGTGGTGCTCTCAGGAGAAGACATCTCACTGTCATAAAAAGAAAAGAACAAAGCATTTTAAATGGCATATTCTGTAGGTCGCTGAAGTGTTTGAAGATGATCTGTGTGTGTATATATATATATATATATATATATGTATGTATATATATTATGTAAAAGATATTTCTATTTAACCTTGAAAACATACCTAATATGACTACAAGTTTGATTGTAATGACTACTAACTTGCATTTCTTGATATTCTAATTAGTTGGTATTAATAATTTTAAAGCACTAGACATTTGCATTACATTGAGGTGTTTAGGTACAATACCTTGAATAAGATTAGAAATGTATATACAGTATGTTCTAATAAAATTAATCTCAAATTTGTATATATATTGGTATATATATCTATATCTATATACATATAAATATACAAAGATTCATATTACTGTAAAATATTTTAAACAAGTAGTTGCTTTTCAATAGTATATTCAATAATCTACCCTTTTATCCTATCATATTTATATTCTCAATTTTTCTTTTCAAAGCAAGAGCTTGAATCTAATCTCCTTTGGTCAAATCTTTCCTGACCATTACCAGTAATAGTTTATAACCAACCATGCTAAAAATGACAAATGTCCATAACCTACTAAATGACCAAAAATCAACCATGCCACCTCTTGAGAATCTGGACATCATGTTTTTAAATTAATTTACTGCATCTTTAGGGGATCCTTAACAGGAAAATTTGGGTTAATTATCAATTCTGGGGGAGATAGCTGTATCATTTATTGTCTAGTCTCTGCATAATGGTAAAGTATGGTGCTTGTCTAAGTGCTGGGTAAAATAGTCTGTGAGGCTGCATCATTTCACTAGACACCCTGAAATTTTCCTGAGCAGCTTGTAGTACAAAGTTGACCTTTAGGTGGTATTTTAGAGCTTAGTGGTGTTATCACCAGTCCTGGTGTCATTGTCATTGTGGAATTGCATCATACTTTTTGAGAATTCAAAGGTCACAGTTAGGCATGGTCATGGCTTACTACAGAAAACATAAACACTTTAAATGTCATGTACAACGCATCTCAAAGAAGTTATAGAAACAGTACTTGGTATGATATTCAGAGTACAAAATCTTAATTTCTAGTTAATAGAGACTCAAACCTGAAGTTGTGTACTGAAAGCCAGATAAAGCCTTTTCTTAGAATTAGTTAATTTATATGACCATTAATATCATGACAAAAAGCTTAATATATTATATATTTATTAATATATCACACAATGGCATATAAATATATATAAACCTTAATATATGTATTATTTATAATATATTAATTAGTAATATATTATATAATGTATTAATTATAAATTATATTAAATTCAATATGCTAAATCATTTTAATACCATAATAACTAAAATATATTAGATATGAATTATGTATTATATGTTAAGCTTCACATATGTATTAATCTTATAAATGTTGCGATAATATTTATATCCTAAAAAACTTTAAAGAATAAAAATAGAGCCAATGGTTTATGAGATTAGTGGAATACAATAGTCCCTAAATTTTTGTGATTTTTTTCTGCCCCATATCAGGTAACTCTTCTGATATGAGACAGAGATTTTGGATTTCACTTTAACAAGTATCCTTGGGTTTAGAGAGGGAGAGTCACACTCTAACTCCAAAATCAGTATTAATTTTTAAATACATTGAGACTACAAAAAGACCATTTGTATTATGTGTCTGTAGAGAACAGCAGAAACAAACATTTGTGAAGATTTAGAAATTCTATCCTGTTGGAAATATAATATACCAATAGGCAAATTTACGCTTTTTCTTGGGACATTATCTTTGGATAATATGTCTTTTATCTTCGGATGTCTTATTTGTTCAATGGTCATCAGATCCCTTAGGTAGATGCCTTCATTCTCCTGAAAAGACAAAAACAATACCATTTCTCAACCCTAAATTTGGGAAGATTCTCTTTTGACAAATTATATCTTGTTGACAAAGGTTTCTGTCCCACCCACATCCTGCAGTTGTTAAATCCCCCCCCCCAAAAAAAAAACCACACAAAGGTCTGCATTGATTATAAACTGCTTGGTCTGTTAGCTCAGGCTTTTTGTTAACTAATTCTTACATCTTATATTACCCCATAATTCTTGTTTATGTTAGCCATGTGGCTTGGTACCTTTATCAGTGAGGCATTCTCATCTTGCTTGCTCTGTGGCTGGGTCATGGCTGCAGACTGACTCTTTACTCTTCCCAGAATTCTCCTGTTTTTATTGCCCTGCCTCTATTTCCTGCCTGGTCACCCAAACTCTACATCCTGCCTGGTTGCCCTGCCTATATTTCCTGCCTGGCTACTGGCAAATCAATGTTTTATTAAAATACAAGTGACAAATCTTTACAAAGTACAAGACCATTGTCCCACAGCAATATCTGATCAAATAAAAAGCATTTGTTACCTTTATAGATTAGATTAGATTAAACAGCAATGCTGTTTGATGAACTACCATCTGTTAATTAAGATGTCCCCTGTTAAAATATAATTTTTATCAATTTTGATGGTATCCATAGCTTTTCTTCTTCTGTGGAAACAGAAACAAAATTGCTTCCCCAGTTTAACACATGTTCTGATTTTTATTCTGAGGTTAGCAAATCTTTAAACTATACAGGCCAATTTAATTCTGTGATTTTTTTTCTATTATCCAATGTATCTCTGCAGCTCTTGTTCTTTTCTCATTATCATTTAGAAAACTCAAAGTAAACAAAGCATTTTGCAGTCTATTTCTGTGGACCTTTATTGTTCCTTTTTGTTCATTTAGCTTATAATTAAGAGTTCGATTTGATCTTTCTATAACTGTTTGTCCAATAGGGTACTGTGGTATATTTGTAATTTACTTTATATTATAATAAGCAAAAAAAAAACCCATTTTACTTTTGTATGGACATATGCTGGAGCATTGTCAGTCTAATGGAACAGGTATACCCATGATGACCATAACTTCTAACAAATGTGTGATTACCAAATCAGTCTTTTCCAGACTCAAAGCAGTTTCCCATCGAAATCCTAAATAGGTGTCAATGTTGTGTATACACATTTCAATTTTCCAAATTCTACAAAATGGAACGTATCAATCTTCCTGATTTTATTCCTTTCGAGTATCCTTTTGACTAATTTCTGCGGGTGGTGAAATTTGGTCATTTAAAGGACAAGTAGAACATTTCCTTATAATTTCCTTGATTTGTTTCCAAGTGATGGATAAACTTATTTTAAACCTTTGCTATTGACATGATTCCTTTTATGAAATTTGGAGGCCTCTAGCACAATTTCAATTAATAGTTAATAAAATTCTTTATTTCCTTGTGATAGAGGCATAGTCAGGCTTGTAGGAGATTGAATGTACTTTATATATATGAGATGATTCCTATTCCTGATTATTTCATGTAACTGAATAAATAATAAAATCAATTCTGTATCATATCGCAAAAATTTAGTAGTTTCAGTACTCAAAACAATTCTTTTTTTTTTTTTAGTATAATAAAGAGTTATTTATTTAAAGGTAGACTCACATAACACAGTCCTCTGCTCAAACAGGGAATAGCAACCAAATCCAGCACCCAGAAGAGAGAGGGCACATGCACTTTATATTGGCATTTGTAGTAGATAAGACCACACCCAAGTGGGCAGGTAACTTAAAGGCTACTGGCTGAAGAATTTTCTACAGCACCTCCCCCTTTTGTTTAAATAAGAAATTAAATAAGAAAGTTCTAAGCCGAATACAAAATTATATACAATAAGAACAAATATCAAGTATAAAATTAGAATTACAACCAGCATAAACAGTATCAAGCAAGAAACGTGATAAATGTTTCAATAATTATCTTATCCTAAGGAGTCTAAGTCTTGTATTATAAATAACTTAGCCAAGTAATGAAAGGAAAGTAACTATTACTATCTAGTCTTCAACTCCATCAAAGACCCCAGAAGGTAAATAATATTACATGAGTAAGCAGGAAGTGCAATCAAGCAACTTCCAAAATGTACAACAAATGACAGAAACAACTGGCTTCCTGGGCAATCACCCAAAGTCTCATTTACAACATTGGAGAAACCAACTTTGGCTTAGGCCTAGAGTAACTGACAGACCATTTTCAGAGGCAGGAAAGTCAAAACAATTCTTTATGCATATAGCAAATTAGTAACTATTTTAAGAGGTACTGGAAAATCTACTAATACCATAAAAATAGCATATGAATCTGACTTTTAGACAGATTTATAAGGGCTTTGATCCATTTTACCTAAGCTTTCTGATTTGTAACCTGTTTTTCCTGATTTATTTGCATCAGAATAGAATGTAGGGTCTCCAGATATTGGTCTTCCCCTAATAATGTGAAGCAGGATCAAGTTAATGCTCTTTGTAAGTAGAATTTTTTTGCTTTTGGGATATTTATCATTAATCTTTCCTAAAAAAGATACTGCAAGCTCTTTAAAGGTTCATTTTCTGCTCATAATTTGTCAGCTTCATCATTAGTAAAGGGTGCTGCAATTTCTGGGGGAGGTCTATTCCTGTGAATTGATGAAGCCACAACTTTCCTTTTAGAATCAACTCAGAGACCTTTTCTATGTGTTTTTTTTTTCATTTTTTTACTCTGTTTATGTGGTAAAAGATCCATTCTAAGGTAATATCTTTTCTCTGATTTAATATTCCAGTAGTAGAATGTTTAGATGGCAAAATAACCAAAATATAATCAAGCTTTGGATACAAACAATCCACATGTGCATTTTTACATTTCTTTTCCACTAAATCCCATTCTCTTTCAGCTTCAACTGATCATTCTTTTATGTGCTTGTCATTGTCTAAGATTTTGAATAAATTACTCAGTTCATGTAGTTTTATGCCAATAGTGGGCTATACGTAGGAAATGTCTCCTAGCAATCTATGAAAGTCTTTAATAGTCTGCAATCGATATCTTCTAATTGAAGCTTTTAAGGTCTAGTATTTTGTAGATATATTTTATATTCTAAATAATTAATAGAATCTACTCTTTGTATTTTTTCAGGAGCAATTGAAATTCAAATAAGGGATTTTTTCTTTAATTCTTCAAACATTCTTTCTAAAGTATGTGCACCTGAACCAGTTTATGGAATGTTATCAATGTAATGGTAAATTATTGATTGAAAAAAATGCTTAGGTATCATTTCCAATGACTGAGTTACAAATATTGCCTTAGGGTGGGGCTACTTAATGTTTTCTGTGTGACTATCTTTCATTGATATCTTTTATCAGGCTAAGAATTTTAAGTATGAAATGTGAAGGCAATTTTTTTCTCTATTCAATGTATAGTGAAGAAAAAATATTTAAATCAATAACTATAAGAGGTGATCCTCTAGTCAATAGAAAAGGCAGAGAATTTCACACTTTAAAAGAGCTCATTGGCTGAATTACCTTCTTAACAGATCTTAGATCTGTTACCATTCGCCATTTTCCAAATTTCTTTTCAATAACAAATACAGGAGAATTTCAAGGATTGGTTGATTCTTCAATATGGCAAGCTTTTAGCTGCTTCTGTAATGGTTCTTTTAATACCTATAGTTTCTCTGTTGTTAAAGGCTATTGCTCAACCCATATGGGTTTTTCTAGCAACCACTAAAGGTAGGGCTGTTTGAGCCTTTAAGATCAGCACTTGTTGTGTTCTGTTTCTATACAACCTGAATGGTTAGTGACTGTTCTTTATATTACCTTGTAATATTTTCCCCAGAAACATGCATCTATTTATGTTTTGTTTTTCAGACCTGGGGAATGATAATCTGAGTACTCCATTATTTTAGGAAATCGTGTCCACATAAATCCATTGCTATGTTAGCCACATATGACTTAAATTTTCCCCTCTGTCTTTCTAGCCCTATACATTCAACCCATTTCATGTTCTGTTTTACCTGAAATAAAGTTTCAATTTCTAAAAGCTTTACATTTACCACCTGCAGAGACCAAATTGGATGCCAAGATTATGGAGAAATTATGGGTTTATCTGTATCTGTGTCTACATCAATGGCAATGTTATTTATAAACTTTTAAATTTTGATCTTCCTTCATTTATAAAAGTTTGCCAAAATATTTGCCTTATGGTTTCTTCTGAATTTTTTGTTCTCTCTTCTAAAGATTTTCTTCTATCCAGAGGAGTATAATTTCTTGTAGGCATTAGGTTCTTTAATTTCTCTGCCAAGGAGTATCCTAGATGATTACAGGAAATGCCTAAACTGAATTTGGCATGGGTGCTGTGAGTGGCCTCTTAAGGAGTTTCCCAGTTTCAAAGGGTTACCTTGATTGTTCCTTGTTGGTCTACATTCATTAGTCCAATGACTGCCTTTGCCATACATTCTGCATAAAGGGGGAGCATTATCATAGATTATTCTTAGAAAAAACATTGTTTCTAAAAGTGCCCTGCTTACAGTCCCTTTTTAGGTGACCATGCTTACAACAGTTGAAACACTTGACATTTTAATTTTTCTTCAAATCACTGGAAATTACCTCCTAACCAAGTATCATCATGGCCATGAGATCAATATTGATTTTATCTTGGATCCATTTCTCCAATGGTGCTAATCTTGCCTTTATCAGGCTAATTACAATTTTGCATTGTGCATTAGCATTTTCAAAAGCCAGAGATTCAATTATTATTTGTCTACCTCTGATTTCATTATTATTCTATTTAGTGTTGAAGTCAATCTTTGCAAAAAGACAGTGAAGGTTTTTTTTTTCTTTTGGCCCTGTATAACATTAGTAAATGACTCAACTTTCTTTACTACTTCTCCAATTCAATCCCCAGCATTCAAAAGTTCTGTATGGAATAAAGCTAGGATGTGGTCATCATATAGAGAATGCCTTTGTACATCAGCATAATATCCCTCTTCAAGAAGTTGATATTGGTAGATTTCCATACCTCTAGCCTTATTTCATTGTTTAATGGTCTTAGCCTCATCTTTACAGCAGGTGCTTTATTGTAATTGAGGACCAGGCTCCAAAACTGCTATCACCAAGTCTCTATGGACTTTAGGTATAATTCTATTGCAAGTTGACCAGAAGTTTCACATCTGTTTTACAAAGGGTAAATGCAAGCCTTATGGTGTATTGCTTTCTTGAATCTTCTTAAATCTAACATTTCCACAGGAGTCTTTTTAACTCTTGATTAACCTTGGGGATATCTATCATTTGGCAGTTGTTCCTTGAAGGTGCCTAGATATATTAAAGTTGGCTGTTTGAAAACCTTAGTTTGTTATCACTAATCTTAAAGTGCAGTAATGAGATTGGTTCCCATTTATATCCATTTGTCTGGATTTGGATATTTCTATGATTTGTTTTACTAAGTTTTTCTAAGGTTTGTATCTTGACACTTATTTCAACCAACTTTTTGAAGGATAAGCCAAGAATTATCAAGACAACCATAAAGATTATCAAACTGATAATTAACATTATGCCAATTCCAGTTAAACTGATTATTCATACATTTTAATTTTTCAAGTTTAAACCATCCACTCTTTAATTATATAGAGACAAAACTCCATCACAAGTGTTTCTCATTTTTTTGGCAGTTTTTTTGAGACCTAATTCTCCCCTTAAAGAATTCCCAATTGTGTCACCAAATCTGCTGAAAGTAGGGTGTGAGGCTGATGTTGCTTATCATGTCTGAGCAGGGACAGTGCAAAGCTTAGCTGAAAGCAGAGACTTAACTGAGAATTTGTGGTGGTTGCACCAGCAATAGAATCCTGAAATTGTGTCAACGCAGCTACCTAGTATATCAGCAGCTTGAGGAGGAGGTTCAGGAGGGGCCCACAATACATGGGGTAGAGAGAGCCAACATTTTGAATAGTACACTTGGGATTGTGTGAAAGAAGCCTTGTGGTGAGAGCTGCTTGAAGACAGAGCCAGCTGGCATAAAACTGAAAAGTGCTGTGGCATTTGGAGCCCAGAGGCTTTTGGAGTTTGGGTGGCAACTAGAGACTGTTGCAAAGAGGTTACAACAAGAAAATTCCACACTCACTCAGAGGCTTAGGGAAAACAATAAAAGAAATCCAAGCTAGTGGGTCTGTGACTCTGGCAGGAGGCCCTGTGCACAGCTTCAGTATGTGCTGGTGACTCTAAAGCCAAAGTCAAGTGACTTTTTCATGAATTCATGCTTTAAAGTTGGGCATCAATTAATGCATGAGTTTTAATTGGTCTTAAGAATAAAAACCTGGAGCTGGAAATAGTAGAGCAAATGCAGAAAGATCTAAGGGCAAATGGAGCAAATCACAGCCAATTCTTACCTTTCTATTGCCTCAGGTGAAAAAGGCACTAATTTCTGTCTCCTCCTACCTTAAATTCCTCTCTCTGCCCAACCATGCCACTTACTGTCTGTTTGTTCAGAACTCTAAACCTCTATATTTAACAATTGGCTAGCTCCATCCTCTGGGTTTTCAGGCAAGCTTTATTTGTTAGAGTACAAAGAATATATCACCATGGGGTGCCCCTGTGGAGTCTAAACTTACCTGAACTATAGATTAAAATTGTCTTCTGAGTTGTGAAATGACAGCTGTGTGTCATCCCACAAGTCTCATTTTTTCCTTGTTAGGTTTCCTTTTCATAACTTCATAATGATAAAGTTTGTAAAATTATAATAATGTATTTCACAGTATTTCTGGTTTAACCTCTGAATGTACAACTCATCTTAAATAAAAGTGGAAGTTCTTTGAAGAGTTCATCTGTGTTTTTTAACACTATCATATATGTTCCCTGTTTATAGATATGGGAAAGAGTTCAGATCACTTGTTTCTATTTCACTTATTATTGAAGATTCTTGCTTCAATTAGATGCTAAATTTCTATAGGAAGAGAAAGGCCACTTGCTCTTCCCAGCCACACAGCTATCTTAGACCTGAAATAATCACACAGAAACTGTATTAATTATATCACTGCTTGCCCCATTAGCTCTAGCATCTTATTGACTAACTCTTACATATTAATTTAAGCCATTTCTACTAATATGTTTATCACCATAATGTCATGGCATACCAGCAAAATTTCAGCACTTCTATCTCTGGTGGTGGCTCCATGGCATCTTTCTGACTTCGCGCTTATTTCTCCTAGCATTCAGTCCCATCTTCCCTGCCTAAGTTCTGCCTTGCTATAGGTCCAAAGAAGTTTCTTTATTCATTAATGATAATCATAGCATACAGAGGGAAATCCCACATCACCTCCCCTTTTTGTTTAAATAAAAAAGGAAGGTTTTAAATTAGCATAGTAAAATTACATCTAACAAAACAGTTATCAAGCAAGAATTGCAATTACAGTATTTATATTTATTTTATATTTCACCATAACTAAGGAAAACTATAACTAAATCCTTCAGCTCCATCAAAGATACTAGAAGGATATAATATTATCTAAGTAAACAATAAGTTCATTATAAGCAACTTCAAAACTCTAGAAATGACAGAGACATCTCGCTACCTAGACAGTCACCCAAAGTTCTTCTGTACCCTTGAGGCATCCATCTTCAGCCTATAAGTCCATAGTATCCAGCAGACTTTTCCACAAAGCAGGAAATTTTAAAGACAGTTCCAGCTATATTAGCAGTTTGCCAGTTACTTTCTTTTGTATCCTGCAGAATGTCTAGTAGAGTGTTTTATGAATTAGGAACTCTGAAGGAGCATCTCAGTTTTAGGTAAGTCCAGTAATTTCTCTGTGGGTTCTGCATGTCCAATCAAGCATTCCAGGCAAGAGAAGTTTCTTCCCCAAATGGCTATCCAACTCCATATGGAGCCTCTTCAATGCCAACATCCTCTTTAAGTAGCTTGGTGCTGCCAGGAGCTAATATGTCTCACTATCATGAAAAGTCTTGAGTTCCTAAACATTTTAAATGCCATATTCTGAATGTCTCTGAAAGATTTGAAGAATACCTATCTAACTGAAATATATATCTCTATATATCTAGAAAACCTAACATGACTACACACTTGACTATATAGTTGATTCTCTATTAACCTATATTTCTTAATTATACATTATATTTTTAAATAATTTGCACAAAAGTAATACCTTGATCAAGAGCAGAAATATACATATAACAAAATTGACCTTAAATTTGTATCAATAAACAAAGATACATACCAATGTAAAGTATTTATCTCTATGACATATTTCCGTTAAATTTAAAGAAACATTTATAGACAATATTTTGGAATATGGGCATATTACTCACCCATCTGCTTCCTGCTTTTTATTGTATGAAGTAATTTTATAAGGAGTGTTCAAGTCAACCTTTCAGGGTGTCTTGGTCCATCAAACCATATTAGTCTGGGAGCAATCCACAGGTTCTCATCCCGTGTGGAAACAAAAGAAGAACTTCTTTCCCAAAGCAACATATCCTTAGACCCATATTTTGAATTCAAGATACCTTTAAAATGTATATATGTTGGTTTAGCTTAGCAGCCCATACAATAAAATGTCTCTCTGTACTTAACTCCTTCACTGTCAAAAAATGTAAAGAAAACACAATGTGAATAATTCAGACTCTCTGTGTATTCTCCATCTTTACATGGCTTGTTTTTACTCTATTACTTTTTAATAGTTATTTTAATATTTTTTTCTTTAATCTATGACTGTTTGTACTCTGTCTCTTGAAAGACTTTATTTTTTTAAAGAAAGCATTTACTTCTTTTTATAACTCTCTGTACTCTTTTTCTTCTCTCTCCCAAGCCTGCATACATTTATCAAACAGGGTGACTCATTTAGAGGTCTTTTATGTCTGAATCTGTTCTATTGTGTATCTGTAATTCTTTATTGTTCATGACTGCTTCTTAAAATGCTAAGTGCTTTTAAAAATGTAAGGTGTACCATTACTAGGATATATATGTTACTTTCTGCTTCCTCCACCCAGCCCAGCATGGTGGAGCCACTGGTGCCTCTGAGCTACACACACTGTTCCACTTCCAGGCACACAGCCAGTGCACGTTGTCACCAAGCAAGCCGCAGCATGCTGCTCACAAACCCCATCCAAATGCTATTTCCTGAAGGAATTAGAATTCATGCTAACCCATGGCCAGAAAGCTGCCATTTTGAAACCATATGACTGCTACCATTGAATTAGTAAGATCTCTCTTAAAATAACTGCTACACACTGCCAGCAAACAGCAGGAAGCTGTGTTAAACTCTGTACTTTTGTGTCTAGAAATCCTTTTCAAGTTACCTCAGATTTTTAAGTGGATTTATTTGGCCATGTGGGTGTCAATTTGTAGGAGGAGGAGGCCACTTGTTCTTCCTGGCTACCTGGCTAGCTGAGTCCTGAAATAATTACAAAGAAACTATTAATTAAATCACTGTTTGGCCCATTAGCTCTAGCTTCTTATTGGCTAACTCTTACATATTAATTTAACCTATTTCTATTAATCTGCATATTACCATGAGGTCGTGGCCTACCAGCAAAATTTCAGGGCATCTATCTCTAGTGGCAGCCTTATGGTGTCTCTTTGACTCTGCCCTTATTTCTCCCAGCATTCAGTTCCTTCTTCCTTGCCTACCTAAATTCTGCCCTGCTATAGGTCCTAAGCAATTTCTTTATTTATTAATGGTGATCACAGCATACAGAGGGGAATCCCTCATCGAATTTCAGGCTGTTTATACTGAAAATTGCACTGCCTCACAGAAATAAGCTCTTGGTCCCCCACTACATCTTCTTTTAAAATTACAGACAACTGCATGTCTGCCATTTCCCTTTTCTCACCTTACCCTGTTCATCTCTCTCCAGAGGGTTTTGAAATCTTGGCATTATTGTTCTTAGGCTAGGTAATTCTTCACAACAGAACCCTGCTGTGAACTGTAGGATGTCTAGCAATATCACTTGCCTTGGTCCACCATATACCATCCACACATGTGTCAAACTCAGAAATGATTCTGAATATTACCAGATGTCTTCTGGCACATAATTTATCTCAGGTGAGGGAAATTATTCAAGGAGTATGAATATTTCCAACGAAGGTGATAATGAAAAACTATAATTTTGAAACTTAACTGACACTTTAGGTTTATGTACTAATGCAGATATTTTGGAGTCATAGTCACAGATTGAAGACGTGGTACACTTTTGTACAAAGAATTATCATTGTGTCATGTTTCTGTCTTGGTGTTCTAATTCTGAAAATAACATCAACATGTGGACTTTGCTATGCAAGGAGTTTAAAATTCTGCCATGAATGAAAACATAAATCTTACCCTATTGGGGTATATATTCCTGGGAAAATTGGTGATGCTAATGAAATTTAAGTCAGCATTGACAGTGGCCCTGACATCAGTAATGAACTGCTGGTTTTCATTAATGAAAGATGGCATGTGTATGTATTTATTACTGTGGATAAGAAGTGGTCTTGCTCTGCAGTTCTTATATCATGATTAAAGAATGAATATTACCAAGAGAGATAGTTAAACCTATGTTACTGGTAGATTAAATAATGAAATGTTCAGTTAAGAGGGCAAATATCAATTAATTTAATGCTTTTCTGTGATATGACATGATGTACTACTGGTGACTAGCATTTGGAAACATCTTACTCTACTGGATGTAGTAATAATTGAGAAGTATTAATTAGAGCTTGTCAATCTGTTTTTACTTTCTTAAGAAATTTCTGGTATTCTTCATTACTTAAATCTCTGAGTTCTTATTTTCTGTTTCTAAAGACTTTATTAATCATATATATTTTTAACTTGAAAACAAAACCCATATTTTAATGTACATTGCAGTTCAGGATTTAGATGATTTCTTAACTGACATCTTTCAGCTTTCTAATAGTTTTCACAAATTAAGAAGTTTCTGCTCTATTTATTAAAAGTGAGCAGGTTATACAACTTGGGAAGTTACTGCTCATCTTTAAACTTACCAATCATAGAACTATTTCCAAATCATATAAATTTGCTGCTCTCTAAATTTTCAAATATTTTACAAAATAGTAATAATGAACAATAGAATAATAATATCAATCAGGTATAACCATACATGGTGAAGATTCACTTTGATTTGATTCTTTAAATACTCAGAAAAAAAATGAACTATAGTTCATTTTTTAAAATAGATAATGGCTTTAAAATTGTTTACTATTCTTTCAATTTACATATGGAGTTCAGAGGAGTTAAATATCTCAGGAAAGGTCTCTGTGAGAGAAAAAGGCAAATGACTAGGATAAAGAACTGTGGATCCTTGCTTTCTTACTGGTTTGTGCTGGAGCTATGGACGACCTGCTGCTGGTAAATGTCTAATTGTTTATTTTGTGTTGACATTGAGTTCTTCTGTATACTCTTCTTCCTACAAATCTATGTCTTACGGCCATTTTAGTTCTAACCAAGTGGTGATGTTGCAAAAGTGTTGGGAGAGACTTGTTTTAGAATTTTCTTATAGCTCAGCACATAAACAGGCTCTTGGACTTGGCCATTGCATGTATCTGTCAAGACTGAAGTTTTCAAAAGCAATCTTATGCCCTCACATTCCAGTTTTTGACTGCAATGTTCTTATCTATCTGTCTGTGACCTGGGTTCTCTTGATTATTTTTCACTAGTTGAGTTTAGATAACAGGAATGATGCTGATTTGAGAACTTACTTCTACTAGGAAAAACAATATTGACAGAACCTTTCATCTTAAAAGTAAAATTTTATTATAAAACAGGCACTGGGATCATAAATATTCTCATTATGTTCCTAGTGTTACAAAGAAAGCTTTCTTGGACATTATAAGAAGCTGGTGGCATTATTGGAGATCAACCCAAAGAACTGTGTAGTCCCCTGTCCTATTTTGCTCTCTGATGCTGTGATAAAATACCAAACAAAACCAACTTGAGGAGGAAATGGTTTATTCTAACTTATAGGTTAAAATAAAGAAAATGCTATTTTTGGCTGGCTTTCCATGACTTGCTCAACTTATTTTCTGATTTATGTGTATAATATGTATGTATATATGTGTATGTGTGTCTGTGTGTCATATGTATACAGATTCCAGAAAATGGCATCAGATCCACTGGATCTGTTGCTGCCTAGTAGTGGGAATTTGGAACCAAACTTAGGTCCTCTCAAACAGCAAGAAGTTCTTGTAACCACTGAGCAATCCCTCCAGTTCATTTAGCTTTCTTCTACAAGGCAGGCTACCCATGACTGGCCCTGTGCACAGTGGGATGGCCCTTCAGTCATTAATGAAGAGAATACCCCACAGACACGACCACAGGCTGATCTGATGAAGATAATTCCTTAACTGAGGTCTTCTCATCCCAGTTGACCCTAGTTTATGCCAAGATGAAAATAACTACGAAGTACATCTTCACCAGCATTTGTTTTTTTGCAGATGACCATTCTGACTGGGGTAAGATAGACTCTCAGAGTAGTTCAATTGGTATTTTCATGGTGACTTTACGGTTTCAAAAATTCAAAAAATATTTATCTGTCCATTTGTTTTACTGCTTTAAAAACTGCCTGTTAAGTTCATTGGCCCATTTATTTATTAATTTGAAGCTTGGAATATATTGTTTAATTCTTGTAATTCTTTATTTATTCAAGATATTAGCACCCTGCTTGAAGCACAGCTGCAAAGGCTTTTAGTCATCCTGTTGGCTGTCTCTTTACTGTGTTGATAGTTTCCTTTGGTATGCATAAGCCTTTTATTTCCTGTAATGTCCTTTGCAAATTCTTGGGATACTGCCTGTGCTATTGCAGCCTCATTCAAAAGATTCTTACTTGTGCCTATATGTTGAAATGCTTTCCTCTACTGGTTTCAGTGTTTAGTGCTTTAAATTGAGGTCTTTGATTAATTTTGAATGGATTTTTGTGCAGAATAAAAGCTATAGACCTAATTTATTATTCCACAGATAAATACCATAGAAGGAGTTTGGTGTCCCCCCTTTCTCTACAGGGTATAAGTTTTATTTAGTTTACTGACTTTTAATATACAGTACGCGTTACCTTGGCTTTTTTTTATAGTAATCCCTTCTTTATGGAATTCTATTTTCATATCTTATATTGACTTCTTTATTTCATTTATCTCTTTGTTTTTCTTTTCTTAAGTTATGTTCATGTATTATTTGAATAGTTTAAATATATTTATGCATATTATTTTGAACTCTTTTTGTGGAAATTCTTCCAAGTCATTCTCACCAGAGTCCTTATTATGAGTTTAGTACTTTTTTAGAAGAGACTCGTTATCTCAGACATTTATATTGCTTGTGTGTTTGCATTGGGACTTGCACATCTAGAGTCAGCTGGCTGAGTGTAAGTATGGTAGGAGGGTCTGACAGTCTGTGTCTTATATACCTATCAATATAAGAATCTGGGGGACAGGAGAGTGCTCTAAAGGGACTCATGTCAGGGTCTGCTGTCTTCTTTCCTGTCAGTACCAGGGGATAAGAGCTGGTGTGGGGTGATTTTTCAATATTGCTTCAATCTCATTGTTTGTTATATATTTGATAAATTGTTTATTTCTTCTGAATATTTTGTAGGTTTTATGACTTTATATACTTATTCACTTCTTTGTGTTTTACCACTTTTTGAACACAATTTTTCCAACTATTTTCTAGTGATCTAACAGACTTCACTGAATTCTGATAAAAAAAACTCTTTTCATCTCTAATTTTGTCAATTTGGCCTTTTCTTTCTTTATTACTTTTTCTAGGGATTTCTTAACCATGTTATTCTTCAATGCCCAATCCTTTATTGATATGATGGCTTCATCATACTTCAGTTTCTATTTCATTTTTGCCTGAATTTTTATTATTTCTTATCATTTATTGGGTTTGTAGCACCCTGTTTTTATAGAGTCTTAAAGTGCATTAAGAGGTTATTTACTTGAGATGGCTATGTGTTTTTTTAATGATATCATTTGTAGAAATAAACTTTCCACTTAGAACTGCCTGTCCGACATGTTAGAGTTTCTGAAGAATTATACTATCCTTTATATATCTTTTGTATTTTTCTTCCTTTGTATCCTTTGTATATTGATCAGATACAATTGTATAGGCAATCAGATCAGATAATATTGTATAGGCAATATGATAAATATATCCTAAAATTGTGTTAACATACAAAATGTCTTAAATGGAGATAGAAACAAACATGCATTTGATCTTACAAAATAACTTTGCATAGGTGTACAAATATTGTAAACCGAAATAGAAGCATATACAATACAACAAATATAATTTGAATTTGTATGAATATAAAACAACCTATACAAATATAAATTGTCTATAAATAATAGCTCCCAAGTATTCACTCTATTACTTACTATTATTATTATCAGTGTGAGTAAGCTCACACTGAATTATCTATTATCTCATTTAATTTAATTTTTGTAAGATCTCTGAGCCTACAAAATTTCCCCCAACCCCCAACCCTATACCAGTAATAATCAACCCCTAAATGATGTCCCTAGCCCTGATGACAAACTTTGTTGGGAGATGGGCTGTCTTCTTTTTGGGACTTTTAGAGAAGGTTGCATGAGCTTAAGAAAACAATATATTCCTTTACTGATGGGTATAATATTCTGTGAATATTTGTTAAATTTAATCAGTCTAATTCCTTATTCAGCAGTGAAGTTTCTTTGCTGAGTTTTAGTTTAGAAAGCCTATCAAGAAATGGGAGTTGGACATTAAGTCTCTCTATTATGATGCCAGGATCAGCATTGTCTTTTGTGCCTTTTAGTATCAGTTTTATACAATTGTTATTCAGCTCATGAATATTTATAATTGTTATGTGCTCTTGACGATTTGCTCCCTTTATTAGTGCAAACTGGCCATCTTTAAATTTTACTTAACTAGTATTGTAGCAGTGGTGGCAGCGGAGATGAATGTCTGATCAATTCTTGGAAAAAATTCCCAGGCATGTGCATCAAACATTGGTTGGAGAGTTCAGTTAGTAGGAGCAAGGGTCACAGTCCTGGTTCTCCCCTTCATTACCCCCCCCCCTTTTTTTAAACTATTTTTCCTCCTGTTCAGGTGTAGGTTTTAATCATCCACCTTTGGAATTATCCATATAAGGCACTCACAGTGTTTAATAAAGTTTGTTTAGTAGAGAAACTCTTCATTACAATGAGACTTGATTTTGTAAGGAGAAATCCAGTTTCTCTTTGAATTTTTTATAATGATCCATGGTCCACAGCATGAGCAAGCTCATTAGCCTGTTTGCTCTCCTTCCTAAAGAGGCTTCATAGCTTCAGGGAGAACAACTATAGATTTTGCCTAACATTGAGCATGACAACTGAGCTCATGTTTTTCCTTTTTCCTCCTGATGAAGGTCTTAATCATAACTAAAATAGTTTCAGAGAAGATAACTGAGGGTTGGCAAATGGCTGAGCTGAGTGGACAAAATGCTTGCCACGCAGACCCAACAACTTGAATATGATTCTTAGAACCTTCATAAAAACGAAAAAAGAGAACAGATTCCACAAAGTTATCCTCTGACCATCATTTGCTTGCCATTAAAAGTACAGGCATGAATGTTCATGCAAGTTCACATCTGCCAGCACACACACATGCACATGCACAAGCACAAACATCCACCACCAATACCACTACCACCACCAACAACAACAATGACAAGAAAATGAAAAAAATTAATTTTAAAGCCTTGGATAATTCATTTGAATATAAACTATTACAGAAGCTATTGATTTCATGTAACCTTATATAAAGCTTATTTCTACATCTCCAACCCCCCTCATATTTAAAAGGGAGTTTTTGTTGAAATATTACCTTTGCCTTTCATAACAACAAATAGTGACAGGCATATATAAGACATTCAGTGAATCTCTTTGTAAGTATATATTATCAATTAACTTAGTATTACAAATGAACTATTTTCTTCTCATTTTAAAGCACAACATAATGTTAATGCAAATAAAATCCAACATTTAACTTCCCATTAAGTGTCTTTATGCTAAGCAAAACATCTATGGCCTGTGGGATGGGGGTAAGGGGAGATGGGGAGAGAAAAGGTAGAAGGAAAGGAGGGGGGACTTGGGGAAACAGGAGGATCGGGATAAAGGAAGGTTGGATAGGGGAGCACGGAACCCCATTTCTTAGTTAAAGGACCCACTTTAGGATGGGCAGGAGACTTGACCCTAGAGGGGCTCCCAGGTGCCCAAGCTGAGGCCCCCAGTTAGTTCCTTGGGCAGCTGAGGATAGGGAACCTGAAATGACCCTATCCTAGAGCAATACTGACGAATATCATGCATATCATCCTAGAACTTTCATCTGGCGATGGATGGAGATAGAGACAGAGACCCACACTGGAACACTGGATAGAGCTCCCAAGGTCCCAAGGAGGAGCAGAAGGAGGGAGAACATGAGCAAAGAAGTCGGGACCACGAGGGGTGCACCCACCCACTGAGACAGTGGAGCTGATCTACTGGGAGCTCACGAAGGCCAGCTGGACTGTTACCAAAAAAAGCATGGGATAAAACTGGACTCTCTGAACATGACGAACAATGAGGGCTGATGAGACGCCAAGGACAATGGCACGCGGTTTTGATCCAATGCAATCTGCTGGCTTGGTGGGAGCCTAGCCAGTTTGGATGTTCACCTTCCTAGATATGGACGGAGGGGGGAGGACCTAGGACTTACCACAGGGCAGGGAACCCTGACTGCTCTTTGGACTGGAGAGGGAGGGGGAGAAAAGTGGGGGGAAGGGGAGAGGGGTGGGAGGAGGGGGAGAAGAATGGGAGGAGGGGGAGGGAAATGGGAGGCTGGGAGGAGGTGGAAATTTGTTTTTTTTTTCTTTCTTTTCTTTATTCTCCTTTTATCAATAAAAAAAATACATAAAAAAAACTACCTATAATGAGAATGTCAATTTTCAAACCGGTACTTGAGGAATATCACAGAACATCATTGACTTATTTCATAATGCTAATGGTAAATTCCCATGTGCACATCTCCTTCTGTATTGAACTTCTCAATAGTTTCACAAATAAAAATAATGTTTTAAGTGGATCTGCCTGAAGTTGATAATTTAAATTATTTGTGGATGATTTAGTAGGGGTAATGCCCTACTTGAGTATCTCATATAACTGCCTGTGAATAAAAAATGTAGAGAGTGTTGGAGTTACAATTCTCTGTAACCGTTTTTTTTCTGTGAGAAATATGGATATTGGTGACTTAGGGTTGCTGCTGTTGTGGCTGTGCAGTTGGAAAATCTTTTAAAGTCATTTCATATTTCAGTGACTGTTCATTTTACTTTATTTCTAAGGCCTTTCATTCAGAACTGCTATTAATCTTTGATTTTTAGCAGGTGAAGAGGAGCAGAGGAAGAATTCATCAATAATGCAGAAAATTTATTAGAACAACACTTATGACTGTTGAATAAGAAATGTGGTGACCCCAATATACAAGTCACAATATAATAAAAAATTTCAGGTAAGAGAAGATGCAAATAATATATAGATAAAAATGGAAATGCCATGAATGGAAGAGACTAAGTCTTATTCATTCTTAGCAAAGTAAAACATTAACATAGAGGACTTCAGGCAGCCTAGATTGTTGAGAGCAGAGTGACAGGCAATACCTATAATAACAGCAGTACTTCATCTGACCATGAGGACTTTAAATTCTAGCTACAGTTGTGTAATGGCTGAATGAAAGCCCACATTCTCTTTGGAATCAAAGATTGGTTGGAGATAGCTCAAGAATCCAGGGGATTAAAAAGACATGATTTTTAAAATGATACAAGCCACAGAGGTTACTGGCTAGTTTTCAGAGAATCTGACACACTGTACAGTCTGATATCTAGCTAAGTATTATTGGTTTTCTTTGTAATTCAATCATTTTAGTTTAATTATTAATAAATATTATACTAAGATAGGCTCCACTCTCTAATCCTAATGACCAATGAGCATCCATTATGTTAATTTATTAAAGTTTTAATAAATAAAGCTTGGCTGAAGATCAGAGGGTAAAACTAATCTACTAGAGGCCAGGCAATAGTGTCACACAACATTAATCCCAAAACTTGGGAGACAGAGTCAGATGAACCTCTGTGAGTTCAAGGCCACACTGGACTACACAAGATCAATAAAGAAATGGATACAAATGTTGGTGGCTCACACCTTTAATCTCAGTACTAAGGAGCCATTTTATTTTAATCTCAATGCTAAAGGGAAATAAATGATGGGGAGGATATAGAGGCTCAGGGCTAGGTCTGCAGTTGCCCAACCTTGGTAAAGGTAAGACTTTTATAGTGGCTTGGCTATTTTCCTTTTCTGCTCTTCAACTTGGACCCAATATCTGTCTCTGGGTTTTGATTATTCATTATTACAAACGTGCCTATAAGTTTGACTATTAATTTGTATTTCTTTTTTTTTTTTTTTTTTTTTTTTATATTTATTTATTTATTATGTATACAATATTCTGTCTGTATGCCTGAAGGCCAGAAGAGGGCGCCAGACCTCTTTACAGATGGTTGTGAGCCACCATGTGGTTGCTGGGAATTGAACTCATGACCTTTGGAAGAGCAGGCAATGCTCTTAACCACTGAGCCATCTCTCCAGCCCTAATTTGTATTTCTTAACTATACATTATATTTTAAAATGAGCTGCATGAGCATAATACCTTAAGCAAGAATATAAATATACATCTAGTATAATAATATTGACCTTAAATTTCTATCAGTATACCAAAATCCATAGCAATGTGAATTATTTTGAAATTAACAGTTGTTTTTTGGATTAAAGTATATCTAGCTTTTTTTCCATTTCTATATCATATCCCCCTTTTCTCCTTAGAAAGAGATTGACTATGACCATTAATTATTTATAACCAACACCCTCTAAATGAAAGCAAATGCTTATAAACAATGTTTTGGGAATTGCAACATAGTGTTCTATACTACTTCCTGCTGATTGGGAACACTGGTAATCTTACAGTGATCCTGAGAAAATTTAGAATTATATTTTAAATCTGTACTAGTCTATGAGGTTTCACTGTCTCAGCCAGTTACCTTGTAGCTGTCTTGGATGTTGGATTATCTGGGCCATTCTTCCCTCTAGAGATCTCTTAAGGGAGTCAGCTCAATTGAACCATATTAGCTTAAAAGGAATACGTAACTTTTCATCTTCTGTGGAAGCAAAAGCAGAACCTCTTTTTCAAAGCAATATAGCCTTACATACAAATTTTTAAGCCAAGATGTAATCTATAATAGTCAAACTTATAGGCATATTAGTTAGCTTTTCTAGATATGTAGAGATATATTTCAGATAGATAGGTAATCGTCAAACACCTCAAAGACCTACAGCATATGCATTTAAAATATTTTTAAAAACTTAGACTTTTCTCAAAAGTGAGAAAACTTTCAACATGTCTGCCCCTGGCAGTATCATTTACTTCAAAGAAGATGGACATCGAAGAAGCTTCTTATGGAGTTGGTTTGCAATGTGGCAAGACTAGCTGTTTTGACAAAAATAATGCTCTTTCCTGGAATGCTTGACAATATGTTGTATAAAATGGACATGCAGGACCCACAGGAAAATGACTGTTGAACTTGACAAAAAAAGGTAGGACAGTTTTTCAAGATTTCTACTTCACGAAAGAATTTGAAAGACATTCTGTAGGACACAGAAGAAAGTGACTGACATATTTTACCAAAATATGTAAGATAGTCCCTCAGATTTACTGTTTTACTGAGAAATCTGCCAGATATTCTAGTTAAATAGGTTAAATATAGAAGCCCCAACACTATAGAAGTTTGAATGACTGTTCAGGCAGTCAGACATCTCCGTAATTCCTGGAGTTTTTGAAGTTGCTTACAATGCACTTCCTGTTTACTTAGGTAATATTATGTCCTTAAGGGTCTTTAATGTAGCTGAATACCAGATAGTTATAATAATAGTTTTTCTTAGTTATGATAAAAGATAAATTAGATATTAAATTTTAGACTTAGAAAAATAGGATACATGATAAAATATTTTCTTTAATTTTTTTCAAATACAAATAGACAAATTTTGTAACTGTAATCCTTGCTTGATAATTGTAATTTTACTATGTTAAAGTCAAAACCTGTTTAATTATATAGAAAAAGGAGTGATATGGGATGTCTTTCTGTACGCTTTGAATAGGTATCTACCATTGGTTAATAAGGAAACTGATCTGGCCAATAACCAGACAGAACAGAGCCAAGTAAGAAATACAAGCAGAGAGACAGGGAGAAATAAGGCAGAGTCAGAGAGACAACCAGCAGACCCTGGAGGGGTAAGATATCAGAGCATTGCTGGTCAGCCATGGGGCATGTGACAATACACAGATTATTAGAAATAGGTTAATTTATATGTAGAGATAGCGAGTAAGAAGCCTGAGCAATTGAAAAAACAGTTTGTAATTAATATTAAGCCTCAGAGTGGTTATTTGGGTATTGGCAGGTGAGCAAGAAACCTCTAGTTACAGTGAAGTTCCTTCATGTCCTTTTTATGCATATCAGAAACTGTTGTTGGCCACATCAAAGTGTCTTTGACTGCAGTGACTTTTTTCCACCAAATATTCTTGTCTTGTTAGGTCGCTGTCATAGTATCAAAGCTAAATGAGTTATTCCAGCTATCTAACTTTTCCTTGAGGACGGAACTGTCAATATCTATTCTCATCTAAGAAACATCAGTCTTGAGATAAAATAATCTACTATTTTTATGTGAAATTAAGATTTTATTCTATCTTTAAATTTGTCTCTTCATGAATTTAGTGAGCAAATGACTGAAAATCCCTTTGATGAATTTTCTTTTTGTTTTGTTTCTTTCTTCTCTTTAGTTGACTTTTTCTTTCTCTCACCTTCCCTTGGTGTGAGAGGTCCTTATGTTTGTGTTGCTTTTATTGGTTAATGAATAAAGAAACTTCTTTGGACCTATAGCAGAGCTATAGGGGAACAGAGCTAGGTGGGAAAAAGTAAATGGAATAATGACAGGAAGAAGGTAGAGTTAGAGAGATTCCATTGAGTCATGGCCAGAATCTGACATGCCCAAACTTTGCTGGTAAACAACTGCCATGTGGCGATATTCAGATTAATGGAAATGGGTTAAATTAATATGAGTTAGCCTATAAGAAGGTAGAACCAATGGGCCAAGCAGTCATTAAAAATATAGTTTCTGTGTGATTATTTTGGGTCTAAACTAGCTGGGTGACCAGGAACCAACAAGAGACCCTATATACAACATTCCCTTATTTATTTCCTCATTTAAAAGAATTTTTGCTTTTGGTTTTGCCAGACACTGTAAATATTATTAGGAATACAAGTGTACTTACCAGTCATTGGTTCAAATTGACCTCTTGTTGTAATTAGAGCAGCAGGCTGGCCTGTGTCCCGCCATCTGGCTAGTTGTACCCAAAATAATTACACGGAAACTGTATTCTTTTAAACACTGCCTGGCCCATTAGTTTCAGCCTCTTAACCCATTTTTAATAATCTATGTAGCACCACGAGGTGTGTTTACCAGGAAAGATCTTAACCTGCATCTGTCTAAAGTGGGAGAACCATGGCGACTCACTGACTCAGCTTCTTTCTCCCAGCATTCTGTTCTGTTTACTCCACCCACCTAAGGGTTGGCCTATCAAATGGGCCGAGGCAATTTCTTTATTGATTAACCAATGAAAGCAACAGATTAAAAAAAAAATCACTCCCACATTAACCTCTCATTCCCACCTGACAGCTTTATAGATTTTGAGAAAGGATCTTTTTTTTTTTTTCCCCAACACAGCTTCAAGCCCACCATTCACAAAAGGCTAATCTTGAACTCATGGTCCTCCTGCTTCAGCCTCTCAAAGGTTTGAACAACAGCTGTTTGCTACCCACCCTGCCCAGCTTTTGTTGTTTCTTATTGATGATGGACTAGAGGTATGATCTTCATCTATTGCCATTTCATGTATCATTGGCTGTATAATGTCTCCCGTGGTCTCTCTGCCTGGCTGATTTCCACCCACATACATGCTAGATTTTTCCTGCACTACATGGTAATCAAAACCATTCTTTTGAGAAGAGGAAAAGGGCAAAAGTTTAATAAAAGACACAATAGAGAAGGACTGCAGTTGGGTACCAGGGCAGTAAAATTTTAACTCCTCACTCTACTTAAGTATCTGAATTCCTACCTAATTTCTTTAGGCCATGTGCTGTGGTAGTCTGAAATGGTTTTATTTGTGCATTTTAAAAATTGTTAAATATATGTAACCTGTTACATTGTCTTATAACACTCTTCATGCGGGTCCATTCTGTACATAGTCACTAAAATACTTTTTTAATAACAGCTTGATCTTTTGACTTGAGATTTCCTAAATCTAAGGGCAGATGCTACAAACTGGCATGCTGGACCACGCATTTATTAGTACTTTCAATCTTTCAGCCTAATCTATGTTCAATTCACAACTCTTTACACTTCAGTCTAACTTGATTTATGTTTCTGTGAAGGCTCCATGTGCTCTCATACTTTAAACCTTTGTGTACCTGTATTCTCACCTGCAATCCCTCTTTTTTACTTTTACCAGTAAAAGCCATTCAAATCATCAAAACAAAAGCCTTGTATAATCTACTCTAAAGAACATGAATCCTCAAATTAGAATTAATCTGCCCTTCTTCATTCTGTCATTTATTATTGTTATTTTCTTTTTATATTTCTGATTACCAATGAGATGCAAAGATATTTGTTGTCTTTATTTTACATGCTTCTTTTCTATTATATATGCTCCCACTTAACGGTTAGTTCACTAAGTACTTGAAATGTAGTAGCTATTAAATATATATATAACTTTGTAATTAATGCACTTATGATTACTCTTGTCTATCTTGTTTCTTATGAAATTTTTTAATCTCCAAGGAACCTTAATAACACCTTATATATGCTCCATATAGGCTAAGTTATTTGGCTTTCCTACTATCCAAAATTTGACTTAATATACCCCATTTTATTGGTAGTTTAGCATAACAGTTAGTGCCTTAATTAACAAAGGAAAATGATGTTGGAGTTAAATCTAGTTAGGTCAGTGAGCTGACCAGGCATACTTCACAAAATTTACATATCTTTCAGACATTCTTAAATTATTAAATTACAAGCTTTAAATTCATAAAAATTCAATGACTATATATTTGTTTACATGTTTTCACATTATCCTTGGTAACACAGGAAGTGTTTTACATTTGATAACCTAATAATGTTTCAAAACCTCTGTGAATTAAATAGAGCAAAATTTCCTTCCAGAATTCCCCATCAAGGGAAAGATGATAAGCTGACAGCTAGGTGAGCCAGATAGGGCTAGCTAGCTGAGCCTAGGGCCAGCTAGCTGCTCATTAACTACTTGGTAGACACTTGCTCAGTCAGTCATATACCAGCTAGGTTAGACAGGGAGGACAATCTGCTCATTAGATACTCAGTAGTCACATGTTCATTTAGTCATATGGTATTGCTTCTTGGAGAATTTTTTGTGTATTTCTGGTTTTCGAGCCAGAATACTAATGCTCTAACAAGTGAGGGGGGAGAAGGAGCAAACACTCCTGGATAGTTATAGCCTCTATTTATCAGCATTTCATAAACTGATGAACGAATGAATCAAGAAGGAGTGTTTTAAACTAACAATGTAAGAACACATTTCACCATAGGATATTTACACCTCATATTTAGAATACAGAGAAACAAGAGTATAAATATTCAGTTTACCCAGTTTCTGACAAGTAAATTCGTCATCTGATAAGAGGTCAAAACCCTGAACACTCACCTGCATGCTTATTCCATTTGAATTCCCCTAAGCTAATGCTCTTTTTAAAAAGAATATTAAGCTATTGAGGTTATTTTTTATTGTTTTTATTGAGCTATATATTTTTCTCCACTCCCCTCCCTTCTTATCCCCTCCCCTTCTACCCTTTCCCTATGCTTTCATGCTCCCAATTTACTCAAGAGATCTTGTCTTTTTTTATGTTCCATGTAGTTTAGATTATGTATGTCTCTCTTAGGGTCCTCATTGCTGTCTAGCTTCTCTGGGATTGTGAAATGTAAGATGGTTTTCCTTTTATTTATGTCTAAAAGCCACTTATGAGTGAGTACATATGATATTTGTTTTTCTGGTTCTGGGTTACCTCACTCAATATGATGTTTTCTAGATCAATCCATTTGCCTGTAGATTTCAAGATGTCATTTTTTTCTGCTGTGTAGTACTCCATTGTGTAAATGTACCACATTTTACCCTTCTTCATTTGAGGAGCATTTAGGTTGTTTCCAGGTTTTGGCTATGACAAACAATGCTTCTATGGACATTGTTGAACACATGTCCTTGTGGTATGATTGAGCATCCTTTGGGTATATACCCAAAAGGGATATTGCTGGGTGTTAAGGTAGGTTGTTTCCTAATTTTCTGAGAAATCACTATACTGATATACAAAGGGGCTGTACCAGTTTGCACTCTCACCAGCAATGGAGAAGTGTTCCTTTACCCCATATCCTCTCTAGCATATGCTGTCGTCAGTGTTTTTGATCTTGGCCATTCTTACAGGTGTAAGATGGAATCTCAGAGTAATTTGGAATTGCATTTCTCTGATAGCTAAGGATGTTGAACATTTCTTTCAGCATTTTTCAGCCATTTTAGATTCCTCTGTTGAGAGTTCTTTTTTTAAGTCTATACTCCATTTTTTATAGGATTATTTGTTCTTTTGATGACTAGTTTCTTGAGTTCATTGTATATTTTGGAGATCAGACCTCTGTCTGATATCGGATTGGTGAAGATCTTTTCCCATTCTATAGGCTGTTGTTTTGTCTTGTTGACTATGTCCTTTGCTTTATAGAAGTTTGTCAGTTTCAGAGGGTCCCATTTATTAATTGTTTCTCTCAGTGTCTATGCTACTGTGGTTATATTTAGGAAGAGGTCTCTTGTGCCAATGCATTCAAGTGTACTTATCACCTTTTCTTCTATGAGGTTCAGTGTGGTTGGTATTATAATGAGATCTTTGATCCATTTGGACTTGAGTTTTGTGCATGGGGATATATGTGGATCTATTTTAATTCTTCTACATGTTAATATCCAGTTATGCCAGTACCATTTGTTGAATATGCTTTCTTTTTCCATATTGAGGATATTTAAGAATTTGCATTATTTGCAACAGAGTCCAGCCTGGTGATTATACCCATTCTATGTATTTTAATATAAAAGAAATCATTATAAAGTTGATCTTATGAGCCCAGGGTATAGAACCCAACAATGATGCTGCAGTGTTAACAGGAACAAGCACTTGCAGAAATGGGGCACACTTTTTCCAGAAACTAAAAGTGTTATTTTTTCTTGGAGTGTCACACAACTCTGCTGAGTATAGTCACAAAGGGTGGGGCCATCTATGAAAAGATTCATGATGGAGATACAGTCACTACAGAAAGATACCAAGAAGGCAAAAGGAGAGTGGGCAGCAATATCCTGACTTGTCCCATCCTTTCACCTCTTGATAGCTTCCATTTTTTCTGGTCAATTGGGACCACCTAGTGTCATGTAGTAAAGCTGAATCCACGAATAAAGTGGCATTGATCAGCAGGCCATTTTTAGACATGCTGAAGCAGCAAATTTTATCAGCAAGTAATTTGTGTGATTCAATCTACTTAGCATTTTGATTTCTTTCCATATTTGAGCAGGTAGGGACCTCTATAAAATTATATTTAAGGGTAATAATGGATGAAAACAAGATGATGAATACAAATTTTAATAAATAAATACAATTTTAAAAATAGTTAAATTAACACATTAAAAATTAAATTCTCTTCTCTAGGAATCCATGTTTCCAAGCCTTTGAATTATTATTATTATTTCCTTAAATGGCTTTCTTTTGACACAAGAAATTATTGTGCTTCTAAAGTTGACATCCTGTTCATAATAATTGATATTAGTTTCTTTACTCATGTTCTAGAAAGGAAGCAAGAATGACTACTAGTGGCTGGTGGGCATCAATGAATGTCCCGCCAACCTACTCTTGTCAAATGGTCCAGATTCATGCTCAAACATTTCACCCTCCAAATAAAATATGTTGTGGAACTAGGATAAACTCTGGAGGGTGAGGAGGTTGCATATACACTGGGATTTTAAAGGAACCACAACCTGAATTCTTTAAGGACCACTGTTTGGTAGGGGTCTTAATTGATAGAGTTATATATTTTTTCCATTGACAATCATTCCTCACTGATAAAAGAATAAGTGAATATGTGTGATCATTATGGTTTTCTAACATTCTTTAGCAGCAGGTCAAAAAGAGAATTTATACATATCTTAATTTAAAAGGAGTATTCATGCTCTGACATCTTATTTTACTTTGTGTAAAGAGGACAGAATATTTCAACTTGGAATTGTCCACAGTATGTTGAATATGATAGTATTCTAAGAGCAAAACAAGCACAGTGGTGATTGGGTACTGAAGGTTGTGTCTAACAAGAAGGATCATCTAACCTCGGAACTATTAAAACTGTAGTTCATTCATTGGCTTCCTTTCATTAAGGGGTAAAGAATATTTCAGAAAGTAAGAGCAAAAGATCACAAATTCATTTACTTGCTGGTATTCTGAACAGAAAAAAAGAAAGAAAGTAACAGGATTGTTGCAATTTAAAGAGAACTCTTAGCTCTACAAGCAACACAGTAGTGACATCTCAGGCCATAAGTAAGCATCAAGAACTGCAGTGTCTCCGGTGTTCTTGCTTGTAGGGTCCTTTCTTGTTCAATGTTTTTCTCTTTGGGAAGTTAAAGAGCTTGTGTAACCTTCATTTGCTGGTTCTTATCTGTATCCAACCATAGGAATTCTCTACAGAGTTCTCTATCCCCTGTTAAAGCTCTATTTCCCTAAATAATTCTTAGTTATATTGGTTTTCAGATGCTTATTAATTTTAATCACCACTAAGATGTTTCACATTTTATCAAGGCTTATTTGAGAAGGCAAACCCATGACTATACTGCATATACACTAACCAGAACATAGAATATACAGAGAATGGGCGTGGTACTTCTATGTCAAAGTACATTATTTCATGCATGGTGATAATTATGTCTCAACTCTTAAGTGTATTAAGTGAACAGTTTACTAAGCCATTGTGTCTTGAAATTTTTGTCACATAAAGTGGCCATAATTTAAATTTCCTCTGATACTATTGTAAACATTTGTTGATTTATTTCATGTAATACCAACAAAATCATGACTGACTGTTGTTTGAAAATTGTTTTCTGAGTATTTCTCAAGAAATATGTTCATCTGTTATAAAATCTTATCTTTTTCTGTCTAATGGAAGCTCTAATATCCAATTCACAGGAATATTTATAAGCTAAAATAGCCTATGATTTATAGCAATTTTGATCCATAAAAGTTTATCTGTGTAATATGTGTCCTATAATTTTAAGCTGTAACCTATGCCATTATCTCTTGTACTAGTGAGCAATGAAGCACTAGTCATACCCAAGGTTTGCAGAACTTACACACGACTGCTCTGGGATATGTGTACACTTTGTGTAGGTATATAAAAAGCTGAGCATCCAATAACTAGGCAAGATGTATTTGCAGGATTTCTGAGGAAAGAAAGGAAGAGGGGGAGAAAACTGAGTCACAGAGAAGATGCCAACCAAACATGGAGTTGGATATGCATAATGAAAGAAAGGTAAAATGCCCATGGTAAAATGTAGATTAATAAAAGCAGGTTGATCAAAGTTGTAAGAGGTAGTAGGACAAGCTTAAACTAAAGTCAAACTTTCATAATCAATATTAAGTCTCTATGTCATTATTTGGAAGTTGTTTGATTATTTGTCTGCCAGGACAGAGAAAGACTCACTACATTAGACACTGAATTTTAGCATTCATTTGCAGGCTGTGAGGGTCAGTTTGAATGAAGAGTGGTAGTTTAGGAATTCCAAATGAGGAGCAAGAATAGGAAGCATTAAACTGGGGGAACCCAGGGACACTGATGACCGCACATTATTTTGTTCTACAAACTTTAGCTGCATATTCTATTAGGTGAAATAAAGAAGGAAGAAAATATTCACTAAAGAAATTTTTAAATAATTAGATTGTGCTGGGCCTCAAGTACTTTGTTGAAGAGTGGAATTTTTTTCTGTGTTCGGAAGTTTGAAGTCATAGCATTTGTTTGGAAGAAGAAAGTAACATGGATGTCTTTGAATTTCAGTGGAAGATAAACATAACATGAGCAAGCATGCATGGGTATGTGCAGGAATGAACGACAAAAACTAGGGAACTCCATTATGATGCATTAAAGTGGCCCAGGCAAAAGATGTTGGAAATTTTTGACTATAATGTGTCCATAAACAATGTATGTTTCATCATCAGAGTCTCTTCCTTTTCAGACAGTCTCAAACTGTTGACAGTCAAACTTGTGTAATCCCTAACTCCTACCACCCTCATCAGTAACATAGAGCAGTACTTGTTTCTTAAGTATAATTTTTTATTATGTTTCTTAATAAAATTATTAAGGAAATGAAATGATAATCAGGATATAAGAGTGAATTAGAAAATAGCAGTTCCATCTAGAATAAAAATGGATATACATTTGGAACATGGAGCGTACAGGTTCTTTCTATTACACATTTTCATCTAATTTAATATTCAGTATTTCAATAAGAGTAAATAAGTATCAGTAACATTTTTATGCTATAGTTCGAGGGATTTAAATACTATGGCCAAATCTTATTAAGCTCTGAGGCTAGGAGCATACAGATAAATACACGAACAATACTAATAATGTCCTTTAGTATTGGTATTTCTGTATGTAGATTAAATAAAATAAATATCATGTACCTTTAACTATTGTTTATATATTACTTTTAATGATGCTTGAAACTTAATTAATCAGAATTTTTTTTTTGTTTTTTTTCGAGACAGGGTTTCTCTGTGGCTTTGGAACCTGTCCTGGAACTAGCTCTGTAGACCAGGCTGGTCTCTAACTCACAGAGATCTGCCTGCCTCTGCCTCCCGAGTGCTGGGATTAAAGGCGTGCGCCACCATCGCCCGGCAATTAATCAGAATTTTTATGTGTAATGCATTTAATAGTTTACAGAGTATACTATTATATCCTTCAATACTCAGAATAATTCTGAGAAGAACTTACTATGTTGAGAGAGACACTGAAGAGGTTGAATGACATCCCAGCTGTTTACCAAGTAGTAATAACAACAGAGGTTCTGAAACTAATATTATGCAAGTTTTAGTGCTTAAGGTATGTTCAGTATTCATGACTGAAAACAAAGATGTTTTTTACTGAATTATAGCATTCTTTTCCATTGAACACTGCCTTAGGGGTCCTGTGCTTTCTTATTTTATTTTTGTTGTGAGCTTGACATTTCATGGCTTAACCATGTCTCCAGTTCCTGTACTTTCCTAAATATGACAACCAACCTAATAGTACATTGCAAAGAGATAGCTCCTTGAGAAATTATGATTCAGGTTTCTGTTTAATCTTGGTCTTTTTTAAATATCCATATTCATTCTACTTGGTAGTTCATTCACATATATTTTCATGGATTTTAGATAGCAAAAAAAAAAATGTGAAAGCCTTAAACATACAGGCTATGTCTTAAAACAAATGATTTAAATGATTTAACTTTGTAGCTCTTCAGATCCCTTATTTATTAATGGGTTTAAGAGTTGTTATGGTTGGTTGGCAATCTTCTTTTTTCTTCTTTCATGTGAAACATTTTTTTTTTCGAGACAGGGTTTCTCTGTAGCTTTGGTGCCCGTCCAGGAACTAGCTCTTGTAGACCAGGCTGGCCTCAAACTCCCAGAGATCCGCCGTCTCTGCCTCCCGAGTGCTGGGATTAAAGGCGTGCGCCACCACCGCCCGGCCATGCGAAACAATTTTAAAAATAGAAAATGATCTGCCATTAGTTTTCTTTTCTTTCATTAAGATAGTCTGTGTGCTTCCTAAAGGCAGCCAGCAAATGTGATGGACGAGCTGACACAGACTTTATTTTTGAGACCATTTAGCAGGGGATGCCAGGAGGAGGGAGCAGAGCACAGGCTCATAACTATCAACATCAAGATAAAGGAATTCCTCCAGCAGAGCTGTCTCCCACCCCTTTTCAAAACAACACACAGGAGCAGTTTGCAGAGCAAGCAATCCAGAGCATCTCCTTGCAGCACTCAAAGGTTTGATCTACTTTAATCATTTCTTGGTAGCAAGAAGACTATTTTAGGATAAGAATTGCTCATTAAAACATAATTACGTGGGTTTCTCTTTGTATAATGTATAATTAAAAGACTCTTTATGGGTCTCTGGGAGACCAGAGCCCACTATCAATCACAATAACAAGCAAAACATCAAAATAATAAATATAAAACAATAAAAAGTTTATAAAGTGATTTTTTTTGTTATGTTGTACAACATGTCAAGGAAAGAAAGAGCTCTGAAAACTCTTATTCAAGAAATAACTATGTATTCTCAGTTCTGACCCAGATGCTGTTTGTTCTGAGCTATACGAAACAATTCCTATTTTCTATTTGTTCCATAGAGACCACAAGGAAGGGAGCTGGTAGTGAAACCCATTAAAAGGCTGTATTATTTATTTACAGTCCCAATCTAGGTGATGTGAACTTCATCTTCCTTTATGCAGTGAAAACACCATAAATGATATTCTGTGAAACCTTGACCTCACCTTTGGTGGAATACTATGAAACCGTGGGGTGCAGAGACTCGGCAAGGATTATTACACCTTTTTGAACCCACTACTCTTATTCCCTATTTTTTTTTCCAGATTGATTTTTGTCTTCAAGTTTTCATTATTTTTATTTCACAAGAAAACTTTTACTGGCTGTGCTTCATCCCCACAAGGAAGTCATCCTTGTCAGTGTCACTGATTCTGGGAATGATGTTTCAAATGCTGCTGACCAATCAACATTTTATTAAACCAATATGAGTGACAAATCTTTACAGGGCATAAGATCATTATCCCACAGCACTCCTTTATTGCTCCCATCCCTTCACCATTCCTAAGTCTCAGATCTCAATATCAACAAACACATTTTACTGTACCTCCTAGTGACCTTACCTACCAGGACCCCTGAAAATTTTTTTATAGGTAAGACACTGCCTCCATACTTTCATTCCTCTGCATTAAATTTCTCTTGTAGGAGAAATTCTGGAAGGCAATATAACTAGAATACAATTAAGATTTGGATTTACCTTATCCACGTGTGCCTTCTATAATTTCTTCTCAACATTTTTTCAATTCAATTACTGCTTCAGTTGTTAATTTTCTGGGACTATTCAAGTCTTCATCACCATCTAGCTTTTGCTTAAATGAATTATTAGATCAGGTGTTATCCCAAAAGCTGGTCATACAAAGGAAATGTCTCCTAACAATCTTTGGAAGTCATTCAGAGTCCACAATTGGTGTCTACAAATTTGTGCCTTTTGTCTTATAATTTTCTGTAAACCTATTTTATAACCTATGTAATTGACAGAATCTCCTCTCTTTATTTTTTCAGGAGCAATTCTAAATAACCCAATTAAAAATGGCTTACTGAACTAAACAGAGAATTCTCAACAGAAGAAGTTCAAATGGCCAAAAGATACTTAAGGAAATTTTCATCACCCTTAGCCATCAGGGAAACACAAATCAAAACAACTCTGAGATACCATCTTAAATCTGTCAAAATGGCTAAGATCAAAAACACTAATGATAGTTTTTGCTTGAGAGGATGTGGAGTAAAAGGAACACTCATCCCTTGCTGGTGGGAATGCAAACTTGTCCAACCACATTGGAAATCAGTATGGTGGTTTCTCAGAAAATTGGAATCAACCTACCTCAGTGATCCAGCAATACCACTCTTGGCATATACCCAAAAGTTGCTAAATCATATTACAAAAGCATTTTGTCAACTATGTTCATCACAGGATTATTTGTAATAGCCAAAACCTGGAAACAACATAAATGCCACTCAACTGAAGGATGGGTAAATAAAATGTGGAACATTTACACAATAGAGTACTACACAGTGGTTAAAAAAATGGCTTCTTGAATTTTGCATGCAAATGGATGGAATCAGAAAACACTATCCTGAGTGAGGTAACCCAGACCCCAAAAGATGAATATGATATGTACTCACTCATAAGTTGATATAACCTATAAACAAAAGACATTTAATTAATAAAGTGAACCCAAAGAAAAACATATATAGATCCACCTGAAATTGGAAACAGACAAGATCACCTGACAAAATTGGGAACATGTGGGTGGAGTGAGATGGGAGGGTGGAAGGGGAAGAGAAGGGAAAAAGGGAGGGTAGAGGAGAACTTGAGAGAATCAGGTAGTCAAGATGGAGGAAGGACAGAGATGAGAGCAAGGAAAGATACCTTGATTGAGGGAACCATTTTAGGGTTAGCAGAAACCTGGCTCTAGAGAAATTCCCAGGAATCTACAAGGACAAATAGAATGCACATTAATACACAGGAATCGTTTTTTTCATACACTTTCTGTGATTGTACAAGGCTCTGAACCCAACAGGAGAGATGGGGGTGTGCACATCATGGAATAAGGTGACAGCACAATTTTAAAGACAGAAGAGATGGCCAAAGGGGCACAGGTTATTAACTAGTTCAGCTTATCCCTTTATCTGGGGGATCTGAAGCTCAGAGCTGCAACATGATTACACTGTATCTCTATTTGTAACCTTTATTTACATGCTTTGGATGACTTCTTTTTCTTATCCAAAACCTGTTAAAAAAGAGATGTGCCGAGTTCCTGCCAGATCGACTGTGAAATTCATGCTGCAACCAATTTGAAGTCTGGATATTTTTTTCCAGCAAGTGTATTACTTGGAGACCACAAGAAACTGTGAGATCTGATCTGCAATCTGCAATCATAAATCAAGCTAGAATAAGAACAAAGACAGTTTGTATTGTGAAAATGAATGCTTGGTAGTGCTATGCTCTGAGAAAATACTCCTTTACCTCCCTTTTCCCATGTGAAGGTAAAACTACTACATAATAAAAAAGACACTTTGAAGCAAGAAATTCTAGCTTTCTTAAACTTGATAAGAATATGCAGTTACTTTATCACCGGATTGCGTTTAAAGTGAAGTATTATTCAGACATAAAGAGGCCAGGTAAATGACACCAGGGCCTCTTTTTGCTTTTGGCCTGCTAGGAATTTTGGCATAACATCAAACAGGTTAGCACACAGCAGCCCAGATACCCGTCTAGGGAACGGATGCTTTAAAGAGGTTGCCTTCTGTTCTAATTAGCTGAATGCCAAATGAAGACTATCTGGAACTGACATCTCCATTATCATATGAAGATTAAAGTGAGCAGATGAACAGAATAGACTAACAGAATAGACAACGGTATGCATTGGCGTGGTGGTTCTGTCCTTACAGATGAACAGAATAAGATAAATACCTATAGTAGAAATTGGGTGGTTCTTCCTATACAGCTTCCATTCCTGCCGTTTTGAATACTAGACCTGCAATTCCTTGTGGGGAAGTTGTGTCTTCAATATAATGTGTAGCTCAGATACTGTAATGTATTTCACCAACATCCTTGTAAAATCCTATCAAAAACCATGGATAGGTAGATAACTCAGATGCTGAAAAGGGGGGGGGGGGTCTCCAAAGGTTTCCAATCTTCAGTGTCCTGACAAAGTTTGGAAAAATAAATGGAACTGATAAATGATTCATGTAGTAGGCTGAGCCACATTAAACTAACTTTGCCCAGCAGCAAGTTCTGTACTCAAGAAGAAACTACATACTTGTGATCCCTAATACAGGTAGCCTCAAGCCGCATAGGCCTGATGAGTATTTGAAATATGGCTAGTGTAACTAAGCAACTGAGTTTTTAATTATACCTAATAAACACTTAGACTTACCTGGCTAGATTGTGGTAGCAGCTCTTGTTTGCCATGACATAGCTCCAGAGCATCCCCTGCTACTTGTACTGTCTCATCATGAGACTCACTGCCGAGATTCCTAGAGCTGCTTTGGATTTTCTCCTCAAACCTGATAAATTAACTTTTTAAAAAATTCTGAGTTAATACACTGTAACTCATTAAAATTCCTTCCTTTCCTAGGAGTTAGAGTTAAGTTTGTTTGTGCACAACTAAAGGACCACACCCGAAGAGCGAACAAAGGAAATGTTTTAAGAATAGGTTAAGTTTCTGCACGTGTCAAGGATATGATAGTCTTTGGGGAAATCCATGTGTCTATAATACATGGTACATATATAATACTTAACAATCCTAGCATTATTATTTATACATGTACTCATACCTTTTTATGAAGAATTTCCAAATAAAGAAATTAGGTCATTGAAAAGGTTGGATGGCTTATGTGCTAAAACGTTCCACATTATCTGACTGGCTGATAGATTAAGAATAGTTAGGGCAACCAGTGTTTCATTAATTGAGATGTTTTGTTATTTGATTACTACTTTGCTTTTATCATTATGCTGATAACAGCAGGGCAGGTAAGATGATCCTAAGAAAAGCTCAGCTTGACACTAATTAGATTGTGTTTTCTAAATTGTATCATATTGCTTAGGAATCATGTTGTTTAGGAAGTTATATTCTTTAACTGTAAGGAAAATATATACATAGATACAATGAAGTGAGAAAGCTTAGGAATTCTCATTCTTTTTAGGAAGCTCCATAGTTTACAAACCCTTTCATATGTAACTATGGGTTGCTATCCATATGTTAACCCATCCATAGCTCACATTGCTTGCTCCTGAAGACTCAGACCTTTGTTTCATGAATTTCACCATCATGGTTGTGGCATCAACTCTTTATTCTTTGCTTAACCATTTAGGCATAGCATGGCAAAAAGTGCCCATCTTTCAGAATTTTACTAATCTATTGTGATACAGTTCTTTATTTTGAACAGGTCACTTTTAAGAGAAGATTACAGCTAAGAATACCCCATGTTTTTCTTTTGTTTTTTTTCCCAACATATTTTTTTTTGATTCTTTTGAGATTTTATATCATACGCACTTTATCACATTTACTTCCTGGTCCTTCTCTTCATCTTCCAACACTGGTGACACTTCCCCTCCCCAGCAAATAAAAATAAAGTGCAATTTGTGTTATCTATGTATTCACTGGAGAGTGCCCAAACTCTCAGTGGCCTTTCCCTTAAATACACTGAGTCCTTTCCTGCCCACAGCCCAGCTGGAAGCCATCTCTTGTGTAAAGTGACACTTCTGTATTCTGTCATAGCTTTTAAGAATTTTCTCTGGTGGCTTCCTCTTTAGGCTGTTGTTATTATCTTTATTTTGAAGGGGTGGTTGGAATGGCGTTAAAGGTTGTTACAGAAGTCTTCCATGTCTATCTTTCTCAATTTTCTGTTTGTTGTCAATAATATCACTAAAGAAAATGGCCCCCATAGGTTGACAGGCAGTGACACTTTTAGGAAGTGTGAACTTATTAGAGTAAATGTGGTGTTGTTGTTGAAAGAAGTGTATCACTGGGGGCCATCTTTGAAGTCTCAGATGCTCAATCTAAGCCCACTGTGGCATTCTCTTCTGGATATCTGCTGACTCAAATGTAAAACTCTCAGTTCCTTCTCCAGCGCCATGTCTGTCTGCATGCTACCATGTCTTGTCATGATGATAATAGACTGAGCTTCTGAAACTGTAAGCCAGCCCCAATTATATATTCTCCTTTATAAGAGATTCTATATATTGTGTCTTTGCTGCAATAGAAACCCTGAGTAAGATAAACACCATCATGAAAAGCAAGTTGGGGATCAAAGGTTTTATTTTGTGTTACATTTCTACATGAGAGTCCATCATCACAGGAAGTCAGGGAATGAACTCAAGGCAAAAACCTGGAGGCAGAAGCTGAGACAGAAGCCATGGAGGAGTGCTGCTTACTGACATGCTCCTTGTATTTTGCTCAATCTGCTTCTTTATAGGACACAAGACAACCAGAACAGGGATGTTGCTACTCACATTGAGCTAGAACCTCCCACATCAATCATCAATAAAAAAATTCTTCATAGACTTCCCTACAGACCAGTCTAGTGGGAACATTTCTCAACTGAGGTTGCCTCTTCCAAAATAACTCCTGTGGTGATAGCTTGTTTGAACAAATAACACTTGCCTGAAGATCAGAGGGCAGAGCTAGCCATTAGTTAACCATAGAGATCTGCAGGTCTGTAGAGACAGGCAGGAAATGATATGGCTGGGTGAAGAGAGAAGGTGATAAGGCAGGAGAAGAGAGGAGCTCAATCTTTTGTCGGCTGGGAAGTTGAGTAGTTAAGGTGGTTGTGGTTTCTTCCTTTGTCTCTCTGATTTCTCAGCATTTTCCCCTGTATCTGACTCTGGGCTTTTATTATTAAGACCTATTAGAGCTCGGGCAAAAAACTCCTTTATAAGTCATTTGTTTTCTCTTTCAATAATCATCTTTAGTTTAGTTAGGCATAAGGATATAGTCATTTTCTAATTCAAATGTAAAATTTTGTATAATTTATATGGTTCTACAGAATTAGGAAATATCTACAAAATGAATGCTTGAAGATTGTATTTGTGATTTTTGTTTGTTTGTTTTTGAGACAGGGTTTCCTCTGTAACTTTGGAACCTGTCTTGGAACTAGCTCTTGTAGACCAGGCTGGCCTCGAACTCATGGAGATCCTCCTGCCTCTGTTTTCTGAGTGCTGGGATTTAAAGGCATGCGCCACCACTGCCTGGCTGTTTGCACACTGCAACTATGAGCAGTATGTCTTATATAAAGTCATGATGGAGGGGTAACTATGAAAGCATGCAGACCCAGCTGCTCCTCACAGATTTTAGGATGGTTGTTCCGGTATCTGTGAGAAGAATGTGTTGTTGATTCAATCTCTGGGCCTGTCTCCTCTCCAAGGCCTGAGTGACTCACTAAGCTTCAGTTTGGCTTACAGTCTCCTCTTAGGTATGTATATAATGCCATTTGGGGTATGAAAAGTTAATATAAAGTATGTTTCTATTCTAGCCCAAAGCTGTTTTGATTCACAACTCCTTCCATTGTTTTTTTCCTCACCAGACTCACAAGTATGCTTAGGCCCTGTTTACACCAACAGATTTAAGGCTGATGGTGATCCCAAGACCTCCACCTTCTGGTGACTGTGCTGAGGCAGGGTGACTTTATTCAGTTGTGCCTCTAAGGCTTCCTCTCCATTGCTTCAGAAGAGGGGACTCTTGTCACCTTTGCCTCTCTCTGGATTTCTGAGCTGGTTTCCAGGAGGGAAAGAAAATTAGGATCCATGCCTCTGTGTACTCTCTTGTCCTTCTTCTTTCTCCTTCTTCAGTACTCATTGTACACAATTTCCCACACCGTTCAGTCTCATTTCTGAAACTAAATGATGAGCATTACACCTGCACTTTCTTTTCTTTAATTTCATTTTTTTCTTTTATTCTTCTTTCATACATTATATCCTGTGTCTCTGGGCTGTCCTGATTCTGCTTTCTGGCTATGCAGGCAGTGTCAGGTGTGGGCCTCATAATGGACCAGTCACTACCACAAGTTCTGCACCACCACTTTCCCAGCAGATTGTAAATTGAAGGTTTTGTGGAAATGGTTGTCCCAGACTCACTGCTAGGTACCTTTCCTGATTATACAGGGTGGTCAATCTTAGTATCCCCTATTGCTAGTAAATATTGCTAGGGTCACCTTCATAGACTTCATCATGTTTCCATTGCACAAGATTTCTTCCTCAACCCTGAAATGCCCCCAAATTCATCTGTCTCTCACATTACTCTCTTCCTCCAAGCCTCCCACCCCCAACCTTACCATATCCCTGATTCTCATTCCCACCATCCATCAGTCCACTCGTGAACTCTATTCTATTTTCCTTTTCTAGAATACGCATGTGTTCCATCTTGAACCCTCCCTTGTTACTTAGCCTCTCTGGGTCTTTAGTATGTAGCCTGATTATACTTTGCTTAACAGCTAATGCCTGCTTATGAGTGAGTACATACCATGTTTGTTTTTCTGAGTATGGATTACTTCACTCAGGATGATTTTCTTCTAGGTCTGCAAATTTCATGATACCATTGTTTTTATCAGGCGAGTAATACTTCATTATGTAAGTGTTACACCTTTTCTTTGTCCATTTTTTTTTTGGTTGAGGGACATCCAGACAATTTCCAGTTTCTGACTATTATGAATAAAGCTTCATTGAGCATGCTTGAGCAAGTGTCCTTGTGGTAAGATAGAGAGTCTAATAGGTGTATGCCCAAGAGGGTTATAGCTGGGTCTTCAGGTAGATCGATTCCAAATTTTCTAAGTAACTACCATATTGATTTCCAAAGTGTCTGTACAAGTTTGCACTCCCACCAGAAATTGAGGAATGTTGTGTCCTTTGCTCCACATCATCGTCAGCATGAACTGTAACTTGTGTTTTGATCTTAGCCATTCTGATAGGTGTAAGGTGGAATCTCAAAGTAGTTTTGATTTGCATTTCCCTGGTGGCTAAGAATGCTGAACGTGTTTTAAGTATGTCTCAGTCATTTGAGATTTTTGTTGCTGAGAATTGTCTGTTTAGATCTGGACCCAATTTTTAAATTGGATTATTTGGTTTCTTTACACTTAGTTTTTAATGTTCTTTAGATATTTTGGATATTAACCCTCTGTCAGATGGGGAGTTGGTGAAAATGTTTTCCCATTCTATAGCCTATCACTTTTTCATATTGATGGTATTATTTGACTTACATAAGCTTTTCAATTTCATATTTGTTGTTCTTAGAGCCTATGCTATCAGTGTTCTGTTCAGAATGTTGTCTCTTCTGCCAACGTGTTCAAGGCTATCCCCCACTTCCTATGCTATTATGTTCAGTGTATCTGGTTTTATGTTGATATCATCGATCCACTTGAACCTGAGTTTTGTTCAGGATGATGATATGAATCTATTTGTATTCTTCTACATGAGGACTTCAAGTGAGACCAGCGCCATTTATTGAATATGTTTCCTTTTTTCCATTGTGTGTTTCTGTCTTCTTTATTATCTATACACCTGGGCCTTCTATTCAATTCCATTGATCAACCTGTCTGTCTTTATGACAACACCACAGATTTTATAACCACAGTTCTGTAGTAAAGCCTAAAATCGGAATGGTATTATTCTGAAAGTTCTTTCATTGTTTATCTATCCTTGGTTTTTGTTTTCTCATATAAAGTTGAGTTATGTTATTTCAAGGTCAGTAAATAATTTTTTGGAATTTTTATGGGGATTCCTTTGAATCTGTAGGATGGTAGAATGGTCATTTTGATTACATTAATCTTATAGATTCATGAGCATTTGCGTTCTTCCAATTTTCTTATATCTTTCTTCAAAGACTTAAAGTTTTGGTCATAAAAGTCTTTTACTTGCTTGGTTAGATTTACCCCAAAATATTTTCTTTTGTTTATACCTACTTTGAAGGGTGATATTTTTTCTCAGTCTACTTGTCATTTTTGTATAGAAGCCCTACTGATTTTTTTTTTTTTTAGGTAATCTTATATCCAGCCACTTTGCTAAAGGTGTTTGTCAACTGTAGGAGTTCACTAGTAGAATTTGGGGGGTCACTTATATATATACTATCATATTATTGGCAAATAACAATACTTTGAATTCTTTCTTTCCAGTTTGCATTCCTTTTAGTTTTTTCTATTGTCTTCTTGTTCTGGCTAAAATGTCAAGTTCTATATTGAATAGATATGGAGAAAGGGGACAGCCTTGTCTTGTTCATGATTTTAGTGAAATTGCTTTGAGTTTCCCTCCATTTAATGTTGGCTATAGGCTTATTGTTAATTACGTTTAGTATATTTAGGTACATCTAGTCTCTCTAAGAATATTTATCATAAAGGGTGGTAGATTTTGTCAAAGGCTTATTTAGCATCTATTGAGAAGACCGTGCAGATTTTTTTTTTCTTTCAGCTTGTTTATATGGTGTATTTCAATGACAGATATTCATAGGTTTTCCCATCCCTGCATTTCTGGGATGAAGCCTACTTGATTATGGTGGATGATCCTTTTGGTGTGTCTTTGGATTTAATTTTCTAGTATTTTGAGTATTTTTGCATCAATGTTGATGAGGGAAATTGCTCGGTAATTCTCTTTCTTTGTTGACTCCTTTTGTGGTTTGGGTATTAAGGTGACTGTGACCTCATAAAATAACTCGATAATGTTATTCTGTTTTTATTTTGTGGAAGAATTTGAGAGGTTTTGGCATTAAATTTTTGAATGTCTGTTAGAGTTCTCTCCTAAAGCTGTTTGGACCTTGACATTTTTGGCTAAGAGACTTGTAGTGACTGTTTCTTTTTCCTTGGGGTTATATGGATCTATTTAAATTGTTTATATAAACTTGAATTAAAGTTGACAAGTAATATCAACAGAGAAAAAATTATCCATTTCTTTTGCATTTTCTAATTTTGTAGAGTACAGATTTGTAAAGTATAACGTGATGATTCTTTGGGATCCCTTGTCATATGTTTTTGTCCCCTTATCATTTCTCTTTGTTAATTTAAATATTCTCTTTCTGCCTTTTAGCTAGTTTGGCTAAGGGTCTGAATATCTTGTTGATTTTTTCAAAGAACCACCTCTTTGTTTCATTGATTCTTTGTATTGTTCTATTAGTTCATGATTTATAGGCTTCAACTCATAGTTTTATTATTTACTGCTACATATTCTTCTTGGGTGAGACTGTTTTTTTTAGGAGATGTATGGAGTTTCACATCTGCTGTTAAGCATAAAATCTCTCTCATTTCTTTATGTAGAAATATGGTGCTGTGAACTTTCCTCTTAGTACCACTTTCATTGTGTCCCATAAGTTTGGCTATGTTGTCTATTCACTTTCACAGAATTTTAAGAAGTCTTTAATTTCTTTATTTTTGCCTTACCACAGCATTCATTCAGTAGAGATGTGTTTAGCTTCTGTGAGTTTGTAGGCTTTCTGTTGTTGAAATCCAGTTTTTATCTGTGGTGGTCTGATGTTCTTTTACATTTAAAGGGGAAATGATATAGGTATGAATAATTTGCATTGGTGTTGATTTTAAGGCCAATTTTGTTATATGTATATGTATTTCTGATCTTGAATAAGGTGTTGTGATCATGTAATTCATTTTTAAAATGTAATGTATAATAGGAAATATAGGTTGCTAATGGATAATCATTGATGATAGTCAAATTTGTAGTCATGTTACTTAGATTTTCTAGATATATAGAGATATATTTCAGATAGGCATTCTTCATATCTCTCAAAGGCTACAGAATATGGCATTTAAAATATTTTAATAACTTAGGACTTTTCATGACAATGAGACATGTCTGCTCCTGGCGGCACCAATGTACTTCGAGAGGAAGATGGGCATCGAAGAGGATCCTTATGGAGTTTGATAGCCATTTGGGCAAGAAACTGCTCTTGCCTGGACTGTTGCATAAAATGGACACAGAGAACCCGCAGAGAGAAGACTGCTGAACTTGCCTAAAGGTGACACGGTCTTTTGGGGTTCATGACTCATGAAAGAGTCTGCGAGATATTCTGCAGGACACAGCAGATAGTGACTGAACTGTCTTTGAAATTGCCTGCTTCATGGAAATGTCTGCTGGATACTATGGGCCTGAAGGCTGAAGATGCATGCCCCAATGGTACAGAGGAACTTTGGGTGACTGTACAGGCAGCGAGATGTCTCTGTCATTTTCTTGTTTACTTAGGTAATATTATATCCTTCTGGAGTCTTTGATGGAGTTGAAGAATGGATAGGTAGTTATAGTTTTCCATTGTTATGATAAAAGATAAAATAGATATAAATATTGTAACTGTGATTCTTGCTTAATAACTGTTTTGCTATATGTAATTTTATTATGTTAAAGTTAAAGCCTTTCTTTTTTGTTTAAACAGAAAAGGGGGAAATGATGTGGGAGTGATTTCTTATTAATAAAGAAACTGCCTAGACCCATTTGATAGGCCAACCCTTAGGTAGGCAGAGTAAACAGAATGGAATGCTGGGAGAAAGAAGCTGAGTCGGGAGTCGCCATGGTTCTCCCACTCCAGACAGACGCAGGTTAAGATCATTCCTGGTAAGCCAGCTTGTGGGCTACACAGATTAATAGAAATGGGTTAGATCAATATGTAAAAGCTAGCCAATAAGAAACTGAAACTAATGGGTCAGGCAGTGTTTAAAAGAATACAGTTTCCGTGTAATTATTTCGGGTAAAGCTAGCCGTTCAGGCGGCTGGGTGCAGGGACTCAGCCCGTTGCTCCTACTATAACAGTTATTTCAATTTTCTTGTGTCTGCTGATACTTGATTTGTGACTGAGTATGTGTTCAGTTTTGGAGAATGTTTTGCGAAGTGCTGAGAAGAAGGTATACTTTATTCATGTTTGGGTGAAATGTTCTGTTAGATCTATTTATTCATAATATCTGCTAACTCTATTATTTCTCTGTTTAATTTATGTCTGGATGACCTGATCATTGGTAATAATGGTGTAATGAAGTCTCCCACTATCAATTTGAGAAGGTCAGTATGTGGTTTAAGCTTTGCTGGTGTTTCCTTTACAAACATGGGTGTCCTTGAGTTTGAGGCACTGGGGTTAAAGATCATCTTGAAGAATTTTTCCTTTGACAAGTATAAAATGTTCTTCCCTATTTTTTTATTAATTTTTGTTTGTAGTCTATTTTATCAGATATTAGAATGGCTACACTTGTTTATTAGGTCCATTTGTTTGAAATATATTTTCCATGATCTTTTTATTCTGAAGTAATGTCTATCTTTGATAATGTGGTGTGGTTCTTGTACGCAGCAGAAAAATGGATTCTGTTTTACAATACATTTTGTTAGTCTATATCTTTTTATTGGGGAATAGAATCCATTGATATTGAGAGTTATCAATGACAACCAATTGTTAATTCCTGTTATTTTGTTGTTGCCGGCTGTAGCTTTAGTGTGTGCTTCCCTTCTATTGGTTTTTCTGCTATGAGATTATTTATTTTCTATGTTTTCATAGATATAGTTAACTTTTTCATGTTGGAGCTTTCTTTCTAGTACCTTCTATAGGGCTGGGATTGTAGATAGATATTGTTTAAATTTGACCATATTATGTAATATCTTGTTTTCTTCATGTATAGTGATTAGGGCATAAAGTAGTATGTGCTGGCATCTGTGGTATCTAAAAGTCTTCAGGGCATCTGTCCAGGTACTTCTGGCTTTGGGTAGCTTTTAATTTTGAATAGTCTTTCTTTGTTCTTTATGTTTAGTGTTTTGATTAATATGTGATGAGGGTTTCTTTTCTGGTCCAATCTATTTGATATTTTATAAGCTTATTGTACCTTTATATATATGCCCTTCTTTAGGTTAGCAATTATTTTCTATCATTTTGTTAAAAATATTTTCTGGCTTTTGAGTTGGCGTTATTCTTCTACTATTCCTATTATTATTGTTTTGTGGTTATAAAAACATTTTGTGAATATGAGTAATTTTCCTGTGTGTATCAAAAGTGTGCAGTATCAATAGAGGGTAGAAGATAGTACTGGTTCTCCTACAACTAAAGATGTATGTGATTAAGGACAATTGTGTAAGTGCAGGGAAACAAATTTGGGTCCTCTAAAAGAGCAGAAAGTACTCCTAATTGCTATATCATCTCTCCAATTTCATCTTTTGCTTCTTTAATCTTAGTCATTTTGACTGAGGTAAGACCACATAGTGACTTTGGGCTGTTCAGGTGGGAGATATATATCATTGTCCCTCAAGGACCTTTGTTTAAGAGAAGAGGTGCTGTGGAGAGACTGTAAGAGCGGGAGTGGGGGATGAATAAAACAAAACAGTATGTTCTGACAAGATAGGACCATTCAACTTCTGAACTCACGGGAACTGTGACTGCATGCACAAAACCTATATAGGATCTCCCAGTCACCATTCTAGCATTGTGTGAAGGGCTTCATAAGCCTTCACCCCTAACTGAGGAGCTAAAAACAATTGATAGCTAGATTCTTCAAGTAGGAAGAGTTAGTTTTTTTCTTTTAAGGGTGTGGCACCTTGTAGGTTGACCATGCTCAGTGGATAACTGCACACCCAAGAGTTCATGATTGGCAAAGGTTATAGTGGTAGGTTACTGAGAAGAGTGAAAGGGAAGTAAAAGTAGAATGAGACAGGACAAGAGGAAGAGATGGGTGAACTCATCAAAGTACACTATATGACATTCTCAAATAATTAATATATACTGTCAATATTAAAATTGGTTTAAAATATTCTTTCCAAAACAGCCTCCAGTACCCATAACTCTATTTTGCAAATCTAATGGCTGTACTTCTCTACAAAAATCACATAAGATCAAGTCAGCCAAAATTTTGGTATGGATGTGGTAAGTGATCATCAGGTGCCGTTCTTCACTGAGAAGCTCTTTAACAATTGATAGCTGCTGTGTGAGAGGATGTGCCACAAGTGGAATTCCTATGCTCAAGTGGATGTACACACACACACACACACACACACACAGAGAGAGAGAGAGAGAGAGAGAGAGAGAGAGAGAGAGAGAGAGAGAGAAGCAGCATTAAAGTAAATTATAAAAAAGACAAAATGTGGAGCAAAATATGCTAAGAGGAGTATGAAGGTAGTTGAAAGGAGAAATTAGAAGAAACAATTTATGACAATATTTTGCTGTAATCACATATGAATTTCTCAAGAATAAAGAAAACTACAAATTAATTTTGAAAAACATTAGAATATTAGGCAGCTACACATATCAGTATACAAATGTCTTTTTATCATATGTGTATATTACTGAAGAGCAAGGATTGCATTGAAAAACATTCATAGCCCAGTGTCTCTTATGAAGGAGGTCTTTGCTAATATTTCTTTTGTCTAGGTAATTAGCTTGTGAGTTTCCACGTTCAAGTCTTAATGGGCTAAGTTCCTCCATCCCTCCCATCCTGTCCATCATCTCTGCATGGTTTTCAAGCCTCAGTCTTAGAAGTCTCTGCTTCTGATGTTGGATTCAAGGCTGAAATGCAAACAATTGTGCAAACTACCTGGAGCATGAACATAGCTAACACGCTCCTTGCTCTGTGAGCCAATCATGGTCAGCAGGCTTTGCATAGGAAGCACCTGTCCATTACGACAGGCTATACCTTCAAAATGAGAAAGGTAAAGCAAATTTGCAATTACAAAGTTATAAACATAAAAGGAAATTACTAATACTTTTGAGTTCAAATATTTCTGGGTATTATTGATTTTTCCAGGTAGCAAAACAGTATGTATCAAGTGTTCTGCAAAACTGAAAAATTAAGCATATATATGTGTTTAATATATATATATATATATATATATATATATACATATATATTCTGTAAATCATCAAAATAATACCAATGTGAGATTGTATTAGCTATATAAATATACCAAGAAAATAACCTAAAGTAACTGAAATCATTATTTAAGTAGTGCACTTAATGGTAGTTTCTCCCATCTTCATTTTCATGAGGATATACACCAAAACCCAAATGGATATTTGAAGCTGTAAATATAAATATATAAATACATTTTTTATAATATACTTTTTCATACTTAGTTATTATATAATTTAACTTTTAAACTGAGTACAAGAGATTAACTATAACAATAAGACAGGAGCCGGGCGGTGGTGGGGCATGCCTTTAATCCCAGCACTCGGGAGGCAGAGGCAGGTGGATCTCTGTGAGTTCGAGCCCAGCCTGGTCTACAAGAGCTAGTTCCAGGATAGGCTCTAAAACTACAGTAAAACCCTGTCTCGAAAAACCAAAAAAAAAAAAAAACAGGATAATTACAATTATATTTTGTAATACATACTTAATAACCATATTCTTTCTTTAGAGTCAAAACAAGCTATTTAGTGCTGTACTTAGCCACAAATAGCAATTTGTAGAAATGAATCTACAGGTAATGGAGGTGGTGTACCATATCGCAAAGGCCGTATGAAAGCCCAGTGTTTGTCCAATGCCACTCTTATCAAAAGGGGCACAGAAATGAATTTTAGAAATGTCTGTCTTCATGGAATATTCGCTCTAGTGGAGAAAGGCACAATAACCAAACCAACTGTGTCATATACAATCAAATGATTAAATATTTGCTGAACACATATACATCCAAATAGTTGGAAAATATTATAAAATTTAAAAGTTAATATATACATGTTGTTTTTCCATAAAACTTGAAATTTTTCTTATCATTTGAAATGATTTACAATGTTCATGATTAATATAAAGTTATAAAGAGAATACCATCATGATCAAATGACAGTGCTAATAAACTTATTTATTATGGCTACTTACACTCTTTGGCCATTTCTGTTAACTCAAACTCCATAGGTTTGTGGGACACAAGTGATTACTGCCCTTTGTCATGCTGAGACTCCGAGGTATAAAAAGATTTGCTTACTTTCAGGACAGGTTCATAAGGTTCAGGGCAGGGTGTGGGGCACATGTGTGGTACTTGGTAGGTCGACAGGCAAATTTTTGGCAAGAAGACTGGTTGTGACAAAGGCACAGATGGAGAGTTCTACGGTTGATGAAGTATTTCATCTTTGACTATTCATTTTCAGATTCAAAATGGATGAAACGGTACTTACTCTTAAAGAGTCTTCGCACATCACCTTACCTTTTCTCTCTACAATACATGCTCCTATCACATACTCTTGAAGAGAGAAGTATTTTTGGACAACAGTTTTCTATTTCTGGAAGTGTGCTCCTCGCTGTAACATACTTTCTCCCTCTTTTACTTTCATGAAGAACATCTTGTGAATGTTCAATTTTACAGGCTTTTCATTTTGTCTAAAAATTCCCCCATCATCTCTCTTTTAAAATAAGTGTTCATTGAATGTGACTCTGTATATGTTTATTGTTGACGTTGAAAACAATGTCATCCTTTCTGCCTTCCCAACATTTCTTCTGCATTTACAGAGAACAGTTTTTTGCCAGCAGTGATTTCATTTGATAGTTTCTTCCCATTTCCATTACTCCAGAGCTAAACTAAAATATCAGCATTTTGTGTTTAGGTGGCTTTAAAAATAACAGACTTAATTTACCTTATTCCTTTAATATATCACTCCCTAAAAATTACCATCATGTTAACATTATAAAAAGGAAAACTGTCAATGTTTCTATTATATTTTTGATTGCCTTTTATTTTTATCACAACAATGGGTGACTTGTAAGACTTATTCATAAAACAGACACCTTATAACTAGACTAAGATCCCTCACTGTATTTACTCCTGTCTTAGAAGGTGATCTCTCCCTCATGGGGTTCTACTTCTCCCCAGTTGGCTATGGACAGGACTTATGACTACATCATAAAAGATTATAGAGTATAATATTAACACTGCCCATTGCTGGTTTTAAAGAAGCAAGTTTCCATGTGGAAGAACTATATGGTAAGGGGTTCTCTGATTTAGAGTCCATAAATTCCTAAGCATTTTACCAGACTGCATGTAGAGAAGAGAATCCAATCAGTGTTCATAGCAGATTATAAGTACATTCTTTCCCACTGAAGCTCCAAAGAAGACCTCAGCTCCAGCCAATTCTCTAAAGAACCTAGTGAGAGATAACTAGGCAGAGTGTTCAACTAAACTACACTGTGATTCCCAGGCCACAGAAATTATCAAAATATGAACATGTATTTCTTAAGGTTGAAAAGTTTATGGCAGTAAGGTCCTCACTAATGCATAATAAATAAGTATTGTATTTGGTGGTTAACAAACACTTGAATCAAATTATTTTGTTTAATCATAAATCAATATATGCATGTATGTGTGTGTGCAATTAAATGCTTCTAAATTTAGTTAAAGACTAATACTTCCATCTCAAGGCATTTCTTGCTTGGGTAATTAAATTGTGAAAATTAGTACTTTCAGTTATTGCTTTTGAGTTTTTCTTGTTTTTAGATGACTAAAACCTCTGATGCCATTTAAAGTATTTAATTAAATGTGTGATGTGTGATCTATGTATGAACAACATAGTTAATTAAACCTATGACTGTAGACATAACATGAACACTTCTTTCATTTTCTCAGAGAGATTTTGAAGGTCCAAGGTCATTTTTTGCTGTAATTCTTGAGGAGAATGCTTAATTAAATTTGTAGTGTTTAAAATACCTTCACTACCAACAGCATATTGCAACATCATGCTCAACATTCAGAATGAAAAATCATATTATAAATTAAAATGTTCCAAATATAGATTAAAATTTAATTCTGTGGAAGTTGCCTCTCTTATAAAATTCTAATGTCAATAGATATATCTTAATATTTCGTATTTCCTATAAAATATATAAAACTCATAAATTTTCCTTCTGAGTAGAAAAACTGAATTGTCAATAAACCTCACATCTATAAAATATAGTAACTTATATGATATATATTCTATTATAAGTACTAAAGGGGCATATCAGGAGGCAAAATACTAATGAGGGTGGAAGTGACAGTTTTTTATTTGTGCTAGCTAATTCTATAAATTTTGAAATACTGTTAAATGCTAGAATGATATTTGGAAAGTCATTTATGTTAGTCATTGCCCTATTGTTCTGAAGAGACACCAGGACCAAGAGGACTCATATAAGAAAGCATATAATTGGAGGCTTGATTACAGTTTCAGAGGGTGAGTTCACTGTCATCTTTTTGGGGAGTGTGGAGGCATGATGGCGAGCATGGTGCTGTTGAAGAAGGAACTGAGAGCTACATCCTGATCTGTAGGCATCAGGCAGAAAAAAAAAGAGGGAATGGCCTGGCATGAACTTTTGACACCTCAGTGCTCACTCTAATTGACAACCCTTTTCCTAGTCATCAACACCACGCTACCTAATTCTTGCAAAGAGTTCAACTGGAAACCAAGCATTTAATGGGATGTGGTGGTGGTGGTGGTGGTGGTGGTGGTGGTGGTGTGTGTGTGTGTGTGTGTGTGTGCACATATGGTATGTATGTGTGTGTTTGTAGTAAGTGGGTGCTTGTTTTTCTGAATCCAATATGCCCACTTCATCTGACTTCGTGTCTTCACATCTCATCACTATAACGTGAAAGTTATTACTGATCACCCCAAACAGAAGACAATATCAAATCACATGAATATGCTTGAACAATGTCATTTTGGATATAATTCTTATTGCTCCAACAAAATATTGCATAGAAAAACCTTAAGAGAGAAAGAATTAATTCTCATCATGGTTTTAGGTCATGACAGTCCATCATGAGCAGAATCCTGAGGGACTTCCTCGGAGATCCTCCTCCTTTCAGCTGGGTCTACCTCCTAAACCTCCTTCTAACAGAATGCCACCAGCTGATGACCAGCTTTACAAACATAAGGAATTAGATATTAGATACCATTGTTCAAATAAGGGCCTTCATATTTATATTCATTTATCTTTGATGGAAAACCACTGAACAAAACAAAACCAAAAATGAGAAATGAAAATTTTAATTCAAGGAGCTGGTGAAGTCCCTTTTTTGTTCTTGAAAGTGGCACTCAAGGAAGAGTTGGCGGTAAGCAAGCTGGTTTCAATGCAGTGGTTTATTGACATATTAACTGTATGTTCAACAAGTAAATAGTACTTATACTTAGTAACTACTATATATTTTAAGGCATAAGCATATTGGAAAATAAAGAATATTGGAAAATAGCAAATTAGGGGAAGTAAAATATATTAAAAAGTCTCTCCTAGGTTTCAACCCTGTGGCATTTTAAATGACATATTGGGCTAGTTTCTAAGTTTATTTTTGCACTGGGAGCATTATTTTAAAATTATTAATTTAATATTTAGATATATATTTAAGTAATTCAGATGTTTAAAGTCATTATCTTTGCTGGCAACATGATCTGACATATATTTGGACTTGTCTCCAACTCTTAGATTACACATAAAACAATGAGATTTCAGGTTGTGGTTACTCGGGTAGACTCTAATGGAAATATTTAGAAGACTAGACGAGAGAGGGCAACAATCTCTATCAGAATTGTGACACCTCTAGCATTTCTTCTTCATTCCACTGTACGGTGTGAGGAAAATGTGACTTAAGATTAAATGTAAAAAACTTAAAAGCAGTCATTATTATTTTTTACAAGACAAATGTATTAAAGCACAATCCTTTATTCTACAATTAGGTTCTCTTCTTAAATACTGGAGGGTAAATATCTACTCATACACATCAGATGACAATGAAAGTTGATGAATTTGCAAACACACACACAGGTGGGATAGGGTCGTGAGCAAGAATCATACAGCAAAATTGTAAAAATAGAAGTTCCAGGTCTGTCAAACACAAGACATGAAGCTTTTTCTTAGTTCTATTAGTCCACTGAATATCTCCTAGGAATGCAAAACATGGGCATGGAAGAGTGAGTACCTTATTAATTTGGCATGTTCTACCATGCTTCTCTGGTTAGCATGCTCAGTCAGAATTACAATGAATCATTTCCTTGTCTTTGTTATCCTTTAACTGCTTCTACAGAGGAAACTGTCAGCCCTGTCTTATATCCTAGTCAAAATTAAACTTATCATTGTATTATCATTTCTTTAACTATCTATCATCTATGCATTTATTTATTTTTATTCATTCACTCATATTTCTATTTTTAAGGCATAGTTCATTTTACATAACATAAATTAGTCTTGAACTCTCAATGTAACTTAATGTTTGCATTTCTTTTTTTTTGCTTTTATTACTTTTGAGACTTGTTTCATGTGTTTTGTGTTATTCTTAATATTACTCTGAAAAAGTAAAGCTGCATTTAGAATACTACTTCTGAGTGGTGGCGTGAGTGGAAATTAGCTATGGGAATTTAGAACTAGAAAGGATCTGAGAAAAAATGGTTTAACATCTTCATTTCTTAAAATAGGAAAGCTTTTGAGGCCCCAAATAATTTAGTGAAAAAGTGAGAGCAGTAGGGGCTGGAGAGACTGCTCAGTGATCAAGAGTTCTCAGCACTCTTGTAGAGAATCCGGGTTTGGTTCTCAGCACTCTCATATCACACATCTTTGTGGGGCATCTCCTACCTTCTTCTGGCCTCTGTAGGCATCATATGAGCATTGTGCACACCCATACATGGAGTCAAAACATTCATATGCATAAAAAACAAAAATCTTAAAAAAAGTCATAGCAATATGACCATCTATGCAAGAGGGTTCAAATCTACTGTTGCTGGTAATAGATTTTCTGTAATCTCCCCTTACATGTTTTTGTCACTGTCTGTTCTAATTATGTTCATTATCACACATTTTAAAATTATTCACTTAAATATTATATCATCTTTTATGCAGCTACGCATACGGGACATATGAACTCTGATTTTTCTCTCTCAATTGACAGTATTTTAAATATTATTATTATATAAACACATATTTAAATGTTATTAAATATCTGTGGAAGACATGTTCTCCCTAAGTTCTCCTCTTTATAATTTGCAATTCTGGATGTTGTTTAGTGAAGCTTCTGTTGTTAGTAGCGTATACCTTTCTTTTTTGACCTTGTCTGAGTTGGAACTCTTGAATTTCATCTCTCAACTCGAGCTCTGTATTTTTGTTTTTGTTTTATTTTTTTTTTGAGACAAGGTTTCTCTGTAGCTTTGGTGCTTGTCCTGGACCTAGCTCTTGTAGAAAAGGCTGATCTCAAACCACAGAGATCCGCCTGCCTCTGCCTCCCAAGTGCTGGGATTCAAGGTGTTTGCCACCACTGCCTGGCTCACCTCAAGGTCTGTATAAAGCTCTCTAGTTTGTATGTTCTGATGCTGCTTTATATCTTCAGTGAAGAACTGAATGATGATCAAGATGCAGATGGTTGTGGATGTTTTGGTTGTAGTAGGTTAGATATTCTACATGCATAAATACCAGGGTTATCTTTCTGTGGAACAGAGTTATAAGAAACAAAGAGAATGAAGCTGACAGATAGTTACAGGACAGATACTACTGCTGTCAGCATATTCTAGTAGAGTTTAAAAGGCATGAATTTATACATGGGTTAGATGATAATATGTGCATCAAGGAAATGCAGTGGAAGAAATTTTGAAGAATAGGTTTTAATCTTATATACCATAATTATTTAGAAGTATTAAATATGGGTTTTTATTTTGCATCTTGTCTTGGTGTTAGGTAAGTATTTTCTCCTGGAGATTAGTCTTTGGCTATAAAATTGTCAAAAACTATTGTCAAACTTGTTATGAATCAGATGATGACTTGAACTTCTGATACTTCTATACCTACCTTGGTGCTGAGGATCACACCCATACATGTACTTCATACATGCTAGGCAAGCACTGTATCAACCTTTCTAGATCTTCAGTTTTATTTCCTTGATTGGAATTTCTGTCTATGACTTTAACATTATTGGGAGAATTTACAAAGATAGTGTAGCTTATATGAATTAAATTCAATTTGGGGGAAAGTAAGGTTCACTGGAAATCTCCAAACATCTTTAGTGCAAGTTTTTTTCTAACTGAAATAAGCAGGTATGAAGTAATTATAATTAAAAACTAAGCCTGGTTAGAGGGAAACTTTAAAATACAGGTTATATATGTTGTTCTGTTCTTAATTCAGTGCTGATAGTCAGCTGTGAAGGAAAACAGTTCCTGTGCTCACTATGTCTCTGTATTAAATTTAAGGTCTATAATATAATAAGTAGATTCCTCACACCTGGAGTGTAGACTTTTATAAAACCACATCTGAGGAGATTACGTATACAAATTCTGGGCAGTTCAGTGCAGTAGATTCAGCCTCTTTAGATGATGGTGACAAATCAAAAGCACAGCCCGTTCTTTCATGAAGACTGAAAAACATTCTTTGTTCCCCTTGACTTTTGCTCACAGAAATCCTTATTCCTTTTAGGAGATTTCCAAAAATCTGTTTTTCAGTATTTGCTACTGTTCTGTTGAAATAGGTTATCAATCAGAAGGATTATAAGCTCTGATATTAACCCGAAGGACAGGGCAGGCAAAAAATATCTCAAGAGTGTTAAACCTGAAGGGAAGATAGTTTATTAACATGTCAATATGGATCACATTTAAATGTTACAGCAAAGAGGTGGCCTATATGTTTGTTTGTGATGACTTTTTGAAATGCAGGCATGATGATTACCTAAAAAAAGTAGGTATAAAATTTCAGCAAATGTCAGAGAGTTGAACAGAGTGGGAAGTTTAGAATAGGTCACTCTGAGAGAACAGAGAAGTCACAAGATTACAGGTTTCTCAGAAGTTTTTAAAAGCACTTTCTTTTTTAAGACAATTGAGGATAGAGGCATGAAGCCATGAGGTCTTTGAACTTGCATGGACAGCTTCAGGCAAGGTCATTTGAGGAAGGTTGTCACAGAGCTGGATTACTTAGTGCCAGTGAAGGTGATGAACTCCAGAGTTCAGATATAAAGTTTAGAGCATGCTGTAACTGGCCTGCACGTCATAATGGAAAGCAGGTAATCTCAAGCATAAGGATCTGTGAGACAAGCTAAGAGGTTTGACAGTGGCAGGGATGAAGTAATTGAACAATAGATTATTGTGAGAATTTTTATGTGGAATTGTAAAGAATGTGACATCAGCAACTGAAGTAGAAAATTATCATCCTTTCAATTTCTAGATTAAAATCAGTTTTCAAACATAGGATGCATTGTTCTTAAGGATACCCGAAGACTTTCTAACCACAAGTAAACTTTTAAAATATATTTCATGGTTTGTACCCTAAAGGGATATGTAATGTTTCCTAGGTTATGGTACCCTGGGAAAGGTGTTTGTATGGATACTTAAAGATGTTTCAATGTGATGCTTCAGCTTACTTACACTGACGGCAGAATATTTAGGAAAACTCAAATAGTACCATGGCCCTTCCTATAGAAATGTTTGGAAAACAAGTTGCAAAATGGCCATTATAGCTTCTCTCACTTAGTTTTGCCTGAAGTGAATTTCAGCCATTGTATTTTTATGACTTCTTTTCGGAGAAGAGAAAGCATGAAATCACAATATGGAGGAAGATTTTGTACTAGGAGAACCAGAAAAACTTCTAGATAGTGTTTTCCAGACATAATAGAAAACAGCACCGATGAAATCTTCTTTTGTTTGATATTTCTTTTTTTGAGACAGGGTTTCTCTGTGTAACAGCCCTGGCTGTTCTAGAATTCCCTCTGTAAGCCAGGATGACCTTGAACTCACAGAGATCTGCCTACCTCTGCCTTCCCAGGAGCAAGGACTAAAGGCATGCACCAGCACCATTCGGAAGCACCCATGAAATCTTAAGGACATTGTTGCCTAAACAAACACCTGCACAATGACCACACCAGTCAACCTGATAATAGGGATGGAATACATTGCATAAAGTCCCACCGCTAGAGCTACAGGTAATCAGTAGCTGCTGGGAGGGGTACAACTCATTTTCTCACCAAAAGGTTAGACAATCCCAAGTTCTCAGCCTTAAACATATGTATACACACATGGTCAACATTAAAAGGATTTAGTTGACTTTATGAATGCATGTATGCATAGGTGTTTATGTAGAGATGTGTATATTATATATGTATAATGTGTGTATATACATATTTGCATGTGTTTCTATAGATGTATGTGTATGTGTGGAACACCCACGTCCTACTGTTTCTCTCTATCTCTGCCATGGTATCATTATTATTGCTGCTTTCTTTGGTTGAATCCCAGAGCTTAAAGATAAAACCCTATTATTGACACCACCACACATTAAAGACAATAGAATTAGAGAAATTGAGCTGTAGCTGACCTGGAAGCCTCTTACTTGAGGACCAGTTCTTATAGTTTCTAAGGGAGCTGTGCAAATTCCCAAGAAAGAAAAGTAGTCAGCAGTCCCAACTAGCTATAAGTCTAATGAACCACATCAGTTGCTAGCATGGGAGGACATCCACAATGGTACAATTGTGACATATATAACTTCAGGGCAAACAACAGGTATCTCATTAGACTTCAGGTCTGCTCAAAGGAGGGAATTCATGGTTAGTGCTCTAAAGCTATTCAAATACTCATGGAAAGGGCAGTCATGACTCTTAACGAAAAACCTACTGTTGCCTCATTTCTTTCTAGACCACTGTAATTTTAACTGTAATCGCAATACTTATACTTTCATAGAAGTATAACTTCTACCTCTCAGCAACAAAGTTTCTTTTAAGCAGCAGATAGAGACCATCACAGGGATCTACAACTGCCATAAATGCAAAGAAAAAATTCATTATAGGATGTCTAACTTCAATTGATAAATCTATATAATAGCCCCTATACCTAAGACACAGGGGACACTGTAGGAGAGGTGCAGAAATATTGTAAGAGCCAGATAACGAGGACATCAGCTGTGAGACAGTGTCTTCTATTTATGACATTAAACTGCAACAATGTGGTAACCTAAGGAGACTTGCAAAGTGCCAAGTACATGCCAACATGAATGGGAGAAATCTCACAAGGCTATGCCTCTGGATCAATGCTTCTCAACCTATGAGTCGCAGCCCCTTTAGGGCTCACATATCTGATATCCTGTTACTAGATATTCACATTGTAATTTGTAGCAATAACAAAATTGCAGTTATGAAGTAGCAATGGAACAATCTCATGTTTGGGGTCACCACATCATGAGGAATCATTTTAAAGGTTCTCAGATTTAGGAAGGTTAAGAACCACTGCTGTAAAAGGAGAGCTAAAGACATTAGCTACTAGGAGAAGGGGAATTAGTCTTTTCAAAGAACAAGCCTCTTGATAGGTTATCCAATTCCATGTGACCATTCTTTAACATTTAGACATATGAACAACACCAAATAGACTCAGAAGAATATATATATATATATATATATATATATATATATATATATATATATGTGTGTGTGTGTGTGTGTGTGTGTGTGTGTGTGTGTGCGTGCGCGCGCATGTATGTATGTATAAACTTTTATTAGGCACAGTTTTCAATGGTTCCCAAAATCAGAAAATATAAAGGTGTGCCAAACTTCAGAGGATATTTCTTCAGATATGTGTGTGTGTAAAAAATGTTATAAATTTGGAAGGGAATGGGGGCATAAAAGAATCTGGATATGGTGAGGGGTGAGTGGAAATGATGTGAATATAGTACTCATATATTAAATACTCAAAAACAATTTTAAATTTAAAAAAGAAAATTGAAACCCAGTTTCCCAATATCAGAGACAGACTCCCAACTGTGGAAAGAGGAAAACTAGGGGGGGGGAGGTATAATACATTACAAAAGAAAATATTGAATTTGCATGTAGAAAAAATATCAAGCTATATATGTATTGTGCTGGTACTAATTATAGGCATCCATGTAAATATGAGTTTATTGCTCATTGTGATTTTGACTTGTATTTTCCTAATGACTAATGATACTAAGAATCATTTCAAATATTGTCAGCCATTGGTACTATTTCAAACATATATACTATTGGTACATGTGGTATGATTTCTGAAGAAGTATCTACTAAAGTTTAGCACACCTTTATTTTTTATTTTGGGACAGTCCCTAATAAAATTTAAAAAAATCAAAAGACAAAATAAAATAGGAGTGCTCTGCAAGGGCTTGAGAGTGTTCAACAATTTTTAGTTTGATTTGAGCCATGTCTGCCACATGTGCTCCTGTTCTAAGATCACTACAGCCTTTTTCTTTCAGCAACAGTCTATGTCCCTTGTGCATGAGAGTTCTTAGCTACCAGGGTAGCAGGAAGTACCAGGGTATCCGTGGGGCGACAATGCATAAGCAGATCAGGACTGCATTTGAACTTTTAGGGAACTAATCTTTTTGTTGGTGGTGGTGATGATGGTGGTGGTGTTTTGAGACAAGGGTTCTCTGTGTAGCCCTGACTGTTGTGGATCTCACTATGTAGACCAGGCTGGTCTCAAACTCACAAAGATCAACCTGCCTCTGCCTTTTGAATGCTGGGATTAAAGGCATGTACCACCATACCCATCTTAAGTTAATTTTAAATTCTTCTTCTCGTGTTCTTCTGCACATAAATGCAGTAGAAATACTTTTAATGACATCTATATTAAATTAAACAAATACTGCTGTGTGAGATGTTAGGAGGTGACCAGCTTTGTGTTATTTTCTCTCCTTGACATATCCTTCCTTTACTACCTTTTTGTTACTCTTCTTTTCCTTAGCTACTACTTTTCTAGGGTTTATTTTTATCACTAATGTACTTATATACAAATTCTTGGCTTTACACTAAAATGCCACCCGACTCAGCCTCATGTATATTTATTTCTTATACCTGGCCTCTTACCCCTTATCTGAGTGGGGCTAGAAGAACATTCTTTCAGTCTCACTTGGATAGGTTCTACAAGAAGCCTGATCCACTGTAACCACCACTTCTTCCATTGTGTTGCTATTGTTTTCTAATGCGTGTCTGTTATTGTAGTTCTTCAATGCTTTACAGAGTGTGCATTGCTGAGTCATTCAAAAGCCTCTTCACAAACAGTCTTGTGTGTCTTTGGATCCCTAAACTCAAAAAATGCTCTTTGACATGCCATGCAATCAAAACATTATGAAATGAACTAATTGGTTAATTAAATTGGAGATTAAACCTCTGGTTAAGTTTAACAATCTGTGAAAATGCTGAAGCAATGTTTAAGAACTGAAGGTTTGTATGGCACAGCTGCTTCTTACATAATTATATATAAACATACAATGTCTAAAAATAAGATTTTTAAAATACCCTTTTATCTAAACAGCTAGAAATATTCTACCCAACTCTCTATTGTTTGTGTGTAAAGCCCTTTGAGGATGCGAAAAGAACAGGCAGGGGTCATTGACGAAGCAATAGAGCATGAGATTATATGTTCAATGTCAAAACACTATATTCTTTCAAGAGATGATTTTTATTGCTTTAGTGAGGAAGTGGGCTTGTATTGCCCTTTTGTTTGGGTACAGTATGCTTTGGTTCTGGCAGAGGTTTAGCTGTTACAATGGTCTCACTGCAACACTAAAACTAGAAATAGCAACTGTAAGAAATGATGTCATTCTTCCCAGTAACTAAGACAACAATAAAGAAATTCCATTTGCAGCTCAAGTACTCAGAGCTGCACGTCAACTCTGAATTAGTGAGCACATTAATTTCTTCAGAGGTTTGCTCTAATGCACCATTCCCCTTCTATTTCCACATTCAACAAGCCATCGGTCCTGTCCTGATTTACAGGTATCACCTCCTTTTACCTATGCCACAGGCCACTTTACTCGTCCAAACCCAGTTATTACATAACTACCACCTCTGTGCCATGTAGTGAGAGGCATGTCTGCCCACACCCAAGCTTAATTAGCTATTGACACATTGTGTTTTTATCACTTTCACACTCCTTCCAGCTTTCTTCCACATTTAGCTTTTAGACTTATGCCTTCAAAACTCACCATAAACCGTCACCAAATGTAGGGTTCAAAATTTAGGCTTGTTTTTTGAGTTCTAGAAAATACTTGCCATTTTGTTGTAACTGTTCAGATAATATACAATATTAATTTTATACCCACCTGGAGACATTCTAGCATCTAGTTATTATCTATTGAGTTTGTTTCCGACTTGAATGCATTATTTATAGGCAAGAATAAAGATAGAAAGAAAATTGTTCTTTGTTCAATTTTACATTTTCCTTTCTTTAGTGCTATGCTTTGAGACAAAACATCACATCCTGAATTTATCTACACTGTTTGTCCAGAAAAAATTTATCTGGAATGATTTATATCTCTCAAAGATTCTATTATTTACTTTCAATGTCTTTACACCAGATTTGCTCACTTCCTCTTATAGTACACACCCAGTATTTCCTATTCTATGTTTTATATATAATGTCACAAAATGATTCTTGGGCATTGTGACAAATCCTCATCCTGACCAAGAAGAAAGATGCTCATTATTGATGTGATTATAGCTACCTGCTTCAGCTCCATCAGCTCATTTGCAATTTTCCATTCAATCAAGCTACATATAAGGTAGTATAAATAGATGGAGCTTGATAATTACCAAATATGACCACTTTATAAATTTATACCATTTTGAAAAGATCATATAATCTTAGCAAAACAAATCTGAAAGTTGCATATAAAGAACTACACAATATTTGTTTGCTTTTATCATTCTTCAAAGGTTTAAAGGACAGCACATAATCCAGAAAGAAAAACATCATTAATCTAGGCAAATTTATTATCTTATTTTGTAATGGATTACCTTATCAAAAAATTAATGTAGCTTCAGGGATGTATATAATTTTTTGCTTTGAAGTACCAGATAATAAGTAAAAAATCAAAAGGAAAAAGTAATATACTTGCAAAAACAACTTAACTTGCTCTGATTTTTACACGGCCTATTAATCTGAAGAAATGACAGGTTTCTATGAGTTCCAAGGACAAATGTGGCCCCAGGAGAGTGACTAAATACAGATTTAGCTCCATTATTTGGGTTTTAGTAAAGACCTTGTTGTTGTAAAGGTCTCATGATGCCTATTCTGATCACAGTGCTTTCCACTCAATATAAGTGCTAGAACAAGAAGATAAGGATATAGCTGCTGAATTGGCAAAATTGAGCAGAAAAGGGAGAATAAAAATATACCCTTAATGAAGGCATGCTGTTTTTACTTTTTATGCCTCCATAGATCAATTTTTATCACTACAGTGAACGAAATAACCAGGATGAACCATGTGTATTTCTGAGGGTTCTCCTTGTTACATAGTCTCTAGGGCATTGGATTATAGTCTGGTTATCCTTTGCTTTACATCTAATATCCACTTATGAGTAAATACATACCATGTTTGCATTTATAAGTCTGGGTTACCTTACTTGGGATTTTTTTTCTAGTTCAATCCATTTGCTTGCAAATTTAATGATGTCGTATTTTGTTTTGTTTTTTACCACTGAAAAATACTTCATTTTATAAATATACCACATTATCTTTATCCATTCCTCAGTTGTGGGGCATCTAGTTTGTTTCTAGGTTCTGACTGTTAGGAATAACATTGCTATAAACATGACTGAGAAAGTTTCCTTGTGGTATGATTGGGTATCCTTTGCATATATGCCTAAGCGTGATATTGCTGGATCTTGAGGTAGATTGATACCCAATTTTCTGAAAATCACCATACTGATTTCCAAAGTGACTGTACAAGTCTGTACTCTCACCAGCTGTGGAAGATTGTTCTCCTTACTCTACATTCTTTACAGCATAAGCTCTCATCAATTTTTTTGATCTTAGCTATTCTGACAGGTGTAAGACGATATCTCAGAGTCATTTTGATTTGCATTGCCCTGATGACTAAGGATGTTGACCAATTCCTTAAATGTCTTTCTGTCATTTGAGATTGTTCTGTTGAGAATTCTGTTTAGATATGTACCCCATTTTGTAATTGGATTATTTGGTATGTCTAGTTTCTTGAGTTCTTTATATATTTTGAAGATCAGTCCTCTGTCAGATGCGGGGTTGGAGAAAATCTTTTCCAATTCTGTAGGCTGCTGTTTTGTTTTATTGACAGTTTCCTTTGCATTACAGATGCTTATTAGTTTCAGGAGGTCCCATTTATTAAATGTTGATCTGAGCGTGTGTGCTACTGGTGTTATATTCCGGAAGTAGACTCCTGTGCCAATGTGTTCAAAGTTACTTCCAATTTTTTTCTATTAGGTTAAGTGTACCTGAATTTGTATTGAGGTCTTTGATTTAATTAGATTTGAGTTTGGTTCAGGGTGATAGATATGAATCTATATATGTTCTTGTACATGCTGCCACCAAGTTATGCTGTATCCGCCCAGCAGGTCCAGTTATTCCAGGGTCCTGAAGAGGCGCTATCTGAAAAAGACACGGGCTGGAGAGGGAAAGAAGACCAAGCAAGCCAAACAGGATTCTGTTCTCAATTTGTCAAGATCTCCATTTATTGAAGCAAGCTTTAGTCTTAAATACTCCACAGTGAGGAACTCAGGAAGGGTGAACTGGGGAAGGGGGAAGGGAGAAGGGGGAAGGGATTCAGCAGCTTGGCAACCAAGCTGGGCAGTTGTAAGGTCAGTGGCCAGAACACCTGCTGTTAGTGATAAGCAGCAAGCAATGAAGACACTCTGTGGTGCTTTCCAGAACTTGAGTCTCCAAGGTTAGTACGTAATGTTTTGGTTAACTTTAAGTTTTCTGTCTCAAAGTTTTTAGTTCAAGGCACTGTGAGAAAGGAGAAGCCTGAAATATCTCCTGACATTATACCAACACCATTTGTTGAAAAAGCCATTTTTTCCACTGTGTATTTTTGACTTCTTTGTTAAGAATCAGGTGTTCATAGGCATGTGTAGATTTATGTCATGGTCTTAGACTCCATTCCATTGATACATGTTTCTGTCTTCATGCCAATACCAAACAAACCCTTTATAGCTCTATTGTAGAGCTTGATTTAGAGATGGTGATATCTCTAGAAATACCTTTATTGTTGGGTTGTTTTAGCTATCCTGAGATTTTTATTTTTTTCAAATGAAGTTGAGTATTATTTGTTCAAGATCTGTAAAATTGTGTTGAGATTTTGATGGGGAAATCATTGAATCTGTAGGTTGCTTTTGGTAAGATTGCCATTTTTACTATGTTAATTCTACCTATTTAAAAGCATGGGAGATCTTTCTATTTTCTGATATATTCTTTAATTTCTATTGTTAGAGACTTAAAGTTCTTGTCATAGAGGTCTTTCACTTGTTTGAATAGAGTTAGCTGTTGGGAGAGGCTGCTTGTTTGCTTCCTGGTCAACCACTCAGACTCCCAAAATAATCACTCAGAAACTATATTACTTAAATCACTGCTTGGCCAATCACTTAAGCATATTGCTAGCTAGCTCTTATATATTTGGTTAACCCATTTCTATTAATATTTATATTGCCATGTGGCAGAGGCTTACCAACAAGGTCCCAGTGTGCCTTTCCTTGGAAGAGGTTACATGGCTTCTCCCTGACTCCGCCTCCTTTCTTGCAGAATTCAGTTTAGTTTTCCCCACTTAGCTTTACTCAGCCCTATCATAGGTCAAGGCAGCTTCTTTATTAATTAACCAATAAAAGCAACACATATACAGAAAAACTTCCCACACCAGTTATCTGAAGATATTTTGATTATCTGTGGCTATTGTAAAGGATGCTGTTTCTCTGATTTCATTCTCTGCCTGTTTATCTCAGTTGAACAATTTTCCAGGTAGAATTTTTGGGGTTACTTATGTATCTTATAATATCATCTACAAAGAGCAAAAGTTTGACTTGTTCCTTTCAAATGTGTATCCCCTTGATCTTCATTTGTTGTCTTATCACTCTACCTAGGGCTTTGAGTACTCTATTGAATAGCTATTGAAAAAGTAGACAGCCTTGTCTCTTTCATGATTTTAGTGTAATCATTTACACTAAATGATTACACAATACTCTCTATTTAATTTAATGTTGGATGTTGGCTTGCTGTAGATTGCATTTATTATGCTTCGATATGTTTCTTGTATCTCTGATTTCTATAAGACCTTTCACGAAAGGGTGATGGATTTTATTGAAGGCTTTTTCAGCATCTAGTGAGATGATCTTGTGGGTTTTTCCTCTCAATGTGTTTATAAAGTGGATTAAACTGAGAGATTTTCATATATTGAAACATCCCTGTATCTCTGGGATGAGGCCAACTTGATTCTGGTGGATGATTTTTGGATGTGTTCTTGCATGCAGTTTGAAAATATTTTATTGAGTATTTTTGCATACATGTTCATAAGGGAAATTTGTCTGTATTTCTTTTCTTTGTTGTATCTTTGTATGGTTTGGATGTCAGGGTAAGTGTAGCCCCATAAAAAGAGTTTGGCAATGCTTCTCAGTTTCTATTTTGTGGAACAACTTGAGCGGTATTGGTACTAGCTCTTTTTGGAATTCTGGTGGGATTCTACACTGAAACCATCTGTTCTGGGTTGTTTTTTGTTGTTGTTGTTGTTTGTTTTTTTGTTTTTTGGTTTTTTTTTTTTGCTTGGGAGATTTTAATGACTACTTTTATTAGCTTATGTATTATAGGCCTAATAGGTCTATTAAAATTGTTTATCTGATATTGATTTAAGTTTGTTATATGGTACCTATCCAGAAAATTGTCCATTTCTTTTATTTTCCAATTTTGTGGAGTATAGATTTTTGAAGTATGGCCTAAAGGTTCTCTGAATTTCTTCAGTATAAATTGTTATGCTTCTCTTTTTATTTCTGATTTTGTTAGTTTGGATGTTGTCTCTTTGCCTTTTGGTTAGTTTCGATATAGGATTGTTAATATTGTTAATTTTCTCAAAGAACCAACTCTTTGGTTAATTCATTTTTGTACTGTTCTCTTTGTTTCTATTTTATTGATTTTGGCCCTCAATTTGATTAATTCTTTTCATCTACTTCCTGGGTATGATGGCTTCTTTTTGTCCTAGAGCTTCCGGGTGTGCTGTTAAGCCACCAGTGTGAGATTTCTCCAAATTCTTTATGAAGGCACTTAGTGTTTTTGACCCAGTGTTGATTCAACTGAGTATTACTCAGTTTCCATGAGGTTGTAGGCTTTGTATGATTTGTGTTGTTGTATTCTAACTTCAAGCCATGGTGGTCTGAGAAGATACAGAGGGGTATTCCAATTTATTTGTATATTGAGATTTGCTTTGTGACTGAGAATGTGGTCAATTTTAGAAACAGTTCTGCTGTGGGACAATGGTCTGTACCCTGTCACTTGTATTTTAAATAAACTTAGATTGGCCAGTAACCAGGTAGGAAATATTGGCTGGGCACCAAGAATTCAGGGAAGAGGAGAAGTTTCAGTCTTCAGTAGTCATCCAGACAGAGAGAAAGCCAGACACAGCAAGCAAGATGTGACTGCCTCACCAAAAAAGGTACCAAGACATGTGGCTAACACAACAATTATGGACTAATATAATCTATAAGAGTTAATAAGAAGCCTGAGATAATAGGCCAATCAGTTTATAATTAATGTAGACTTCTGTGTGATTTCTTTGACACTGAACAACTGCAGAACCAGGTAGGACAGAAGCCTCCGGCAACAGAAATCTCATTCAACCAGGTTCCACAAGGTGCCTCGTGGTGTACCATGAGGTACAAAAGAAAGTATATTCTTTTGTGTTTGGGTGGAATGTTCTAAAGATGTCTGATAAGGCCATTTGAGTCATGACATCTGTTAGTTTCTTTATTTCACCATTACTTTTATGTCTGCCAGACCTGTCCATTGGTGAGACTGGGCTGATAAGATCTCCTATTATTAATGTGTAGAGTTCAAAGTGTGATTTAAACTTTAGTAATTTTTCCTTTACATATGTGAGTGTGCTTGTATTTGGGTCAAAAATGTTCAGAATTGAGACTTCATCTTTATATATTTTCCTGTGATGAATATGAAATATCTTTCTCCATCTCTTTTGATTATCTTTAATTGGAAGTCTATTTTATTAGATACTATAATAGCTACACCTACTTGTTTCTTAGGTCCATTTGATTGGAAAAATTTTTCCCAACCCTTTATAATCTGAGATAACATCTGTCTTTGAAATTAAAGCATGTATCTTGCATGCAGCAGAAGGATGGATCTTGTTTTCATATCTATTCTGTTAGCCTGTTTCTTTTTATAGGAATAATGACTCCATTGATATTAAGAGATATTAATAATCAATGATTGATACTTTTGTTTTCTTGGTGAGAGTGATTGTGTGAGTGTGTTTTCTTGGGATTTTCAGGTGTGAGATTACCTACTGCCTGTGTTTTATTGGAAAACTAATTTCCTTGGATTGGAGTTTTCCTTCTAGTATTTTCTGTGGGGCTGTATTTGTGAATAGGTATTGTTTAAAGCTGGTTTTGGCATGGAATACATTATTTTCTCCACCTATGGTGAATGAATCTTTGGCTGGGTACTATAGTTTGGGTTGGCATCCATGGTCTCTTAGTGTTTACAAAACATCTATCTGAGACCCTCTGTCTTTTCGAGTTTCCTTTGAGAAAACAGATGTGATTCTGATAGGTCTGTATTTACATATTACTTGACTTTTTCTTCTTTGCAGCTCTTAATATTCTTTATTTATTCTGTATGTGTATTGTTTTGCTTATTATGTGGTGAAGGGACTTAGCTTTGCTCCAGTCTAGTTAGTGTTCAGTAAGCTTTTCATACTTTCATAAGATTGACATTCTTTAGGTTGAGAAAGTTTTCTTCTATAATTTTGTTGAATATACTTCCTGTTCCTTTAAGCTGAAATTCTTCTTCTTCTTTTCCTATTATTCTTAGGTTTGGTCTTTTCATGGTGTCCCAGATTTCCTGGATGTTTTGTGTTAAGTATTTGTTGGATTTAATATTTTCTTTGACTAATGAATCTATTTCCTCTACTGTATCTTTAACATCTGAAATTCTTTCTTCGATCTCCTGTTGGTTATTTTTGCATCTGTAGTTCCTAATTGTTTACCCAGATTTTCCATTTCCAGAACTCCCTTGGTTTATCTTTTCTTTATTGTCTCCATTTCAATTTTCAAGTCTTGAACTATTTCCTGCATCTGTTTTTTTCTTGGATTTCTGTAAGGGATTTATTAATTTCTTTTAATTTTTGTTTGTCTTTTCTTCAATTTCTTTAAGGGAATTTTTTTATTTTCTCTTGAAGAGCCTCTATTATCTTCATAAAGTTATTTTAAGGTCATATTCTTCTGCTTCAAATGCATTGGGATGCTCAGGTCTTGCTGTTGTATAACTACTATGTTCTGGTGGTGTCATATTGCTCTTTATTTTGTTTAATATATTTCTTATACTGCTATTTACCCATCTGATTTTGGAATTATTATAGGCACAGATGTTGATTTTTGTGATTTTTTTGAATGGGTATTTTGTTCCTTTATAGTCTGTTTCCTTTATTGTCTTTTGGCCTGAATGGCCAAGGGTTCTGGTAATTAGCTAGTTTTCTGGTTGCATAGGGTTGTCTCATGTGAGATTTGTGGAGGTTTGGGTGCTTAGATACAGTGTATTGTCCACTTATTTTGACTGGTGTGGGCTTGTACCTATGGGGTCAGTTCTTCCAACTGGTGTGCTTTGCCTGGGCCTGTTTTTCTAATTGGTGTGGGCGGCACTTGTGTCTATAGTATCTGATAATATTGCTGAATAGGGCTGTTCTTGGGGAGGGTGCTGGGGTAGGGAGGATTGGGCAGCAGAGTGGGTCTGTTCTATCAACTGGTATAGGTGTTACTTGTGCCTATAGGGCCTGTCCTCCCAACTGGTGTATGTAGTCGAATATTGTACTTCTAGAGGCTATTGATGTTGCCTGGGATGGTTGGTCACTGGGACTATGATGGTTTGTTGTTTTGGGGCTGTGGAATGGGTCTTGTAGGTTGAAGAGTACAATGGGTCACAGTGGTAGTGGAGTGGCCAGTCCATAGGACTCTTGCCAGCTAACCAGCTGTTGGTGCTGAGATGTTAGAAGAAGGGCACAGGATGTGACCAGCGGCTTAGGATCTAGCAATTGGGATAGTTTAGCTGTGAAACCAGTCTCTTACCTCTTCTTCCAGTTGGTGCAGGTGGTGCTTGTACCTCTAGGGCCTGCTGGTACTGAGGGAGGGTGGCTCACTATAAGAGGAGGATGGATTTCATGAGTTTGGGCAGCAGAGTGGGTCTTGTAGGTTACAGAGTCTAATGGGTTGCAGTTGGATCATCTATTTTATTCACTGCTCCCTTTGTACAATGAGGTGAGTAATAAACTGTCATATGCTCCTATGGTCATGTTTTATATTATCATAGACAAAGAATTAATGGAGTCAAGGACTGAACCATCTGTAATTGTGATTCATCATAAGAATTACTTCCTTAAAAAAAAACAATTACTTCCTTTAAATTGTCACTTGGTTATCTCTTTGATCATAGTAAAACAAGTACAAAAATGAATTTTATAAGTTTTCCATAAAGGATTAAATTGACCATGTGTCTGTAATTTGATAGAATAAGTTCACTTGGATAATTAAAGGCATTGTTTTTATACTGTATCACATATCAGGAGTCACTGAGTAGAACAGTAGATATATGGTCCTTGAATTGTTTGAAGACTAGAAACACATTCTGTCATCAGTAATCTTATGAGTACATTGAGCTCTTGGATACTAATACCTTCAAAATTAAATTATTTTCTGAAAATGAAACTCTTAAAGTCTATGGAAATCAGAAAATATTTATATTTAAGATAGAACCACAGGCTGGAGAAAAGCCTCAGTAGTTAAGAGCACTGGCTTTTCCAGAGGTCCTGAGCTCAATTCCCAGCAAGTACATTGTGGCTCAAAACCATCTATAATGGTATATGGTGTCCTCTTTATTTATGCAGGCACACATGCAGATAGAAGTCTTGTACATAATAAATAAATATAAACAAATATTTAAAATGGAAAGACAAACCTATTTTTTCTACGTAAGCTATGCATTTTATTGTTGTTTTATTTTGTTTTGGTTATAGGTGAACCTATTTGGATAGTCCAAATTTGAGGTGATGGCAGCAATTTCAGGTCTTGCATTTTGAAGAGAAGGTCTCAGAATCTGTCTCTGCAAGTGTTTCCAGGAGCAATCCATGGCCCTGATTCTTGTTCCTGACCCAGCTCCATTCAAGTACTGATATCTCTACTGATGTTTAACCCATTTTCCTTTAACACTGTCCCCTTAATTTTAAATACCCTTTCCCCTAGTTTAATATGTCAAGAAGGATCTGTGAAACAATTATATTGCCTTGAACAATTTCCAAAATAACTTTAATTACTTTTCACACCAAATGCTTAAATTAATCAATATGCAGTTATCTCACAAGCCCTAGGCAAGATTCAATGTTGTATGTACAGTCAATGTTTAGAGAAGCACTATCATAGAGAATATTTATTGTACAAGGAAAATTAATTGGTTTGTGAACATTTCAAAGACATGAAAATAATTTTAATTTGCAATTTGTAGAGATATACCTATTTTGATCTTATGTCATTATTTATGGCAGGGAGTCTTTTCCATTGTAATCCAGCATTCTACCACTGCACCATATCCCTAATTCAAATAACTGTTAATAATAGTTTGTTATGAGAATATGTGAATACACATGAGATATAACATATATACTATAAAACAAATGATGAAACTACATAAGCTATGCAATATTAATTGAATCTTCTCAAAAGATTTCACTAACCCATATGATGATAAGGAAAGAAAGACTACAAGGTCTGCTCTTGGCTTTGTGATCTCATTTCCAAGCCCAGTAAGCATATTGTTTATACCAGACACATAAAGCACATTGATTGCTCTAAGATCTGCTTTTTTCCATTGTTGATGCCTTGTCAAGAGTGATTTTTAATGCCCCATAACACAAATAAAGCAGGGTGGACTATATCACAGGAATCCTATTATAAAGTATACATTTCCTACTCAATTAAAATCAAAACCAGAAGTAAGAAATCTAAGAAAAACCCTTAAAAGTACAAATCAAATCAAAACACATCTAGTGTACAAAGTTCTAACCTTTGCAAGAATCAATTTAAATTAAATCAGATACTGTTGAGAGAAAGGAAATATGGATCCAGTGGCAAGAAAGTGATATGTCTAAGATAATTTGCCATTATACCTGTGGATGCATTTAATTAATTTTATCAGTCTAATCAAGGAAGACAGCACTAAACACAGCAACATTTATAAGTATGTGCATGGATAGTTCCCCCATTACAGGTTTTCCACAGAATATAAAACATAACTGATAAATCTAGCAAACTTCCTAGACACATACCTTTCTATATATTTAGGAGTCACAACATTGAAATATGTAATGGAAAATATTATATTACTAGATGTATCAAAAATATTCATTAACAACAATTGCATTTATGTTGACCTTTTCTATACTGGATGGCATGTAGTCATGGATAAAAATATTATTATTATATTTAGGTCATTTTTAAAGTGGTTTGTCTAGCAGACAAGAGCCTACAGGCAAAAATGATTTCTAGGCATCATCATAGTTAGTATAGCATGACAGTAATTTTACAGTCTTGGTTAAATTTGGTGAACTGTTTCCATTTTATTTGTACATGCATTTGTGAATTTTATTCTTTGTTGAATATATAGCTGGAACTGGAAGATCTAAGAAAAACATTTTTAAAGAATTACATTAATCAGATTTCTGTTAAGTAAGGTAATAGGCAGGCATTGTCTTCCAGGCATGCTTCTCTCTACCCAGTTACAAATGTTCTTTACAGCAGGGTTATCCTGACTGCACATATTAGGCAGACTCTGTAGGGCATTTGGAATGCAGCATGAGATTCTGTAGATCACCAAGCTCTCTACTGGTGTTGTCAGTCTGAGATCAGGTTTTTTGTGATATGCTAATCTATCTAGCATTTCTGTTTTAGGATCCTCGTTTGCCCAGTGGGGAAAATGATAGAGAGGCTGACGTATAATGATTAGTAGTATGACTTTACAGAGTGGTAGACAAACTTCAGGTCAGGAAAACAATTATTGCCAGCTGTATACCTGGAAAGATTTATTATGTATAATTTATGAAGAACTCCAAAAATTAAATAGCACCCCTGACAAATCTTGCAATCAACAAATAGGCAAATGCATTAGGCAATTCTAAGAAATACAGTGGCTAATAAATGTTTTAAAAATGTTCAACATCCTTAACCATCATGATAAAAGCAAATTAAAACTACATTTGGATTCTGTTTCACCCTAGTCTGAGTGGCAGAAATTAAGGAGACAACTGACAACAAATGCTGATAAAGATTCAGAGAAACAAAACTTATATACATTGCTGGTAAGATTGTAATAGACAACATAATGGAAGTTCCTCAAAAAACTAAGATTACCATAACCCAGCTATGTCACTTTTGACTACATACCTAAAAGAATCTCAGCAGTATAAACTTATAGTGGTGAACTTATATTTTTAGTTGATTATACATATATAATTTACTTGTCCTACACTTCACCCTTTTAAACAGGTACCTGTGGGATAATCAGAATTTCACAACTATCATCTCAATATTTTGAGAAATTTTTATCATATCTACCCTCAGAAGTCATCCGTCAGCACCATTTACAGAAATGTGATATTTGTTCAAATTGTGTACCACTCAACAGCAAAGGACAAAGTTTGTAGTAATATGGGCGGCGGCAGGGTTGCGTCCCCAAATCCCCAGCCGCCTGGCTCGGCTAGCTTATGGCCCGAAATAATTACACAGACACTGTATTCTTTTAAACACTGCTCTGGCCCATTTCTAATAATCTATGTAGCGCCCCTAGGTGCGCTTACCGGGAAGATTCTAGCCTAAGTCCATCCTGGGTCGGAGCTGGGGCATGGTGTGCGTCTTCCCTGGAGCAGGTAGCATGGCGTCTCTCTGAAGGCTTCTGCTCTGGAGAGGAGAGCTGTGGAGTCTGACCTCACTTCCTCTTCCTCCCAGCGTTTTGTTCTGTTTACTCCTCCCACCTATCTCCTAACCAATGAGCCAAGCAGTTTCTTTATTGCTTAACCAATGAAATCAACAGATTGATATGACACTCCCACATCACTTCCCCTTTTTCTGTTTAAACAAAAAAAAGGCTTTAACTTTAACAAAGCAAAATTACATATAACGAAACAGTTATCAAGTAAAAGTTACATCAGAAACATTTATACATATAACAAAATTGACCGTAAATCTCTATCAATAAAGCAAAGTCTATACTAATACAAATTATTCATATCTATATCATATCCCCCTTTAAATGTAAAAGAACGTTTATAAACCATATTTGGGAACATGGGCGCAGTTTTTTCTCTCCAAACTGCTTCCTGCTGAATGGGGGCGTCGTTAATTAGGCCTTTCACGGTATAACCTGTGTGCCAGGGTCATCTCAGTTGGCAGTTGAGCGAAGCAATTTTCTGAAGATGTTCACAGCAACCCTTCAGGAGGACGTGGTCCATCATACCAAATCGGAATAGAAGAAATCCATAGAGTCTCATCCTCTGTGAAAACAAAATAAGAAACTCCTTTCCAAAGCATCATATCCTTAGATCCAAATTTCAAAGTCATACCCTCATGATATCCGTTCTGGTTCCACTTGGCAGCCCATATAATGAAATGTCTCTCTGTACTTAGCTCCTTCACAGTCAAAAATTTTAAAGAAAACACAATAATACAAAGAATCCAGACTCTCTGTGAATTTTTCATATTTACGTGGCTTATTTTTCTTTATTTCTTTTAATCTCTTAACTATCTGTACTCTGTCTCTTTAAAGACTTTACTTTTACTTTTTTCTTTTTAAACCATTAACTTTATTCTCTATATTTTTTTTCTTCTCTCTCCCAAGCCAACGTACATTCATCCAACAGTGTGATTCATTCAGTGGTCTGAATCTGTCCTATTGTGAATCTGCAATTTTTTACTATCCAGGAGCACTTTTGATTTGCGCCTTTAAATCATTAGGCGCTTAAGAATCTAAGCTGAGACATTCCTAAGTTAACTTTTTGCTTTTTGAGCGTATATCTGTGGACCAGGCTGTCTTTGAACTCTCAGAGATCCGCCTGTCTCTGCCTCCCAGGCATTGGGATTAAAGGTGTTTGCTACTACACCTTGAACTCACAGAGATCTGTTCGTCTCTGCCTTCTAGGCACTGGGATTAAAGGCGTGTGCTACCACACCTTGAAGTCAGAGAAGTTTACTTTAAGAATTTTAACTTTTAGTCTGTATATATTTTTAACACACTTTAAACCATTCAGAAATTTTCTGTCTTTGAATCTCTCTTTACTATATATCTCTCTTTTTCTGACCACAAGAGCCTTTAATTTGCCAAGCAATATCAGTAGGACTAAAGGCGTGGCTTTGCCAGCTAGATCCAGTCCATTTCTTAGCTTTCCAGCCTCATGGCGGATATACAGGCTGCAGCCATGTTTATAGCCACACCTCTATGGCATTCAAGGTCCCTGCCAGCCAGCAAGCTACAACAGACAACACTCAAGTCCTCTCTCTGTAGCCGGCCCTCCTGCCTCAAACAGTCAGAGTTTGCCCTGGCAGGATGGCCCAGAAAGCCAGCATTTTTAAATGGCGCAGCTTTTTTCCTGCTACGGCTGAAAACCGAAAAGCATGTGTTCAGCTTTTCATCAACACTGTTTAAGTGTTTTGTGGCAGGACCTCTTAATGAGCCGCAGGGTTTTGCAGCTAAAGCTGAGTCAGGAAGCCTCTTGAGGCTACCAGGTAGGAGCGGCACTCAGCACTTTAATTCTGAGACTGAGCGTGCAGCACAGAAATTCTTTTCATCCAAGTTACATCCAGATCTGACACGCAGAGCACTACGCAGTCTGAAAACACATCTCTGTATGGCAGCAGGAATCCGCCATGCTCTTCCGCCTGCCTAAGCCTGATTCTGCCTTCTGCCCAGGAGCAGGCGGGGAGCTCTGAGTCATCGTCAAGGTCTCAGAGCACTCTCCTTCAGATCCCAAGCGGGAACACAAACATAAAGCCAGAGTTTGCACTGGCGGCACAGCCCCAGGAAGCCATGCTTTGAAATGACACAGCATTTTTTCTGCTGCTGTTGCCGAATCAGGAAATCTCTCTACAGCACACCACCAACAAACAGCAAAAATCTGTGTTAAACTCTCTCTCCCTTATTTTTAAGCCTTCTCAGGTTTTTTAAGTGGGTTTAGTCCATCACGTTGGGCGCCATTTGTAGTAATATGGGCGGCGGCAGGGTTGCGTCCCCAAATCCCCAGCCGCCTGGCTCGGCTAGCTTATGGCCCGAAATAATTACACAGACACTGTATTCTTTTAAACACTGCTCTGGCCCATTTCTAATAATCTATGTAGCGCCCCTAGGTGCGCTTACCGGGAAGATTCTAGCCTAAGTCCATCCTGGGTCGGAGCTGGGGCATGGTGTGCGTCTTCCCTGGAGCAGGTAGCATGGCGTCTCTCTGAAGGCTTCTGCTCTGGAGAGGAGAGCTGTGGAGTCTGACCTCACTTCCTCTTCCTCCCAGCGTTTTGTTCTGTTTACTCCTCCCACCTATCTCCTAACCAATGAGCCAAGCAGTTTCTTTATTGCTTAACCAATGAAATCAACAGATTGATATGACACTCCCACATCAAAAGTTGTATCATTTCCAGAAAGTGGATGGAACTAGAGAACATTGTGTTAAGCAAAATGAGCCAGATGCAGAAAGACAAATAATGCAAGATACATATAAATATACATATATCTGTGTGTATGTGACACAGAAAACAGATAATGTATAGGGGGAGGAAGATGCCAGAAGAAAAGTAGAGATAGAACATAAGAGAGGGCAGTAAGGAAATGAAAGACAAAATATCACCTGCGTTATTTCAGATATGAATTCTAGACATGACAGCAGGAGGACTATTTGTCAGGATAAAAAGGACAATCAAGAGTGGGGGAAAGGGACGAACAATGAGAGTGAAGGGAAAATATGACCAAAGTACAGCGATGTTTATGAAAGTGCAATGACAAAGTCTATTATTTTGTATCATGGGCTATTAAAAATACTGGGTTTCTGATATTGGGTGGCTGATTTTCAGCTCTCCCACATATTTACCTGAAAGTTGATGTATTTTTATAAAATTTGTCCATTTTAAAATAGTATTTTATTATTTGCTCCTGTATTATAAGATTGTTGTATGGAAAATATAAACAAATTCCTAAGCTGCTAATTGCATATAGTAAGTATTATAAAATCTTAGAAATTATAATTTATATTAAAATTCTATGAAGTTGATTAGAATCCAGAAATTATGAAATGTAACACCACTGTTTAAAAAACATACATTTTTAAAGATTTCTTTTAATGGACACGTGTAGGTGTATATGAGTGTAGGCCCTTGTAGAGGACAGACAGGAGCATCTGAGCCACAGGCTTAGGAAACACTGGTGCTTGGGAGCTTATCAAAGTGAGTGCTGAACAGTTAAGCAACTTTTACTGTTTAGCCACATCTCCAGACTTTGGCATAAAAATTCCTCATTTCTACAGCTTGAAATGTCAACACACACAAATCAAACTTTTCTTAGATCAATAAGCAAGATGTATTTCATAAGTGTGATAGGCACTAAGAGAAAACTTGAAGAGACCAAGAAAACAAAAACAAACTTTTTCATTTCTTTAGATTAACTCATCAATAAATAAATCAAGAACTTCACACATTATTTAACAGATCTGTACAGTTTCTTGAATACAATTCTATTTTTTTCAAAATCATTTTGATTTTTAGAGGCAGTGTTAGTTCAAAAATATTTTAAAGTGCAAAGAAAAATTGATGGCATGCTTAAGCAAGAGAAAAATTACAAGAAAGATAACATTATATTTTTTATGACTGATATTTCTTTCGTTCATCTTGGACTGGGTGTTAAACACTGTCTGATAATGGAGACATATGATTTAACTCTATTTTACTATTTTATTTCCTGACGATAGGTTGATCTCTTAGTCCATATCTGGCTGATTTCATTGCTGTAATGTAGCATTTTTTTCCTGAAAGTATTAAAGAGAGTTTTTGGGTTTTGATCCATATAGTTTTATCATTTTGACTTTGCTATTATAATAACTCTTCAGAAGATTAAAGCTATGACTACTCTAAGGATTTCTACTTTCAGGGGTCAAAACATGAGAAATCACTGTCTCTAGATGATTAGCTGATAGAAGGCTGAAAAAGTGAGCAGCAGCAGTTATGTGTGGCATTTCTTTTAAAGGAAATGTAAATCTCCCTGTGCCACTGCAAAAATATGGTGATGTTATGTGTAGTGATATTTAATTTGTATTTTAATAAATAAAGCTTGCCTGAAGATAAGAGAGTAAAGCAGCTCCACTGCTCAGCCTTACAGACCATGCACTGGTGTCACATTTAATCCCAATAGCCATACTAGTTTGCCATAGAAACTGGGCAGTAGTGGTGCACACATTTAATCCCAGCCCTAGAGAGGAATATAAAATGGGAGGAGAAAGCTCTTAGTCTTATTCTGGAGATTCCTGGAAGCAGGATGGCCATTTCAAACTGACATAGAAATAAAAGCCAGCATCAGGATGCTTTGCTTTCTGATCTCCAGGCAAGCTTTATTTACTAAAATACAAATGAAACATTACTACAGCTATGCTTCTGTAAGATGAATTTTGAAAAATAAATAAATATCATTGTAATGCAGCTACAAAACATCTATGAAGACTTCCTACAAATTTTCTCATGACTTGAGTTCAGATTAGCATTTTGTTAATCTAAGTCTCTCACTGCCTCTTTCACACAGAATATCAAAATGTAAGTTTGTATACAAAGACCTTTAAAATATGTTTGATCTTCAACACTTTATTAGAGATGGGCTGATGCAAACTGACTTGCCTGTCTCCATAGGAAATCCCTCTCAATTTTCTTGGTTATCCATGAAGTTTCTTAAACCCCAATGGATTTTCATCGTAATCAAGATCTACACCTGCATCAACTGAATTACTCTCATTATTACAAAAGCATTTTGAAGACATAATGTGTTAGCCCAAGCAGAAAGATGAAAAATATTTAATTCTGTGAATAGATTTGTTAAGATAGTTTTAGAGGAAGGGATTGGGGGTTTCCTCACTGGACTTTGATGATGTTTCCATTGGCTAAAATAAAAACACCAATGATAGCCTTTGCTGGAGAGGTTGTGGAGAAAGGGGGACACTCACCCATTGCTGGTGGGAATGCAAACTTGTGCAACCACTCTGGAAAGCAGTGTTTCGGTTTCTCAGGAAATTCGGAATCAACCTACCCCTGGATCCAGCAATACCACTCTTGGGAATATACCCAAGAGAGGCCCTATCATACAACAAAAGTATATGCTCAACTATGTTCATGGCAGCATTGTTTGTAATAGCCAGAACCTGGAAACAACCTAGATGCCCTTCAACGGAAGAATGGATGAAGAAAGTATGGAATATATACATATTAGAGTATTACTCAGCAGTAAAAAACAAGGACTTCTTGAATTTTGCGTACAAATGGATGGAAATAGAAAACACTATCCTGAGTGAGGTAAGCCAGACCCAAAAAGAGGAACATGGGATGTACTCACTCATATTTGGTTTCTAGCCATAAATAAAGGACATTGGGCTTATAATGCATGTTCCTAGAGAAGCTAAGTAAGAAGGTGAACCCAAAGACAAACACATAGGCATCCTCATGAATATTAACCTTCATCAGGCGATGAAAGGAGACAGAGACAGAGGAGCACGGGACAGAAATCTCAAGGTCCAAATCAGGAGCAGAAGGAGACGGAGCACGAGCAAGGAACTCAGGACCGCGAGGGGTGCACCCACACACTGAGACAATGGGGATGTTCTATCGGGAACTCACCAAGGCCAGCTGGCCTGGGTCTGAAAAAGCATGGGACAAATCCGGACTAGCTGAACATAGAGGACAATGAGGAATACTGAGAACTCAAGAACAATCGCAGTGGGTTTTTGATCCTACTGCACGTACTGGCTTTGGGGGAGCCTAGGCAGTTTGGATGCTCACCTTAGGAGACCTGGATAGAGGTGGGCGGTCCCTGGGCTTCCCACAGGTCAGGGAACCCTTATTGCTCTTAGAGCAGATGAGGGAGGGTGACTTGATTGGGGGAGGGGGGGGGAAATGGGAGGCGGTTGCGGGCAGGAGGCAGAAATCCTTAATAAATAAATAAATTAAAAAAAATAAAAAAAATAGATTTCCTAAATGCCTGCAGCTTAGGGTAAACAGACTATGTGCCCTCACCAGCATTTGTTTTTCTTTGGTAAACCAACAAAAAAAATGTAAAGAAAGCTAATGTTGCATGAAGCCTCTTGCTTCCCAGCTGCCCAGGACCAAAATAAGCACACAGAAATTGTACTAATTAAATCACCTTCCTTTACTGTTCAAATAAAAAGGAAGGCTTTAACGTTAACACAGTAAAATTGCATATAACAAAATAGTTATCAAGCAAAAGTTACAGTTACAATGTTTAAATCTACTTTACCTTTTATCATAACTAAGGAAAACTATAATAATATCTATTCTTTAATCCATCAACGACTTCAGAAGGATATAATATTTACTAAGTAAACATGAAGTGCATTGTAAGCAATTTCCAAAACTCTAGAAATGACAGAGATATTTTGCTGACTGGACAGTCACCCAAAGTTTTTCTGTACTATTGGGTCATCCATTTTCAGCCTACAGGCCCATAGTACCCAGCAAACTTTTCCATGAAGCAGGAAATTTCAAAGACAGTTCTGCCCATATGGTCAGTTTGCCAGGCACTTTCTTTTGTGTCCTGCAGAATGTCTATCAGACTCTTTCATGAAGCAGGAACCTCAAAGGACAGTCTCACCTATAAGCAAGTTCAGCACTCATTTTTCTGTGGGTCCTAATGTTCAGTTTATGCAGCCAGGCACGAGCAGTTTATTGTGCAAATGGCTAACAAACTCCATAAGAAGCCTCTTCGATGGCCATCTTCCTCTTGAAGTAATTGGTTCTGCCAGAAGCAGACATGTCTCATTGTCATGAAAAGTTCTAAGTTTGTAAACATATTAAATGCCATATTCTGTAGTTTTTGAAAGGCTTAAAGAATGCCTATCCAGGCCAGCTGGCCTTGGTGAGTTCCCAATAGAACATCCCCATTGTTTCAGTGTGTGGGTGCACCCCTCGCGGTCCTGAGTTCCATGCTCGTGCTCTGTCTCCTTCTGCTCCTGATTTGGACCTTGAGATTTCAGTCCTGTGCTCCAATTTGGGTCTCTGTCTCTGTCTCCTTTCATCGCTTGCTGAAGGTTAATATTCAGGAGGATGCCTATATGTTTTTCTTTGGGTTCTCCTTATTTAGCTTCTCTAGGATCACTAATTATAAGCTCTGGAAAAGCCTGGGATAAAACCAGACTCTCTGAACATAGTGGACAATGAGGACTACTGAGAACTCAAGAACAATGGCAATGGGTTTCTGATCCTACTGCACGCACTGGCTTTGTGGGAGCCTAGGCAGTTTGGATGCTCAACTTACTAGACCTGGATGGAGGTGGGGGTTCCTTGGACTTCCCACAGGACAGGGAACCCTGATTGCTTTTCGGGCTGGGGGGAGACTTAATTGGGGGAGGGGGAGGGAAATGGGAGGCCGTGGCGGGGAAGAGACAGAAATCTTTAATAAATAAATAAATTAAAAAAAATAAAAAAAAGAATGCCTATCCATCTGAAATATATCTCTATACATCTAGAAAAAATCTAACTAACATGACTACAAGCTTGACTATTATAGATAATTATGAATTTATATTTCTTAATTATGTATTAAATTTTTAAATGAGCTACACAAACACAATTCCTTCATTAAGATCAGAGATACACATACACTTAACAAAATTGACCTTAAATTTGTATCAATAAACCAAGATCCATACCAGTGCAAAGTATCCATGTCTATATGATATCCCCCCTTTAAATGTAAAGAAATATTTACAAACAATATTTGGGAATATGGGTGTAGTTTTTCTCTCCAAACTGCTTTCTTCTTTTTATTGGACGAAGTAATTTTTGAGGGTATTTTTGGGGTGTTCATGATGACCTTTCAGGAGGTCTTATTCTATAAAACCATATTGGTCTGGAAGCAATCCACGGGTTCTCATCTTCTATGACAACAAAAGAAGAACCTCTTTTCCAAAGCAACATATACTTAGACTCAAATTTGGAAGTCATAATATCTTTATAATATATGTGCTGGTGTAGCTTAGCAGCCCATACAATGAAATATCTCTCTGTACTTAGCTCCTTCACAGTCAAAAAATTCAAAGATAACACAATATTATTCATCATCCAGACTGTGAATTTTCCATCTTTACGTGACTTATTTTTCTTTATTCCTTTTAAACTATGACTGTCTGTATTTTTTCCTTCTCTTCCAAGCCTACATACATCTACCCAATACTTTGACCCATCTAGATTTGTCTTTATTGTATATCAGTGATTCTTTACTGTCCATGAGCACCTTTAAAAATGCTAAGCCCTTTTTAAAACCTAAGCTATGGCATTGCTAAGTCAAATACAGTACTGCATGCTTGCCTGTCTAGTCTAAAACTAAAAGTAAACCATTAGTATGATATATACAGTACTTCCTGCTTGCTCTGCACACCCCAGAATGGTGGAGCCACTTTAGCCTCTGAGCAGTGCACACTGCCTCAGTTCCAGGCAGAAAGCAGGTCCACATTATTATCAAGCAAGCTGCAGCACGCTGCTCACAAAACCCATCCAAATGCTTGGTTTCCCAAAATAGCCAGAGTTTATGCTAAGAGCACTGTCCACAGTCAGAAAGCTGCCTTTTTGAAACTGAGAGACTGCTACTGCTGAATCAGGAAAATCTCACTCAAAGTAGTTGCAGTACACTGCCAGCAAACAGCAAGAAGTTATGTTAAACTCCTTATTTTTGTGTTCCTTTTCAATTCCTCTCAGGTTTTCGATGGATTTAGTCCACTGTGTTGGCACCAATGTTACATGGAGCCACTTGTTTGTTTCAGTCACCCAGAACAGAAGTGATCACACAGAAACTGTATTAATTAAATCACCGCTTGGCTCATTAGCTCTCACTTCTTATTGGCTAACTCTTACATATTAATTTAACCCATCTCCATTAATCTGTGTATCACCACAAGGTCATGCCCTGCCAGCAAAGTTTAAACACATCTATCTCCAGCTCCAAATGCATGGTGTCTTCCTGACTCTGCCCTTCTTTCTCCCAGCATTTAGTCTGGGCCTCTCCACCTACCTATGTTCTGCCCTATCAACCAGCCAAGGCAATTCCTTTATTCATTAATGGTAATCACAGCACACAAAGGGCTTCCCACATCAAGCTGTTACAATGTTTATTCCTAACTGTGTTCTTAGTCCACAAATGTAAAGACTTTGCACTTGGATAGGCATCACAGTACCTTACTAAGTCTATTCAGGAAAAAGGCAATTTGAGTTTAAGAACTAAGGACTGAAAGCCTTGTCTCCATGATTAAGATGTTTTTTAAGCCAGGCAGTGGTGGTGCACACATTTAATCCCAGCACTTGGGAGGCAGAGGCAGGCAGATCTCTGTGATTTTGAGGCCAGCTTGGTGTACAAGAGCTAGTTCCAGGACAGGCACCGGAGTCACAGAGAAACCCTGTCTCAAAAACCAAAACAAGAGGTTTTTAAATATTTGCTATAAAATATTCTAAATAGAAATGCCTTTGATAATCAGCATCTTCTAACTTTTTTTTTTTCTGGAAGAATTTCCAGGTGTCACATTGCAAGAATTTCTTTTATTTCATACTATGGTCTGTTTGGGTCAAAGCACTATTAGAAAAGAATGCTTACTCATTCATAAAATGCCACCAATTAGTGGATGGACACATTCTTGAATGTTTGTTTCTGTGTTTCTGAGCTTCAGGCGTTTCTGAAATAATGGTAATGGAATTCTAAGAAAAACATTCATCAAACAAAAAAAACAAGTGTAAATTAGGGATATTTTGGGAAATATTAACTAAGAAAGATTTGAGAAAATTTTGAAATTCATATATATAATTGTAATTTTAATATATATATATATATACACACATATATATATAGTAATGCATATTTTCACTTGAGTCATAGGAAGCATCTGGGGTGTTTGAGTGGGCATGACAATCAGCCTCACTAGAAGCCTGAATTCTAAACAAAATAGAAACCAAGTTTCTCTATTGACAAATCACTTTCATCTGGTGTCTCAACTGAACATTGAGGAAAGACAGAATAAATGTGAAAATGTCATTTTTGTTAATACACAAGGAAACATTGTTTTGTGGCACAATGACTTTCCGTTGAAGAAGGTAACTACCCTCTAAAAAGAATGGTTTACATATATGTATGTTTTCTGTGGGCAGAACTTGACAGCTGTTTAATTTTGGGAAAAAAACACTACCATTAATAGTGAAATTATTCCATACAGCTGTGACAGGCTTTTAGAGTCAAGCAAGGGCCCAGTTTGAGCTAATATTAGTACAAAAACCCAAAAGCTCTCATTGTCAGTCTGCTTTATAGAGTTTGGGGAGCAGCTGTATAATTTGACTTTATTCTAGAATCTGGATTTGATCCAAAATAATTTCTGCCACACAAAGCAATATTTGATAAGCTTCCTCTGCACTCTATTTGCTCGGTGGTGAAAGCTTGTCCCTTTGGTATTATCAGTGCAATGACTGGACTCTGAAGATGGACTCAATTAGTGTTTCCATTATAAGGCATCCAACCCCTGGAAAGCTCAAAGCAGATCCCAGGATGAAATATAAAAAACAGCAATAAATCACAATCTCAAGGGCCAGATCAAGAAACCACCACGAATTTCTGGGATTCTGTGTTTATAAGGCATTGCTCACATGTGTGGAGGTCTTATCCCTACGAAGGAGTCTAAAACTCTTCTGGAATAGGCCCTGCTGTGAAGAGATGGACGAAAAAGTCCCCTTGGTACCTCTGACTGAGAAGACTTTTGTTGCTTTTGTTACATAACTGCTACAAGAAAGACTGGGGTTTTCTTATTCTTTTCACAGTCCATCTTCAACTTGAGGATTGCAGAGTAAAGTGCAGGTGGCAGCTAGGTTCAAGATAAACTGTATCCACCAGACTCCACCGGAGTCAGACATTTCTCTAACAAGCACATTTCACTGTTGCATTCTTAGGAGGGTTGGAAAAGGCAGTTGTTCTTAAATGAGTTCATCAAAACTCAAAGGTAGTTGTCTAGAAAGGTGGTTTGTCAAAAGAAGGGAAAACTGGGGATAATCGTGTTATTCTATTCTCCCCCTCAAGTGTAAGAAATTTTGGGGCTTTCAGTTTTCAGGAGAAAAAAAATGTATTTGGCTCATATTCCCAAGGTGGCTGCTCTCTTTTTGTGGGAGGTCAGAAATTTCAGAGGAGTGGATCTGGAGGAGAGGAGAGGAGGTAAAGGACACTGTGGTCACCACGATGTAATGCATGAGAGAAGAAGAAAAGTATTAAAAAAATGTGATTTATCATTTAAAAAAAACCTTTACCTTTTATTTTAAGACAGAGCCTTGCTATGTAGATCTGCTGCCCTCAGCCTTATCCTGGCCCAGCTTCAGGCCCAGCCACCCACATCATTATGAGGACCAGCTATTGCCATTTTCTTTAACTCATACACAGTATTGAAAGCTAAAATTGAAAACTAAAGCATTTGTCTATTATAGCCAGGAACCTCAGAGATTCATATCACACACACAACTGAAGCATCTTATTAGTACATGTGTATAAATAATTTAATTTTGACCTTTTGAATAATTAACACAAAAGCTACTATTTTAACACACTTCTGGTTTGGGTTTGCTTCTGTTACATTTTTTTTTTTGAAAAGGCTTTGTTATAACTAACTGGAAAGCATTCTTCACTAACTGTTTTCTTGTGTTCCAGTTACAGTCAAGCTCAAAGGAGCCTCTTTGATTACAGTTAAGATGAATTTCTTCCTAACAGTTAAAGGAGAACCTACTTTTCAAAGAGTAGACATTAAGTTTTCCTGCCTGACCCATGTACACTTCCAAAGTTGTGAGTCTCCTTTCTTTCAGACTTGAAAGAAGGAGCAAGAATAATGAGAGGAGATGATAATAATAATAATAATAATAATGTGCAAATATTGGTGTAGTAGAGGGTGTCCTAAAATCATTGTGGAAGATATGATGGGACTCGGAGCTCCTTGGTCCAGTATTTCTAAAAACTGGAATTTCTGCCTGTCCAGCAGAACCACAACTCCTTTCTACTAAACCTTAGGGTGGTAGGTAATTGTGAATCTACACAGATGTTGTCTGTCCCTGATTTAAACCTGGGTCCTTTGAATACTACTACTCTAAGATGGTTATATCATCATCACAATGTCAACAATATAATATCAAAGATTTATTGAGAATTTACTTCGTGCAGAACCCTATACTCTACAGACGTTATTTCCATTCACTTTTAAATATATATTTAAATTTTTATTCATTTTACATGCCAATCAAAATTCCCCTCTTCAACCTCTCTTCCTGCTCCCTCCATTCCTCAAGCCCACCACTTATCCTCTCCTCCTAAAACCAACTCAGGCACCAGGGATATATCTTGGTACCACTGCTGGGGGCCCCACAAACAGACCAATGTCACCCACATTCAGAAAGCCTAGTTTGGTCCCATGAAGGCTCCCAGCTGTTAGTTCAGAGACTGATAGCTCCTACAAGCTTGGGTCAGCTGTTTCTGTGGGTTTCCCCATCCTGATCTTGACCCCTGCCTTGCTCATATAATCCTTCCAGTAATGAGAAATTAATTTACCTCAAGACCCACTCTTAGGCATTCACCCAAAGGATACTCAATCATACCACAAGGACACTTGCTCAACTATGTTCAGAACAGCAATATTTGTAATAGGCAGAACCTGTAAACAACTAAGTTTCTCCTCAATAGAACAATGGATAAAAAAAATGTGATACATTTACACAAAGGATTACTATTCAGCGATAAAAAAATGACATCAATAAATTTGCAGACAAATGATGTTACTAGAAAAAAATCATCCTGAGTGAGGTAATTCAGACTCAGAAAGACAAACATGGTATGTACTCACTCATAAGTAAATTTTAGAGGTAAAGCAAAGGATAACCAGACTACAATCCACAGCTCCCTTTATTTTTTACAAAGGTTGTATAAACTAGGGTCACAGAAGCTATGATAAGAAGAGGTAGGCATGACAACTGAAGGGGTCCCATAATCACGAGAATTAGTAAGTAGTAGAGAACATATTTTCTGTTGTCAGGATTCAGGGCCTTCATTTTTATTACTTTGTATGCTCATACCTTGCTTTCTGAGTAGATTCAAAAATAGAATGAATGAATAGCAAATGTAATAGGAAAGATATCATGCATTTAAATACCTAATAGATGTTCTGGAAAGCTAAATTTCGTATAGTCTGTTGTATTATTGGAAACTTTGATGTTAGTCATCTGTCATGTGTTACGTGAAAAGAACATGGAGCTTGGATCATGGAAGAAATTGCTCAGGCTCTATCAAAAACTTCTAGGAGAACTTGGAATTTGCATAGGGAAGTGGCAAGCAAAAAATCAGAAAAGGCTCTGTTGAGCACAACAGGGAAAATAATGCTTGTGCCAAATTTAGAGTTCTCATTAAAGTCCTTCCATTCATTTTTTTATGCAAGTGTAAAGACCTGGTTTGTTAGTCTAGTACAAGACCAGATGTTTTCAGATCGTCACTAGTTTACATACAGCAACTTACAGTGTGTCAGAGAAGACCTAAAAGAAAATGGCTCAAATGATTTAGAATAGTCACAGGTCATGTGACACAGTTCCTATTTGGCTTTCTTTAAGTAACTTCCCTCTGTATGATTTCATGCTGTACATGGCATCATCAGTTCATTCTCACAGCAAGATATCAATAATTTCTGTTTCTCTGGAGCTTTCAAAATCCAGGTCCCAAGTCATGTGGAATATCAGGCAAACTGGAGGCAAAATTGAATATTGTAGCTGTTAGCTATCCTGTTTTATGAAAAAGTGTATTGGCTTTATTGTAGGGTGCTCACTAGTGCCACACTGGACTCTCATGATCAGACATCTTTGTGAAATGCTATGCAATGTGATGCATGTTTTGTAATATTACAATGCCTACTTTAATACACTAAAAGTCAGTATAAATGAGCCCTATCTTGGATAATCACAGATTTTGTAAGCATATCTGTCACAGCTACACTAGTTTCCATAGTTCTGGATACCCAGACCCTCACATGTGCAGTATGCTTTCCTCACACTGCTTAGTATCCCAACGGAATACTCTAAGGGATTCATTTTGTAGCTACGTGAAGGTGAGACTATAGTATTTATTGGAGTATAGCAGATCTTTTATAACTATTATAAAGTTGAAAGAAAATAAAACCTGTAAAGCATGGGGTTCAGCAGAAAGTGAACTCTCAATAAATCTTTGATATTAAAATGCTGACCAAGGTGATGATGGTGCAACCATCATAGACCAGTAATATTAAGAAAATCAGTTTAAGTCAGCTTTCCTCTCATGTTGTTTATTGGAACAGGTTATGTTCTCAGTTTTTTTTTTTTGCCTATCATGAGCTCCTGATAGACAAGAAGCCTCATCAATGCCTGTAATGTCAAAATTAGATTGCATTTTTGCATAGATGTTAAGGTAGAAATGCATCAACATTTAAAAATAAAAAGCAATATCTAAAAGATGAATAGAAACTAATACCAAGAGATACTATTCAATGTGTGATCACTAGAAAATGCCATATATAAAAGATGGTCTGGGAGTGGGGGTTGAAAATCAAACCTAAGTAAAAACTCAAAGTGATAAAATGATATAAAAGAAGACTAAATTAGACAAGTTTTCAGATAAAAAGTTTTCATGATGCTTTTTATAATCTGGTACAACATATCCAATATTAACATTTATAAACCATCACTATGAATCCATAATTTGCAGGAATAAGGAGAATATATGTAACTTTTAATGTATAATGCCTTGATCAATAACACTAATATGTTATACAGAATTCATCAAGATTTTACTAGAAAAAAAAATACATTCTCCTTTCTTGCATGCACAAACAAAATCAAATTTATTGTATTACATAATATTTGGAATTCAAACTATTTATGCATGACACTAAATAACCAAATGAAAAAGAATAAAGCAAAATTAAACAATCATTGTTGAATATATAAACACCCAGATGTCTGGCATTGAATAGATAAAACATCTGGCTCAAGAACTGAAATTTTATTTTAAATAGACAAGTTCAAATAACACTATTTACTGTACATTTCCATAATCGTTTTCATTCTCAAAATAACAGGTGTGTAACTCCTAGAAAAGAAATAAAGTACAGAGCAGAGAAAACATCATAATTATCAATAGTAACATTTGCTCTCTTATTTTATTTCTTATTTAATTCATTTAGCAATTGCTTTAGTTAAGATATTTATATTTGACAGTACACATTTTAAAACAAACTAAAAACTATAAATGGTGACAGACATGTAAACAATTACAAGTCATTCTGGAGCTAAATATTTCAAAGACAGCCGAGACAGCAAAGCAGGGCAGGGTCTAAGCAGTATTTCCTCAGCCAAAAGAGGTGATACAATGCTGCATAAGGCGTGAGATGTTGCATGAAACGCAGATTATGAAAGACACAGGCCTCCTGTGGGGTAAATGTTATCAATTACCAGGATTTTGAAATCTACTTTAGGAAAATGGAGATATATTGAAGACCAGGTTACAGAGGTATGAATGAAGTAGAGACAATTTGATTTGGTTATATAGAGAGTGATGACTGGTGACTGAGGAGTTTTCTGATTTTGTTCAGTTTCTTGAGAAACATGTAATTATTGGCATCTCTATGTAAAAAGGAGGCCCAAGAGTTGGCTTATAAATAAGAGTTCTACAATAGCCTGGAATGGAGTATAACACAGTTTTACTTATTTGGGGATAAGCACACAGTAAGGTAAACAATCTACAGCTGTCTGCTGGTGCTGAGAACTGAAACTGAATCCAGCAGCCAAGAGGGCCACACATGCTTTCTGACTGTATTTATAGTACAGGAGACCACAGAGAGATCTCTGAACCTACTGGATTTCTACCTTCAACCATATGCCACTAATAACCAAATGCTAATAGTGTTCCTAGCCCTAAGGACTAACTTTGTTGGTTGAGGGGATGTTATTTTCTAGAATTACTTCTAGCTGTCATTGAGGGTGATGTTATTTCTATGGCATCCTATAAAAATTCTAAGTTTCAAGATTATTGTTTAGTACAGTTGCACATAGTCTTTGAGCAGTCGGTATGGCATTCCTGAAGTTGTTATTTTAAGTTCTGGCCAGAATGTTGTAAGAAGGTGTACCATCTCAGCTTGTCAAGTTGAAATTCTCTTGAGCAGTTTGTAACACAAAACCAATCTTAAACTGGTGCTATCAGCATAATGACATATCAACCAGGTAGAATCGTTACTTTGGAACCCATCTTCTTCCTGGAAACTTACAAGATTATTGCAGGAAAATTTATTGTTCATTGTGGAAAACTTAAACTTTATTCATATATATATATATATATATATATATATATATATATATACACATACACACACACACGCACATATATATATAAACAAATGCATATATACACTTGTTAAGGTATAGATTCTACCTTACACCTGTCAGAATGGCCAAGATCAAAAACAGTGATGACAGTTTATGCTGGAGAGGATGTGGGTTAAGGGGAATGAACACTCTTCCATTGCTGGTGGGAGTGCAAACTTGTTCAGCTGCTTTGGAAATCAGCATAGTGATTTCTCAGAAAATTAGAAAACAATCTACCTAAACGGACTCGCTGAACATAGCAGACAATGAGGACTACTGAGAACTCAAGAACAATGGCAATGGTTCTCTGACCCTACTGCATGTACTGGCTTTGTAGGAGCCTAGGCAGTTTGGATGCTCACCTTACTAGAACTGGATGGAGATGGGGGTTCCTTGGACTTTCCACAGGGCAGGAAACCCTGATTGCTCTTCTGGCTGAGGAGGGAGGGGGACTTGTTTGGGGGAGGGGGAGGGAAATGGGAGGCGGTGGCGGGGAAGAGACAGAAATCTTTAATAAATAAATAAATAAATAGACAAATAAATAAATAAATAAATACCCAGCAATATCACTTTTGAGTATATACCCAAAGGATGCTCAATTATACACAAGGCTGTTACTCAACTATGTTCATAACAGCATTATTCATAATTGCCAGAACCCAAAAACAACCTAGATGCCCCTGAACTAAAGAATGGACAAAGAAAATGTGGTACATTTACAGAATGGAGTACCTCACAGCAGTAAATAAAATGACATTTTGAAATTTTCAGGCATTTATATTAGGGGCATAGATATTCAGGATTGAGACTTTGTCCTGATGAATTGTTCCTGTTATGAGTAAAAAATGTCCCTCTCCAACTCTTCTGATTGATTTTAGTTTGAAGTCAACTTTGTTAGAGATTAGTATGGCCACACCTGCTTGTTTCTTAGGTCCATTTGCTTGATAAACCTTTTCCCATCAACTCTGAGTTGATGTCTGTCTTTGTGGTTGAGGTGTGTTTCTTGTAAACAGCAGAATGTTGGATCCTGTTTTTGTATCCAATCTCTTAGACTGTGCCTCTTTATAGGTGAGTTGAGTCCATTGATATTAAGTGATATTAATGACCAGTGGTTGTTAACTCGGGTCATTTTATTTATTTATTTATTTTTTTGGTAGTAGAGTTTGTTTGTTTCCCTTCTTCGAGTTATGCTGGTGACTGAATAAGCATGGGATGAAACCGGACTTTCTGAACGTGGCGGACAATGAAGGCTGATGAGAAGCCAAGAACAATGGCATTAGGCTTTGATCCTAATACATGAACTGGCTTTGTGGGAGCCTAGCCTGTTTGGATGCTCACCTTCCTGATCCTGGATAGAAATGGGAGGACCTTGGACTTCCTGCAGGGCAGGGAATCTGGACTGTTTTTCATTCTTGAGAGGGAGGGGGAATGGAGTGGGGGAGAGGGGGAGAGGGGTAGGGGAGTAGGGGTAGGGGGCGATGTGTGCGAGGAGGGGGAGGGAAATGGGAAACGGGGAGGAGGCAGAAAAAAAAATAAAAAAATAAAATTAAAAAAAAAGAAAGAAATTTGCAGGCAAATGGGTGTATCTAAAAAGACCACATTGTGTGAGGTAACCCAGACCCAGAAAGACAAATATAATATATACTCACTTAAAAGTGGCTTTTAGAGATAAAGCAAAAAGAAAAACACTAGCCTACAGTCCCCAGCCCCAGAGAACCTAGAGAGCAAAGAAGACCCTAAGAGAAACATACATGGGTCTACATAGGATGGAGAAAAAGACAAGATCTCCTGAGTAAATTGGGAGTATGGGGATTCAATGTTTCTTAAACTATATTTTGATAATTATGAATTTTATCATATGATTGTATGATAAAGAGACAGTTTTCTAACAAAAAGAGATAAATCATGGGGTAGGTAGGTAGCTGAGAAGTTAGGAGCACTGACAGCCATTTCAGGGACTCAGGTTAAATTCCTAACACCCTCATGTTGGTACAAAATTAGCTGTAACTACAGTTTCTGGGCATTTGTGTCCTACTCCGACCTCTCCATATACTAAATGTATGTGATGCACATACATGCATGCAGGTAAAGCAACCATACTTATTAAATAAAGTTAAATTACAGAGAGATGCCCTGTATTACAAAATAATAATATGAGAAAATAAAGGAAGGAAGAAGTATACAAAGATCATAAGGGCAAACAAAAATATCAAGTACATTAACTCTTTTAAAGTTCAACATAACTACTTTATTAATAAAGAACACATCATTTTCATGAAACATATTGCAGTATATTCAATATTGGGTCCTGAAAGATTGGGGACCAGAGCAGGTTTGAAAGGGCTTACCAAAACCAAGAATGTATGAAGGAAGTTATATAACCTACCATTTAACTGAATTTTTCTGAATTTTAAACTGATTTAAGTGAATTTTAAAATGAAAATTTAAAAAAGAAAATAAGAGTTTAAGCCAATGTCCAGCATAGATGGATAATACTCTTCCCCCAGAGCCATAGATCATTGAATCAAAACTTCTCCATGATATGTTGTCAGAGACAATCCAACAGCTCCCAAATACTAATACTTTGGCCATTGCTTTTTGTTTTCTATCAGAACTGGATGATAAGTTCTCTGTAGGCAAAGACAATACAAGCTTCCATTTAGTTATGGGACATAAAAGAATTCAGCTGGAACTGAGCTTGAAGTCTCTTCCTTAATGGGTAAGTTTCACAGTGTCTGAAAGAGCAAGGCAAGATAATATGGAAGAAAAATAACCAGCTATCTTACTCTGCTTTGGACCCTGCATGCTACAATATTTACTTGCCTTACAAGATGGCCCTATTGGCACAATCATTCTGAAAGGAACCAATAATGTTCCAGTTGGACTTGAGGGCCCTGCCCTGGTAGGAAATCATGAATGGTATTGTAAACAGTCAAAAACTACATGAGTAGGAAGTGCATAACCCTAGGGAAGAATTTACTACTGATGTTTTGGATAATTACTGATGTTTTGGATAATTAACATGTTATAAAACTGCCTTCTAAATTTTAAGTTTATACCCATTGGTTGGTGTTGTTCTTAGCCTTGGACAGAGAAATGCCATTTGCATGAAGTGTGCAGTAACTTAATAAGAGACTCAAAGTTGATCAAAATGCTAATAATTAGTTATTGTTAGAAACTTGGTCCCAAATGGAGCATCCATATTAACCCTGTGATGTCAAGAGAACATCTCAGAAGAAGAGGCGAAACAACCACCACCACCACCACCACATCAGCAACAACAAAACAAGAGTCAGAAAATAGAAAGGAATGCTGTAAAATGTTGTTCTCTAAATATGGCATGACTGTCTCATTCCAGAATTCATAAAAGCTTTGATTACCCCCATAATATTGACCTAGCGACATTCCATCCTGAGTCTCTGTCCTGTCGTAGTAGATAAATGCAGCTAATGTTACTCAGAGAGAATGAAATTCCTTAGTGGCATAAGTATGGTTAAGGTGCTCTGGCTCAAGTAAATCACACCCATCCAAGCTCCTGTGCTGGGTTCTAGATAAATAAATCCAAGAAAAACAAATAAACAAAAACACAGAAGTGGAAGGGAGGCTGGTTAGGACACGTTCAGTAGGAGTGGAATGTGTCACAGAAATGGAAAGGGGCACAGGAGTGGGAGGGGACATAGAGATGGAAGGGAACACAGGACTGGGAGGGAACACAGGTGTAGGAGGGGACACAGGAGTTGGAGATGACACAGGAATGGGAGGGAACATAGGAGTGGGAGGGGACACAGGAGTGGAAGGAGTCATAGGAATAGAGGGAGACAAAAGAGTTGGAGGGTACTCAGGAGTGTGAGAGTACAGAGAAGGGGAAGGGGACATAGAAATGGAAGGGAACACAGGATTGGGAAGGAACACAGGTGTGGGAGAGGACACAAGAGTGAGAGGGTACATAGAAGTGGGAGGGGACACAGGAGTTGGAGGAGACATAGGAGTGAAGGGGCATAGAAGAGGGTATTGAGGTGGCAAATATGATGAAAACTTTATGTAGCAGTATAAAATTTTGAAAGAATAAATTGAAAATGAATGTATTTAAATTAGGAAAATCAGCAAACAACAAAAAGATAAAACAATGAAAAATATCTGGAAAAATCCCTAAGTTAAGCATATGTATGGACACTTGGGTCAAGGAATAAATCAAAAGGAGAGTGCAGTTTTAAAAATTCAAAATTCTTGAGAGAAACACAACAGTAGACACAACAATAAAAAAAGATAAGCCTAGTCAGGCAGTGGTGGTACACGCCTTTAATTTCAGCACTTGGGAGGAAGAAGCAGGTGGATCTCTGAATTTGAGACCAACCTGATCTACATAACAAATTCTAGGACAGTAAAGGCTCAACATGGTGGGGGAGGGGTGGGAATTAAGCCTTACTGTAGGATCTAGGGTTCCTTCTTAAGCTTTAAGGACAGCAGACAAAACAGAGATCAAAATAAGCATGGGAACAGCAACAGTAGAGAGGCCCAAGATAAAGGGAGGAATAGATAGACTATACAGGTACAAAGAAAGAAAAAAAATCAATGAGACAGAAAGCTGAACACATGATAAGCCACAAGCTAGATAAACCAGGAAAAGATAGAAAACATGTGTTTCTAATATCAGGAAACAACCCTACAGACCACAGAACTAAAAATGTTTTAAATAATAAAATAGAAAAAATCAAAAGATACAAATTACAAAATTCTCACTCCAGGAAAAGGTATTCAAACAGTCCTGTAAATATAGGAGGATTTGGATCTAAGTATAGAAAGTTCCCAAACAAAAATTTCCTCCCCAAGCTTTCACAGATGAAGTCTACAGGTTTTATGCTTTCTCTTTCATCTCTTACTTTTTAGAAGAATTATTCTGAAAACAGAATCAAAGACTTTTCATAAACCAAAGACATGCCAACAGTCTTTAGAGTTAAGAATACAAAAATGTCCACATTTGGACTGGAGTTTTATACTTGTTCAAGTATCAATTCTATTTAAGCAAATCAAGTTTAGCATTATATATATGTGTATGTGTGTGTGTGTGTGTGTGTGTGTGTGTGTGTGTATGTGGCGGACTTCTCGACCGACGAGGAAGAATGACCACCACATTAGGATTCCACTCAGATCACGCTGTACTGGAGTGCCCTTGATTGATGGGAAGCAGGAAACGAGAGGGCAGGAAAACGAGGGACAGGAAGCGGAGGGGCAGGGAGCGAAGGGGAGAGACAGCAGGAAGCGAAGGGAAGAAAAGCGAGAGAGAGCATAAAGCTAAGGGGCAGGGGCATTTAGGCAGCTGCTTAAATAGGGAATTGGCACACGGGTTGCCCTGTGATTGGCTGCCACCAACAGCTGACACCAGACCGCATCGGGATAGGCTCAAGGATCCTCATCCACTGCGCATGCGGGAAGCGGGGACGGACAGATGCGCAGCTCTCAAAGGCATAGCCAAATATGGAGTTGTTTATTTCCAACAAGACAGGATGTTGGCGCCATCTTGTAATGGCGGTCCTGTCCGGCTCACTACATATATATATACATACATACATACATACATACATAATTTTGACTGAAGCTGAAAATAGAAACTCTTCAATACACAAACTTTTTACAATAGAAACTATGACCCTGAATCTAAATGAGAAAACATCACAGCCATATGGGTGTGTTAAAACCATTTCACTGTATTTAGCACCTATTACTCTGCAAATGAAATTTTCCTCAAGTTTATAAGGATAATGCAAAAATGTCTAAAGCAAGCATTATGTTTAATAGTTAAAGAGTGAGTTCCTTGCTGGGCAATGGTGTCACGTGCCTTTAATCCCAGCACTAGGGAGGCAGAGGCAGGCAGATCTCTGTGAGTTTGAAGCCAGCCTGGTCTACAAGAGCTAGTACCAGGACAGGCCCCAAAGCTACAGAGAAACGTTATCTTGAAAAAAAAAATAAAAAAGAGTCTGTTTCTTTTCAGTAAGATTGACATTTGGAGGATCTGTGTTCAACCAGTTTCTATTTAACATTGTACTGACAGTTTGCCAAGTGATGAAAATAAAGAAAAGCAATTTAAAATACACAACTTGAAAGAGGAAAGTTGAATTGTATTTATTTGCATATAGCATGATCATCCATATGCAAAACCAGAAAATATCTACAGAAAAAATAGGAAAATTAGTAAATTTCACAAGGCTTCAGGACTTCAGATCTATACAAAAATTAATAGAGATAATTGGTTTAAAGTATGTGTTTTATAAGTGTCAAAAGGAAGCAGAAATGAGAATTTGAAGATAAATTTAGATTAAGTAGCTTAAAAGTATGAAATCTCCAGGGATAAGTAGGTTAAAAACCTGAATATTAAAAGTAAAATAATATCATTAAGATAATGAAGAGATAAGTGATGGAGAGCTGAGCTGAGTGTTCAGTCCCAAGTCTTAACGTTCATATAGTGTCAATTCTGCCAACTACAGTTCTCAGTTTTAGTGCAATCCAAACATATTTGATGACTTTGCTAGGATTGTTTGTAGTGATTTTATTACATACCATGTTGATTGTAAAATTCATACCACAGAGAAACCCTGTCTCGAAAAAACAAACAAAAAAAAACAAAAAACAAAAAAACAAAAGCACAACTGGAATATAATATACAAAGCTTAGTTGGTCTTACTATTCCCAGACCAGACACAGCAGAGATAGTGTGATTTAGCCACAAAGATCGGCATGAAGCGTCAGCTTCAGCGTAGTATAAGAAAACAGTAGAGAAAGAACCTGGATATAAATGACTGATTCGATTTTTCACAACTGTGCCAACGCAGTTTAGTGGAGAAAACAATCATCTTTTCATACACTAAGTATGGAATGTTGAGCAGCCATTCAGAATGACAACTCAATCCATCATCCCACTCTACCAAGCTGCAGAATGGACTTACACTGAAAAGCTAGAACTATAGAATAAGAGATGTTTTCCAAAGATTTATTAGGTATAATACCCAGATCAAAACCCATGGAAAATTAGATTTTATAAACAGCTCTTTGTTTTCTGAAAGGCACTATCAGAATAAAAAAACTCAGCTTCTAGAGTAGACATTTACAAAACATGTATTTGACAAGTGATACTATCCTCCACATTTTAAAGAACTTTTTGAAGTTGTTTAAACACATCGAAAGCATTGAGAACAACAGAACAACACATTAATTAAATTACGTGTTGTTCTTCTGCTTAAGTGACCAAAATTCAGAAGATTATGGTTTGCACCTGTATTGTGGAAGATGTCCCCCCCCCACACACACAGCTGGAAAAAATCCCAAATGGTTTAAAAATCAGTTTAACAATTTCTGAAAAAGGTAATCCTACATATAGCCATGTCATCCAACATGCATTTAAACAAAACAAATGAACATAATACGTTTACATGAAGAGTCTACAATTTATCACCTCTATTTTTAGTGTCACCTGACACAGTTTAAATAGATGTCTAATAACTGATTAGCAAGTAAATTATAAGCATACTCTTCCATGTGACTCAATTTTTCTGTTTATATTTTGACTCACTATTTTTGATTTTTTGTGGGCTGCCATGCTATCTACAAGGAACCATTCTCTTTTATGTTAAAGTTGTAAACTATTTATCCTGTCTGATTGTGTTAACTACTATAGGGCAACGATATGAAAAGCAATATTTGTGCTCTGTCTTATTTCTCACTACTTCAGTGGGAATCAGTATGGTATACTGGTGGTTCCTTTACTAAAATGCATGCATATGAACACACACACACATGTATACATACACACACACACACACACACACAGAGAGAGAGAGAGAGAGAGAGAGAGAGAGAGAGAGAGAGAGAGAGAGAGAGAGAGAGGGGTGAGTTAGGTTATATACGTCTAAAGATTAAAATATTGACAATTAGAGTAATCACTAATCTGATTATAGAGGAAGGCCAGTTCAGGCACCCTCTCCACTATTGCTAGGAGTCTTAGCTAGGGTCATTACTGTGAATTCCTGGGAACGTCCCTATGTAGTAATAAGGAGCTGCGGGACTGCATCCCCAACACCCCAGCTGCCTGCTCGGCTAGCTTTTGCCCCAAAATAACAACACACAAACTGTATTCATTTAAACATTGCTTGGCTCATTTCTATCTAGCCTCTTCTAGGCTAACTCTCGCACCTGGACTAGCCCATTTCTTATCATCTGTATAGCACCGGTCTTACCGAGAAGATTCTAGCCTAAGTCCATCCTGGGTCGGAGCTTCATAGTGTGCGTCTGCCTGGGAGCAGGGAGCATGGCGTCTCTCTCTAAGGTGTCTGCTCCCGAGAGGAGAGCTGTCGAGTCTGAGCTCACTTCCTCTTCCTCCCAGCATTCTGTTCTGTTTACTCCACCTACCTATGTCCTAACCAATGAAATGGGCCAAGGCAGTTCCTTTATTAGCCAATGACCTTCCTCCATCATCCCTAGTTCCAGGTTTCTTTCTTCCTATCTTTCATTGCTATCTTTCTCTGTTCCTCCCTCAACTCGGCCATATCCCACACTCACGTTCCTATCCCCAATCCTCTCCCATATAGTTTACCCAGGACATCTTAACTATTTCTCCATTCTGGGGTTCACCATGTGTGTCCCTCACAGTGCCTTCCTTTTTACCTATCTTCTCTTGGGTTGTGAATTGTGGCCTGGTTACTCTTTGCTTTATATCTAATATCTACTTATGGGTGTGTACATACTTTGCTTGTATTTCCTTATAATCATTTTAGTGACTATATAACCTACATACAGTAACCGATGGAGGCAAATGTAGTGATTCAAAGCTGAGCACTGGACTGAGCTCCTGGAGTTTAGTTAAAGAGAGGCAGGAGGGATCATATGAGCAAAGAAGATCAAGATCATAATTGGGAAACCATACAGACAGCTGACCTGAGCTAGTTGGGAGCTCATGGACTCTGGAATGACAGCTGGGGAACCTGCATGGGGCCAAAATAGGCCCTTTGAAAGTGAGTGACAGTTATGTGACTTGATCTTTGGTTGGGGAGGGGATAGCAGTTGGACCAGGATTTATTCCAGGTGCATGAACTGGCTTTTTGAAACCCATTCCCTAGGATGGAATACCTTGCTCACCCTTAATACAGGGGGTGGGTCTTGTCTCCCTAAGAGAAGCCCTACATAACCCTCTGAGGAATGGATGGGGGGTAGGATAGGAGGGAGGTGGGGGTCAGGAGAAGGGAGAGAGGGGGAACTGGAGTTGGTATGTAAATTGAAAAAAAATTAATTAAAAAATTAAAATATTGAAAGATGTAGGCAAAAAATAGATGTAAAATGTAAAAAAGAATACATTAAAATATCTCCTGATTACTCAGTTGACTCCCTGATAGTCAGAAGAGCCAGGAACAATAAAGTTTTTCTCTCTTTCTTTCTTTTTTATTTCTTTCTTTCTTTCAACTTATTGAACTTTATTTTATGTGCATTGATGTGCAGATGTCAGATCCCCAGGAACTGACACCTTCAGGCAGCTGGGAATTCAACCCGGGTCCTCTGAAAGAACAAATAGCCAGTGCTCTTAACTATGGAGCCATCTCTCCAGCCCTATGAAGTCCAAATTCTAAAAGACCATATCTGACAACCTGAACTGCTATACAGAAAAGCTACCTGTCATGATTGAAGTAGGAAGAAAACTTTCCAAGTTTCAAATAGCCTAAAAATTTTATAACCACTAATATACTAACCAGGATCCTGGAGGCAATACAAAACTGAAGAAAGGAATAAACACAACTTGAGAGACTCCGAGGGGGAAAAATGACATAATTTTTGAAATAATTAGTGAAAAACAAACCACAATATAAACAATCACAAACAAGTCAAAACCAAACCAAACCAAGATCATCCCCCCAAAAAATAACACATCAAAATGACTGCAATCTACACAAACCTTTCAATAATAATGTTAAATATTAACAGCCTCAATTCACTAATCAAGAGACACACTACAGCAAAATATATTAAGAAACACAATTCTTCTAGTTGTTGTCTACAAGAAACTTATCTTAGCTTTAAAGATAGCCACCATAAAGTAAAAAATGGAAGATGTATTCCAAGCAGATGTGATCAAGAAGCAACCAGGTGTGGTTGATAAAATTGATTTCAAGTGAAAATGAATAAGAAGAGACAAGTAAGGTCACTTCTTGTTCCAAATAAAGGATCAGTTAATCAGAAAAATACTATAATACTAAACATGTATTTGCCAAAAGCTGGTGCATCTGATTTCATAAAAAAGATAAAAGTGGAATTAAAGACAGATTAACACAAACCTAGTATTCATATGCGTTATAATTCAGGTGTTGTGCTGGCCTGTCCAGTCATCTGACATGATGTGCCCAGGCAGTGCCCTGGCCAGCCCAGAGTCCTAGATGCAAAGTTCTTTAAGATAAGTTCCTCCCACTCCCAGTGTCTCTCTCCCCACCTTTCTTCTGAAAAGGTTGCTCCTGCTCTCTCTCTGTCTGTCTCTGTCTCCCTCCCTCCCTCCCTCTCTCCCTCCCTCCCTCCCTCCCTCCCTCCCTCCCTCCCTCCCTCCCTCCCTCCCTTCCTTCCTCCCTCCCACCCTGCCTCCCTTCCTCTCCTTCTCCTTTCCTCTCCTCTTTCCTCTCTGTCTTTATCTCTGTCTCTCTCTCTTTTCCCATTTCATTCCCAGTACCCTATAAATAAACTCCCTACTAACTAAGCTCTCTTTGCATGGCATATTCTGTTTCTTTCCATGTTCCTCACCTGCCATGGGACCCACTAAAGTCTCTCTCATGCTGTATCTTTCATTGATGCTGAGATTCGACAGACTCTTCCTTCATGCTTCACCCCCTTTCAGGACCAGGTTCATCAATAACTGCCTATATTCCATCTGCCAGGCTGCTGAATCACTGCACACAACATGGCTACTTCCATTAGTGAAATTCTGCCTCTAGTCAGTTTAACAGTTTCCCCTGAACCTGTTGGACTGACTGCTGATCTTCTGGCAATGGTGTTCTTTGAGATGGGGGTGGGACGCACCCATCCATGGCTGTCACAGCTACAGCTGATCCCTTCACTAACATTTGCCTCCAGCAATTCTCCATGACTGAGAACTGAGGCCTCTTTCTTGTCTCAGACTCAGCCCCTCATTTTGTCACATAGGCTCCCCAGCCCTGGTCCCTACTCCCTGTTCCTACAGAACTTGTACCAAATTACTTGATAACGGCAATGTCCTAGGGGATGTCTGAAGTAATAAGCTATTGAATCTTGGTTGGTTTTTTTTTTGTTGTTGTTGTTTTGTTTTTTTTTCCTCTCTACCTCAGCTATAGGAAATAAGCCTTAAACTAAAGCAGCTGCCTAACGGCACCTTAGACCCTAATATTTTACGGGAGATTTCCAATGTCTGTCAGTGAACAGGCAGATGGAAAGAGGTTCCTTATATTCAAGCCTTTTTCTATCTGAGTTCCAAGCCCTGTTTCCTTGCCTCCTGCTCTCCCACTCACATGCTCCTAGCTATGTCATCTAAACCAGAGGGATACCCTTCTGTTCTGGACATTTCTGACCCCAGTAAACAGCTGCTTCTACCTCACCAACAACCCTACTCCTCCCTCCCAGGGACAGTTCCGTTAGGTCCTCTGGCTCCTTCCTCCTCTCTGGTGCTCTGCCTGCTGCAACCACCCAACTCTGGCACCAACTTTTACCCTTCCCTTCGCGTGCTCTCATGCTGCTAAGGAACCCTACCCTGACCAAACCTAACTGGCCACAGTTCTCGCTTGGTGAGAGGTAGCCAGTGTAGATGGGCTGATCAAGGTACATGTTTTTTCTTGTTCTTAGAACTCTCTCAAATATAACAAAATCTATGTTCTAACATGTCTAATTCTGCCTCTTTCATAACAATTCCAATACATTACCCAATCTTATAGTTTCACCTTTCATGATATTTTTATGATCCTTATTTCCTGAGGAGTGCTTCTGTTTTACCTTTCCCACCCCCACCCCCAGTTCCATTGAACTCCAGCCTGATGCTGACAGCATATGTTGGAGGAGAAATTTCTTGTCTACTTCATGTGTGAAAGAATGTGTGAATAGTGTGTGATTCCATTTTAAATGTATGTTCTATACATCCTGTATGTCTCTGTTATTATTTGGACCCCTTTAAAATTCGTGCGGCTGCTCTAAAAACATGCCCTTGCAACATGTGGGCCAGGTGCCATCTTTGCTAAGGGCAGGTCAGATGACCTCACCACCATGTTTGCTCAGGAAAACCATGTGGCCGCTGCCATTTCAGTCACCGTCTTTGCTAAGGGCAACTATGTGACTGCAGCCATTTCAGGTGCCATCTTTGCTGCAGGAGATCACATGACCACTGCCTGTCAGCTCTTTGGTTTTCTGGGACCCCACCCACCTGCCTGCTCCACCTGTAGCTGATCAGTTCTCTTCTACTTGCTAGAAATGTGCGACTTTAATTCTCCACTTTCTTATTTTTCTTTCTCTCTCCTTTTAAAGACCCTGCCTGCTTGTACCAAAGTGTCATTCAGAGGTAAAAAAGCCAGCTTCCTCTCACTCACTTTTCATTTAGCTTTATGTTAATACAAACTATCTTGAACTCTGTGTGCATATGTGTATGCAACTTGAATTCAACTTCATATATTTGTACATGTCCTTACTGTTAAAACTGTTTTAAGAAGTCATAATGAACTCTGTTCATTGTATCCTCTTCCAGACCAAGGAAGCAATAATTCCCAAATATTTTAAATTGTTATATACTTTTAAATGATGGTAAATATATGGTTAAATATATTACAACATGCTGTTTACGTGATTCATCTCTGCTTTAAATATATTCTATATAATAATAAAAATTTAAGGTAATAAAGATCTACTTCAAATTAACAAAGCTGACTTAGAGATTTCCCATAATCTGTTCTTCACTATTGTCAGTTTTTCTGTTAAGCATCTATTGCAAACTTTTTTTTTCTGAAACATTCCTCCACAACCTCTCAGCTTGGATCTAGTTCTCCAGGCAGAACCTATACTGTAGTCATAACATATACATATACTCAATGGACAGCCCTCAAATGCTCAGTGATCTGGGAAATATGGCATTTCGATGTTTAATTATTAAAAGGCTTTTCATAATAGAGAGCCAGGTTGGCAAATGGCAGCAACCCCTACTTCCTCCAAAGCACATAAATGGGCACAAAATAATATTCATCTGTAACTCGCTTCATCAACTGTAAGCGCTAGTCACTGGACAAACTGCCTTTCATCAAAACTGCTGCAGATCTTCAGACAGTGGACAATAGAACACTGGAATCCACTGCCTGGTTGGCCAGGGCAAGGTAAGCTGGTGGTATTCCTACAGACTCCTAAACCACAAGATCTTGTGAAACCTGGCAGGCCCATGGTAACAGCAGAAGGTAAATTTTGCCCTGAAGCCCCTGCCCTCAACAACCATGGAGGACCGGGGAAGTGGTTGTCTAGATAGCGAACCAAGTAAGTTCTCTGTCATTTTTTTAAATCAATAACTCAAGTACAATTTTATCCTTCTCAAGAATTCTGATACAGCTTGCTGGCTGGAAGATTTGCCAGTTTAAAAGGGACAGCATCACCAAATGGATTTCAGCATAGCTTCTTACCATGTTTAAATAAAAGGTGTTTTAAGAAGCAAAGCTCAAGATGTGAGGATCTAAGAATGTTTTAGGGCCCAAGAAGGTGTTTGAAGAATACAAATGCAAGTTATTAAGGTATATACCTCAAGGCATAAGGGTCAGAGAACAAAATTGTTTCAGAGTATAAAAAGTGTTTCACGATGTACAAATACAAGTTATCAGATTTCTCTCTCATTATGCTGCCGTTCATAGCCTTAACATTAATCAATAAAATTCTGATGAGCTATTAATCTAGCTCTTGCAGAGTACTACTACTACTATACTGGAAGATCAAGATCCTAAATTCTCTTTCATCGCTTTCTACATAAAAGATACTTTTTGCACAAACATCTGTCACAGTTATTTCTGACAGAAATATACTACCATTTATACAATGTGTGCATCTAAAATTTATATTTTCACAAACTTAAGGAACTCTCGTAAGTTCCAGGGAGCCAACTTAGAGGATTCATTTTAAACAGGTCAGATGCACCCCTCTATCTATTACCAGAACCTAAGAGCCCAAGCCGTCCTACCTATCCCAGGTCCTGACACCAGCCTCTTCAATCACCTGGACCTAAAGAAAATATTATTTTCTTCCTAAACTTAATCTGGTCCTCTGCTGACACCTCACCAGGCCCAAGGGACACTGGACAATTCCAGAGCCTGGACAGCAGTGAAGCAACCAGATAACCCAGTACGTGACCAACATCTCAGCTTTCCCAGGTCCCCCAAGATTTTGATGCTCACATTTCATCAGGAAGTAGTCTTGAGAACCTGGGGCCCCTATATCTGTCCCACCTGCTATCCTCCTTAATTTCTCCACCTTTTTATGATAAGAAAGAGATGGGAATGTTAGGATTCAGGCATTGTGCTGGCCTGTCCAGTCATCTGACAGGATGTGCTTAAGCATATATACTCTTCCTAGCAGGACATGGAAGCTTCTTTAAAATAAATCTCATACAGGGGGATGGGGTGCAGCAAACCTTAACAAATGTGAACAAATGGAATTAATCCAGTGTATCTAACCATTATGCCAAAAACTTAAAATCAATAGCAAGGAAAACTCTACTAGGCATGCAAACAAATCGAGACTTAGCAACTCATTACTGAATGATGAATGATCAAAGAATAAATCAAAAAAAGAAACAAAGTAGTGCTGTAACTAAATGAAACAGGTTTTTTGGCATAAAACACACAGAAAGATAAATGAAACAGTTTTAAGAGATACATCTGTAGGCCTAAGTGCCTACATTAACAACTCAGAACACAAATAATTTTCTTAACTATGAACCTGTATTTTTTTAAAAAAATTAAGCCCAGAGCCAGTAAATGGCAAGTGATAATAAAAATCAAAGCAGAAATTAATAAAATAAGGACAACAGTACAATATAAAAATTAATACATCTAAAAGCTGGTTCATTCACAAGATAAACATGATCAGTAGACCCATGGCCCAAACAAACAAAAGATAGGACACAAATTAACAAAATTAGAAGTGAACAAGGAGACTTGGCAACAGACACAGAAGAAATACAGAAAATTACTGGGAATGCTTTGAAAACAAACCTGTATTTCGTTAAGTTGGAAAATCCAAAAGAATGAATTAATTTCTTGGCTAATACTAACAACCAAAAAGATAATAACAACTTAAACAGAAATCATAAACTATGAGGAAATTGAAACATTAGTGAAAAGATTTCCAGCTAAGACAATGCCTAGGCCAAATTCACAGAGAGTACAGTCTTTCACAGAACAACAAACACTTCTTAAACTCTAAGGAAAAAAAAAAGAAAATGAAAAGGGATGGAAGGATCTACTATGGTATTATTCCAATACTCAAATTAGGTAACGATTCAACAAAAATAAAGCTATATTTGAATTTACTATTTTAACTGAGAATTGGTTTAGATTCATGGGAAACTACATTTGACATTGTCTGATGATGAAATTATGATTACTTTCCTTTTGTCTAAAAAATTAATAATTAATTATAATATATCTTCTCTGTTTGTGCAGGTGCATATACATGCTTTTGCTAGTATGGAGGCCAGAAATCAAAGTTGGGTGTTGTTTCTCATATGCTGTTGATCTTTTCTTTCTTACTAATTATTTGAGATTTCATATAACACATTTTAATCATATTCATCTCCATCCTCCCATAACTCTTACTATATTCGTGTCCTGTTCTTCTTATCACCAAATTCCATGTTCCTTTTTGATTTTTTTGAAGTAAGACACCAACACCAATTTGTCATATCCATACACTTCTGGGTGTGGGACTATCCATGGGAGCCTGGTCACCTATGAAGTTTCAAAAAGAGCTGACTAAGGAAGGCAGAATAGAACACAAATAATATGAAGAGGAAAATGAGGATATTTAAAAGGGATTGGGAAGTATGACAAAGGAGAGGGGTGGAAAAGATAACTAACACTATGAAACTTGCAAAATTTGAAAAAAAAAACCCACAGAAATAAACTATAAGATATATATGTCATGAGCTTAGTTAACTGAGGGTGTATATGTATTTATGTGTATGTTATATTTAAATATATGTATACATATAAAACTCATTTTATATGTAGAGAGATGAATTTAATTAGTTGGAGTTACTCAAATCAGAACATTATGCTTCTCCTACAAACTATAGATTGTCAAATCGAAGATTCTGCCTTAGTTATGTGATACCTCCCATCCAGTTGTTGGTCAGAGGTGTCCCGGAGATTCTAAAAGCAGTACAGGGTATTGACATCTAGCACATCAACTAGGGATAAAATAAGGGTATATAAAGGAAGAATTAGAGGGCATAAAGGAGGAGTTTAGATCCAAATACATTGTATCCATATATAAGTATAAATTATTGTAAATACCAGTAGGCAAAAAAAAAAATAGGATTTAAGAAAACGGTTCAAATGAAGATTCACCTGCATGATATAAAGCTGCTCCCAGAACCCACAGGTTATCAAAATACCATCCCACTGCCAGGGCTGTTGGGCTACGCTCCAATGAGAACCCTAGAATCCCCATAAAAGTACATGTCTTTGTTTCTGATCTTTCTCACTGACAAGAAGTAGATGGTAAGATCCTGATGCTGAGGATATCACATACTTCGGGTTTCAGATGTAGAAAAATTAGCTGGAACTGTCCATATGCTTCAAGCCAGGCTCCATTCTATACTGCTTTGATAATGCCAGGAGCTGCTACACAGGCTGTTGTTGGGGAATTCCCACTGATAGCCTTACTTATAGACCTGCCAAACCAAATTTGACTATTGGTGTAAGGACACCACAACTACTATAGTGTTAATGAACTGCTTTCTAATTTTATTTGAAGCCTATTCTATAGGAAAAACAAAACAAAAACCAAAACACAAACATCATTCCTGGTATTATGGATCTTGTCAAACACCCATACGCGGGTAGGTCAAGGGTCTTAAGAGAAGTGTTCCTGCTGTCATTTTGGTAAACAGGATGTGTCTATTAAATTACTGCCTAAGAACTTTATATGCCCACAGATTATTGTTGCTGTTAGCATTGGTCAAAAAACTTCTTTTTGTCCTTGAGTGCAGTTGCTATAGAGACTTGAAAGTGGTAAAGGCATGGAGATTAAAGAGTCATTGCTCATCTCTAAGAGGATATTTTATCACCCTCTCCCAGCTCAGGGAATTTTATAGACAAAGATCCAGAAAGAGTACCAAGATCTAGAATAAGGAATATTGACATGTTTCACAGTACATTGATAAATATTGTCAAACACTATCCTTTAGTTATATAATAGCCATCACATTCTCCAACACCCAACAAGTGTGTTGACCTACAGAAGATGTGCACAATACTGGACTCATAGTCATTCAGGGGAAGGGGCTGGTTACAAGCTATTGAGACTTGCTGGGAGAGGAACAGAAATTTTCTTCAGTACCGATTAGTTCTTTATTTTCCTGTAAATCATACATCAAACTTGCTATTATTATGATTTTAGCTTTTTTGTTCTTTTTATTATTATGTACTTCCTGAATTCACATTTTGCATTTCCATCTCAACATTCACTGCTACCTATATTTTCTGTCTTCTTGTATTTTAGTACACACCCTCTCACATGTATCTGTGGGTGTTTCTATAGCTAAAAATACATCATGAAGATACTTTTGATACATTTGTATATATTGCATTTGAGTATCAATGTGCGAACATGTACTTGTTAGTTTAGGTGTATTCTGTGTTCAATTGTGCAAGGACATATGTTCAAGGTCATAGTGAGGTCAGAGGTAGACTTCCAGTGTCTTTCTTCCACTTTTCACTCTCATTTATTCTTTTTAGGCTGGCTGGCCACCTGACCCTAGTGCTGGCATGACAGTCATGAGCCACCATGACTGCTTTTCATGTGTGTTCTCACAATCCAAATTCAGACACTGATGCTTGCCTAGCCAACACTGTGCTGCCCCTGTAGCCTGAGGATTTCACTTCACCTGCTTTTTCTACCTTTTCTTGCTAACTAGTGGGTCTGCTTTTGGGAAACATGTTCTGATGGATTGTGAACTTTAGAAAAGTTTAATAACTTTCACACAAACATTATTTCCTGGAATGTACTATTTTTTCTGTTATTTGGGTTTTGTGAGAGCTATAGTGAAGCTGTCTGAATTAATGATGGATTCATATATTTGAGAATTCTCAGTGGCTTTGTTCATGACTTTTTCTTTTTCTCCTGGAAGAAAAAAAATGCCAGGGTTTTTGTTTCTTTGCTTCCAGTTTATTTTTTTTTTCTAAAATTATCTGTTAAAAATATTGCATTGCCCTGTGGCCATGGGAATTATAACATCTTGCTTTCTCATTGCTTTATCTCTGCTAGTCCATAGTCTGCCTTCTAGAGTTCATACTCTTTCTGAAATGTCGAAATCTTCCATTTATATAGGGGTGGCCATTTTTTCTGGTTTGTGTTATTTCTTGTGAACAATTTAAAAATCAATTTGGAACATTTATAAGTGTATCCTTTTCTCATTTCACATGTTCATACTATCTCCTCTACTAGTCTTGTCTTCACCCTTCAATTTTCAGGGTCTAGAGTTCTGAAAACATAACTTTTCTTATTAGTATTACTTCTGCTAGCACCTCTCCAACCTCACTATGCTACATTGCCACAACATTTCAATGTCATGTGCTTTGCTACCATTTAATTGCGTGTGTGTGTGTGTGTGTGTGTGTAATACATACATGTCAATTCAGTAAAATGAGTATTCAGATTGTTGACAGACAATAGAAGCTAGATGTTTAAGTTAATTCAGAAATTGTGGGAGTTATTTATGGTAAGGTATTTACCAATTTTAGAGGTTGCTTACTACTTTTGTACTTTATGCATATAAGACTCATTTCTAACCCAGAAGTTATCCTCAATTGATAACGGCTCACAACTGCAAAAATATCTATTATTTCTTTCTTAAAGAAGTCTTACTGATCATACAAACTACCCTTAAGAACAAGCTCCCTGTCTAGAAGTAGTCAGACAACACAAAATGAACTCATTAGTATTTTTGGAGTTTTTTCTTTTTTTTCTTTTTCTTTTCTTTTTTTGTCTCATGATGCTTTGTCTGCACATATCTGTTTTCTAATGGGAAAGAGTGAGAAAAGACATGGATTTAGGAGGACAGGTAGGGTGGAGCTGAGAGGAGTTTGGGGAATGAACTCAAAATCAGAATATAACACATAAATATGTTCTGTTCTTGCTGGCTTGGCCTCTTTCCTTCATATTTATTCACCCCCATAAGCACGCTAGATTTTATTGTCCTTGCTTAAAACTTCTTGTTTGTTCCAGATGTGGTATTTGCAATACAAATTTCTTTCTGAGTCTCTATCTGTCTGTTGTCTGCAACTCCTATCCTAAATCACACAGGGGTTGCTTCTTTTGTGTTCAAGATAGACTATTCTTATCTTTGCTCCTGCAGACTACAATACAGTGTTTCTTTGTACTAAGCCTTCTCTCTAGCAGGATTTTCTCTCTCCAGATCATTGTAAGCCTGTTTCCGGTAACCGGTGGAACAAGGTGCAGATGGAACAGCTAAAAGATAGGTGCCTTTTTTTGCTGAACTGACATATTTTATCATACAAGCTCATCTTAGTGACATCATTGTTATTATGTGTGAACCCAAAACATTACAGATAGTTCTTGATTTTGGTTTTCAGAAGATGGAGTACTTTGTGCATTTTTGATGCAAATGAATTTAACAAAAATATATGTTTAATACTTTTACACATAAAACCCTTTTGTTGATACATACAAACTTGGTGGCCTTTATTCAAAAAGTTCACAGTTCCGAAGCATTATGTTTTAGATTTATCACTGAAATTTAGACGTATGGGTATTAGTTTTGGGATTTCAAAATCAGGAAAGGCTTATACTTAGCAACTCACCTTGTATTGTCTATATTATAAAACACCTTACATTCATGACTAGAGTAGAAATGCTGCAATCAGTTGGATGCCTGTTTCACATGTGTAATGCATAGCTTTAGCTATTTTATTTTCATACCTTACAGAAAATTCATACCTTGTAGCAAAGTCACATCTGACTTATACAGATACTGACTCAATTGCACGGGACATTTAAGAAAACCAATTTTATTGCTCTGGAATACTTTTAGACTCTACCAAAGACATTATAGTACACACATAAATGATTTGAAGGTTCCATTGCTTTGCTTTTATTGTCTCTGCCGTATTGTGCTTCAGGGTTTGTTTGTGCAACATCACCTGACTTGGCATAAAAGCTACTCCTTGTCTTTCCAAAGGAATCTGCTAGGTCACAAAGCAGAAGTCAATTATAATAAACAAGGTTATGTTCTCAGGATTGAACTTGGTGAAAACACTTATAATTATTAATTAAAATTTCTGATTCTGAACAACATCTATAAGTAAGATTTATCTAAAATTATGTTTTCTAAGTTTAAAATTTTAAACTTTACATTATATTTTTTTAGCATTTTAGGACTGAGATAATAAACATAAGATTGGATTTTCAAGCTATTTGCAATGCATTGGTGTGTATCTAAAGAAGTGAATGTGGACAGAACAGAATTGTATTTTTCATATTGAACTTGACCTCTTCAGTTTATTTTTATTTACATATAAATGGATTAATAATTGTCTTTTCAGAAGAAAACACAGGATACTATAAAGCTTAACAAAATAAATCAATACATAAAAACATCAAATACCATTCTATTATTTGGCGTACAAAATAATTGTAGGAATGTTATCACTGGCTTCATTTTGATCAGCACTAAAAGATGAAGGGGCTACAGCCTTTTGGAGTCTTTGATGGAGTTGAAGAATTTATAGTTATAGTTTTCCTTAGTTGTGATAAAAGATACAGTAGATATAAATATTGTAACTGTAATTCTTGCTTGGTGCCTGTTTTGTTATATGTAATTTTACTATGTTAAAACTTTCCTTTTTGTTTAAACAGAAAAGGAAAATGGTGGGGAGGTCCTTCTGTTTGTGTGTTGCTTTTATTGGTTAATGAATAAAGAACTGGCTTGGCCGATAGCACTGGAGAAGGAAGACGGAGTCAGGGAGATGCCATGATGCAACCAGACATAGACATGCTGAAAATTTGCTGGTAGGATACGACCTCATGGTGAAGCATAGATTAATGGAGATGGATTAAATTAATATGTAAGAGATTATATAAGGAGCTAGGGCTATTGGGCCAAGCAGTGATTTAATTAAGACAGTTTGTGTGATTATTTCAGGGGTCTGAGTGGCTGGGAAATGAATGAGCAGCCGCCTCCAACACTGGACTCCTGAACTCACAGCAGCTGCAGTTGTCTGTACTGGAACTGGATAGCACTAGCCTTGTCAACAGTCACTTGTGGATGAAGAGGGGCTAATGGGGTTCTACACCATCCTGTTAAACTCTTGCTTATCAAAAGATTCTGGGTGAGGAAGAATCATTATCTTCAGTAGTGTACCCACTGAGAGCCCATACTCTTCAAGGAATCGTTTCAAACTCACGATCACAAGATGCCCCAAACTAAAACCCCAAAGGCCTGAATGTGGGGAACAAAGGGTAGACAGTAAGAATGGGAAGGTAAAGAAAGCATTTACAGAGGAGAAAGGTGAGAGTATTTAGGATGTACTTTATAGTTCTATAAAAAAGTCAAGGAACAAACAATTAATAAAAATACATAGAAAAAAGATACTTCAGAAAGTCAAGTGATTGTATTTATAATTAAAATAAAAATTTTAACCTAAAATAAAAATAAAATTTCATGTCAGATTTTAAAAGTTGATTAGAATATAAGAAAGCATGCCAAAATTATTTACTAATATTCTATTGAGATTGCATGTGTCTGAAATAGAGCTGAAATTAACAGCAAAAGAATCTCTTAAACTTTATTTTTGTTGCTAAGTTTCAAAAGCTGTTCTGGTGGACTGGACAAAACAGCCAGTCCGCAAAGTGTTTGTTCTGCAAGCATAGGGACTTGTGTTTGATTCCATGCACCATGTAAAAAGCTGGGTGTGGCTATATTACTTGTACTGGGTGTTAAAGAAACAGAACATTTCTGTGCTCATTACTGAACCCAGTTGAGCTCCTCGCTCAGTCTTAAATGAAATACAAGGTAGAAGAGCTTAGGAAAGATGGCCCCAAAACTAAAGTGTCTAATGTCCATGTTTGAGAACAGAGCCTAGATCCTCAGAATCAAAGTAAAACCAGGAGGATGTGATAGCCATCTGTAAACTAGTGCCTAGGAGACAGAGCTGGGATAACCACAGCAAACTGGCCAGCCTGACTAACCAGAATTAAACTCTGGATTCAGCAAATGGTCCTCCCTCAATAAATAGTGAAGAGCAATTGAAGCCTCCACATGCACACATATACATCTGTATGCATACCTGGACATTAGTGTGAACAATACCTATGAACACACATATCCATTCATAGCATACACAAACACAAAATTAAGGAAGATGTTGGGTGTTGACCTCTGGCTTCCACACAAGCACTCACAACTACACACAGACATATCCATACACACAGACACACAAATAGACATACATATACAGAACAAGTAGATGCATAAATGAAAAGAAAAAAATTACAGCATTTGCCAGGCTTGATGCTGATTATGTATTCTGAGTAAAATAAACACTCTTGTGCTCTAAAGCATGTTTTCTCTTTCCTAGGCTCTGCAATAATATTATTCAGCGACATCCTTCTGCTATCTTCTCCTAGCCACAAATTCTCCCATACTTACTATCATTTACATAAACCCAGTGAAATTTATAAATTCACTCTCAAAGCTATGACTATGACATAAATGCATAAATCAATGCTATAATCCTATGAAATATTAGGGAAACGTCACATGTTTGAGCAGAATGAAAATTTATCACTTTTCCCATTCTGTTGAGCGATTATGCCTATCTTGTGTACCAAGCTAATCATCCTTCGTATTCTCTTTGAGGCAGTTATGTGATCAATGGACTCCAGTGTACACTATTGGATTTCCTGCCAAGAAATACAGAAAACTATACATGTGTACATAGAAAGGTATTAACTATATGTTTTCATAAAGATTAAAACAGAGTTCACAGAACTAGGTTTGCACATTTGTTATTACAACATTGGGAATTAAGACACATTATCACCATTGTATTTTACCTATGGTTGTGTGTCTTCTTTTCATTTCAGACAGAACATCGTATACTTGATTCTACAGCCCAGGTCCTGGTCCAGACAGTCCAGATGACATAATTATGGGACTCTAAATTGATCAGCTACTAATATTCCTATTCCCACTTATTTCTTATATCATATTTATTTTACTAATTTAAATCATAAAGCCTTCTGTTCCCTGATTTTGCTTTGTGTGGATCTTAAAATTTTGAATAAATGTGACTTGCTTATTAAGCATATCTGAATGGATCCTATTTATTTTCTTACCAAATCTTCATCATTATTCAGTGTTGAAGTAACTATTAGCAATGAGTCTGGATATGCAAATGTATTGTTTCTGTGTCATATAAGCTAGTCTCTTAGGCATAGGTTCACATCAAATAAATAAATATATGAGCCACATTATTAGAAGTCAGTTTCCACCATGGACAAATTATCATAGAAACTATGTAGAATGAGGTCATGAAAGATCAGTATAAAATGGTATCTGTCATGTAGTGACAGTGATTATTCTTCCTATTGTAGAGAAGCATGCTGGTAATATTTTCCACCTCCCAAGTACACCCTCCAGTATCAGAGTCAGAATTAAAGACGCAGAAGGTGCCTTCTCCACATTTAATAATTTCACTCCCCAGCTGTTTAAAATATGATGACAGCCACTTTCATTTTGAACATTTATTCCAAAGTATTATTTGTTCAGAGTGGATCATAGTTTTGAGTAAATATTTTATTTACTTGCCACTAAAACAACCATTAATTTTCTCCAGAAATATAAGGTCAGAGTCACAGAGACTCAAAGAGTTCTTAGAGCTAGAACTGAAAATCACTGGGGCCAGTGAATAAATTTCTCTCTAAGGTAACTTCTGAATGATCCACTGTTATAGTCAATGCATCACTGAGTGCCTTCTAAACAACAATGGGCTCTGGTGTCTTCACAGTGATTATGGCATGTCTGAGCTGATCTGAAGAATATCAGTAATAAAGAAAATAGTCTCATTTTTCTGGATGTAGAAATTGTCTTAGGAACATCCCAGTGTGGTCTAGGCAGCTAATTTTTGAGAATAAAAGGTTACTAAGTAGAACCAAAGAAGACTCAATCATACGGATGAGGGGCATAAGGCCAGGAGAGGAACTTCCCTGATACTTTCTCTAGAACCTTCTGTCTTTTCTCTGTCTCTCACTGTCTAACCTCCATATTTGTTTAGATTTTCATGTTTAATTTTTTTATTGTGGTTGAATTATTATATTAACTTTGGCTTTCTATAGTATATCAGAAGGATGCTGTGTGAATGTTAAGATTGTTTGGAGAGAGACAATTTATGATCAGATGTGACTCTGTTACTATCTCTACTCTGAGCAAGCACATGACACTTCTGCATCACTTCCCACCTGAGTTCTGCAAATTAACTTAGTCAAAGGCGTATGTGATAATTAAAGAAAATAATCTTTCTGTGGGTTGTCATATACCTCTTCTGTATTATAGGTGGAATGAACAGTAGCTATTGCTTTAAGACACATCTTTTAGGTTGCTCTGTTGACTTTGGTTGAACTTCTGACATCTTTAACAGTTAAGTCACTTGCTGTCCATTTAAGCATCAATTATAAGTAGAAATATTTTCAAGAGAGATGTCTTTCTTGGTGCCCGAGAGATAAATAATCAGTGTTCAAGTTGTCAATATTAATCACACCCTTAATAAGGTGATGTGACCTCATGTATAATGTAATTTACACAAAATTATCCACATGATCTGTGAAAGCTACTATCACATATTTTTAAATAAAGCATCGAATATGTTAAATTTTAGGCTTTGTGCACCAAGGAAAGCTCTCTGCAAATGAATTTAACCTGGTTAGTGTTTATGCACTCATTTTCCTCTTAGTGATTCTCAGGGTAACCATATAAAGCTTTAAGTATGTTCCATCCCCCACTCGCTTTATCACTTACTTCCTGCTGCTTTCAATCCAGGAGGTTTTCAACCCCAAATTTTTATGGAAAGCATGTGTTTACAAGAAGTACCATATATGAAGAATCATTGTCCCATCTTATAGTTCTCTTACAGGGCTTGACAGTCAGCATGCCAGCACAGAGGGTGTTCTGGTATGATCATTTATAATGATTTTAAAAGAGAGCATGAGCAATTTACATATCAAAGTTTTCATCACAGAAATGCATATTGAGAAATAAAACCACTGTTAACTTTGGAGTCATGAAACTTTTTCAGGGACAGAATCAATATTTTCAAGACACATAGGCCATTTGACAGAATGTCAGACAGTGTTAAACCTAAAAGAAATACTTACAAATTGAGGGCAGAAGGTAGTCACTAAGCATTGTAGAGTAAAAGATGTACAAATTTTGTCTAAATATTGTCTAAATAGGAAGGTGAAAAGAAGCAAATACTCAATTGACTGATACTCCATAACTTTTTCATAAATAGTAGTAAAGAGAAGGGAGGTCATTTCTTAATATATGAGCTCTTTTTTTTTTTTTTTTTTTGGTTTTTCGAGACAGGGTTTCTCTGTGGTTTTGGAGCCTGTCCTGGAACTAGCTCTTGTAGACCAGGCTGGTCTCGAACTCACAGAGATCCGCCTGTCTCTGCCTCCCGAGTGCTGGGATTAAAGGCGTGCGCCACCACCGCCCGGCTTCTTTTTTATTTTGAAACCATTTGTCACACCAGATCTAAAACCAGTTACAGGACTGTGGCTTTGCTTTCAAATATTGTCACTTTTTGTTATATTCTTAAATCCATTTCTATTCCTTTATCATTTCTCACCCAGGCTCAGATCTGGGAAAAGGGGGAGAAATAATGATTATAGACACTCTGGCATCTCATACTGATTCTAGTCATTCTTGTCTATTGCTAGTAAAAATCTTACTGAGCAACTTCAGCAAGAATATTGTTGCTATCGGATTTCCCTTGTGTCTCCCAGAATTCCTCACTCTTGCCTTGGCACCTTATTGTGTGCACCTCTCTCCAATTTCAAAATGGTGGACGTACTATTTCTGCTAGCTCTAGGGCCACCAGGTAGGGGCCGCATTCAGCACTTACCTCTGAGAATGAGCTTTTTATCTGAGTTACAGCCAAATCTGCCAAGCAGAGCACTGTGCAACCTGGAAACATCTTTCTGTATGGCAGCAGAAATCTGCAATGCTCTCCTGCTTGTGCACACTGAGTTACAGGCATGGTCTCAGCCAGTTTCCTCTCAACCCTAGTGGGCATCTTTAAATTGGAGAGAAGTGGAACCAACATCCAGAGCAGCCGCAACCTAGCTGCTTAGCATTTTAAAAGCTCTTCAAGACAGTAGAGAATTAAGGACAATGCAATATAACAGATTCAGACATAAAAGACCTCTAAATGGGTCATATTGTTAGATAAATGTAGGCTTGGGAGAGAAAAAAAATATATAAAGAGTCATAAAATAAAGTTAATGTTTTTTTTTAAAAAAATGGTAAAGTCTTTAAAGAGACAGAGTACAGATAGTCACAGATTAAAAAAAAAATTAACAGCGCCCCCATACAGCACGAAGCAGTTTGGAGAGAAAAAACTGTGCCTATATTCCCAAATATTGTTTATAAATGTTCTTTTACATTTAAAGGGGGATGTGATATAGATATGAATAATTTACATTGGTATAAATTTTACTTTATTGATATAAATTTAAGGTCAATCTTGTTATATGTTTATGTATTTCTGATCTTAATTAAGGTATTGTGATTATATAGTTTATTTAAAAATGTAATGCATAATTAGAAAATATAGGTTGTTAATGGATAATCATTGATAATAGTCAAGCTTGTAGTCGTGTTAATTAGATTTTCTAGATATATAGAGATATATTTCAGTTAGATAGGCATTCTTCATATCTTTCTAAGACTTCACAATATGGCATTTAAAATGTTTTAATAACTTGGGGCTTTTCATGACAATGAGGCATGTCTGCTCTTGGCAGCACCAGCTACTTCAAGAGGAAGATGGGCATCAAAGAGGCTCCTTATGAAGTTTGATAGCCATTTGGGCAAGAAACTGCTCTTGCCTGGACTGTTGCATAAAATGGACATGAAGTACCCACAGAGAGATGACTGCTAAACTTGCCAAAAGGTGAGATGATCCTTCAGGGTTCCTGCTTCATAAAAGAGTCTGTGAGACATTTTGCAGAATACAGAAAAAAGTGACTGAACTGTCTTTAAAATTCATGCTTCATGGAAATGTCTACTGAATACTATGGGCCTGTTGGCTGAAGATGGACGCTCCAATGGTACAGAAGAACTTTGGGTGACTGTCCAGGCAGCAAGATGTCTCTGTCAATTCTAGAGTTTGAAGTTTCTTATTTCTTGTTTACTTAGGTAATATTATATCCTTCTGGAATCTTTGATGGAGTTGAAGAATTGATAGATAGTTATAATTTTCTTTTGTTATGAGAAAAGAAAATATATACCAAAATATTGTTACTGTAATTCTTGCTTGATACCTGTTATATGTAATTTTACTATATTAAATCTTTTTTTGTTTAAACAGAAAAGGGCAAATGGTGTAGGAGGTCCATTGTATTTGTGTTGCTTTCATTGGTTATTAAAGAAACTGCCTTGGCCTAGGTGATAAGGCAGAACTCGGGTAGGCAGGAAAGACAGAACAGAATTCTAGGAGGAAGAAAGCAGAGACAGGCAGATGCCATGGTTCTCCTGCCCAAGATGGACTCTGGTTAGACTCAGGCCAGTAAGCCACAGTCAATTGGCAATACACATTAATAGAGATAGGTTAAATCAAGATGTGAGACTTAGCAAATAAGAAGCTATAGATAACAGGCCAGGCAGTGTTTAAATGAATACAGAGTCCTTGTGGTTATTTCAGGGATTAAGCTAGCTGGGTCGTTGGATGCAGCCCGCTCACTCATACTACAGAGGTTGATATAGCTACTTCACTTTATATTGCTCTTTGGTTGCTTTTTATATGGCTTCTCTTGTTTCCCCTTAATTTTGAACTTGAGAATCTCATTGGTAATCATATCAGAAGAGAAGCATATGGCAACTGACTTCAGGGAGTCAAGCCCCAGGAAACAAACCCATAATGGGTGAATATTGGATAGGAAAAGCCCTGAAAGTTTTGGTCCCAAAATGTTTCTTGCTTCTACTGTGTCTTCGCATGTTTTCTACAGCCATTTTTCTCTGGTATGTGGCATTGTGTGAACTAGTGTGGGGATAGTCCCACTGCCCTTAATGCAGTATGATCATCTCTTGGAGACATCCTGTTCTCTTGAACATTTTAACCTGTGGATTATTCTGAAAATGATTTCCTGCTAAACTGTGCTGTTTAGTTGAAACAGTGATTTTATACAATAATAGTGTTAGTTTAAATAGGATTTTGATTATTGCATGTGTTTAGTAAATATAGTAAGGAATTATGATAGAGATTGATTTAGTGGAAAAATTAACATAGGTAAAGGTAGAATACAATGTTGCCCCTGCAGATAAAGCAGAGTCTGCAGAGGATAAAAAATAAAACAAGGAAGTATCACACAGCTAGAATACATGACTTTCTACTTAGGAGCCACATAGACTGTGGCTTTGGTTAATGATTAGGAAAAACTGTTGAGTCAAAGTAGCCCAGCTAGTTTAAATTCTTTTAATCTTAATGTTCAGAGATGTGTTCACAGGTGTTGGGGTGTATCACAGCTGAAACAAAGTTTTGAAAATAATTTAAAAATAAGTTGTTTTGTCAAACAGGTTTGAGCTGAAAAACCCAAGAAAACAACGTTTTAGAAAGGCACATAGCTGAGTGATAAATTCATTACGGTCATGGAACAAAAAAAAGCAGCCTAATTATTAATAACTGGTGTGCCTTTCTTGCTAGGATGGGATGAATAACTGGCGTGTCTTACTAGGATGGGATGATGATAAATTTCTTTTTTTTTAATCTTTTTTTTATTGAGAATATGAGAAAAAAAAAACAAGTTTCCACCTCCTCCCAGACTCCCATTTCCCTCCCCCTCCTCCCACCCTTCTCCCCCTCCTCCCACCCTTCTCCCCCTCCCCCCACTCCTTTCCCCCTCCCTCTCCAGTCCAAAGAGCTGTCAGGGTTCCCTGCCCTGTGGTAAGTCCTAGGTCCTCCTCCCTCCGTCCATATCTAGGAAGGTGAACATCCAAACTGGCTAGGCTCCCACAAAGCCAGCACATTACTTAGGATCAAAACCCCTTGCCATTGTCCTTGGCGTCTCATCAGCTCTCATTGTTCCCAATGTTCAGAGAGTCCAGTTTTATCCCATGCTTTTTCAGTCACAGCCCAGCTGGCCTTGGTGAGCTCCCAATACATCAGCTCCGCTGTCTCAGTGGGTGGGTGCACCCCTTGTGGTCCCGACTTCTTTGCTCTTGTTCTCCCTCCTTCTGCTCCTCATTGGGACCTTGGGAGCTCAGTCCAGTGCTCCAGTGTGGGTCTCTGTCTCTATCTTCATCCATCACCAGATTCTATGATGATATGCAAGATATTCGTCAGTATTGCTATAGGCTAGGGTCATTTCAGGTTGCCTATCCCCAGCTGCCCAAGGAATTAACTGGGGACCTCGGCTTGGGCACCTGGGAGCCATTCTAGGTTCAAAACTCTTGCCAGCCCTAAGGTGGCTCCCTTAACTAAGAATTGTGCTTCCGTGCTCCCCTATCCAACCTTCCTTTATCCCAATCCTCCTTTTTCTCCAAGTTCCCCCCTTCCTCCCCTTCTCCCTTTTCTCTCCCCATCTCCCCTTACCCCCATCCCACCCCACCCCCAAGATCTCAATTTTCTCTCCGGCAGCTTTGTCTACTTCCCATAGCCAAGAGGATAACTATATGTTTTTCCTTTGGTTCACCTTCTTAGTTAGCTTCGTTAGGATCACCAATTGTAGGCTCCGTGTCCCTTATTTATGGCTAGAAACCAATTATGAGTGAGTACATCCCATGTTCATCTTTTTGGGTCTGGGTTACCTCACTCAGGATAGTGTTTTCTATTTCCATCCATTTGCATGCAAAATTCGAGAAGTCATTGTTTTTTACCGCAGCATAGTATTCTAATGTGTAGATATTCCACACTTTCTTCATCCATTCTTCCATTGAAGGGCATCTAGGTTGTTTCCAGATTCTGGCTATTACAAATAATACTGCTATGAACATAGTTGAACAAATGCTCTTGTCATATGATAGGGCATTTCTTGGGTATATTCCCAGGAGTGGTATTGCTCGGTCCAGGGGTAGGTTGATCCCAAATTTCCTGAGAAACCGAAACACTGATTTCCAAAGTGGTTGCACAAGATTGCATTCCCACCAGCAATGGATGAGGGTACCCCTTCCTCCACAGCCTCTCCAGCAAAGGCTATCATTGGAGTTTTTTATTTTAGCCATTCTGACAGGTGTAAGATGATATCTCAAAGTTGTTTTGATTTGCATTTCCCTGATCGCTAAGGAGGTTGAGCATGACCTGAAGTGTCTTTTGGCCATTTGAACTTCCTCTGCTGAGAATTCTCTGTTCAGATCAGTGCCCCATTTTTTAATTGGGTTAATTAGCATTTTAAAGTCTAGTTTCCTGAGTTCTCTATATATTTTGGAGATCAGACCTTTGTCTGTTGTGGGGTTGGTGAAGATCTTCTCCCAGTCAGTAGGTTGCCGTTTTGTCTTGGTGACAGTGTCCTTTGCTTTACAGAAGCTTCTCAGTTTTAGTAGGTCCCATTTATTCAATGTTGCCCTTAATGTCTGAGCTGTTTGGGTTACACATAGGAAGCGATCTCCTGTGCCCATCTGTTGTAGGGTACATCCCACTTTCTCTTCTATCAGGTTCAATGTGTTCTGAATGATAGTGAGGTCTTTAATCCATTTGGACTTGAGTTTTGTGCATGGTGATAGATATGGGTCTATTTTCATTCTTTTACAGGTTGACGTCCAGTTATGCCAGCACCATTAGTTGAAGATGTTTTCTTTCTTCCATTGTATACTTTTGCCTCCTTTATCAAAAATGAGGTGTTCATAGGTTTGTGGGTTAAAATTCGGGTCTTCTATAAGATTCCATTGGTCGACTTCTCTGTTTTTATACCAGTACCACGCTGTTTTCATCACTGTAGCTCTGTAATAGAGTTTGAAGTCAGGGATGGTAATGCCTCCAGACAATCCTTTATTGTATAGGATTGTTTTGGCTATCCTGGGTTTTTTGTTTTTCCATATAAAGTTGATTATTGTCCTCTCAAGATCTGTGAAGAATTTTGATGGGACCTTAATGGGGATTGCATTGAATCTATAAATTGCCTTTGGTAGAATTGCCATTTTTACTATGTTGATCCTCCCAATCCAAGAGCAAGGGAGGTTCTTCCATTTTCTGGTATACTCCTCAATTTCTTTCTTCAATGCCTTAAAGTTCTTGTCAAATAGATCTTTCACTTCCTTGGTTAGAGTTACCCCAAGATATTTTATGCTGTTTGTGGCTATCGTGAATGGAGAAGCTTCTCTGATTTCCCTCTCTGCTTCCATATCCTTTGTGTATAAGAGGGTGACTGATTTTTTGGAGTTGATCTTGTATCCTGCCAAATTACTAAAGCTGTTTATCAGCTGTAAAAGTTCTTTGGTGGAGTTTTGGGGGTCGCTTATGTACACTATCATATCATCTGCAAATAACGAAAGTTTAACTTCTTCCTTTCCAATTCGAATCCCCTTGATCCCCAATATTGCTATTGCTAGAACTTCAAGCACTATATTGAAGAGGTATGGCGAGAGTGGACAGCTTTGCCGTGTTCCTGAGTTTAATGGGATGGCTTTGAGTTTCCCTCCATTTAATTTGATGTTAGCTGTCGGCTTGCTGTATATAGCTTTTATTATATTTAGGTATGACCATTGTATCCCTAATCTCTCCAAGACTTTTAACATAAATGGATGTTGAATTTTATCAAATGCTTTTTCAGCATCTAATGAGATGATCATATGGTCTTTTTCTTTCAGTTTATTTATATGATGGATTACATTGATAGATTTTCGTATGTTGAACCAGCCCTGCATCCCTGGGATGAAGCCTACTTGATCATAATGGATAATTTTTCTAATGTGTTCTTGGATTCGGTTTGCCAGTATTTTGTTGAGGATTTTTGCATTGATGTTCATGAGTGAGATTGGTCTATAATTCTCTTTCTTGGTTGAGTCTTTGTGCAGTTTTGGTATCAGAGTAACTGTAGCTTCATAAAAGGAATTTGGCAGTGCCTCTTCTGTTTCTATATTGTAAAATACATTAAGGAGTATAGGTATTAGGTCTTCTTGGAAGTTCTGGTAGAATTCCGCATTGAAACCATCTGGTCCTGGGCTTTTTTTGGTAGGGAGGTTTTTCATAACCTCTTCTAATTCTTCGCGACTAACAGGTCTATTTAGATTGTTCGCCTGGTCCTGATTTAACTTTGGTAAATGATATTTATCTAAGAAAGTATCCATTTCCTTTACATTTTCCAGTTTTGTGGCATATAGGCTTTTGTAGTAAGATCTAATGATTCTCTGAATTTCCTCTGTATCTGTGGTTATGTCCCCCTTTTCATTTCTGATCTTATTAATTTGCAAATTCTCTCTCTGCCGTTTGATTAGTTTGGATAGGGGTTTGTCAATCTTGTTGATTTTCTCCAGGAACCAGCTTTTTGTTTCATTGATTCTTTGGATTGTTCTCTGTGTTTCTATTTTGTTGATTTCAGCCCTCAGTTTGATTATTTCCAGTCTCCTACTCCTCCTAGGTGAGTCTGCTTCTTTTTTTTCTAGAGCTTTCAGGTGGGCTGTTAAGTCTCCAATGTGAGCTTTCTCTGTTTTCTTTAAGTGGGCACTTAGTGCTATGAACTTTCCTCTTAGGACTGCTTTCATAGTGTCCCATAAGTTTGAGTATGTTGTTTCTTTATTTTCATTGAATTTCAGGAAGACTTTAATTTCTTTCTTTATTTCTTCCTTAATCCAGGTATGGTTCAGTAGTTGGCTGTTCCGTTTCCATGACTTTGTAGGCTTTCCGGGGGTAGCATTGTTGTTGAATTCTAACTTTAATCCATGGTGATCTGATAAGACACAGGTGGTTAGTAATATTTTTTTTGTAACTGTGGATGTTTGCTTTGTTACCGACTATGTGGTCGATTTTTGAGAAGGTTCCATGAGCTGCAGAGAAGAAGGTGTATTCTTTCCTATTTGGGTGGAATGTTCTATAGATGTCTGTTAAGTCCATTTGCTTCATTACCTCCATTAATTGTCTTATTTCTCTGTTAGGTTTCTGTCTGATTGACCTGTCCATTGGTGAGAGAGGAGTGTTGAAGTCTCCTACTATTAGTGTGTGCGGTTTGATGGCTGCCTTGAATTTTAGCAATGTTTCTTTTATGTACGTGGGTGCTTTTATATTAGGGGCATAGATGTTCAGGATTGAGACTTCATCCTGATGAACTGTTCCTGTTATGAATATAAAATGCCCCTCTCCATCTCTTCTGATTGATTTAAGTTTGAAGTCAACTTTGTTAGAGATTAGTATGGCCACACCTGCTTGTTTCTTAGGTCCATTTGCTTGATAGGTCTTTTCCCAACCCTTTACTCTGAGTAGGTGCCTGTCTTTGTGGTTGAGGTGTGTTTCTTGTAAACAGCAGAATGTTGGATCCTGTTTTCTTATCCAATCTCTTAGCCTGTGCCTTTTTATAGGTGAGTTGAGTCCATTGACATTAAGTGATATTAATGACTAGTGGTTATTAACTCCGGTCATTTTTTTTTAGTCGTAGAGTTTGTGTGTTTCCCTTCTTTGGTTTGTGTTGATGAAGGGTCTCTAGATGTCTGAGTTATTGTGGTCATTGTTGGACTCCTTGGTTAGTGATTTTCCTTCTATTACTTTCTGTAAGGCTGGATTTGTGGCTGCATATTGTTTGAATTTGTTTTTATCCTGGAAAATTTTATTTTCTCCATTTATGGTGAATGAAAGTTTGGCTGGGTATAGTAATCTGGGCTTGCATCCATGGTCTCTCAGTTTCTGCAGTACATCTATCCAGGACCTTCTGGCTTTCATGGTTTCCATGGAAAAATCAGGTGTAAGTCTGATAGGTTTACCTTTGTAAGTAATTTGGCCTTTTACCTTTGCCGCTCTTAATATTTTTTCCTTATTCTGTATGCTTTGTGTTTTGATAATTATATGGCGAGGGGATGTTTTTTTTTTTTTGATCCAGCCTATTCGGTGTTCTGTATGCTTCTTGCACCTTCATAGGTATATCTTTCTTTAGGTTGGGAAAGTTTTCTTCTATAATTTTATTAAATATATTTTCTGGACCATTGAGCTGCACTTCTTCTCCTTCTTCTACTCCTATTATTCTTAGGTTTGGTCTTTTTATTGTGCCCCATATTTCCTGAATGTTTTGTGATGAGAGTTTGTTGGACTTGCTGTTTTCTTTGATCATAGTGTTTATTTTCTCTATGGTATCTTCAGAATCTGAGAGTCTTTCTTCTATCTCTTGTATTCTGCTGGTTATGCTTGTTTCTGTAGTCTCTATTCATTTACCTAGATTTTCCATGTCCAGCCGGCCCTCTGTTTGTGTTTTCTTCTTTGCCTCCATTTCAGTTTTCAAGTTTTGAACTGTTTCCATTATCTGTTTGAGTGTTTTTCCTTGGTTTTCTAGGGTATCATTCACTGATTTATTCTATTTTTCAAACTTTCTGTTATATTTCTCATCCATTTCTATAAGGGCGTTTTTTACATGCTGTTTAAGGGCATCAATCACTTTCATGAAATCAATCTTTTCTCCTTCTTGATTAAGGTGTTCATGTCCTTCCGTTGTGAGGTCGCTGGTTTCTGGTGGCTTCATGTTGCTTTTCAGTTTGTTGGGCGAATTCTTGCCTTGGCCTCTGCCCATCTCTTCTTCCAAATGCTCCCTTATGGATCTTCTTTACCAGATCAGGTCTCCTTGCCTACCCAACGCGGCCTCCCCAATGTTGGCTCTCCTGGCACCAAGGGATTAGGTCTCCGTGCCCAACACTGGCTTGTCTAGCTGGGAGAGCTCAGGCCTCCGTGCTGGTTGGGCAGCTCGCAAACAAGGTGCCTACCCTGCTTGGTGCAGGCAGGCCACAGAAACAAAGGAACTGGAGCCCGCCCGGGCGCCCCGAGGACTGGGACCTAGCGCCCAGACAGGCTGGGCTGGGCGATGCCACGCGCCGAAAGAGGGCGGTGGGGCCGAAGTGGGGGGGGGCTCTGGACAGAAGCTGGGTGGGCCAGGAAAAAAGAGGCAGTACCCAGGGAATAGAGGCCCTGCAGAGAGCCCAAGAAGGACAGGAGGCCAAGGAACCCCCGAGCTCCCCGTCCCCGGCTGGCGCCGCGGGCCAGAAACTCACCCCAATGCTGGTTCTCCTGGGGCGGAGAGATCAGGCCTCCGTGCTGGTTGGGCAGCTCGCAAACAAAGCGCCTACCCTGCTTGGTGCAGGCAGGCCACAGAAACAAAGGAACTGGAGCCCGCCCGGGCGCCCCGAGGACTGGGACCGATGATAAATTTCTTGTACTAATTTCTGAACTCAACTTCCTGATTTAAAAAAAAAAACTGTTGATGAGTGGGTATGCACCCTGAGGATTTATAATAGATTATTTTTTTATATATAAAAATTTAGATTCCTCTAAGATTACTTTTTGAGATAAATAATGATTGATCCTTTCTTTGTAACTACAAAATGCAGCCTGCCAGCAAAAAAAAAAAAAAAAATGGCTGAGGAAAATATCTTGCTTGCTCACACTTTAGTAGTCTCTTACAAGTTGCTTGGACATGAATATATGTCTTGGGACAACTTCTATTTCACCTGCAACATATAAAATGTTTAAGCATGTAAGGGATATAGAAAATATGCTGATTTTACTTGTATTCATTATAAACACTCACTTGAAAAATAGAATATAACTACATTGTAATTTTAATATTATTTAAAAGATTATATTTGGGTATATAATCTGTAAGAGGAAAAAGCAGTGTTAGAAGAACATCAAGAATGAGAGAAGGAACATACCAGGAATGATATAGAGGAAAAATAAGTTGAAAGATGAATAAAGAAAAAGTCAGAAGGAAACCATCAAGAGGCTGTGTGTGTCTTTTCCCTTACTCTCTCAGATAAAAAAGTCCTACTAGGTTGAGTACAAAGATACCCATAAAACCCTGTGCTGCTGGAGTCTGGTATTCATGGTGGTGGTAGAATCTTCAGAAAAGAGAAAGTATGCTTTTTAATGAAAATTCTCTGCATGTATACACATGAATTTATATCAAATCCTTTCTGTATATAAGAATATTGAGCACATCATATATAAGTAATAAGAAAATAATTGATATTAAATTTTATTGCCATTTGATGAGCATAGAATATTTTGGTTGGTTTCTGCCAAATCTTTATATTTAAATTCATTTGATTAATGTTACTGACAAACCAATGGTGTTATAAAGTAAATATTAAATGATATCTTCTTTTATATTGTAAATAATATGAAAATGAAACAAAAATAATTGTTACAGCATGCCTATTTGTCAACAATGACGGTGATATTGATGGAAATAGGATAATAGTGTTTAAATATTTGAATATTATCTGAACTATCTGCACTGTTTACATTGATGTAGATTTAGATGTACCTGCATATTTTCAATGCATTATAGTTTCTAAAATTTAGAGTTTAAGACAGGTTTATTATAGCTTTTTTCTTTTTGGGCCACCCACCAGTCCCTAAATAATGACTCAGAGACTTATTATTTGTTTTGCCTGCTTAGCTTAGTTTAGGTACCTTTCTGGCTAACTCTTTTAACTTAAATTAACCTGTTACTCTTTATTGACATTTTCCTCAGTACTTTTTACCTTTTCTTTTTTGCTTGTTGTCTCTAGGTCTAGGTGGCTGACAGCTCTCTGTCTTCTAGCCTTTGGCATCTCCCTTGTTCACTCCTCTTTCTTCTCTGGCTTTCCTTTCTCGTCTTTTTGAGCCTAGATTTCAAGTCCTAATTATTCTCTCTGCCTGGCAACCCTACCTGACCTTTCTCTTGCCCATCTATCTATTGGCCATTCAGATCTTGAAACAATCAGGTGCCTTTGCCAGGCAAGGTAAAACAAATATAATACATCTTTTCATAATTAAACAAATGTGGCATAAACAAAAGTAATACACCTTTATAATTAAAGTAATATCCTGCAGTATAAACAAATATAACAGATCTTTGCCTAGTTAAAATAATATCCCACAACAGATGTTTAACTAATATAGTTTTATTAACATTGATTTTTACCAGCATTTGTCATAGATAGCAATCAAACAATAAATTAAACCTTGATTTTAAGATTGATAAGGAAACATGATTCTCACAATGGCCAGATTAGACCTACTACATTGACTATGGAATTGAGATGCACACTCCTATAATAATATACATGCACACTGCTACATATTTCTACCAAAGTGATCCAATAGACTAAAACTGTCTTGGCCATATATGATAGTAATGCAAGTTTTAGATTCCACTCTTTTCTCATAAAATAAATATACTCATCTTTACATAATTCAGTATTTAACATTGGCTACATTGAAAAGATAGTTTTCATAATCTATGGAAACCTAAACACTAATTCAATGAGCCAGTAGGAACCAACTGCATCACAATATATTTGTCCCTCCTGTTTTGCTCACTTTGTAACTTCTGCTCTATACTCTTGAGTCTCAACCTCATCCATCAGTTTGGAAGCTCACTAACGCAGGTCAGGTTTTTCACATGCTTAATAAAAAAACACAGGCCATGACACAAAAGACTCTGTCTATTGCTATCCAGTGCATATGATTCAGTAGTGAAGGCATACAGAACACGTTAAGACTAGACTTTAAAACAATGGGAGATCATTCAATACTATAAAGGAAAGTGATTTGTCATGAAATTGAAGCACATGTTCTATGGAGACAACAAAAAATACAGGTTAGCATAAGGAAAAGACTAATAAAAGGTGCTTGTCAAAATTTTCAGGCCTCAAGTTCCTGACTCAATTTGATATGGAAGAGTTTAGAGATCTGGGTCATTTGCCCTGACATAACAAAGGGATCTTACTGTAACACAAGCACCAGTGGCATCTGTGGCCTTGAGAAAATTTTATAATGAATTGAGATTGTGTTGTAGTATATATTCTTTTCCACAGTTTATAAATTGGGTATTAAGGGAAAAATAAACATCTACAAAGAACTTACATTTGTTTTGAAAAAAATTACACCATTAAATAGTCTTGATTGTAAGTGATCTAAACAAAATTACAGCACACTTTCACAATTTCACATTTATTTCCTTTGTCATTATTTTTATGTTTAAAAAATAAAATAATTCTTTGTTGAAACTTTGGGTATTTAACATCATGTACCCCAATGTTGTTCACCTTCCAAGCCCTCCATATGCACCCCTTACTCCTACAGTGTCCCCCAAAAGTATCCCTCCAAAAATTAATTAAAAAAAACAGCTACAGTAATGAAAACAGGGTGGTACTGGCATAAAAACAGAGAAGTCGACCAATAGAATAGTATAGAAGACACGGATTTTATCCCACAAACCTATGAACACCTCATTTTCGATAAAGGAGCTAAAAGTATACAATGGAAGAAAGAAAGCATCTTCAACAAATGGTGCTGGCACAACTGGATGTCAACCTGTAGAAGAATGAAAATAGACCCATATCTATCACCGTGCACAAAACTCAAGTCCAAATGGATTAAAGACCGCCATATCAGCCCGAAAACACTGAATCTGATAGAAGAGAAAGTGGGAAATACCCTACAACAGATGGGCACAGGCGATCGCTTCTTAGGTATAACCCCAGAAGCACAGACATTAAGGGCAACATTGAATAAATGGGACCTACTAAAACTGAGAAGCTTCTGTAAAGCAAAGGACACTGTCACTAAGACACAAAGGCAACCTACTGACTGGGAGAAGATCTTCACCAACCCCACAACAGACAAAGGTCTGATCTCCAAAATATATAAAGAACTCAAGAAACTAGACTTTAAAATGCTAATTAACCCAATTAAAAAATGGGGCACTGAACTGAACAGAGAATTCTCAACAGAAGAAGTTCAAATGGCCAAAAGACACTTAAGGTCGTGCTCAATTTCCTTAGCAATCAGGGAAATGCAAATCAAAACAACTTTGAGATATCATCTTACACCTGTCAGAATGGCTAAAGTCAAAAACACCAAGGATAGCCTTTGCTGGAGAGGCTGTGGAGGAAGGGGTACACTCATCCATTGCTGGTGGGAATGCAATCTTGTGCAACCACTGTGGAAGTCAGTGTTTCGGTTTCTCAGGAAATTCGGGATCAACCTACCCCTGGACCCAGCAATACAACTCTTGGGAATTTACCCAAGAGATGCTCTATCACAAGTCAAAAGCATTTGTTCAACTATGTTCATAGCAGTATTATTTGTAATAGCCAGAACCTGGAAACAACCTAGATGCCCTTCAATGGAAGAATGGATGAAGAAAGTATGGAATATATACACTCTAGAGTACTACGCTGCGGTAAAAAACAATGACTTCTCGAATTTTGCATGCAAATGGATGGAAATAGAAAGCACTATCCTGAGTGAGGTATCCCAGACCCAAAAAGATGAACATGGGATGTACTCACTCATAATTGGTTTCTAGCCATAAATAGGGGTCATGGAGTCTACAATAGGCAAATCTAAAGAAGCTAAGTAAGAAGGTGAACCCAAGGAAAAACATATAGTTATCCTCTTGGATAAGGGAAGTAGACAAAATTGCCGGGGAGAAAAGTGGGATCTTGGAGGTGGGGTGGGATGGGGGTAAGGGGAGATGGGGAGAGAAAAGGTAGAAGGGAAGGAGGGGCGACTTGGGGAAAAAGGAGGATCGAGATAAAGGAAGGTTGGATAGGGGAGCACGGAACCACAATTCTTAGTTAAGGGACCCACTTTAGGGTGGGCAGGAGACTTGTCCCTAGAGGAGCTCCCAGGTTCCCAAGCTGAGGTCTCCAGTTAGTTTTTGGGCAGCTGAGGATAGGGAACCTGAAATGACCCTATCCTAGAGCAATACTGATTAATATCTTGCATATCATCCTAGAACTTTCATCTGGCGATGGATGGAGATAGAGACAGAGACCCACACTGGAGCACTGGACTGAGCTCCCAAGGTCCCAATGAGGAGCAGAAGGAGGGAGAACATGAGCAAAGAAGTCGGGACCACGAGGGGTGCACCCACCCACTGAGACAGTGGAGCTGATCTACTGGGAGCTCACCAAGGCCAGCTGGACTGTTACCAAAAAAGCATGGGATAAAACTGGACTCTCTGAACATGACGAACAATGAGGGCTGATGAGACGCCAAGGACAATGGCACGCGGTTTTGATCCTATGCAATGTGCTGGCTTGGTGGGAGCCTAGCCAGTTTGGATGTTCACCTTCCTAGATATGGACGGAGAGGGGAGGGCCTAGGACTTACCACAGGGCAGGGAACCCTGACTGCTCTTTGGACTGGAGAGGGAGGGGGAGAGGAGTGGGGAGAAGGGGAGAGGGGTGGGAGGAGGGGGAGAAGAGTGGGAGGAGGGGGAGAAGAGTGGGAGGAGGGGGAGAAGAGTGGGAGGAGGGGGAGGGAAATGGGAGTCTGGGAGGAGGTGGAAATTTGTCTTTTTTTTGTTTATTTTCTTTTTTCTCCTTTTATCAATAAAAAAAAAGAAAAAAAAACAAACAGAAAACACTCACTTCACCATTCAGTCATTCCAACACCTCTTTATTCATTCTGATGGCATTGGGAGCTTCAGTGTGTCTTGCAGTTTATATACACTTTTTTCCAATCAGCTGCACCCACAAAATGTTCTTGTTCATTGCAGTGTGACATTGGTCTAGTTCAAGGTCTCTGGCACACCATCATCTCTGCACCCTCACCAAAACTTCTTTTGTATATTCCATTGTTGCCCCAAGTCATAGAGATTCCGCATTCATAGTTCCACAGAACCAGTTCCTCACAGGTTTCATCAAGTCATGGATGGGCCTAGAATGATGGTCTGGTGATAGCTGAGGTCTTCACTCCAAGACACAGGGATTACACCCCCTCAGAGAGGCAGAGCCAACTCTCTTAGACCCATGCCATTGGTCAATTTTCCCACACCTGTGATAATGGGTGAGCTCATCTTTCCTGAGTGCAAGATCCAGCTCTACTGTTGCAGTATCCAGGGAGGGGCAGGACCAGCTGTCCCAGGGCCAGAAAGGGGCAGGCTGGTTCAGTACTGCTCTCAGATTTCAACAGGCTTGGTTCCTATGACCCTCTGTAGTAACATTGGCCAGATACACCAACACAGACTCCAGCTGCAACAGAACATGGACCCAGACAGGGCAATGAGCAGCATCTCCAGCCAGACAGTGACATTTTTCTGAGCAATCTACTTATAAGAACTTCAGTTTGTTTCCATGGCTTCAATTATCGTGCCTTTTGACATTTGGCAACTTTGCATTGTACAGTGAATCTCAGTTATCTACAGTGAGTTGTCGTCAGTGTTTGTTTTTTTTATCTTGGCCATTCTTACAGGTGTAAGATGAAATCTCAAAGGTTTTTTTTGATTTGCATTTCTCTGAGGGCTAAGGATGTTGAACATTTTCTTTGTGTTTCAACCATTTCAGATTTCTCTGTTGAGAATTCTCTGTTTAGGTCTGTACCCCATTTTTCTATTGAATCATTTTTTCTTTCGATGACGAGTTTCTTGTATATTCTTTTACATTTTGGAGATCAGCCCTCTATCTGATGTGGGGTTGGTGAAGATCTTCTTCCATTCTGTATGCTGCTGTTTTGTCTTGTTGGCTGTGTCCTTTGCTTTACAGAAGCTTCTCAATCTCAGGAGGTCCCATTTATTAATTGCTGCTCTCAGTATCTGTGCTAACTACCCTTACTAAAAAGAAAGAAGGGCTACTCCATGTAAAAATAAAGCATTCCTCTTCCTTTCATAGAAACAATTCAATATGCTGCAAATATGAGGAAGTCTGCTGAAATTACTCAACTATCTTCTTATCTTTTCATGGTACCAAGTTAAACTCAAAGTACAGAGATCCACTGAAGATACAAATATGAAAAGACAGAATGAGTTGAAGGTTATCTAATATTAATAGCATAAATCTTGCTGGACAATTTTTCTTAAATTTATAATTTTGTGGTTAAAAATTGAGAGTTAGCCGGGCGATGGTGGCGCACGCCTTTAATCCCAGCACTCGGGAGGCAGAGGCAGGCGGATCTCTGTGAGTTCGAGACCAGCCTGGTCTACAGAGCTAGTTCCAGGACAGGCTCCAAAACCACAGAGAAACCCTGTCTCGAAAAACCAAAAAAAAAAAAAAAATTGAGAGTTAAAACATTTGTAGGCAAAGTGAGATAGACATACACAATTGTATTGTAACAGCTTTTATTGATTTTTAACTTGGCATAGTCTAGAATTACCTTAGAGAGAATCTCTGGGATTAGATTAGCTGATGTGGGAAGGCCTTCCCTAAAGGTGGGAGTCACCATTCATCCTAAGGGCTGAGATCCTAGAAGTAGTTCAATGCTTGCTCTATGTGCTACAGTACAGTTTTTGGCTGGAGATTGAAACACACACACACACAAACACAAACACACACACACAAACACACACACAAACACACACACAAACACACACACACACACACACACAGAGAGAGAGAGAGAGAGAGAGAGAGAGAGAGAGAGAGAGAGAGAGAGAGAGAGAGAGAGAGACGGGTGCAAGAATGCTCCAAGAATGCCCCAAGAATACACTCTTTATTGTGTTACAGGGCAGCTTACATAGGGTCTCCTTGACTAATGGCCACACCCTAACTCTCAGCTGCAAGCCTACCAGAAACCACTCCCTGGACATCAGGAACTCCTGAGAGTCTCATGCTCAGAGCAGCTGCAAAACAAGTGGTTTGCTCAGAGCAGTTGCAAGCATAGGAAAACATGTTGTTTACTCTGGCAGGCAGAGTATCACAGGAAATTCACAGTCTGGGGATCTACAGTCCCCAACACCTAGACTAAATCAGAAAAAGCAAGTCCAGCTGGAATACATCTGACTCTCTTCTTTCTGAGGACACAGTCTGATCCCAGGGTCCTGCTAACTGCATTACCCACCATGGTGAGCATGACAAGATCTATGATCCAAATAAATTCCTCCATCCTTAATTTGTTTTGTTTAACAATTTGTCTCAGAAACACAGAAAGTAACCAATACATCTATAATTATAACTTACGAGACCCATTGTGATCAATAAAAATATGACTCTGTGTTGTAAAAAGGAGCAAGTCATGTCCCACTGCCCAGCTAGCTTAACCCCCAAAATAATCCCACAGAAACTGTATTAATTAAATTACTGCCTGGCCCATTAGCGCTAGCCTCTTATTAGCTCACTCTCAAATCTTGATTAACCCATTTCTATTAAATCTGTGTATCACCGCATGACTGTGGCTTACCGGCAACATTCTAACCTATGTCCGTCTCAGGCTGGAGATTCATGGCATCTGCCACACTTCCCTTCTTCTTAGAATTCTGTTCTGTCTACTCCGCCCACTTAAGGGCTATCCTATCAAAAGGCCAAGGCAGTCTCTTTATGCAACCAATGAAAGCAATACAAGTACAGAAGGACCTCCTACACCAACTCTGGCATACTCTAGGTATTCAGAAGTTGCTGCCCTATGCAGTGCCTTCTCTCACTTGGCTTCTTCTGCTTAAAGACAAACTTGATTTTTTCCTATGTGTGTGCTGCATCTAGCAGGTCAAGCTTTATGCCATATCTTTTGAAATCTTATCACCAAGTTCCCAATATGTCTGATAGCTTATACTTTTCAAAGTCTAGAAGTATAATGACACCATATGTAAATGTCCTCCTTATTGAATTAGTAACATTTCAGAGTTTGGTTTGTGATCAACATTGTATTAGAAAATGTTCTGACTGGAGATAAAGACAGGGAAGAAACTGAAAAGGACAAGAAGCATGCTGCATTTCCCTTGGTTGATGATGTCAGCTGGCTACACAGAAGTGGGCATCTTACTGCTCTATGGTTGTTTACAATAAAGTTTTGATGTCCAATAGGAGAGTTACCTCATGAAAATGGAGACATGGAGTAGGGATCCTAAGTATTAGCTGCCATTCTTGGTTCTTCTAGTCTTGATTTCCCTCTGTTCAGAAATCTGAATAAGATTCTATGCAGGACAAATTATTTCTATTAATTTCTCATGACTTATTTTAGCAGTCATCTTTCTTTTCCCATGATACTCATTTTCATGAGGATCATTGGATAGCAGTATGAACTCATTGCTGTTATTCTCATTTCCAGAAAACATGGCTATTTTTAGCTTTTCTGACACAGATAGATCATTGCAAACAGAATCTTAACTCATTTTCTAATTAATCCTAAATCTAACACCTATGAGAAAATCTAATAATCATTTAAACCCAGTGGTTTGACATTATTTTCTCTGACAATAAAATCAATGAAGAGAAATACATAGCTAAAAAGAGCTGTCTTTTTTCTCCCTACATGTTCTGATATTATATTCAAAACCATCAAAAATAAAGGTTAATTATAGCTCAGAGGTAGCCTACTTGTCTAGTATGTGCGAGAATTTAAGTTTGTTTCTAAACCGAACAAGAGTGCCATGGAAACTGAGTTTATGTGAAGTGTAGCAAAACATGTCAACTCATCTCCCTTTGATCCAGCTCAACTCTCAGCATGGCTTGCTAAGCTATGCCAGTTTTGAAGCTGAACAGACCAAGAACATCTTTTGTTGAGTGGCTCATGTAACTCCAGTCAGGATTTTTGGAGAATATTATCTGATGTCTAAAACAGTGGTGTAGGCTACCCATCTACCACCTGCTAGCCCACACATAGCATCACAAAACTATGAGTATGTAGTCTGCTGATCTAACACCTCACTGGCCCTCATGTAGCACCATGAAGCCATAAGTAGATGGAAATGAGATTGAGATTTTAACTCACGGGATGATAGAATTTTGAAAAATAATTTATCTCAAATAATTACAAACAAAAACAAAAGAAATGGTTTTGATTTTTCCTCCACTATGTCTATCTTTACCAGAATTCATAGTAAAATGATATCGAATACTATTTTAAGCTATGTTATGTTTGTTTATGCCCTGAAACCTTTGCTTATTGAGTTAAAGATGTGTTCTTTTGTTTATGATGTATTTGTTTAATTCTATGAAGCTATGATTATTTGCCTTTCTAAAACACCTAATAAATAGCTGAATGGCCAATAGTGAGGCAGGATTAAGGATAGGCAGTGCTGGCAGGAGGAAAGTATAAATAAAAGGAGAAATGAGAAGAAGGAAGAGAAGCAAGAAACAAGGAGAGGAGGATATGCTAGGGGTCAGTCACCCAGCAATCCAGTCATCAGAAGAAGAGTAAAAGTAAGATATACATAAGTAAGAAAAGGAAAAGCCCAGAGCCAAAAGATAGACAGGGTAATTTAAGTTAAGAAAAGTAGGCTCGAAACAAACCAAGATAAAACCGGGCATGTTTGTAACAGGATAAGATTCTGTGAGTGATTTATTTGGGAACTGGGTCGCAAAAAAGCAAGAATAAAGAGTAACTAGTAAAGAACAACTACCTATTTTCTGAGGAGTACATTTTGTCTTAAATAATTATTATAAATTTTCATGTTTTTTTTATGTATGAATTTTTGTTTTGTTTTGCTGTGCTATACTTTAATAATTTGTTCCCCCCAAATCTAAGTAAATTATCTTTATCTTTAAGCATCTAAAATATCTTTTTTTGTTGTTCGTATATTTGAATATAAGTTTTGGGTAATTTTCACAGAACAGCAAAGATGAGATTTTCTTATTCTCCAAGGATTATGTTATTGACAAAAACTCAATGCCAATTCAGTTCTCATGTATGCAGAGATAAGTTTTTATCTTGTCTCCAGGGAAGACATTAGCCTTTTCTCTTCCATTCAGCTTTCAAAAGCTACATGATGTTCAGCCCCAGGGTTGGTGTCTTATGCACTGATTTTTAGCAGACTTGGGTTGTTGTTTTTTTTTTTTTTTCAGAGCTAGAAGCATAGGCTGTTACTGCATGATTTTTCCAGAGCCCTCTGCATTTTCATGCTAAACTCATAACTGCAGGACCTCAAATCTCCTAGATGTTGTCTGTAAATTTCCTTTATGCTCTTCCTCTTGCAGAGTCCATCCTGGCTGACTATAAGGAGAAATGGAGTATGTGGTTGGAATGAACTTGTTTTCCCAATAGGAGGGATATAGATGGAATTTTGTTGTTTTTTATTTCCCAGTTCTTCTCCCATGTTAGTTCTTTTACTTAGAGGAACAGTATTCATTACCTTAGCTGGAAGGCAGAATCTTTTCCTTGTCTTGTCTTTCTCTGTCCCCATGTGTACTGAGACCCTGGGAGTTCTCAGCACGTCTGATGGAAAGACTGTTATGAATAATATTTTCATCAAATATTAGTAGCTAATTCATATTAAGAGAAAAGAGAGAGAGAGATGCTTACATAAATTTAAGACTTTTTAAGTATGTGCCCTTAGAAACTTTCTGAGAAGCCATAATGTGCTGGTGTCTGATTTCAGTCCCTCATGGAATAAATGGCACACAATAATTCCTTATGTAACAGGAGATGCACAGTTTTGCTTTGTTGTTGCTGTGTTATTATGCCTTGTTTTAAACAAATGACTTGCACTGGTGAGAACAGAGGTATAGAAGAACTAGTCCGGAAGAATGCTAAAAGTACTTCCTGTTGTGACTCTGTACCATTTGATGATAGGCAGAGCACCACCCCTCCCAGATGTACAGATAAATGCTTTGGCAATTCCTCTTTCCTGTCTAGTTCCCACTCACCCCCAGCCTTCTGAGTGTACTTGGCCTTCTACCACTCCTTCCAACATACTTTTCTTTGGAAATATTTATTTATTTACTTTATGTTTGTTTGTTTTGTTTTTCAAGAGAGAGATTCTTTGTAGCTTTGGAGCCTGTCCTGGAACTAGCTCTTGTAGATCAGGCAAGCCTCAAACTCATAAAGATCCACCTGCCTCTGCTTCCCAAATGATGGGATAAAGTCATGCACCACCACGGTCTGAGTTATTTATTTACTTTTATTCATTGCATATGTGTAAACCTGTTTGAGTATGTGTGTACCATGCACCTGCAGTGCTTAGAAGGTCAGAAGATATCACTGAATTCCTTAAAACTGGAGTTTCACGTGGATTTGATCTGACATGTGCATGCTAGGAACTGAACTTGGGTCCTTTATAGGGACAGAACATGCTCTGTAAGAGTTGACCCTCTCATTAGCCTCCTACAAAGTTTATAAGCATATAATGTTTAAACTGAAAAACCATTCCTCATAGGCCTGACTATCCGGAAACTCACTTTGTAGACCAGACTGACCTCAAACTTACCGAGATAAGCTTGCCTCTACCTCTCCAGTGCTGCAAATAAAGGCATATACCACCAGACCCAGCTATCTTTGTAATTTTTGGTTTCTTTGTCTCGTGTAAACTTAATTTGTTTGATCTAACCAAAAATCTCTCCCTAAATCTGCATGTCCCAAGCACAGTGGTGAGCTGCTGCTAACTCAGACCTCAGAAGGCCTGTGTGACCCACAAATTTCCAGGCTTCTCGGACCCTTCAGGGAGGTGTGCATCATTTTGGCAACCGATCACGTTGTTAAAGCACAGTACAAAGTGTCACCTGAAATAGACAGCACTAACTTTTGAAGTCTTTTTTACATTCTACTCAGGGAATGATTGAAATGGATTTTGGTAGCTTTCTTTTCCTCTTTTTTAGAAGTAAACATTCTTCAGATAAGAGAACGTTACTGAATTGCCTAAATAAAGACTGGTCTCACCTGCATTGACAACCTCTGGCAATCCTGTTCCTACCTCTGTGTGGTAAAAATCAGTTTTCCCTATTTACAACGGGTCCTAAACGAAAATAGCAATTTCCTGTGCACATCAATTTCTCTAGCGGATGGGCATCCTGTCACCATAATAAGATCTGACAGCTCTTTGCAAAAGACATGGAAAGTGGCCTTACTCATGTGGAAATCTAATAGCTACTGGTTGTCACTGTCTCTTGGCAGCATAGCCCCAGACCATCAAAGTTGTTTCCTGTGTCACAGAGGTACAGTGGGCTGGGTTGCTGCCCCAGGAGATGTTGCTCACTCTTGTAGAATCACACTGCCTAGCCAAGTGATCCTTCTGAAGAGCAAAATGGGTGAGTTTGAGGTGTTTCAGTTAGTTATAAATAGTGTCAAATTCATACTAGAAAAAAGTAAATGAAAAATACCTGTAAGTTTGATAATAAATCCATGATGATTTTTTCTTGTTCTGTGAGAGAATGTGCTACTCCATTGTGCTGCAGTTTCCCATCCACCTTTATCCTTCTGCTTCAGGCTGCTTCAAATGGGAGGCTAGATTCTCACCATCAACCTTCACAGTAGTGTCCTAGAGACCACACATTCCCTCCAGCTTCATGTGGTGGCTACTTAAGTTTTCAGTGTTAACTTTCCAGTTCTAAGTATTTTCCTGCTGTCTCTTTGTAGGGATGACGGATTCCTAACTGCTAAAAGTGAGGACTGTGCAGTATAGCAGTACCTGTCCGTACAACTGTTCAATGTTGAAACCATACTGCATGAGAAGTGAAATCAACTTTCAGAGAAAACTAAACTCCTGAATGAGGGTGAGTATCTTTTCCCATGAGGAGGAAGCATGATCAAGGTTGTGTGTATAAGCATACTCTGAGGAAACGAGTTGAAATGTTTGCAGAGGAGCTGTGCCATGATGTAACCATCTTTTTGCAAGTGCTTTAGAAGCAAGATGTGTTCAAAACAAGTTCAAATTCATAGGAAAGCAGACAGATTTTGAAAATTCAGTAGTTTTAATCTGATACCCTGCCAGTAGTAACATTAAAAGAACATCTAAACGACTTTCTCCCCTGCGACATTAGGAGTCCCCTTTCTCATTTTCATGGTGAGATTGCTTGTAACTTGCTGCCCCATCATTATGGCTCCCTAGCATCCCTATCCTGGTAATGGTCTAATTTTACTTTCTAGGTTTCTGTAGCTACTACAGGCTACATTCTCACATCTGAAGATTGGAACTAGAAGCCGCCAATAAGAGAGAACATGTGACATTCGTCTTTCTGAGTTTGTGTTACATTGTGTACCACATTTTCATTATCTCATCCATCATTTGTAGGACATGTGGGTGGTTCTCATTTCCTAGCTGAATAGAAAAGCAATGAAGTCCGTTGAGCAAGTATCTGTGGAGTAGGATCATGAGCCTTTAGGGAATAAGACAAGGAGTTGAATGTCTGGGTGGATATGATTTTGACTTTTTGAGACATTTCCACATCTATTTCTATGGCTATACCAGTTTGCAATCTCACATTAAAAATCCAAAGTGAATGAGGATCCCTTTTCATTCTGACTGGGGTAAGATGAAATCTATCTAAGTTGTTTTAATTTGCATTTACTAATTGCTAGGTATGATGAACGTTTTTTTGATATAGGACTTAGACATTTTTTTCTCTTTTTAAAAACTCACGAGTTTGAATTTACTTTTTGAATGTGTCATGTTTGTTTGACTCTTTGTTTTTTGACATCATTAAACTTTTTGGACTTACAACCTCTGCCAGATGAACAGCTGGCAAATATGTTTTCCAATTCTGTAGGTTTCCTCTTTACCTGGTTAATTGCCTTATGTTTCTTTGTTTTTTGCTGTTAATAAGCATTTTAATTGTTGGCCTTAATTCTTGAGCAAATGGAGTTCTATTCAGGAAGTCTTTTCATGCACCTAGATGATGCAAAGTAGTTTCTATGTTTTCTTCTAGCTGCTAGAATCCAGCAGTTTTAGTGTTTCAGGTTTAGTATTTACACTTGTTCTGAAGTTACTTTATGTGCAAAGTATCTAATTTCTTCTGTATGTGGACAGCAGTTTTTCAAGCACTATTTGTAGAAGATGTGTTCTAAGGTATCTAATGGGAAATGGGAACAGCGAGTGCCTTCTGAAGGGTAAATATAGAAGAAGGTGGGAGGAGAGTAAAGGGAAATAGCAGGATACAAATGATCTGATGGGGAAAACAGGGATCTTTAGGGAGGTGAAGGGGGGTTAATACAGAAGATGTTGGAAGGAAGATAACAGGAAATATTAGGATACAAATGATCTCATGTGTATCAAGAGAAAAGAGACTACTTATGGAAAGGGGAAGAAAGTAAACATAGAAGAAGGTGGGAGGTAGGAAAATAATATTATGGATGGTTAACAAGTCACAAAAATAATATTAACTACCTAAAAAGCTAAAACCACACATAATTTAGTGTCATATATATATATATATATATATATATATATATATATACATACATACATATAGTGTTTAAATATATAAATTTACATACAAGCATATTTCCTCATCTGGACTGATTGCACTTACTTCAAGATCCAAAGACTAACAAAAACCCTAATACCAGACATGAGAAGCCCTCGTGAGTTGTTGGCAAGAACTGTTTAAGTAACTCCAAAACATACAGCCTATTTCTGTTATCTCTCAGAGGTGGAAGGTAAGTCCCTACTGATGAAGACACCATGCACTTCAGAAACAGGGTCCAGAAGCCCCTGAGCTGGAACAGACCTGAATGTCCCTTCCTGAGGACTAACTTCCATTGTAACAGAAGGTGCCATGATAGCTTCCTTAGGAGAGCGGCAATCAGCAGTCCCACTCAGCTATGATTCCTATGAACCACATCAATGCATGGTAGAAGAGCTGTAAGGGTACAATAGTAGCCTACATACCTTGGAAGTAACCAATGGTTCTCTAATTGGATTTAAGACTTGTTCAACAAGAAGGATAATGTGCCTGGTACTGGAAATCTTACTGTCTACTCAACAGGGAAAGAATCTAAAGCTAAAATTTTACTAATTCAGCATAATCCCTAACAACAACTATAACTGCTTGTTTTTATACCTGTCTACAATGTAGCTTTTATTCCTCATCAAGGAAATCTATTTGTATCACATGGAGACTACTACAGAAAACCATAGTCAATAAATATGCAGAGCTGTGGAGTCTAGTACCAGTGGATAAATTTACAAAATAGTCTCACTTATAACTGAGGATATGTTATAGAATTAATATTTTAAGATGTGTTACATCCATTTATGCTGTGGAATATTTAATGCTGCAAAAATGTGCTGCATTCTTTTATGTGGCATTTATTTAACTATGCTTGTTTAAAACTCCTAGTTGGTCTAATAAAGAGCCTAGTGGCCACTAGATAGGCAGAAGAAAATATAAGTAGGATTGGCAGGCAGTGAGAATAAAAAGGAGGAGAAATCTAGGAAGAGGAGAATGAGGTAATAAATAAAAGAATAAAAGGACATCAGGGGCCAGCCACCCAGCTACACAGCAAGCTATGGACTAAAAAGTAAACAAAAGGCCCACAGCCTCAGAGTAACTCTAAAACACAGGTTGCAAATACACAGAGAGGACCAAGAGGTAAGTGACCACCTGCCCAGTGGGACACCCCACTCACTAGGCTCTTCTCCCACCTGCCTCAGCTTCTCTAGCCAGTCATCAGGCAACCTTCCTACAGATAGGCTGCTCCAATGCCCTGACCACATGGATGGAACCCTGTAAATTGCATGACTCACTCTGCCCTCAAACCCTTCCATATCCCATGACCTCAGAGGAATGCTGAAGCACAGGCTGCAGTATCCATCTTTCTGCTGTGCATAAGACCATATCTCGTCCTCAAAGATACACATCATCTCAGAGTAAAGGGTTGGGAAAAGATGTTCCAATCAAATGGACCGAAGAAACAAGCGGGTGTAGCTAGCCTAATATCTAACAAAACAGACTTCAAACTAAAATCAATCAAAAGAGATGAAGAAGGATACTTTATACTCATAACAGGAACAATCTTTTAAGTTGAATTCTCAATTCTGAACATCTATGCTCCAAATACATGAGCACCCACATATGTAAAAGAAACATTGCTAAAGCTTAAATTGTACATCAAACCCCACACACTAATAGTAGGAGACTTCAATACCCCACTCTGAACAATGGACAGGACAACCAGATAGAAATTTAATAGAGAAATAAGAGAACTAACAGATGTCATAAATCAAATGGACTTAACAGACATCTACAGAACATTTGACCCAAGCACAAAAAGAATATAGCTTCTCAGCACCTCATGGAACCTTCTCTAAAACTGACCACATACTCGGTAACAAAGCAGGCATCAATCAATACAACAAATTTGGAATAAGCCCCTGTATCTTATCAGACCACCATGGAAAAAAAATAAAGACTTCCTAGAATTCAATAGAACTGAAGGCACAACATACCCAAACCTATGGAACATTATGAAAGCAGTACTAAAAGGAATGTCATAACACTAAGTGCCTACATAAAGTAAGTGAAGAAATCTCAGACTATTTACTCAACAGCTTGTCTGAAAGTTCTAAACAAAAAGCAGCAGACTCACCAAGGAGGAGTAGATGACAGGAAATAATCAAATTGAGGGCTGAAATCAATAAAACAGAAAGAAAGAAAACAAAACAAAGAATCAATCAAACAAAAAGTTGGTTCTTTGAGAAAATCAACAAGATAGATGTTTTTCCAAACTAATCAAAAGGCAGAGAGATAACATCAAAATTAACAAAATCAGAAATGTTTTCTAGATAGGTACTCCATACAATATTTAAATCAAGGCCAGGTAAACAGTTTAAATATACCTATAACCTTCAAGGAAATAGAAGCAGTTATTAAAAGCCTCCCAATCAAAAAAGCCCAGGGCTGGATGGTTTTGGTGTAGAATTCTACCAGCACTTCAAAGAAGAGCTAATACCTATAATTCTCATAGAGTTCCACATAATAGAAACAGAAGGAACATTACCAAATTTTTTTTATGAGGCTACAATTACCCTGATAATGAAACCACAAAAACACTCAACCAAGAAAGATATTTACAGATCAATCTCACTCATAAACCTAGACACAAAAATACTCAATAATAAAATAATGGCAAACCGAATCAAAGAACACATTAAAAAATCATCCACCTTGATCAAGTCACCTTCATTCCAGAGATGCTGAGATGGTTCAACATAAATAAAATCTATCAATATAATCACCATATAAGTAAACTAAGAGAAAAAAATCATATGACCATCACATTAGATTTTGAAAAAGCACTTGAAAATCTAACACACCTTCATGATAAATGTTTTGGAGAGATCAGGGTTATAAGAAAGATATCTAAGCATAATAAAAGCAATATACAGGAAGCCAACAGCCAACATCAAATTATATGGAAACTCAAAGTGATCCAACTAAAATCAGGAACAAGATACAGCTGTCCAGTCTCTACATATCTGTTCAACAGTTCTTGAAGTTCTGGCTACAGCAATAGGACAACAAAAGGAGATCAAGGGGATTCAGATTGGAAAGGAAGAAGTCAAACTTTTGCTATTTGTAGATGATTCGATAGTATACTTAAGTGACCCCAAAAACTCTACCAGGGAACTGATTCAGCTGAGAAATACCTTCAGGAATGTGGCAGGATACAAGATCAACTTTAAAAAAAGTCAATAACCCTCCTTTTATCATATAAATGATAAAGAAGCTGAGAAAGAATTCATAGAAATATCATCTTTCACAATAGTCACTAACAACATAAAATGTCATACGGTAACACTAACCAAAGAAGTGAAAGACCTGTTCAACAAAAACTTTGTCTTTGAAGAACAAAATTGAAGAAGAACCAGAAAATGAAAAGATCTCCCATGCTCTTGTATAGTATCACAAAATAAAAATGGCAATCCTACCAAAAGCAGTCTACAGATACAATGCAAACCCAATCATAACTGCAACACAACCTTGAAAGAACAATACTCAACTTCATATAAAAAACAAAAAACCAAAGATAGCCATTATAGAGCTACAGCATAAAAAGAGACAGGTTGACCAATGGGATTGAATCAAAGACCCAGATATTAATTCATACACCTATACTGTAGGTCTCACAGGTCTACCCCTCCTCCCAGGGATCATAATGAGGATAGCTTGTAGTTTCTGGCAAAACATTCTGTTTATTCCTGTGCTTCCTCTGTTTTCACTGGTTATTAGCTATAGGGCCATTGTTTATTCCATCTTGGGCCTGGTAATTTCCCACCTGCATGGGGGGATATCCATTGTGCAGAAGTTAGGTATATAAGGGTTTTCTATAAGCTTGACTAAACAGCATTTGGTATTCTCTCTTCATGGATGAACTACATCTCTTGTGTTCTTTAATCTCCAGGCCCTTGCCCAGCTCACGAACCACACAGTAGTGCAAACTGTACCACAGAGATAATTGCAGGCATTACAATGAACACCTGATTTTTGACAAAGAAACTAAGATTATGCAATGGAAAAAAATGCATCTTCAGCAAAAGATGTTGGCATAACTAGATGTAAACACATATAAGAATGCAAATAGTTCCATATCTATCCCCATCCACAAAACTCAAGTCCAAATAGATTAAAGATCTGAATTTAATTCCAACCGCACTGAACCTGATAGAAGAGAAAGTGGGAGGTAACCTTAAATACATGAGCACAGAAGATCACTTCTTAAATATGACACCAGTAGCCCAGACACTGAGAGCAACAATAAATAAATGGGGCCTCCTGAAACTGAGAAGCTTCTGGAAAACAAAGGACACAGTCAATAAGACAAAAGGCAGCTTACTGAATGGGAAAAGATCTTCACCACCCCCACATCAGACAGAAAACTGATCTCCAAAATATATAATGAACTCAAGAAATTAGACAACAAAATTCCAAATGATCCAGTTAAAAGATGGGGTATAGATATAAACAAAATTCTCAACAGAAGAGGTTCAAATGGCTGAAAGACACTTAAGGGAATGTTCAACCTCTTTAGCCATCAGGAAAACACAAATGAGAATGACTCTGAGAAACCATCTTATGCCTGTCAGAATGGCTAAGATCAAAACATCAATGATAGTTTATGCTTGAGAGGTTGTGGAGTAAGGGGAACACCTCTTTACTGCTGGTGGGAATGCAAACTTGTATAACCATTCTGGAAATCAGTATGACAGTTTCTCAGAAAATTACCTCAGGACCCAGCCATACCACTCTTGGGCATATACCCAAAGGATGCTCAATCATACTACAAGGACATTTGTTTAGCTATGTTCTTAGCAGCTTTATTTGTAATAACAAGAACCTGGAAATAACCGAGATGCCCTTCAAGCAAAGAATGGATATAGAAAATGTGGTACATTTACACAATGGAGTGCTACTCAGTGGAAACAACAACAACAAAAAAAAAAACCAAAAATAAACAAATAACAATGACATCTTAAAATTTGTATGCAAATGGATGAAACTAGAAGAAACCATTCTGAGTGAGGTAACCAGACCCAGAAAGATGAGCATAGTAGGTACACACTAATAAGTGGATACTAGCTGTAAAGCAAAGGATAACATGCCTATAGTTCATGACCTTAGAGAAGCTAGTTAACATGTAAACCCTAAGAAAAATATATAGATCCCCCTTGGAAAGGGAAATGGACAAGATCTCCTGACAAAATTGGGAGCATGGGAATGGGGAAAAAGGGGAGGACAGAAGGAGAGGAGGAAGAGAGAAGGGGAGGTGTTTGGAGAACTTGAGGAAATGGGATAGTCAAGATGGAGGAAGGACAGAGATGGAGAGAAGGGAAAAAGACATTTTGATTGAGGGATTCATTATGGGGCTAGCAAGAAACATGGCACTAAAAAAATTCCCAGGGATTCACAAGGATGTCCCCCGCTTAGACCTAAGTGGAAAGGGTGACCAAACTGGCCTTGCCCTATAGTCAGACTGATAACTATGTCACAATAGAACTTTAGTATAGCAATTCATGGAAACAGAGTCAGAGATATGTAGCATAGCAATTAGCCCCCAAACTCTAATAGAAGAGTGGGAGGAGTGAGAATATGAGCAAAGAGGTCAACACCATATTGGGAACATACACTGAAACAGTTTACCTGAGCTAAGGGGAGCTCACCAACTCCAGCTGGACAAGGAAGGAACCAGCATAGAACCAAACTAGACCCTCTAAATATGGGTGACAGTTGTATGTCTTGGGCAGACTGTGGGGCCACTGGCAGTGTAACCACAATTTATTCATACTGCTTATACTGGCTTTTTGCAACTGATTTTCTTTGGCTAGAAACCTTGCTCAGCCTAGATATAGTAGTGAGGGCCTTGGTCCTTCCTCAAAGTAATGTGATTTGCTGTCTCTGATGAGTGAATGGAGGAGGAACGGGGATTGGTATGTAAAATGAAAAAAAAAATAGTTTGTTTTCTTTTCTAAAAAAATAAAATAAAAAAGCAGAGCTCAGAGGGGAAAAATAAAAAGAAAGCTATATAGAATAGAGAAAGATAAAAGCCTAGAGTCAAAAGGTAGATGGGATAATTTAAATTAAGAAAAGCTGGCTAGAAATAAGCCAAGTAAAGGCATTCAGAAGAAAGAACAAGTCTTTGTGTGATTATTTGGGAGTTGGTTGGCAGGTCCCCTAAAGGTCAAAGATTAAAAAAAAAAAACAATTACAGAATTGTGGAAGACATGTTTGGAAGTTTATAAGAGTGTGTAGAGAAAAGACTTTTTTTTTTTGAGAGTGTGTCTCCTAGTACTACAAGAAGTGACATATATAAAGTATCACCAACATGACAACCCATATTTGAGCTGAACAAGGAGGACACCAATGGACATGCCAACTGCATGGAAAAAATACCAAAAGATCAAAATGCTTTACAAAGAATTATAGTCAACTGAAGAAAGCTGGAAGTTGGAGAGCTGGTCCTCAGAAAAGATCACACTAAATGTTTTTTCTAGTGCTAAATGATCATCTCTGAAACAATACATATAGCACCATTATAAACAGTTATATTTGGGAATATATATATATATATATATATATATATATATATATATATATATATATGGTGTAAGAGGTCCTTCTATCTTTGTGTTGCTTTCATTGGTTAATAAAAAACTGCTTTGGGCCCTTCATAGAAGAGAACTTAAGTAGGTGGGGAAAATTAAAAGGGAATGCTCGGAAGAAGAAAAGCAGAATGAGAGAACTGCAATAAAGCTGCCAAAGTCAGACATGCTGAATCTTTCTCTGTAAGCCACTTCCATGTGACGATATACAGATTAATAGAAATGGGTTAAACCAAGATGTGAGAGTTAGCCAATAAAAGGCTAGAGCTAATGGGCCAAGCAGTAATTTAATTAATACAGTTTCTCTGTGGTTATTAGGGGCCAAGCAAGCCAGGCAGCTGGGACAAACAAGCAGGCCCTCATTCCTACAACATATGTATATGGATACATTCATAAAAACATGAAAATATCAACATGTTATATCTGAGAATATATGTACATCTAAAACATATGTACATATATATGAAAATAATAAAAACAATTAATGAATAACTGGATTTGAAAGAGAGCAGGAGATGGGTATATAAGAGGGTCTGAAGAGAGGAAAGGAAAGGGAGACATGTTCTGATTAAAATTCAATATCAAAAATAAATAAAATAACAATAGAAAATCTATATGTTTCTAAAGCAGTGATTTTCAATTTGTAGGATTTGACCTCCTTCAGGGGTCACATATCAGATATCCTAAATATCAGATACTTATGATTCATAGTAGTAGCAAAATTACAGTTATGAAATAGCAAGGAAATAATTTAGTGATGAGAGGGTCAGTAGAACATTTAGTACAGTAGAACTGTACTAAAGGATTTTTTCATTAGGAAAGTTGAGAACCACTGTTCTATAGCCAAATAACTGCAGAATTCTCAATGTCCCCAAACACATAGAGAGACACTATGTTAAAGTAGAAATATCTACAAATCACTTCCTATATTTTAGCTAGCTGCTTGATGGACATATTTTTCTTTCAAGTTATAAAATGCTTAGCATTGTACATTCTTGTCAGACACATATTACTTCTCTCCTAAAATAGCAAATTTTAACTTTATGTGCCACAGTTAGTTTCATTCTCCTATTCTTTTATTTCTGCAGAAACAAACTTAGGTAGATTTTAATTACTACTTTTATTTTATTCTTATATAAAAATTTCTTTTATATTTATATTTATATATTGAGTGGATATTTGTGGTTTCTTTGTAAAGAAAATGAAAGAATGAACAATAGTAGACAGTATTAAAGAATAAAATAACATTTTTCTGTTTAATGTTGCCATAATTGTAATTACTACATGCAATATAGACATCATAAAATATCAAAACTGCATAAAAATTCATTAACATAAGATGTTCCATGATTTTTAAATAATTTTTCAATGTATAAAATATAATATAATTAGTCATTTTGTAAATATTTTTCATATGCTTATTGTAGATTAAGAACTACAGAAATCAGATCTCTTACAGCCTCCCTTACTCCCTCATCCCTTTGTTTACTTTGTCCCTGGAAATCTGCTGATCATTCCTGCCAGGAAAATCAATCCTCATTTTCCATCTTGTACTCCAGTTTCAGTTCTTCAGTCTCATCCCCAGGCCTTTACCAGAACACTTTCAGGGGTCTGTCCTTATTCCTTCATTTGCCATGGAATTCATGGAAACTATGGGAGACCCAGGTTTCCTCCCTCCTGCAGACTGTCTCAGATTCTTGCTCTTCTAGCCCATCCCCATAGTCATCTACCTCACCTCCGAATATTTAGAAACAAGTTCTACCTGGGTACCCCAGTGGCCACACCTGACATGACTCAGAAGTACTCCAAACCTGGCAACCGACACCTACAACATGCCCCTAAGATACTGAGAAGGCAACAGAAACCAAGAAAATCCCTCCCAACAAAGACCATATACCAACACCAATAATTACAATCACCCCAAACTCAGATGCCAAAATGCCAGTGTAAGATCATAACCAATAACAATAGCCTACACTCTATATCTCCATTATCTCTATTAGAATCCAGCAACTCTACTACAATAGGGCCTAAGTAATGCAATATAGCTGAAGCATAAGACAAGGACTTGAAATTGCCTATTAAGAATGTGCTCCTAAAGGTGATAATAATAAATTCATTATTGAAATCTATGAAAATTATTCAACACATGAAAGTAGAAAGAGAATCATAAAAAAATAAATAAACAAACAAAATGTGAAGGAAAACTGGAAATGAAAAATTTAGGATCTCGAACAGGAAGCTCAGCAGAGGCAAGCCTTGTATTCAGCAACAGAGTTCAAGAGAAAAAGAGGTAATCTCAGGCACTGAAAACAAAATAGAAGAAATAGGTACCTAGGTAAAAAATTTAAAAATTAAAAAAATAATAAAACTTCAAACACAAAACACCCAGAAAATCTGGGTCATTAGGAAAACTCAAAATGTACAAATAATAAAAATATAAAGAGGGAAAGAAACCCAGGTCAAATTACAGAAAGTATTTTCAGCAAATTTTAGAAGAAAGTTTGCCTAACTTAAAGAAGGGGTTGCCTATCAAGATGTAATATATAGAACACTTAGTAGACTGGACCAGAAAATAAATTCCTGTTGGCACATAATCAAAATAATAGAATAAAGAAAGAATATTGAAAGTTGCAAGAGTAAAAGACCAATTAACATATAGGTGCATACCTGTTAGAATCACACCACACTTCTCAATGGAGACTCTAAAAATCAGAAGGGAACGTATGGATATTCTATAAATCATGAGAGGACACATTTGTCAGCCTATGTTACTATACTCAGCAAAACTTTTAATCAGAATTTATGGAGAAAGAAAGACATTCCACAATGAAACCACATTCATATTATATCTATCTACAAATCCAATTCAATGGAGGGCACTATAATATATATTCTCACAGGAAAAAGTTAACCACCCCTAAGAAAATGCACAGAATAAATAATCTCAGAGAAGCAAATCAAAAAGGAGGGGAAAACCCACACCATTAAAAAATTAATGGAAAATGACGAATACAGCTTATTGATAACTCAAAATCAATGGTCTCAAGTCTCCAATAAAAAGACAAGTAACACAATGGATGCAAAAAGTAGGACCAATGCTTCTGCTGCCTCAAAGAAATATACCTTAATATCTGGGGCACACTTCAGCTCAAGATAAAAGAATAGAAAATGAAATTCCAAGCAAATGGACCTAATAAGTAAGTCAGTGTAGCCATTTAATATCTGACAAGACATAATATCAAATGAAAACAAGTTTGAAGAGATAGGTAAGGACACTATATATCAGACACAAGAGCACCCAAGTTCATAAAAGGAAGAGTATTACAGCTAAAACGACATATTGAGCACAGTAATAATAGTAGGTGACTTCAATACCCAACTCTTGCCAATAGATAGGTCATATCCACAAAACTTAAACAGAGAAATGTTGCAAATAAATGACATCATATGCTAAAAGGACCTAACAGATATTTACAGAGCATTTAAATCAAACATTGTTGCATGATTTCTAATTGGTCTAATAAAAACTCAGAGTCAATTATTGAAGTAATGGCTAAAAGATCAGAGAAAGGAGAAAGTCACAGTCAATTCTTACCTTGCTAACTCCTCAGCAGAAAAGGGGATGAGCTCCTGACTACTCCAACTTTATATTCGTCTCTCCCCACAAGAATAACACTTCATGTCTGCCTGTACAGACCTCCAGTTCTCTATGGTTAGCTAGTGGCTAGCTCTGCCCTCCCATCATCAGGCAAGTTTTATTTGTTAGAGTACAAACAAAATATCACCATTAAACATAAAAGAATATACTTTTATCTCAGCACCTCATGAAACTCTTTTCAAAACCAACCACATACTTAGATACAAAACAACTCTCAACAATATGAGAAAGTTGAAACAATACCCTGCATCCCTTCTATCTCCCATGGTTTAAAGCTGGATATCAACAACAGAAATAGCTGAAAGCTTACAAACTAATGGAAACTGAACAACTTACTATAAAATATAAAATGAGTAAAGAAAAAAATTTAGAAAGAAATTAAAAGCTTTCTAGAATTGAATGAAAATGAAAGCAGGACATACCTAAATTTATGGAGAGCAGTGTAGCTGGCTCAAGAGGCAACAAAGTGCCTACATAAAGAAATTAGAGAATCTCATAATACTTAATGCTACACCAAAAGCTCTAGAAAAAAATGAAAAAAATAACATCCCAAGCAGTAAGTGCCAAGAGATAAACAAACTCATAGCTGAAATCAATAAAATACAAAGAGACAAAAAAAAAACATGAAGAAAAATGAAACAAATTGTTCTTTGAGAAAATCAATATTGACAGACTTTAGCCAAATTAAGCAAACGGCAGAGAAAGAAGATCTAAATTGACAAAATTAGAGAAAAAAGGAGACAGCAATAGATGAGGAGGAAATTCAGAGATGCTTGAGACATACTTTTAAAAAACCTGTACTGGGACTGAAAAAGCATGGGATAAAACCGGACTCTCTGAACATGGCGGAAAATGAGGGCTGCTGAGAAGCCAAGGACAATGGCACTGGGTTTTGATCCTACTGCATGTACTGGGTTTGTGAGAACCTAGCCTGTTTGGATGCTCACCTTCCTAGACCTGGATGAATGGGGAGGACCTTGGACTTCCCAGAGGTCAGGGAACCCTGACTGCTCTTAGGACTGCAGAGGGAGGGGAAGGGGAGTGTGGGTGGGAAGAGGGGAGAGGAGGAGGGAAAAGGGAGGCAGGAAGGAGGCAGAAAATTTTAATTAAAAAAAAACCTGTACTCCACAAAAATAAAGAAAATCTAAAAGAAATATATATATATATATCCTATCAAATTTAAATCTAAATCAGATAATTAATTTAAGCAAACCTATAACACCTAATAAAATAGAAACAGTAATTAAAAATCCCCCAACATAAAAAGCCCAGGGCCAGAGGGCTTTAGTATAGAAAGTCCTTTCTATACTAAAGATCTGACAGATTTTCAAAGAAAAGTTAATGTCAATACTCCTCGTGTTATTCTACAAAATAAAAGTAGAATATTGCTCAATTTGTTTTACAAGGCCACAGTTGCCAAAATTTCTAAATCATATAAATAGTCAACAAAGAGAATTATAGACCAATTTCTCTTAAATATATATGCAAAGGTTTCTAATAAAATACTGATGACCAAATCCAATAACACATCCAAATGATCATCCAACACAATCATGTAAGCCTTATTGCTGTGATGCAGAGATAGTTTAATACACATAAGTTGGTAAATTTAATCTGCCATATAAACACACTGAAAGACAAAAATCACAAGGATATGTAGGTAGATTCAAGAAATGCCTATGGCAAAAATGAAACACCTTGTCATGATAAAAGTCTTGGAGAAATTAAGGATCAAGGGATGTAACTAAACATGATAGAGGGCATTTACAGCAAGTACATAGCCAACATCAACTTAAATGGAGAGAAACTAACATAATTCCACTGTCTCCACACCTGTTCAATACAGAGTATCATCTTAGCTAGAGAATACAGCAACTGAAAGAGAGGAAGTGAACACAAATAGGAAGGAAGCAGGCAAAGGCTCTTTATTACAGATGATATGATTGTGCGCATAAGACCCCTTAAAATTCCACAGGGAATTCTTATGACTGATAAACACTCTCAACAAAGTAGTTGGATACAAAATTGGTATATAAAAATCACTAGACCTCCTCTATACAAACGGAAAACTTTTTGAGAACTTTTCCTAATAGCATCAAATGATATAAATATAATCTTGGGTTAATGCTAACCAAGCAAGTGAAAGAGTTGTATGATAATCTATAAGAGAAGGTTTACTTAAAGTGAGGCTGCAGTTGACCTGGAAGTTTGGTTTTTCATTAGATATAAACAGTAAAGTTTTTAGAAACCTGGCATTTACTTATAGTCAAACGAAATTGAACGGAGTGGTGGGTGTGTGAGGTGTAGGTGTGGAGCTATGATGATGCCTGCATAGTAAAACTGCAGTTATAAAATCCGGCAGGGCCCTGTTGGTGTGCCATGGATAGTGAAAATTACTGTGCTCATGTTTGAGCTCTTCCACAGTAAATATGTTTAAAAAAAAATAAAGTCCATTCATCAAGCTGGTTTCTGCCCACGAGTTTCGCATTTGTAATCAGGTTCTGGTTTCTGCTTCCCTGTGGGCCTAGGATGACCCACTGCCTCAGCGCCCAAGGGCTCCTTCTCTATTAGACTGCTATTTCAAGCAGGCTTTTCTATTTTGCTTCTCCCTCTAAGGCAGAAAAAACTTACCTTGTCTAACTTAACTTACCCTAGCAACTTCCTCTCATTTTAACAAGAGCCTTTAGCACTCCCAAGGCATAGAAAGCAGTTCTGAACAACCTATCATCTTTAACAACAGCCTCCTCTCCTCCCAGCTGCCCCTTTGTTCTTGGAAGGCTTTCCTCCACTTATAGCCACATTAAAGCCTTTGTCTCTGCTTTTGTCCCCCTTCCTGTTCTTGGGTTGTGAGCCCATCCAATAATAGAAACACCTGACATTACTCTGAGACAAGGGTAGTGGTTAAAAAGACTCTGCTATGGTTTTACCATTTGAATAAATAATCGGGCACCTGCAATATGCTCTACCAAGCTAACCTCAGTTCATTTTTCATAAGAATTGGTGACATCATATATCTCTTTCTTGATTTCAAGCACTTCCTATCTCTTTTTATTACACTATACTCACTCCCACCTCTCCGGTATTTTTCAGACAGACACTCTTCATGAAGCCTGGCTTCACCTTGAACCTACCATACTTCCACATCAATCTCCTGAGCAGAACACTATACTTACTTCCATATATATTTTCATAGGGTGGATTAGCAAGAACTCTTCCTGTTAATCCCACTGGTTGAGAATAAGACCGCTAGCACAGTTTAAAGCCAAATTTGAAGCAAGCTTTGATTAGATACTGGCCAGGTCCATCTCTGGTTTCCCAGATAAATAGCTCCAAGTCACATTTTTTTCAGGGGCTAAAAGGCAGAACCCCAAATTCACTACATTGCTCATGAGGTCCAATCAGAGGCAAACATACGTCCTCACAGGTGATCAAACACATTTACTGCAGATGGGTGAAACAAACTTGTTTAGGGTAGTGAAAACATGTGACTTGTTATCTCCCATAAACAATGGCCTGTAGCCTTTCAGGAACTCCCTGTCTTTGGGCAAGAGGTTTGCAAATCAGAGGCATTTTTGTTTTATGAGTGTTATGGTAAAAATAAAATGACACTGTTCCTCAAGTGGTCCGCTTGCTACAAGGGCAGCAGATCCCATGCAGGGAGTTGTGTGATGGGTGAGAGAATGAGGACAGATGGGCACGCCATGAAGAGTGAAGTTGGATATTTATTTAGTGGGTTATGGAAGGGAAGGAGAAAGGGGAAAGGAAGGGAGGGAGAAGAGAGATGAGGAGAAAGAGAGGGGGGGAGGAGAGGAGTCATGGCAGCAACTACCTCTCTGGGAGATAGACAGAAAGGGAAGGGACTCAGGCTGAAAGCAGAAGAAAGATCTGCTTGCCTCAGTGGTTGGGGGAGGGAGTGGGCAGTGCTCGTCTCTTAAAGGGGCAGGACAGATCATTACATTCCTATCTCTTTTTTTTTTTATAATAAAAAGGTGGGAAGTTAGGCACAACAAGTTAAAGGAATTGAGACTGGATTCTCAAGACTTCTTCCTGCTTATTTGTAGGCATCATATTTGGGGGAACATGAGAAGGCTGGGTGCTGGTCACATTCTGGCATAGTTGGTCTCTTTGCTCCTGTCCAGAAATGTCTGGTGTCTCTTACACCTTTTTAAGATATTGGCAGGAAAGAGGACAAAGTTAAGTTTAGGGAAAAAATTTAGGACCAGGGAATTGAGAAGACTGTTTAAGGTGGATCCTTTAAATTTGGCTCCCTAGAATACACAAGAATTTTGGGGGTATATAAAAACAGAAGTTTTAGACATATACATTATATAAACAGTAGCATATTTATGTCATAATGACTGTGACAGAGAGTTTTGCAAAATAAGAAGTATTTTTAAGACTGTGAAAGGCATCATGAGAGAGAAATTTGATTAACTGGTATTTGTATTTTACTGATTTTTTTTGGTGAGGTTGTCCTTTTAAACTAAGAAAACCTCTGAGCTGTCAAACTGTACCAGAGATCTCTGAGAAGCATAAAATTTTACTTGAGTTATTGATTTAAAAACGACAAAGAACTTACTTGGTTGGCACCTAGAGCTAATCCTCAGCGTCCTTCATGGTTGCTGAGGGTTATATTTTTCTTTTGCTGTTTAGCACAGGGTCTGGCAGGCTCCAGAAGATCCTGTAAGCTAAGAAATCTGTAGGAAGACAAGCCTACCTTGACCTGAGCAGCTAGGGTGTTGATTCCAGCAATTCTGTCCTCATCTGGTGATCTTCAGTTTAGGTGAAAGGCAGTTTTGTCCAGTGGTCAGCACTTGGCAGTTGAAGCAAATTATGGATGGATGTTGTTCTGTGCCCATCTATTTTCTGTCTTCCTGGGAGGAAGTAGAGTGCTGCTGCTAGGAACCAACCTGTCTCTTTTTGTTATGAAAAGTTTTTAATAATTAAATATTTTAATGCCATATTCCCAGATCTCTGAGCAGTTGAGGGCTGTTTACTAGGTATAGATGAGTTATAACTACAGTATAGAATCTGCCTGGACAGCTGGGTCTGAGCTTGACTGTACTGGCTCTCAACAGGTAAGATTTATACTCATGAAAAGAGAGAAAGAAGAAAAAACTGCTGTTAGCAGCAGAACTAAAAATATTAGAGAAAAACTTAATAAATTTTAAATCAGGCTTGCTTTATATATAGAGTAATTTTTGTAAAAGACTTAAAAATACATATCAATTTAAAACATGAGACTTATTGTTTTGTAGTCTGAAATGAGATACAATGAATAGACAATTATAACATTTAATGATAAACAGGTGTATTTAAGTAACATGTATGCACACACACACATACATACACACACACAAACTCTGAACAGGAATTGGGCAAAATGGATGCTCTTGGTGGGTCCTACCCTACCAAAGGCATGCCACTATGGAAAACACACATGTAATAGAGTTAGAACCCAGAAATTGGGCAGTAAAGATGGCAGAACTTGATCACTTGACCTGACTCTTACTTAAGAAGGTGGTTGAAGTCACCTGACCTCAGTTAAGTTGGTGGTAAGGTCACCTGACCTCAGTAAAAATGGCGGTGGTCATGTGTTGTATGGAAAAACCACTTTTTGTGAGCCACAGAAATTTTAACAAGGGAGACCTAGAGGCATGATCTGCCCTGTTGCCAAGCTGATGCACCACAAGCCATGGTGGGGAGCAAAGGCTGGAATTGAAAACAACCACCTCATGGGTCCAACAAATCTTGTCAGTTTTACCAGAGGGTGGCTGATAGTTTGAGGGTTCATACCATAGCTGAAAATGTGAAAACCTGCAAAATCGCCACAAGGCCTATAGAGAAGAGCATCCTCTTGTTGTAATAGGAGCGGCAGGGCTGCGTCCCCGGCACCCGGCCACCCACACGGCTAGCTTATGCCCTGAAATAATTACACTGAAACTGTATTCTTTTAAACACTGCCTGGCCCATTAGTTTCAGTTTCTTATTGGCTATCTCTTACATATCAATCTAACCCATTTCTAACAATCTGTGTAGCTCCACAAGCTGGCTTACCAGGAAAGATCTTAACCTGTTTCTGTCTGAAGTGGGAGAATCATGGTGACTGCCTTGACTCAGCTTCTTTCTCCCAGAATTCTGTTCTGTTTACTCCGCCTACCTGATTTTATGTCCTATTAAAGGGCCAAGGCAGTCTCTTTATTTAACCAATGAAATTAACACAAGCCAGAAGACTCTCCCCTATCATGCTCTCTCTATAGGTGGGGTTTGAAATGGTAGTGACTTACTGCAAAGCCTATAGAAAGACATCTCTTCTCTACATGCAGAGTGTAAAAGCCTGATTGGCTCCAGTTCAGGTGACTCAGAAGCCAGAGGCTAAAGGCTGCTCCCAGTGGTCTCTCACAGTGGGGAACACTTACGAGTGGTCCAAAAGAAGAGAAGAGAAGAGAAAAAAAGAAGAAAAAAGAAAAGGAAAGAAAGGAGAAAAGAATATGAGGGACCCTGGGCCCCCAAATCGAATGCACTGTACAGCTTATGTAGTACTAGCATGGGAGGACTGACCCTGGGTCATTCAGTGATATTTTTAGCTATGGAAAGCAGCCAGAGATGAATGTCAGCAAAGGGCTCAACTTTAGCCCTGAAGGCTGAGGTTGACTGACTAAAAGGAAAAAAACTCACCACTGAAGCTGCTGGTGTGTATAGAGGTCAGTGTTCAGGCAGATAAAATGCAGAGCTGTTGTAAAGAAACCTGGTTCCAGAGCCCAGGGTTCCATGTGTCCTCAGCTGACCCACTCACTGGCTGGAGGGAACATGGAGAGGCTGGCCAAGTCACAAGCACCAATGTTATGGTAAAAATAAAATGGTGCCATTCCCTGAGTGGTTGCAGTGGCCCACGAGGGACAGCGGACCCCAGGTTGGGAGCTACTCAGAGGGTAAGAGACAGAGACCTATCCCACAAGGAGCCGCAGCAGGTAAGATACAGACAGATAGGCATGCCATGCAGAAAGTGGATGGATATTTATTTAGTGAGTTATGGAGGGGAAAGGAAAAGGGGGGAAGAGGAGAGGAGAGCAGAGAAGTGGGGGAGGAGCCATAGCTGAACCTACCCCTTCGGGAGAGAGAAAGGAAGAGAGGTACTCAGGCTGGAAGTGGAAGATCAGATTGCCTTGGTGAACAGGGGAGGGAGTGGATGGGGATTGTCTCTTAAAGGGACAGGAAAGACCATTACAATGGTTCTCTTATGCATAGAAATTAAAAAAAAGTCACTTTGGCTCTCATATTACTTTTGTACAGATACATAATCTGGTTAATGTTGCAAATGATTGCATATCAAATGCCTCTTGTATACACTTTTTTTTTGTTTTTTTTTTGTTTTTTTTTAATTTATTTATTTATTAAGGATTTCTGCCTCCTCCCCGCAACCGCCTCCCATTTCCCTCCCCCTCCCCCGATCAAGTCACCCTCCCTCATCTGCTCGAAGAGCAATCAGGGTTCCCTGCCCTGTGGGAAACCCAAGGACCGCCCACCTCTATCCAGGTCTCCTAAGGTGAGCATCCAAACTGCCTAGGCTCCCCCAAAGCCAGTACGTGCAGTAGGATCAAAAACCCTCTGCGATTGTTCTTGAGTTCTCAGTATTCCTCATTGTCTTCTATGTTCAGCCAGTCCGGATTTATCCCATGCTTTTTCAGACCCAGGCCAGCTGGCCTTGGTGAGTTCCCGATAGAACATCCCCATTGTCTCAGTGTGTGGGTGTTCTTGTATACACTTTTAAAGTCACATGCTTCTAGGTGAGCTAGCCCACTAGAGCCCATAACTTCCTTTGAAGTGTCAAACTAAAGCTCAGAGGGAACATTTACCTGAGTAGAACAACCTGGTAGTAACTGACACCAGTAGCAATGCTCCCCCAGATATCAGAGTGAGTTTTGTATGAATGGATTCACAGGCCAACTGGCAGCATCCAAGAGAGAATTCTGAGGTCTGAAGAGTTGAAGGCAAGATGTGCATGAGAAAGCCACTTGTTTCTCCTTCCTGTCATCAACAATGTGCAAGGACAACTAGAATTGGAACTCAGGTCTGCATTTTTTGACTTGGCCTAATTTAGCAAATGGAAAGCTTCTTAAAGCTACAACCACAAAGAGCAACTATGAGTATCTCACACTTTTACGGTATCTTTATGCCACCCTGGCTGCCATAGCAGTTTTTAAATCTGGCGCAAACTGAATACCCACTTGTCTTGAAAGCTAATCAACTTATTTATAAACCACAGGGCCGTTGGGCAGCCTGGATGTAACTGGCGGATTCTTATGCTACACTTGGCTATGGTGCAGGAAAACTCTCAGACAGAAGCAGCATTGATAGTTGTAGTTTAAATGCAGAAATAAGATGTGGGTGGGGTATGTAAGAGCCCATGGTGAGCAAAACCAGTACTGCTGGATACATGAGCCTTGTACATCCCTCATCTACACATTTCTGATATAATTTGATGGCCTTTGAGGGTGAATGGGGATGCAGAGGCCAGGTTTTTTCCTGTCCTGATTTGCAATGCTTCCATGCAAATAACATGAGCTTGCTCATCAGGTTGCTTTGGGACATGATTCTTCATCAACCAAGTATGAAGGATCATTCTGAGCTAAGCATAGAAGATCAAAAACAGCACTCTGAAGATAGAGGAAGGATCAAGAGTTCAAGGTCATCTTTGGCTACATAGAAATTTTGTGGATGCCTATGTTCCTTCCTTGGCTTTCCTGTAATAATTGAATGTTACTTGGAAACATAAGCCCAATAAAACTCCCTCTCCTTTTAAAAAATAAGTATATGGAAAGATCTTCCATTCTTATGGATTGGTAGGATTAATATAGAGAACATGTTCAATGCTGCTCTAGTCATAATAGCCAGAAAAAGGAAAGACTAGATGCCCATCAAGAGGTGAATGGTTAAAGGAAATAAATAAAATGTGTTATAGTTACACAATGGTATATTCCTTAGCTATCAAAAGATTAAATTATAGCTGAGCAATGATGATTTACACCTTTAATCCCAGCACTTGGGAGACAGAGGCAGTTAGATCTCTGGGTTCAAGGCTAGCTTCGTTTACATAGTGCATTTCAGGACAGTCAGTACTATACAAGAAACCATGTCTTAAAAAAATTGAAAGTAAATGGTTGAAGCTAGAAAAAAATCATCCTAAGTGATGCACCCTAAATGCAAAATGCAAACATGGTACATAGTCTCTCGTATGTGAATGTTTGCTGTTAAGTCTTCAATAAGCAGGCTCCCGTTCAAATATCCACAGAGGTCAGGTATAGCATAAGGGACTAGGGAAGAGTGTTGGATCACCCTAGGAAGCAGAAATAGACTAGATAGTTATGGAGGGAGGGATTGGAATGGGTTGATCCAACTGCAGGGGTAATATGGAAGCCACAAGGAATATAAGGAGACAAATTAAACTAAGGGCCATCTGAGAGTTTGTGTGGAAATCTAATACAGTAGAAACTTCCTAAACCATAGGTGATCTTAATGGAATTACAAAATAATGAGCGAGATGGAGCCCCACCGGGACATGGGTTGTCCTCAAATAAAACATTCACCTACAGGAAATGGTGTACATATTGAAGGGTTGTTGGTGCCATGGGAACCTCCAAACAACCCAGGCTATTGCTAAGGCTATCAGTTCCTCTCAATAAACTAATGGTAAAGCCTATTGCTGAAGTCAACACCTAGATAACTCATTAAACATAGAGAAATTGAGCTGATGCTTACTTAGAACCTTGACCCCTACTGAGCGTTCATGGTACTGGAGGAGATTTTCCATGCTGCCAAAAAAGAAAGGTAAATACCAATCTATCTACAAATCCTTCAGTCTACAAAGGTGGTGACTTTCCTGTAAGATGTGCTAATGCAGGAGTGACACAATCTAATTGGCTTTAAGGCTCACTCCATGACATGGAACCCACCCCAGTACTGATTGAATTGGCCAAAACCCAAGACCAGATAGGTGAGGGACCTAGGAGAAAACCAAATACTGCCATTCTCCTCAATGAACATAGCAATAAATGGACTCTTAGTAACATTCTGCTACACTCATAGAGCAGCGCCTTGAACAACCATCATTAAAGCTTCCTCCTGTGGTAGATGTGAACAAATACAGAGACCCACAGTCAGACAATACGCAGAGTGAGAGACCTTGTAACTTTCAGTTCTAAAGGTCAAATCCCTCATTATAGGGGACAGGGAGCTCCATAAAGGAAGAGGCAGAAAGATTGTAAGAGCCTAAGGGGATGAAAGACAGTAAGGAAGAAGGTCTCATGAGCACAACAGAACAGATCTGCATAGGAGCTCATCCAGGCTGTGGCAGCACCAAAGCCTGCGCTAGTCTAAAGTCCCAGCACTCAGAGGCATAGAGGACACAAACCAAAGCAAAATCCAGTTCATAATTGCTCAAATATGACAAATTAGTTTTCTCCAGTGGAATTTAACTGAGCATACAAACTACTCTTAAGACCGGCCTATGCCAAGCAGCAGGTGAACAACACAAATAAACTCAATGGCAGTTTTTAGAGATTTTTGTCTCATAATTCTTCCACAGGGATTTTCTGTTTGTTTGTTTATTATAATTCAGGTCCTTGTATATCTATTATGGTTTCCTGTTTTGTGTGTTTATGGGAGTTTTGTTTGTGAATGTAGTTTCCCTGAGTCTATGTGTACTCTTTAAACTATTCCTTTGGTTCTTTTGCATTTATGTTTTTCTCTGTGTAGCCCTGTCTATCCTGGAACTCACCCTGTAGATCAAGCTGGCTTCCAAAGCAGTGATTCACCTGCCTCTATCTCCTGAGTGCCAGAATTAAAAGTATGTGCCACTACTGCGTGGCTTAAAATACCAAATTTTAAAAATAAATTTAACCTTGTTTTCTCAGACTAAAACAAGAGAACTACAAAGATGGCCAGAGTCCATCTGTGGACGTACTATATACTTCAAGTCCAAGGAAAAGAGAGATGCTGAGGAGAAACAGCAGACAGGTCTGTGGGTAGATCAGTATACAGCAGGGAGGATCACAACATCAGGCAAAAGGTCAGCCATATACTTCTAAACACAAAGGCCAGAGCAAATTCCACACGCCCATAAACAGAATTGAGAGAGATGGGATGAGAGAGATGAGACCTGTGGATGACTGAGCTATAAAAGAGAGTTGTTACTTCCTCTCTGAAGACCAGTAATGTGCAAGGAGAGAAGGCCACAGGATAAGAAAGCTTTAGTGCTTAAAAGGTTTGGCCTAGAGTATGCATGTTGGTTTCAGATGTAAGCTCAGCGCAACATTGATTTACTCTAGAATACGTGAAATCTGTTTTCTATTCCTTCACATAGTCCCATATCACAAATTTAGATGGGTGATGAACATCCACATGTTGGTATATTTCAAATATCCTTATCTTCAATAATCAATTGTCTGAAATGCTACTGTTAGCATTTGTATTTTCATTTGTTCAATATGTCAGTCACAGTTAAGAGTTATTGCCCCGACTGCTAGCACTGTTAATGGTACCATTAAAGAACCAGTTATTTCCAGACTGTATTCTAATGTCTAGAATCAAGCTAAAGTGGCCACTTACTGAACTGTGTTTGGCTATATCACTTACATTCCCTGGACCTTCTATTTATCTGAGTGTGAAGTAATTAAACGCATTCAGTTAAAGCACTGTTCATCTAAATTCAGTAAGCATGTATTTCGGTTACAGAGATCTCAGCTATTTTATAAAAAAAGTTCTGACTTTACAGAATGTAAAGCATGTCAAAGAGGTAAAGTGACTTTTCTAAAACACAGATTTTTCTACTTGTGACAACGTGTTTGTGGAATGCGGGCATCTCCTTGTGACAGTCTGTAGAATATGGGCATCTACGTTCTCCATTTGACACTGTGTCTCTACACTGTCTTCTAAGACTATTGAAAGAATGAGTATCAGTTTGCTTTCTGGGATTCTAGGCTGATTTCTACAAGCCATAGAAATCACCTTCCTTCTTATTCTGATTCACAGTTTTACTGGGAAAATGTTCGAGTTCTAGCACATCGAATATCCAGAGTTTTAACTTTTCTGGGTAGTCTCTAGAAGCTACAACTTGTAAATGCAAAGTAATCGAAATTAGTTGTATATATATGAAATTGTAGATCTCTTAGACAAATATGCTGAGATTCACAATAAAGAGTCTCATTCAACTTACTGTTGACAGTTCAGGTTAGATGCAGAACTTTTATGCTGTTGCTGTCTGCCTTATAGGAAACAGATTATTGCAAAGTTACTGACCTTCCTGCTAATTTTTGTGCCTGTTTTGTCATCATGGTAGTGGCAGGCAGATACTACTAGATGTGTGGGAACCCCTCCCTACCCTTTTAATGAAGAATTAAGTGGGAATGGAGAATAAAGTGACATATTATTACTATTCAGAAAACGGTAAAAAAAAATGTCAGTTAGAGAAGGCTCTTTGAAAGAGGGTAAGAAAGCCATGAAAGACTGAGAATCCTGTTGTCTCTTCTTGAGGGCAGAGATGTGAGCCACTTTGCTTTTTGTATAAAAACCATTGACCATAATTGACTTACTTTGGCTCAAACTTGATCAATTTTTGGAGAAATCCAGCTTACATTGAAATATATTATCTCTGGCAGTGCAAATAGTTCATGGGGGTTGAGTTTATTTTTATCTTGCAAAATACTGCTTTACATATGTAAATGAAATTTAGGTGGAGAAAATTATAATGCAAGTTCTTGTAAAGATATGTAAAGCTTTTAATCCAACACATTATTTTGGAAATAAAAGAATGCTTCCTCCTGTGTGCTTTATTGTTTGCTCAAATTATATATGCCTTATACAAATACCATGCATAAGATCACAAAGGCAAAACACAGTCTAGAAACTCATTTCTTACAGAATATTTTTTAATAAAAACTCAATTTTTTTACATTCTTTGGCATGTAATAAACTGTTTCTGTAACAGAAATCTAGCATCTGGTTTTCATCTCTACTGCCCTTTAGTGGTAGTGTCTAGTTCTTTGTAACTATGTACAGCCTTTGAAATTCCTACAGCTTCTCTTTACTTAATGAACATTAGAATCGCTTGCAATCTCCAAGTTTTTTGTATGTCTTTTTTTTAAAATGTCATACCCAGTTGCAGTAACTCTTAAGAGCTTTCTCATCTGTATCTTATTGCAAAGAGGGTATAGATCTCTAAGCTTACCGGAAAAGATTTGGGGAGAGTTAGTAATTACAGCTAAATGGTCTAGTAGTATCATTGATCACTATTTGAGAATAAGTTCACCTGTAGAGAAAGTTTATTCCCTTCAGGGAAAAACAATGGTGTCTAAATACATTCAGAAAAGTAACAAAGTTGTGTCCATGTGAATATACTTACACATATATACAGAAAAATCATTAGGCTTTTATCTGAAGCAAAGGTTATGCCTGTTGGTTAAATGTGTGAATCACTATATTGAGTAACTGATGAAAAGTCTCCCTGATGAAACTGGTCCTGCATTCCTGTTAAGTTAGCTTGATGCTTTGGAAATTCCTTGTATGGTTCAGCAGGTCGATTATATTTATAGCTAGAAAATTAACACCATTGGGAACTAGAGAAAGCATGCAGCATTGGGTGTGCTTGAAAGTGACTAAGGCAATACTGTAAATATAAAAAGTGAATATGGATGACAGTTATTTATTTGTGTGTAGCACTGTTGTTTTTCTCTGACTTAATTGATCCTAACCCAAATTTAAAAAAAAAAAAGGATTTTTGAGACTTACCTTATGTGTATGGACATTTTGTTTGTAATGTATTGCATTTGTAACATATGTGTGCAATGCCTGCAGAGGGCAGTGGAATTTATTGTATCTCCTGGAAATAGAATTATCAATGGTTGTGGGCTGCCATGTGGTTGCTGAGAATTAAACCCATTACCTCTGAAAGAGCAGTCAGTGCTATTGACCAATTAACCATCTCTCTGTCCCCTCACCCACATTTTGCCAGTTTTCACTTGGCTCATTATAAAATCGTACAGAGGAATACTGTCTTAATCCGGTTCAACATCTCCGAAATCACTGAAATAAGTTGTCAATCATCTCTTCTCATGACTCTGAATAAAATAATAGGTAAGCTTTCCCACGATTAATTATTCCAAAAACTAGAAAGCACTCCTTACAAGTTTTTTTTTTCCATAGAGAAGTGAACTAATTTTGCTTCTGATATAAATAGCCTTCACAGGATCCCATTGAGAATTCCTGAGCTTCATGGAGTGCTGAGCTTTAAAAGTGTATTCCATTAAACTCAAGAGTAGTACTCTCAGCAACCTGATGTGACAATGCTGGGCTTCATTTGAGGTTGGCTCTGACTCAAGGAGAATCTGGCTTCTGTAGACATAAAATGATCATTTCTAACATGAGAATCACACCCTGTGTGAGGGGATCATGACATGACAGTAAGAGTTTTATCTCTATAGTGTAGATAATGACGCCAGGATTGGCTGTTATTCAGTGTAGGACTCTGACAGAGGAGAATCCATTATGTAATGCTGCCTAATGGAAGTGGACTTATTTTCTCACATTAATGTGCACTTGCTCAGCAATTATCTAAGCCTCCTAGCTGTTAGGTAACAGTGTCAGAAAAGTTACATTTGAGTTGAGTTTAGAAAAACCTAAAGCAGTTTTCTACTTTTGTTCCATTTTCTTTTTTTTTTTTTTATTGAGAAAAGGAAAAAAAGTATCCGCTTCCTCCCAGCCTCCCCTTTCCCTCCCTCTCCTCCCACCCCTCTCCCCCTCCCCCAAACTCCTCTCCCCCTCCCTCTCCAGTCCATAGAGCAGTCAGGTTTCCCTGCCCTGTGGAAAGTCCAAGGTCCGCCCCACTCCGTCCATGTCTAGGAAGGTGAATAACCAGACTGGCTAGGCTCCCACAAAGCCAGAACATGAAGTAGGATCAAAACCCCGTGCCAATGTCCTTGGCTTCTCATCAGCCCTCATTGTTCGCCATGTTCAGAGAGTCCGGTTTTATCCCATGCTTTTTCAGTCACAGTCCAGGTGGCCTTGGTGACCTCCCACTAGATTAGCCCTCTTGTCTCAGTGGGTGGGTGCGCCCCTCGTGGTCCTGACTTCCTTGCTCATGTTCTCCCTCCTTCTGCTCCTCATTGGGACCTTGGGAGCTCAGACCAGTGCTCCAGTGTGGGTCCCTGTCCCCATCTCCATCCATCACCAGATGAAGGTTCTATGTTGATATGCAAGATATTCGTCAGTATTGCTGTAGGATAGGGTCATTTCAGGTTCCCTATCCCCAGCTGCCCAAGGGACTAACAGGGGACATCACCATGGGTTCCTGGGAGCTCCTCTAGGGTCAAGTCTCTTGCCAACCCTAAAGTGGCTCCCTTAACTACGAATTGTGGTTCCGTGCTCCCCTGCCCAACCTTCCTTTATCCCAATCCTCCTGTTTCCCCAAGTCCCCCCCTCCTTCCCTTCTAACTTTTCTCTCCCCATCTCCCCTTACCCTCATCCCACCCCACCCCCAAGATCCCAATTTTCTCCCCAGCAATTTTGTCTACTTCCCATAGCCAAGAGGATAACTATATGTTTTTCCTTGGGTTCACCTTCTTATTTAGTTTCTTTAGGTTCACCTATTGCAGATTCCGTGACCCTTATTTATGGCTAGAAACAAATTATGAGTGAGTACATCCCATGTCCATCTTTTTGGGTCTGGGATACCTCACTCAGGATAGTGTTTTCTATTTCCATCCATTTGCATGCAAAATTCGAGAAGTCATTGTTTTTTACCGCAGCGTAGTACTCTAGTGTGTATATATTCCATACTTTCTTCATCCATTCTTCCATTGAAGGGCAACTAGGTTGTTTCCAGGTTCTGGCTATTACAAATAATACTGCTATGAACATAGTTGAACAAATTCTCTTGTCATATGATAGGGCATCTCTTGGGTATATTCCCAGGAGTGGTATTGCTGGGTCCAGGGGTAGGTTGATCCCGAATTTCCTGAGAAACCAAAACACTGACTTCCACAGTGGTTGCACAAGATGGCATTCCCACCAGCAATGGATGAGGGTACCCCTTCCTCCACAGTCTCTCCAGCAAAGGCTATCCTTGGTGTTTTTGACTTTAGCCATTCTGGAAGGTGTAAGATGATATCTCAAAGTTGTTTTGATTTGCATTTCCCTGATTGCTAAGGAAGTTGAGCACGACCTTAAGTGTCTTTTGGCTATTTGAACTTCTTCTGTTGAGAATTCTCTGTTCAGTTCAGTGCCCCATTTTTTAATTGGGTTAATTAGCATTTTAAAGTCTAGTTTCTTGAGTTCTCTATATATTTTGGAGATCAGACCTTTGTCTGTTGCGGGGTTGGTGAAGATCTTCTCCCAGTCAGTAGATTGCCTTTGTGTCTTAGTGACAGTGTCCTTTGCTTTACAGAAGCTTCTCAATTTTAGTAGGTCCCATTTATTCAATGTTGCCCTTAATGTCTGTGCTTCTGGGGTTATACATAGGAAGCGATCTCCTGTGCCCTTCTGTTGTAGGGTATTTCCCACTTTCTCTTCTATCAGGTTCAGTGTGTTCGGGCTGATATTGAGGTCTTTAATCCATTTGGACTTGAGTTTTGTGCACGTTTTGTTCCATTTTCAAATCAATCTTCAGCATCCTCCTTCAATAAAAGTTTTTTTTTTCACTCATCAGAAATTACTTACAACTTCAATCTTCACAGTTGCCTATTTGGATTCCTTAGACTTGGTCTCATTTGCTCTGTCTTTCAAGTTTCCATCACTGTATGACTCTTTCCTTCTTTCTTGGAGATTTTAGATTTCACCTACACTCTTATCTCTGTTACTGTAATTATGTTTAACAAATTCCTAATCTTTCTCTGTTTCCTTATTCGGAGCGGAGATTGCTGGAGTATATAGCAGGTTCCAGAATATCTTTTTGTCTTGTACCTGATTTATTTCCCACATGCAATTAAATGAAAATGTATGTAGTCCTCTCTACTCCATCTTCATCATTCTATGGATCTTAATATTTTTTTTTAAATTCATACATTTTATTTTGATAGTACTCTTTCCCTTCTCCTAGCTTCTGCCTCTTCTTCTCCTCCTCTTTATCCACCCAACTTAATGTTCTTTCTTTCTCTCAAAAAACTCCAAACTAAAAATTACAACCTCCAAACAAAACAAAACCAAACAAACAAAACCCAATGAGACAAAAACATAACAAACCAAACGGAAAGCACATAAAAACACATGGAGCCCCATTTTATGTTGGTTAATTACTGCGGGCATGGGCCTGCCCATGGGTATAGTTGCCATTTTCAGTATCATTCTATTGAAGAAAACTCATGTTCCCTTTACTATTACATATCAAAATTGCAAATAGCTTTTGCTTAGGGGAGGTATTTTGTGTCTGCTTCCCTTTCTCAGTGGTGGGATTTTTCTGGCTTGAACCTGTGCAGCTCTTATGTATCTATCACAGTCTCTGTGAGTTTGTATGTGATCCAGCCCTGTTGTATCTGGAAGATGTTCTCTCTTTAGAGGTATTCACTGCTTCTGCCCCTCTTCCACACAGTTCCCTGAGCCTTGAGTGTTGTACAGAGAGGCTCCTTGTTCTTCCCGGCCATCCAGCTAGCTTAGCCCCAAAATAACTACACAGAAATTGTATTCATTAAAACACTGCTTGGCCCATTAGCTCTAGTTTCTTATTGGAAAATTCTTAAAATCCATTTCTATTAATCTGTATATCACCATGTGGCAGTGGCTTACTGGGAAAGATTCTAACTGGTGTCTGTCTCAGGTGGAGAATACATAGTTTCTCCCTGACTCTGCTTTCTTCCTCCCAGAATTCAGTTCTGTCTTCTCTGCCTACCTAAGTTCTGCCCTATCAGGCCCAAAGCAGTTTCTTTATTCATTAACCAAAGAAAGCAACATACAGAGGGGACTCCCACATCATTTGAGGGGAGGACTTCAGTGAAAACAGTCCACTTAGGACTGAGTGCCTCAACGTCACTCACTCTCTGCACATTGCCCAGTAGTGGATCCCTGAAAGAAAGAAACTTCACTGATGAGGGTTGAGTATGTCAGTAGAAGTCATTTTATTGCTATGTTCCTTTAGCACAGTGGTTCTCAACCTTCCTAATGCTACAACCCCTTAGTACAGTTACTCATGTATTATTAGTAAACAGATTATTCCATTGTTACTTCATAACTATAATTTGATAATATAAAGTAAATATCTTGTTTTCCAATGATCTTAGGTCACCTCTGTGAAAGAGTAGTTCAGCCCACAAAGGTAACTCAACCTACAGGTTGAGAACCTGTGCAGTTTAGCAAAATAAATAGTGGTATTTTCTCCTGGACCGTGGCCTGTCTCGTCTCAGGTTCTTGACCTTATTAACAGTGTCAGGCAAGGGCTCAGTCTGATGGAGTGAGCCTTGAATCCAATCTAAAGGGTCTTAATTGTAAACTCTTCCCACTATCTTGTGAGCCCTGAGAGGTTCATGTCATCAGTAAACTTCTGTTTTGTTCTTCACTTTATTTTCTCATAGTGTTGCATCTGGAACCACTGGCTTACTTTTGGTGTCAAGATTCTGCAGGTTCTTTGTCCTTTTTCAGACTCTATTCCTTTCTTTTTTCCTAAAACACTCTTCTTCAATCCATTTGTTTCCTTTCCAAAAAATCTTGCTAGCTTCTCTCCTTCAAGCTCGGTGTGTCACCTTTCTGGAAAAGAGCATCATTCCCTATTCTGGATTGAGGCTCATGAGGTAATAAAAGCACATGATCTGTAGTCAGACAAAAATATTGGATTCTAACATCATTCTTTTTTGCTTGTTCATTTTTGAGATTTTATTTTAATTATGTTTCTTCCTTCTTTTTCCTCCTTCCAAACCTTCCCAAATACTCCTCCATACTTTCTCCAAATTCAAGGTCTCTGTTTTCGTCAATTGTTATTCTATACACGTATTTTTATAAACATATATATTCTAAATATAACTTTTTGTGTTCATATAATGTTATTTGCATGTGTGATTTTCACATGATACTTTGATACTGGACCACCAGTTTTGTTCTTTCCTAGGGAGGACTACCTCTTTTGCTCCCAGCTTTTCTCAGTTGCCTATAGTTATTTGTTCAGGTTGAAGGCTGTGGGCTTTTTCCTGTGTGGTTTGGCATGCTCATTGTGTTGTCCTTGTTTTGGTTATGTCTGTGAGACTTTATAGGTATAGCTATTGATCTTACTGGGAAGAATAATCTCCCCAATCCTCTGTTTCTTACAGTCTTTCTGCTTCTTCTGTAATATTATCTGAACTCGGAGTTTAATAACATTCTTAAATAGTTATATCACCTTAAAAAACTGTTTTGTTTCCTTATGACTCACATGAGATCACATGAAACAATAAAATATAATGTAATTATCCTCATTGGGTAATTGTTAGGATACCAATGAAAAAATAAGAAGAGAATTACATAGTAAAGGATTAATTAAACAAAACTATAATTTTTATTACCATTAATAGGTACTCTCCATTATTATTCTATAGACTGAATGATAATTATCTTTTTCTAGTTAGATGTGGTAGTGCAGACCTACAACCTCAGCATCTGGAAAGTGGAGCAGGAAGATTGCTGCAAACTCATTGATTAAGGGACACACTGAGCATCTGGTGAGCAAGGGCTATGTAGTGCCATCTTGTCAAAAAATCAAACCTACGTAAATTATAATTATCCTGTTCATATTTCAGTAACTCACATGAACAGTTAGTGGAAAACTTAAGGAAATGCAATTATTTATGTTTACATGCTTTAAAAGTGCTAATAATCCAGGAATCTATTGGTCATTGACTAAGAAGTGCTTTTTAAAGATTGCTAAGATTTCACTTCACCCCAATCAGAATGGCGAATATTAAGAAAACAACCAACAGATGCTGGAAAAGTTGTAGGGAAAGAGGAATCCTCATTTAGTGTTGGTGGGTAAACAAATTGGTGTAGCCACTCTGGAAATCATTATAGAGAATCCTCAAAAAAACTGGAAATAAACCTACCATATGACCTTGCTATAGCACTCCTCAGCATATGCCTTAACTGCTTGATAGGTCCTTGCTCAGCAATGTTTATTCTTGCTCTATTCAATTCATATCAGCCAGGAAATGTAAACAACTAAAATTTCCTCCAACAGAAGGATGGATAATGAAAATATGGTACATAAACATCTTTAAAGAAAAGTGATATCAGGAAGTGCTGTGAGAGTACATTTCGCTCTTTCAGCCAATAGCCTTTAAGATACCAGCCCACTTGGGCATGGTCTCTGATACTCTAAAAGCAGTTGTAAAGTGTGTGCCCACTCTCTTGCTTCTGGCTCCCGCTTCTGGCTGTTAGACTCTGTTCCTGTTCATGCAGAGGACTGTTATCTAGGACAGTGATATATGAGTTTTTCCCTTAAATAAATAGCCCTTTTATTATTCATAATTATGAAATGATGTGGGATTATTTTGTGACTTCCATCTTCAATGATGTTTATAGGTAAATGGAAGGACATAGAAAGTGTTATAATGAGTGAAGTAACCTCTGCTTCAAAAGACAAACAGTATATGTTCTCTCTGCTGTGATCCTAACTTCAGATCCTCAGATGTGAGTATCCAGGATGGAGTTACCACAGAAACCAGGAAAGTATAAAGGAGCCATGAGAGTGGGAGGGAAATAGCAGGGTGTAGCTGATATGAACTATGAAATGGAAAAACCAAATACTTTGTAAATATGAGTCAATGTGATTCCATTGTGAGAAAAAATAGACAAAAATCTCAAAATTAGGGTAAATTGAAGAATTAAAATTGAAATGAATTTAGATTCTAAAATGTGCATTATTTATTATATGTGAAAATACAATTTCATTTTCATGTCAAAAGGCTCTAATTGAGCTGGGCGGTGGTGGCACATGCCTTTAATCCCAGCACTTGGTATAGGCATCCTTCTGGATATTAACCTTCATCAGGCAATGAAAGGAGACAGAGACAGAGACCCACATTGGAGAACCGTACTGAAATTTCAAGGTCCAAATCAGGAGCAGAAAGAGAGAGAGCACGAGCAAGGAACTCAGGACCACGAGGGGTGCACCCACACACTGAGACAATGGGGATGTTCTATCAGGAACTCACCAAGGCCAGCTGGCTTGGATCTGAAAAAGCATGGGATAAAACCGGACTCGCTGAACATAGCAGACAATGAGGACTACTGAGAACTCAAGAACAATGGCACTGGGTTTTGATCCTACTGCACGTACTGGCTTTGTGGGAGCCTAGGCAGTTTGGATGCTCACCTAACTAGACCTGGAAGGAGGTGGGTGGTCCTTGGACTTCCCACAGGTCAGGGAACCCTGATTGCTCTTTGGGCTGATGAGGGAGGGGGACTTGATTGGGGGAGGGTGAGGGAAATGGGAGGCGGTGGCAAGGAGGAGGCAGAAATCTTTAATAAATAAATTAATTAATTAATTAATTAAAAAAATCCCAGCACTTGGGAGGCAGAGGCAGGTGGATCTAAAACTACAGCAAAACCTGTCTTGAAAAAGCCAAAAAAAAAAAAAAAACCCTCTAATTGTAGAAAAGATCATTCTTATAGGTAGTTTAGCTTATTCAAGTCCCAGTTTAGCTTTGGCTAATGCAGAGAGCCATTAGCTATTCTGAAGAACACTGAATGCTGACTGTGGAGCATCCCCTGTATCAGTATCTGCTTCTCACATTTATTTTGATAGGGCCACATTCCTGCTATAGCATGTACATCAAATCCATTCCAGGTGAGTCTGCACAGAGAAGCCCCATGCCCCTCACACCCTCCACCCTTTCACTAGAACACATGCATACAACAAGATGCTGCCAGCATGCTGCTCACAGCCAAAAGTTTCCAAACTGACCTTGAACTGAGATTAGAAAGTAACAGGAACTGTGTCCAGAATTGGAAATAATTGAGAAATGTCTTGCAAGTGTATCACAGTATAGCATACTACACCCCCATATACTGAGCTGAACATTTGGGAGTGTGAATTTTCCCATAGGCTTATCGAGTTCCAGCAGTGCAGAACCTTTCTCAGACACATTAGCAAACTTTGCTCATTATCTAAGTAAGAAGACAAAGTCTGGAAGGCAAGAAGACTTAGGAGAGATAAGCACTTGATCCTTTGACCCCAATACCTGGGAAGTAGAGGGGGGTGGAAAGTACCTGAGTTCTGGACTGGCCCCAGCTAAATAATGATGGGCTATTTAATGAGAGGTTTTCAGCAAACAGACATAAAAACCAAACCAAACCAAACAAAAACAAAACACATGAAAACAAAAAAAAAAAAAAAAAAAAAAGCACAGGATTCTAGTCAGTGACCATGAAACTAAGCAAGTCCCTTTTGCACTTTGAGAAGATGTACGTTTCAGTTCATATGTCATGGGGTTATTTTGAGACTAAAACTGCCTGATACTGTGAAACCAAAGTTGCATCTCACTTAGAGTGAAACTCTTTACGAAGAAGGAATGCAGTCATGTTACACTAAACAGTCTATGAGTAAACCTTTACTTAATACTTATAAAATCAACCCACGTGGGTGGGGATGTTAAGTTTGGAGAACAAAGTGAATGATTTTTAAATTAATGCTACTATTAGCAAGAACAAAGCATTCTAAAGTTTTGTAAATGCATACACACTTTAGTTTTACAGTAATTATATGAAAATAATCTTATCATTTTAATTTAGAAAAGTGAAAATCTGTTATTGCCCTGTGGTTTATGCCTAGATCACATGTCAATTCGGACTTTGCTTCAGGGAAGAAAGGACGACACTGCTACTAGAAAAGTAGGCGACTGGTTTCACAACCATAGTCCTGTTTCGTCGTCACAGGCTGTGATTTTTATGGTGCTAAAATCTGAAATTTCAGTACAAATGTGGCAAGTGATAAAAAGACTAAGACCCAATGAGGGGCTGCTATTAACAGCAATTACAAGACAACATATGACATCTGGGCCTCACAGACCACATGGCTGCTTCATCTGCAAGATTCATTTCATGTCAGGAAACAGGGCCAAGTGAAAGCAATCCATTCCAAATCAGAAAGCCACACAAAAGCCAAAAACCCAATGCAATTTTATCTCCTTAAGAAAAGCTGTTTTCCCAAATTAATCATCTTTTACAGAATAAAATGATGTTCATTTTTTTCTGTAAATATAAAATTGATAACATTCAAAAAAGCTGTTGGTGTACAAATCAGCTTCTGTGATGACATGTTTTTTCAGTATGAGCTATTTGTAGGAAAAAGAGCAATTAATACTATTTACTCATCTTGCTCTTACTTTTTAAATTTTATTTGCCCTCACCAATAGGTAGTGTTGAAGTTAAACAATTGCTCAAATCCAGGAGAATGTTGAAAACCCAGCCCTAACAGGTTTTTTTTCTAAGTAGGCTTTTCCTGGTTCCATGAAGGAAAGGAAGAACAAATGACCTGTGGTCAAAGGTGGGGTTGTCTTTACACTTCAGGGAAGAGTCCAAGTATCTTAAAGATTTAGTGTTTATCACAGGATTTAAGTCAACAATGTTTTCTGTATTTGTATATTTACCCCAGAAGGGTAGCACTAAAGTAGTGTAAGAACATATCCTTCTAATTTAAAGTGACTGCCACCTTCTGTTTTGCATTTTGTTGTCATAATAAAACACTTTCCAAAAGCAGCTTAGGAGAAAAGGGTTAATTTGACTAGGATTTTATACTCCAACATCAAGGAAAGCCTTGCAGCAATCTGGAGGCAGGGACTGAAGCAAAGATGATGGAATACTGCTTATTAGCTAGCTTTGCATCGCTTGTTCTGCTTGCTTTCTGATACAACCTGGAACCACCTGTACAAAGGACATCTCACACTGTGGGTTGATTCCTCCCACATTAACCATTAATCAAGAAAATGTCTCACAGACATGTCCTCAGGTCAATCTGATGAAAGCAATTTCTCAATTTCTCAACTGAGGTTCCCTGTTTGCAGATGCAACAAGTTGATGACCATGATGAATCACTATGGAAACCACCAATGACTTCATTGCCCCCAAGGGACCCTCAAGGTTTTCAATCTGGAGAGTAGAGCCTTCAGAAATATAGCCCGACCTTCTCTCCCCAGCCTCAGCTTGACTCCTCCCTATCTGTGTATCTCACCTGCTCACTTCAGAAGGAAGAACCCCAGCAACACTCTGGAATTTGCAGTATGCATGCCATTCTTTTATAACCCTTACTCTTCCATTTTTACTTTATTTGACTCGCTCAACTTGATAGAGAATTTGATGTCCTTTACCACATACAGAACATAATTTTCTTAATGGTAACTTACTTAGTCACAAAGTGATTTTCCTACTACTGTCTTTCTGATATTCAGCACATCATATCATATTAGAATGAAGTGAACACCTTACTACATTTTTAAAATTTTTTTAATGTGACTAAAGCTGTTTTATAGCCTATCAAAAGGATGTGAGATGCAAACTGTTTTATCTTAGCTTTAGACTTACATGTATAATGTATTGCTTAACATATCATTTGCATTAAATTTTTTGAAAAATACTTAAGAACATTGTTCTGGAAACTGAAATTTTGAAATTTTTCTTAGTTTTGTAAGTGAAATTCTGATTAACTTAATGTTTTATCCTGATTTTTAGCTTCTGTCTAATAAAGAACTGATCACTTGACACCTAGAGTGGGAATTCCAGACTGAATTTTATTCCTGCGCTTGCTATTGAGATCTACATAGCCCATTCCTGTCTAGGTTATGACTATTTTGATACCCTCCAAACTTAAACCCTGTTCAAGACTATTAATTTTAATTTCTATGTTAAATAAATTTGAACTATTGCATTTTTGACACAATTACCATCTTACAATTTCATAGAATTCCACTAATTTACTAGCTGTACTGTAACCTTTACTTCAGAAAACACCAAGTATAGCTAAACATACATAATACTGAACAGCAAAGGTATGTGTGATGAATAATACTAATTTTCATCTTGATTGGGATAAGAAGCACCTACTGGATTACATACACTCTTCTGAGTATATCTCTGAGGATATTTCCCAAGACAGACCATGAAGGCTTTGACATAATGAATAGGTTGACACCATGCTAGATTCATAATATGATGGCATTATGAACAACAACAGAAAGGGATAAATGGAGGAATAGGAACCTGAGATGTGTCATTGGAGGTAATCTATGTCCCTTTGCACAGTTCTTGCTATCATTTTATGACAGATTCATAATATAATGATACCACAGACAAGAACAGAAAGCTGGAGGAATAGGAAACTGGGATGTGTCGTTGCAGGCAATCTATCTCCTCTTCCCAGTTCTTGCCACTATTCTGTGAACTGTTTGCTCTGATATATCCTCCATGTAATAATAGTCATCCTCTAAAAATATGAACTTCAGTAACAATTTCTGCCTTTCAGCTGTGCATGTCTAGTATTTAGTTGTATCTACACAAAAGTAACTGACCCAGCGCATTACAAATACCTCACATCATAAAGCTCTGATGATCTCTGTAATTCACAGGACAGTCTATGACACCATTTCAGTAGCTGAGAGGAAGGAGGTGTAGAATTTATGAGCAAGGGCTTCTCAGGAGAGATTTTAAGATTAATATGAGGTCTGGCTGTGGGAGAGAAACAACTAATGTCAGGAAGAGTATCATCTTTTCCATTTTTCCTCCTTTCCTCTTGTGCTTCCAGAGGAATAATGTATAACTAGTATACAACAAACTTATAAGTGGAGTGTGATCCTCATGCAACTTTACTTGACACTACAGAGCTTGAACATGTAAATATTCTTCAATAGTGGAGCATTGCATGCACAAACCTATCTCCAAGAAGGCTGACCAGTTAGTTCCTTCTCATTTGCAGACACAGAAGGACTTCTATGTAGGACTTTGTGGGCTCACATGATTGGTTTACTGCTGCAAACTTTGCTACCATTTCTCTCAGAACACTAGAGAGAAGTGAGATGGTAAGCCACCAGGAGACACTTCTAAAGGGGAAATAAACAAAGTAGTGATATTATTTCTTAATATTTACTCAGAAAGTAATTTGGACTTTTATACCCCACTTTTTGTACTCCCCCAAAACAGAACTCACGGGTTTAGAACAGGCATTTCCCGATGGGCCCACTGCCTGTTCTTTAGGACGCTGTAAATCTTAGAATGAATTCTCACTCAACCAGTCTAACAGCTCCCAGGAGAGTCCTAATAATTTCCTTGGTGGAAGTGTACATTTATTATTTGTTGCTATGGGACTCAAAATTTAAAAACTATAGCACAAAATTTAAGATGCAACAGTTCTCTTGATCAATGACCTCAGAGACGACAGTTTTCTGTCTTTTTTTTCTCAAATGCAGATAATCTTTAGAAAAATGCAAACGAAATTTGGAAAAATTTCAACATGGTGTATAGAAACAAAAGCCTCTAGGAGGTGCAGAATACACAGAAACAGCTCAAGTGTCCTGGAGCACTCTGGGGGTGGGTAAGTGTCTCATTAAACCATAGCCCACTAATCCTCCCCAAGCAGAAGCTACTGGTAATTAAAAACAGAAAGATGGACAGCAGGGATTTACATAATGAAAAATATTGTACAGCATTTCCACTTGAACTTGCCAACCCCAGAAATCAAGTCTTGCTAGACTGCAGTGTGTTCTCACTTGTAGGGGACTTGTCAGAGACAGGACAAATGTAAGAGAAATCACAGAGACCAACCGGAAAGCTTCCACAGGCCTCTAATGTTTTCCATGGATGGACGGATATTTTCATTTTTTAGGGAAATTTCTTACATAGGATGGCTTTGGGAAGCTAATTTGGTAATCAGAGTGGGTTATGTTTATTTGTTATGACCATTTGTCAAAAGTTATTTTTTTTTCATTTGAAGAAAATAGCAATGAGGACAAAATGTGGTGAGGATCATTTCCACGTTCTTATGCTGATGTCTCAGATTGAAGTGGACCGCATTCAAAGTCTCCTCCACCATCAGTGCTGCAGAAACAGTAAGACACCTGCACACCTCACTCTTCTGCTTGGATTGTGTTATCTATTCAATTTATTAAGGCAATAAAAAAACTCTCAGAATATAGGGTTCGCCTTTCCATTTTCCCATTCCTCCTTTTCAGGCCTCTCTTTATTTTGTTGCTCTCTCCCTCCAAAGAACTATATTTAGTTTTAATTTTGTTCTTATCTGAGATCTCACTATGTAGGCCTGGTTGGCTTAAAACTTACTATGTAGATCAGACTTTCTACAAACTGCCTGATTCTGCCTCCTTAGTGCTGGAATTAGAGCCACATGTTACCACGCCTGACTTGTTTAGTTAATTTTATAAATGCAAATAGAAAGAAAACCAGAAATAATAACAAAAATACATATTATGTACACCTTCTGACCTTAAGAAACTTTTGTGTTGGGTCATAGATGCTATTGAGTGTGGATCAGGGGTAACTATTCTTTCACAGAGAAAGGAAAATCTTTACTGTGTCTAGTTTTATTAACAACTGTATCCTAGATGATATGTTTATGATCTCCTTCTTCATTGGTGTATAGAATAGTTATTGATTTGTGCAAATTGATTCTGATCTTGCCTCACTAATTAATTTGTTTATAGTTTCTAGAAGCTTTCTGATAGAAAATTTGGCCTACATTGGGATCACGTGATAGATTTTGTTTATCTGATGATTTTTTCTTTTAGAAATTTAACTTTTATATTAATTAAACTAGCATTTTCATTGTGTCTCTTTGTACCACTTAGAATGCAGATTATTTGAAGTTGATAACTTTGCTTGAGGTATAGAAATAAGTACATCATATAGGCTTAAATGTATCTTAAAGTTTATGTTAAAAACTTTCTTAAGATTATGTGGCCTGAGCACTTGGGGGTCATATGTTCTTATGTATGTGTTTATGCACACTGATGGCTGGAGGGATAGGTGTGGCTGAGCCACTAGTATTGAGGTGGGTAAATGTATGTAACTACTAGCTTGATTCTTTGATGATTTTCATGATTAATATTCTCCTAAAATTAATCTTAGACATGATTATATATGTTTATCCAATTTAATATATTTTAATGTATATTTCATATATATTCTACATTATTATGTCTTTAATCTTTATCTATCTGTCAGGTATAAAATTTACAATATGTTGGTTATTTATGTCATTTCATACTTTAATATATCATATTAAAATGAATAAATAAGGAACCAGAATTTGTTACTATAAATCTTCTCTATACCTTCTCTATATTTTCATATGTTTCTAATTTGCATTTCTGCATATTGTACAAATATCTTTAAACTGTTTGAGTTGAATCTGAAACAAACATGTTTAATTTTGTGATATTGTTATTTCTGATGAAACCTTGGTCAATTTGTCATATGTTAATACCAATTCCATACTTTAAAATTTTCCATTTATTTCATGGCTTTATTTAATTTTAATTTCTTGATCTATACATTAGGAATTTATGTTACTTGCTTTTAAAATTTTATAGACATTGTAAGAATTTTCGTTTTCTAATTTTATTAAAACGGCAAACCATAAAAATTAGACTTAAACACTAATTATTTTGATGGTTGTAAATACAAGTGACCAGGAGTTAGGCTATCTGGATACCAAATGGAATGAACATTCTATTGTGTAAGGTTAACATGATTTTATTTCTAATCCAAACTGAAATCAAACATCTAGCTTTCCTCTTCCATCTAGGAAACTGCACTTTTCTAGAGTGGTTTTGCTTGCTGTTGTTCCAGGGTAGGTATACACAGATGCCATATAGACTAACGCCATGAAGAATGAAACTGAGTAGTAGAAAAGGTGGCTTTGATTTAGACCAAGGACCAACACTGCAGTCTAAGGAAGTCATTGAAATCCTCATATTTGCTCTTAAATTTGTCCCAATGAAGCATGTGCTTTTAAATATCACCAGCTATTCCCATAGAAGTGTAGGCTTCTTCTATGCTCTGAGAGAACTGCAGAAACGTGGTGAAAAGGTGGGCATCTTGACCGGTTTGCTATCATTTCTAATGGGACATCATAACGTGATAAGGCTTGAAATAGCTACTCTTCCAGATCAAGTACACACTTACTGATACGACTTGCTAGGAAACAGCTTAAATAGGCAAATTCTTCTTTCTACTTTGATATTCAAATGAGTTATGTGAAAACTTGAAGGCTTTCTCTCTTCCTCTAATAAAATAGTATGAGATGCATCCTCAGAGTTTGTTTTCCTACTGTTGGCTGTCTCAAGCGGTGGGATTGAATCGTCAGTCCTTAACATCTCCCTGTGGGCAGCCATGGAATTAGGAATGTCTGTCACAGTATGAGGCAGGATTTGCATTGTCCATTAGCTTTGGTTTTTATCTTCATCTATTGCTGTTTGGGGGATGTTGATTTCCCCAGTTCCAGATGACTACGGTTCTATGAGTCCTTAATCTCTAGGTGCTCTTTGTCTTGTGTACAGTGCACTGGGGAGCCTGGATAACCTCAGTCTGTGTCTCTGGGAGACATAATGGAATGCAGCCAGGAGCTTATGGCCGATCTATGCAGGCCAATCAGCTGATGTGATCCCTCTGTTCTTCTGACCTTCCCAGAGTAAGTGAGCTAAATGGAAGTGTGCTTACTGAAAATCAGGATACATATTAAACATGTCTCAGTACCCTCTGATTAATGACAATGGAAGAAGAAGGTAGAATATGTTCTCCAAAAATATATCATTTGGTTTAATGACTGCTTTTGTAGAAGGAGTAGCAGGGTGCTACAGGCCGCCTGGCTAGTTTATGCACTGAAATAATAACACAGAAACTGTATTCTTTTTTTAAAATTTATTTATTTATTAAAGATTTCTGCCTCCTCCCCGCCACTGCCTCCCATTTCCCTCTCCCTCCCCCGATCAAGTCCCCCTCCCTCATAGACTGTATTCTTTTAAACACTGCCTGGCCCAATATATCTAACCTCTTCTTGGCTAACTCTCATATCTTGCTTAACCCATATTTGGTAATCTGTGTAGCACCACGAGGTGGTGTCTTACCAGGAAGAGTCTAGTGTACCTCCACCTTGGGCTGAAGCTTCATTTCGTCTGACCCAGAGAGGAAAGGCATGGCGTCTGGCTCACTTCCCTTCTTTCCAGCATTCTGTTCTGTCTACTCCACCTACCTAATTTTCTGACCTATCGGACCAAGCAGTTTTCTTTATTTATTAACCAATGAAACAACAGATTGACAAATGACCTTCTCACATCATGCTTTGGATTGAGGTCATTCTGATAACAATAGGCCATGAAGCACATTCTGATTTTTTCAAAAGCAAATAAATCTTTCACGGAAAAATGTTCTCAAACATTAGAAGAAGGAAAGCATATGCCAGTGGAGAATCATGAAGAGGATAGGACCTCTTAAGTCTAATTTTTCTTTATTCCCCGTATATACTTTAGGTACTGTCTAAATAACTGCCTCTCTTTTCTCTACCTTAAAGAAAACATTTGGGTTTACCCACTGTTAGGGAGGTGTACAGAGTCACAAAACTTATATTGAATTTATACATTTTCTTCAGCTAATCTGCTTTGCATCAATTTAATTCTCAGATCCATTTAAAAACCTTAAAAGGGTGACAGTAAAATTCCTTTATTACAAAATCAGAATTAAGAGGTTTTTCACTTTATTATCATGAGCAACCTTATTCCAGGGTTTAGAGGAGAAGAAGATATCAATGCTTGTTCATTTTTGGAAAGCTTTCTTCTTGAATTTTGTGATTTTTTTCTTTGCTTCATTTTTTCTAAAGGTATGCTACTCATCTGTAGAACTTAGCCTCTGTAAGATCTGAGACTTGATAGAAACTGAATAATAGCAAGACCATCAAGATTTGGACTGTCTAATTAACCTTTTAATAACGGAAATGCATTTTAAGACATCATTACCATGATTTACATAATTTTAAAATTCCAATGCCTCTTTTAACTATAAAGAGCAGATAGTAAGTAAGCCATTTTTCTAAAATGATTTATCTATGATTTTAAAACTATTTTTTATTCCTCAAAAAATGTAATAAGAAAAGCAATGTTGACACCCTCATAAAGGTCAAGACAAGACAAATATATCATCTAAGTTGTTTACATGTTTCCTGCAAGCTTGGCTATCAGCAGCAAGCAGAGAATTTTTACTAAACCATATGTTGCCTTTAAACAATGATTTTTTAACTTCAAGAACAAAACAACAAAAAGGAGATGGTGTATTCATTTTAAATTTGTTATTCACCTAGCTATGTCTAGAGATATATTCAGGAATGGATTTTCAATCTGTAGATTGCTGAAAAGCAAAGTTTTGCCAATTCTCTTAAAAATGTAACAAACGAGATAAAAAAAACATATTGAAAGAGCAAAAGGTAATATGTCAGGAGAAAGGGTAAAAAGACATAAGAGATTATCCCTTACAATCTCAGAGGAAATAATTCTGAAGATGTAAAAAGTGTCTTGTCATAAGCACATGAGAGTTAAAAGATTTTATCTAATACTAAAAACCATGACATGTGTAATATGGTGTCATATGATGTCAAGACTGAAATAATATTAACTGATAGCATCTTGGCCACCACCACTTCTACATTTAATACAAAGTCCATGGACCATCACCATACACCTGAATACCAGATTTATTGATCTAGTGTCAATCAAAGATTCCTTAGTTTTGAGTTACCTTTTAGTAACTTAGGTTTCACCTTACCTTTCTGTCTGGGAAGACAGAAAGACCTGGGAAGAGAAGATGCCTATAAAGGTTCATCACGTGTGCTAGGTTGGTTTGGTGTGAGTCAGACTGGGCATTTGGGAGCATTCGTGTTGCCAGAGTGAGTTCTAGGTCAAGGAGCTTTCTGTGCAAGGAGAGTAGAAAGGAAGAGTTCGTGCAAATCAGCAAATATCAAGAAATGTTAGAGTGTACAATGCTGAGAAAAATGACAAAACTGTCCCTCCACCTTTTCAAGTGGCATTGCATTTCTCGCATCATATGAAGTAAACATGAAATTTTCAACAGTAATATTCTAGTTGATGCTTTATATAGTCTAATAATTTGAAAACTATTAAAACATTAAGAGTAAACCATCACTCAGACATAAGTTGTTGCCCACTAAAGGACTCTCTGGATTCTGCTGTTCACAGTGACTCCAGGCTCTCTATCCTTGGAATAGAGAGAGCAGCATCCTTCAATGTGGCTGGTCCATTTGCCTTTCAGTAACCCTCATTTGCTCAACATTAGTGGGACTTCTTATTGAGTAGCTTCTATCCTGAGGCAGGAGGGCTAGAATTCTGTATAGCATGCTCATTTATGCTTTCCCTCATTATTCCTAAAGATGTTGTTTTTTCTCTAGTTTTACATTTCTCAGCTTGGACATCTGTCTGTACCAGCGTTCCCACACTGAGGTCCATTTCTAATTCTTGGTGTAATGTAAAGTACAGTTGAGGAGAAGAGAGCAAAGACTGCAGGTGATGGTGTTGCAAGACTCAGAGACATGATAGGAATTGGCAGTAAGATGTTAGGAAAAGCAGTGAGGTAAGAAGAGGAGCTGAAGGGAAAACTACTAAAGCCCAAGGGGAAAAAAGTCCAGCTTAGCTAATGACCAACTTCACAATGTTTTTATGACCTCACAGAACTGTGAGTTTAAAAATTATGAAGACTAAAGAAGGCCAGATTTGATCTTAGTGCTACATTAGCAAACTTGAAAATACTGTATCTTTGTCTCATTCCCAGTTGGACCAGGATTTGACTTCGCCTTTACATTTTAAACCTTCATTAAATTCTAATGCAAGACCAAGGATAAGAACGGCAATTACTAGTGAGTAACAGAATTTGAAGACACAAGCAGTAAATGGAAGGTTCAGTGGTTATATTTATTGTAATGTAAGACAGAGGCCATCTTTAAGGGTTAGCTTTCCTAGCAGTTCTATTTCCATTAGAAAATCACAAAATACTATTTATTCATCATTTTCAGATTTCATACATGTATGTAATATATTTTATCATATCTATTCCAAATCAGTCATCTCCACTTATCCAGACCTCTCTCAATATGTTCTTTTGCTCATCCTTCCAACTTCATGTCATTTTTTTTTCACTTAAAAAAGAATCAACTGAGTCTAGTTAGTGTTGCCAATATGTTCATTGATGTAGGACTATTCATGGGAGCACAGGCAACCTATGAGAAATCACAGCCCTGAGAAAAAATGCTCTCCCACATTAGTCCTCATCTGTCAATGATTCATTCCAGAGGGGTGGGGCTCTGTATGGGGCCTAGTATGCCCCCTCTCCCATTCATGCTGAAGTTTTGATGGTCCTTATCTTGTACAGGTGACAAGTGCTGTGTGTTAATGATTGTCATGTCATGTCCAGAAGATACTGATCTTCAACAGATCTGAAGCTTACAAACTTCGCACCATCTTTTCTGCTATATTCCCTCAATATTAGAGAAGGGAGACATGATATAGATGTCTATTTAGGCAGGAATACTCCACAATCACTTATTCTCTGTACTTGGACCATCTGTGAGTATGCATTTACCACATCCATGGCAAAAAGATTCTCTGAATAACGGAGGTAGTTTCATAAATCTATAGGTATAAAGGTAAATATTTGCAAGGAAGTTTGATATTATGTTCACTTAGCAAACTAACAGTAGCAGATTCTCCCTATGGCTTATAATGACCCAAGACACAAGTTTCTGACCAGTCTCATAGTATGAACCATGAGTTCTGTCCTGTGGAGCAGACATTAAATATGATGATGATGATGATGATGATGATGATGATGATAATAATAATAATAATGGCAGTTCATTATTCCTATAGTATTGTGCCAATGGGCATGTTCTCTCAAATCAGTCATTATTGTAGCTGACATGATTCATTAACACAGATGACATTTTTCACCCAGAAGCCCGCATCATACCTGCCAGCATTGTGAAAGCTAGCCATTAAAGAGGAAGGTTCCAGTTCAGTAGTAACTTGATTTCTTTATGTGTTCCTTCACCAAAGTGTGTGGTGTCTTCCGGTGTAGGTCTTACTAAAAAGTTCTACTTGGCAACCAGAAGCAATGGCAAAATAGCCTGAAATATTGGTCAGTCTCTGGGATTCTCCTAATCAACAACGTAAAGAAAGAATTGCATATCTGATACTGCAAGTTCCAGTAACCTGTTGCTTCTGACAGGAGTATTATCCTTCTTATGGGTTATTTCCATTCAAAAATTGCTATTAGTGTAATTTAGTCATGGTATAAAACCTTAGGTTTTCGTATGAATTTTTTCAAATGTCCTTAGTATCTCCATATGTAGATAGTCATCTGCTCATTAAAAATGAAAGAAGTGAAGCTTAGATAGGAGAGTTAAATGAGTGTTGTAATTTTTTTTTGTAGAGGAAAGGTTAGTAGATGGTCCATGCTTTCTCTTTTTTCTAATGTTTCCTCTAAGGTTCAGGTGTAAAACTTAAATTTATCATGGATTGCTTGAGAGTTTGTGTTATTTCATAATGTATTGCTTTGCTTACAGCTGTGAAAAATATAAGATAAATGCAACTAAATGGAGAAAAGTTGTACTCTGGCTCATGGTTTGAATGCATAGGCAGGGAAGGCATTGTGGTGGAAGCCTGAGGCAGCTGGTCACATTACACCCACAGTCAGGAAGCAGATGTAGTAATATGGAGCGGAGGCAGGGTTGCGTCCCCCAAACCCAAGCCACCTGCCCGGCTAGCTTATGGCCCGAAATAATTACACAGACACTGTATTCATTTAAACACTGCTTGGCCCTTAGCTCTATCTAGCCTCTTCTAGGCTAACTCTCACATATTAATTTAGCCCATTTCTAATCATCTGTGTAGCGCCCCTAGGTGCGCTTACCGGGAAGATTCTAGCCTAAGTCCATCCTGGGTCGGAGCTGGGGCATGGCGTGCGTCTTCCCTGGAGCAGGTAGCATGGCGTCTCTCTGAAGGCGTCTGCTCCGGAGAGGAGAGCTGTGGAGTCTGAGCTCACTTCCTCTTCCTCCCGGCATTCTGTTCTGTTTACTCCACCCACCTAAGGGTGGGCCTATCCAATGGGCCTAGCAGTTTCTTTATTGCTTAACGAATGAAATCAACAGATTGATATATGACACTCCCACATCAAGCAGAGAGGTGTGAACACTGGTGCTTAGCTCACTTTTTCTTTTATTTAATACAGGACCCCAGTACATGGCTTGCTCTACCCATATTTATTAACCAATCTGGAAAACTGCCCCACAGACATTCTCAGTGGTTTGTCTCTTTGTCTCCAAATTATTTCTAGATGTTCTTCAGCTAACAACTGATGTTAGCTATAGCAATACATATATATGTTATATAAATTTTGAATTATATATAATATGTTCTATACATATAAATTGTGTGTTCTTAAAATCTTAATATCAGATATTATTATAACAAATATTTATATTTATACCATTTATAGAGAAAAATGATTTTCACAGTAATAAATGATTTAAAAAATCAAATGATATTGAATGACCTAAAAGAATGACGTAAAATTAAGTTTGTTCATTGCAATGTAAGTTTTAATGGTTAATGGCTACTTTCATGGTGCAACCAAGGATTGATTGGCTGTGAAAGAGATAATATGGCATTGAAGTCCAAAATATTTATTTTCTTTCTTTTCTAAGGAAAAATGTGTAACCATTTGGCTGAAATTAAAGTGACTCATAGAACACTGAATGGAAATACGACACTCATTGTGGTGAGTTTGGGATATATTTGTATTTTTATCAATGTTATCGATATCTGTATCATCTACATCTATAGCTAATATGTATCTATATTAGTTTGACAATGCAAAGCAATCCACAGAACTCACTTTATGCTTCCATATTCTTCAATGCCTCTGAACACTGAGTAAAAATCATCCACTGCTTAGAGAAAACACAGCCTGGGAACACCTAACATAATTTACAGAAAACCAGATAGAAAATGTGGAAAAGGACATCACTCGCAATTTAGGATCCATTGTATAGCTCCTTTCATTTAGCCTTTAAATGTATATTAAAAAGTCATTCAACAGTGTTGACCTTAAATACATTTTTAAAAAGAAAATTTATATTTAAAAATATGCTGATGGGTGCATTCCTGCACAAACTCACAAATGTGCCATTTTTATTGTAACAATTAGCCTAGATTTTCTCAATGTATTGTAGTCTTTGCATTAGAATAATGAAAAAAAGCATCAAGAATACTTGCTTTACTTATTATAAACTTTATTTTATGTAATTTTCCACATTTTTGAATCATTACATAATGTTTTTACACATATGTACATTAAGTATTGTTTAAATCATTATGTAATGATGCCTATTTTTTCCACATTTATTATTATTCATAATAGAATTCTTATTTAAGACACATATTCTAAAGCTCTTTCCCAAACATCAGGTTCAGAATCCCAGGGTCAGAAATCAAGAGTAAATTTTTCAGAAACCTTCCCAGGTGAATCTTACATGCATGTAGCCTGAGAATGTTCATGGTAGTTCTATAAAAATAGATCTAAGGACGTGGTTATCCAACTGTGAGTAGTGACCCCTTCAGGGAATAATGATTCTTTTTCAAGAGTCTTGGAAAACACAGATATTTACATTATAATGCTTGACAGTAGTAGAATTATAGTTATGAAATAGTGACTAAAATAATTTTATTCTGGGGGTTCACCATAGGATGAAGAATTTTATTAAAGTATTACAGCATTGAGAACTACTGATTTATAAGAAAAAGCAACCAGAATGTGAAAACTTTTTTTTTCTTTGTTTTTTTCTTTGTTTTTTCTTTTTTTTAATTTATTTATTTATTAAAATTTCTGTCTCTTCCCCGCCACCGCCTTCCATTTCCCTCCCCCTCCCCCAATTAAGTCTCCCCCCAGCCCGAAAAGCAAAAAGAGCACTAGAGCTATACAAAATTGCAGTATCCCCAGAATATGTGATTGGGAGCAAATAAAAACAATATTATGCAAAGAAAAAGGCGATTCATCCATGTGGTCACACAAAGAGAGAATAAGAGAAATCTTATTTAGGAAATGGGTGTCGGCTAGGGGGTGATGGCATATGCTTTGAGAGAGAGAGAGAGAGAGAGAGAGAGAGAGAGAGAGAGAGAGAGAGAGAGAGAGGTGCATTACAGAACTGGAGAGATGACTCAGTGGTTAAGAGAACATACTGTTCTTCTAAAGGAGCTGAATTTGGTGCACAATACATAGATGAGGTAACTCACAATTCCCGTAATTCCTGTCCTAGGAGATCTAACACATTCTTTTGGCCTCCACCTTTACATGCAACACACACACACACACACACACAGAGAGAGAGAGAGAGAGAGAGAGAGAGAGAGAGAGAGAGAGAGAGAGAGAGATTGAGATTGTTTAATTTTTTAAAAAATTAAAAGAAGAAGAATGGCTATCAAGATATAGTACTGCTAGTTTTATCTGCTTTGAGAATATGATTTGTCTCCATCTTCCTTGGTGCTGTGGAAATTGCCACAGGTTCTTCTACTTGTTCCTCCAGATCCACCACCAATCCTTACTTCATGCCTTATGCTCCACATAAGGGGCCTGACTGTATGGTGGTATCAACAGGCTTCTCTAATCTGGAGTTTCTAGTTAGGGTAATAAGTGAACTTCCTCAGCATATTACTGGAAAGGGGAGAATTGGTATTTGCCAGCCATGTCCAGTATTCCACTCAAAGCAGCCACTTCTGTATAAAACTTGTGATCAGGCTACACAGTATAATTTGCCTTCTCCTTTGTGGTCTAAAGGTGGTATATCTTGGTGATACCAACCCCAGGTTTACTGCAAAATCCTTGGTGTTCCTCTAAAACCGTCCTACGGGTTTATGAATATTGAAGTGTGAATGGATTACATTAATATGACCATGTCACTGGTTTCTTCTTGGGTTCAGCTGGACCAACCACCAAATATCACATGTCATATCTAAAGGGGGTATCATTTCCTTGGGAAACAAAGATGAGTTATTAAATATGAGATGCTCTTTTTGCTTTTTAGAGCCTCTGTTCTGTAGTGAGAAGTGTGGGCCTGCTTTTCATCCCACTCGGCTCCTGGCAGCCTGTCTAGCTTATGCCCCGAAATAATAACACACAAATTGTATTCTTTTAAACACTGCCTGGCCCATTAGTTTCACCCTCTCATTGGATAACTCTCACATCTTGTTTAACCCATTTCTAATAATCTGTGTAACACCACAGGGTGGTGGCTTACCAGTAAAGATCTTAACCTGCGTCTGTCTCAGGTGGGAGAATCATGGCGACTGCCTGACTCGGCTTCTTTCTCCCAGCATTCTGTTCTGTCTTCTCCACCACCTAAGGGCTGGCCTATCAAAGGCCAAGGCAGTTTCTTTATAAACCAATGAAAGTAACACATAGACCCTGCTCCATCACTGTTCTATGTCCTTCTGCTCCAACTTCTGCTAACTTTTGATCTAGCAAATTCTTTTTAAAATCATACTTCAAATGCAGATTTTTTTCGGAGATGTCTTAACTGTTCACTCTCAACTAAGTTGGTTCCCTATGCCACCTTCTCATGATACTATCTCTGTAAGTTTCCATTTGAGAAGGAGCTGTTCTACATAATGTTTGTTCTGATAGGAGTCTATATTTCTTAGGTAACTCTGGTGACTTCATGTTCAACATCTGTCCTTTGTAGTTGTTAAATAATTTTGTTGAAAAATGTAAGAGTAAAATACAGGTAAATTAGAGAATTTCAATGCTCTTAAAAATTCATACCTATGCACATTACCAATTGGTCCAATGCTCTTATAGATCTGGAAATCCTAGGTAAATGGTAATTAGTTTGTGTTTTCTCAGCTTGTTCAATTTAAAAAGGCATTTGCTATAATAACAGAGGTAGAAATGTATCAGTAAAGAAACTGTCAATTGTAAATCAATCACAGAGGAAAATAAGCAGGAACAATCACGTGACCACTATAGATTAGAGCTGTAGTAAACTCAAGTCTCTCAGCTACTACTTAGTAGAAAACAGAGAAAATAAATCTATCCATACCTCCACTACCCTTTGCTTGTAGCCACTGGATCCCAAGCATATACTAACAAATATCTATTTAAATGAAGTCTTACTCTTTTGAAAATCACAACACCAGAAATTTTTAAGAGGTAAATTTAAAATTTAGTATGTGAATTTAATATGTTTTCATTTGCTGTAAGATAACCTTCTGACAAATGTAGTAATGATTTTTCTGAATGAATACACTGGAATAGAGGAAAAAATTATAAACAACAACAGCAAAACATATTTGACCCAATTAGTTAGAGATAGGATAATGATTAATAATAGTTATTATGGAGTCTGTTCACTAATTCTCAATTTTTCCTTTCCAAGCCCATGTAACTTGGACTTCAATGTTTTCATATCCTTAAGCTGGGACTCAGAGAGGCTCCTGCAGGTGAGGGACCACAGACCATGATGAAATCAATCTTCCTTTCATTTGTATTTTTCAGTTCATCTACTCAGACACAACTACATTTCAGGAATTATTATCTCCTTTCATGGAGCAAAAAGTTCAGGGATTTTTTTTTCCCCTCCTTCTAGTACTACTATCAGTGAAATTTCTCAAGCTTGGTGCTACAACCATGAAAAGAAATCTCACACTAAACTGCCCTTCTTAAAGTCATAGCAAATCCAGGGACAATCATTCTGCTTTGGTCATAGTGCCTTTGTGAAGGGAAAGAAAATCAATCACATCCATTCTGTGTTTCAATATGAGCTAGTCTTCCTTTGTGTGATTTCAGGATTGAAGAGAAAAGCATCTACTCTCTTTTCACAAATTTACTAATACTTGAAATTCCTTTGTTAAAGGTGTAACTTTAACAGTGGGCAAAGCCATTGGCTGTGCAAGCTTGGTGACATGAGTTCCATACCTGGTACTCACACAAAGGTAGATAGAGAGGACTGATTCCTGAGGTTGTCCTGGGATTTCCATACTCATACTGGTGCATAAAGTGCCCCTCCCCCAACATCCTGTGTTTTCTGTTCATGCCTGTTTTCACACAGGTTCCTGATATAGGCTCAGCCTCCCCTCTTAGAAAAATCTATTCTCAAACTCCTTTTGATAGCTTTAGATGATGAAATTTATGATTAACACATAGAAGAAATTGTTGTGTCATTTAAATTTAAATTGTGACTAGTGTTTTTGCATTAATGCATGTGTGAGCTCATGCCTGTGTGCATATGTGCACATGATGTAGGTGTTATTTGTTGAAGAAATTTCAAATTTAAAAAGTACAATTCAAATTATTTTTGACTATAGGTAGGCTATATAAGCATTTTCTGCATTACAATATTTCTATGAATACACATATTCAGATCTAATAAGAATATATGGTTTTAGTATTGTCATTATTCATATAGCATATGCGTGTTTCCTCTTTAATGAGTTAAAACAATATATTAACTTGGCATCATCCCAGTAGTAGGAGTTATGAAATTTAAGGCCACAGCAACAATAGTATGTACTACTTCTGCAATTCATTACCTTTTAGGAAGTTCATACCAGAGACATTGATTCAACGCTTAAAACTTTGTGCCTCCACCTAGTGGTAACTGACAGAAACAACATGTTCTTAAGACATCTCATTTTGTAGGCACAGGAAAAGATAAATTGAAAATAAATAGTTCTTGGTCGACAGACATTTGCTATCAATTCAGAAATATCCTGTCATAAATGAAAAGATACAATAAAGACAGACATTCCGTAGACAAGCGAAAGCCAAGGACTCTAACTCATGAGCAGTGATTAGAAATAGTATTGCAAAAACCAGTGTTTATGGCAGTGTTTGTGATTGGGAAATCGCATAAAGATGAAAGTGTAGGTGGTTTCTATTAAACTGGAAGAAAAAGGCCAGGGATTTCTCTTGGCTGTTTTTTTCTTTGAACATGAGATTATTGCTTAATGGTCAGTTTTTCTGAGAGCTTTCCAATGCCAATATCCAGTGGCAAAGAATCTCTGAGGAAGGGTTATTTCAAGATATGGAGAAACCCATGGCTTTCTATAAGTTCCTCACCTAAAGTATCTAGTGTAAATTTTTAATAAGATTATATTTTAAGTCAACTCAGATTAAGGGACACCTGTCTCCAGTCTCTGGAATTTCCAAGAATGTTGAGAGCTAGACTAATCCAAAGTCTGTCAGAAGTCCTGCTGAAAGAACAGAAAGAACCCAATTCTGTGCCCTAGTCCAGGAACAGACTTGACAAGACGAATCTGAGGATAGGGCCTGGATTTTAAAGGAGTTAAGGCTTCAGTTTTCTGGAAGTGGATCCCCTACTTCCTGAAGATATGGGAACAATCAGTCTTAAGGCTGCTATGTGCTTGGTCTGTAATTCAGTGGAGATACTCCCTGTTGCTTGGTTAACTTTCTGATTTCTTTGTCTTTTTTTTCCCCTCCTGCACATAGTATATAAGATGCTGCAATTCTTAACAAGTTCTACTGGCAGTGGCACAGTACATAGCTTGTGCAAGAAGCACCAATCCTAACGTTTCCTGTCTCCTTGTCTTCTGACCTCCTGATCCTCTCTCTCAAGAGCTGCCACTGAAGATCAACCTGCTGATCCAGATCAAAAGGAGAAACTTAGAAAAGAGTCATGTGGCTAGAGCTTCCTCTGAGCCTTTTTCAAATGACAGTTTCCAAAAGACCAGGATAACCAAGTTCCCAAGAATAACAATCTGGGGTTGTATATAAGAAAGACAAACCCAGCTGCATTTTATCCATTTTTTAGTGTGATACAAGAAAGAATTTCAGAGATTAATCAAATACCATCTACTAAAGAGGAGAAAACTAGTAAATCTAATGAGCCTGACCGAGCATAACGTAGGTAGATTCACATGATTTATCTAAAATTCATACTGTTTAGCCCAACTCTCATCACTGTGAAAATCTAATGATCGTTCTACATATGCTGCTCCTTCAGTTTAGCCTGTACTTTGGAAAACAATTGCCTGTAAAATAAATTCCTCAAAGAAGTTACCTCAAATTGTATGGATAGTTAGGCAATGTTTTTTATTTCAAATTTATATTTAAATTTACAATTTGAGAAATAGGTACACTGATTCTTGGCCTGGTTTTTCTTAGCTACTCATAATATGATAGTTTCACCCATAGTACCCTGATCATCTCGTAAATATTCCACTCACTGGTCCAGTCATTCACTATGCTTGATGTGGTTGAAAGAATGACTTCTGGTTCAAACAAGAAAAGTTGGCCTGGCACATAGCTTGCTGAGTGTTTATGTATTTTATTTAAAGTGTTCCTTCATCATGTTAAGTATTTATGTATATTGTGTTCTGGATTATGAGCTAAGAAAACAATCCTTATTGGGGGCAACTGGAACAATGTTTTTTAGGTATTTGTTTACAAATCCTTATGCCAAAACTATGACAATGCATGCCATAATTAAGACTTGTCTTTGATAATGCATTCCCTTCTTTTCGTCTTGAAAAGCAAAAGGGGTTAGCCTATTTGCAGTTGTAACTTATTACTCTCCTTCCAGAATTCTGCCTGCTATAGAATTCCCACCTCCACTGGCACTTACCTACTTATCCTTTTGAGGTTAGAGCACTCTGCCAGAACGCACAGCCATAGGCCTAATAGGTACCTAAGCAGAGTTGTTTGTGTTGGTCTCTAAGGGAACTGGAGCACGTAGGCTAGGATGCCAATATTGAGTACAAAAAGGTAACCACAGCACTGGATAGAGCCAAGGTAGGGAGATTTGGGGAGTAAGCAGGAGGCTACCAGCAGGTGATCAAACATTCCATATGTAATCAAGCTGGGACTCTGTACAGAGGTAGGCCTGGGAGGAAAGACTGTTTCTTGACAGTCAAGTTCACATTTGCTATTAGGTGTACGTTGGGTTGACTGGGTTGACTGTCTGCTGTCTGGTTGGTAGTCCTGAAGTTGCTAGATGTGTCTCTGAGGGCTCTTTCTGAACTGCTGCCTCTTCTCTGTTCCACTCTGCTGGACACCATTGCTTTCCTCAGGTTCCCTGGATCTGCTTCTATAGCCCTTAACTTCTTTATTGCTATTCCTATTGGAGTGTAAAAAACTTCCTAATCTTAAGAAACACCTTGCTGTTCCATTTTGTCTTTAATGCTATCTTGTACGTGTGAATAAAAGCTGCATTGTGTTTCTCCTGACATTTGGAAGAATTGTAGCATGAAATAAGTCTTCCTGTGTTTATACACATATTCAGAGGCTTGTACATGAGCCCAGGAGATATAGAAGATATATTGGCAAAGCAAAGACATCAAAGCTAAGTAATTGGCCTCTTTCATATAGAGGTAAGTGACAGACTATGTTTAAGGGCTGGGAATGTTGCCCAGTGGTAGAGAGCTTGCCTAGCATGTGAGAGACTCTGTGCTCAATCCCAGTACACCACCTCCATGCAAAGAATTATATTTAAGACCCTATTTATAATTTCAAATGTGTGACTATATGCAATAACAGACAGGCACTTGGCTTCCTTCTGTTAGCATTCAATTATTATCTCAAATCATTAACATATATATGTATATATATATATATATACATATACATATGCTTTTTCTCCTAAGATTATGAGCATATGAGGGTCATGTCAAACATTCTTAGGGCACACTGTCTCTTAAGACATATAGAATAATATTGAGAAAATAATAGTTTATTGAAATAAGTTATTGGATACTCTAAACTTGGTCATTGATGAAATAATATCAAAACCAAAAAAAGAAAAACCAGTACTATCAGAAGAACCCATAAGGTTTGTAAAATTCTGCTTACTGTGTGGAAGACCCTGGACATACAGCTCCATCCAAGTCTTTATGTCTACATCTCTAAAATGGATACATGCCAGGAGCAAAGACTTGTATTTTGGTTATAGTCAAGCCATCTTAGTCACAAATTAAGTAAGCTATTCAGAAGCCTCTGTAGGGCAAGTTCCTGTGAGTTAAGATCCCCTGCAAACCTGTGGATCCCAGGCACCAGAAGTAATTAGCATTTCCCTTGTTAGTAAATATTTACAGACCCTCAGCATCTCCTTATTTCTTCCTATCAGCTAGCGGATGCTTCCAGACCTGACATTCCAGCATCCTACCCTCCTCATTGCCTTTTTGCTCCTGAGAAAAAATAAAGTTGGCAGCTTGATCCAACTTGCTGTCCATTTCTTGTGTCTCTTGCCCCTTTCATTCTCCCTCCTCCAGAGCAGATCCAGTTTCATTCATGTCCCACTGGTTGGGAAAGATATGGTGAATAATTTAAATAGTGGGTTGATAATGATAACCAAATGACATAATGTAGGAAAAGTACTGAGAACACCAGATGCCAACAATACACATACTAATTAGCATAAGCATCTTCTAATAAAATTTCAGAAACCTAATGGTTGGTACTCTTCCATTTTCTTGAGTTGATAACTTTAAAGAACACAGAGAAGTATTCACTTTGGGACTGATATACCTACATTACAACCAGCTGTTCCTGTTGGCTTCACAAGTATTTTCATGGTATATTTGTTATTCCTTTGCCGAACTACAGTTCCCAGCATTCTCCTGGATACGGACATTTCCCAGAAGCCTTTGCATTCCCCGTTAAAAGCGAAGGTCTTTACGAGTTCTCCCTCTTTTCCCTTCCCCCCTTGTTCTCCTAGTGTTTTGCACACCTGTACCTGCCTGTTGCCCCTCCCCCCATTAAAGTGCACCCACGTGGGACCGCCGCGTGTCTGTGTCTTTTCCTTGTGTAATCGCCTCCGCTTTTACATTACAGCCAAGCCAGGATTTTATTATTTAACAACAATTTGGTGCCGTTTGACTCATCTCGACCGATTACTGCGCCCAACTTCACCTGTTTGCCACGGCCTCATCCTCAACCGTGAGTTAACCTAAGTTGGCTTCCCTTCCCCCGGGGCGCTCAGAGACTGTCCGGCCGGCTTTCTCTGCTGTGTCCCGGACTGGGTCGCCAACCTCCTTTCCCACCCCACCCCCCCTTGCTTCTTGCCCTTGGCCTAGGCCTGCGTCACCCGCAACCGGGAGTTCGGTGCTTCCGGCCTTCTTCTCCTTTTTTTCTAAACTTTTCTGTCTCCGGCCCGCTACGTTGCGGTGCTTCTCGGGCAACACGCCCTAAACAGCTTCATTGTCTCCTCCCAACCGGGGTTTCTTTCTCCCCCGTACGGTTGTTGGGTTCGGGCCAATTAAGCTTTAGCACGCCCCAAAAACACTCGGACGCCTGTGTTTTTGGCCTGCCGTGTTCGCGGTACTCTTTGGGTGCCTTTTTGCGGGTGACCTCCGCTTCAGCCATGGGCTCTGGGCACTCAAGGCCAATCCCTCCATCCTCCCCACTCGGGCAGCTTCTAAAACCTCAAACTCCATACCCCCCCACCGCTCCTGGAGGGGCCACTCGCTCTCGTTCCGCCCAGTCGAGCAATAGCGATTGGCTCACACATTCCTCCTCCTCCCGAGGTTTACTCGCCTGCACCTTTTCCCCTTGCCGCCTCTGGGCGCGTTGCTCCCGGAGAAGCCCGGTCCCGCTCCGCTGCGGCTTGCAAGCCGCTGGCCGCGCCCCCCACCCCCACCCCAGCTCCCGCAGTGGACCCTGCTCGCCTTTCCCTGTTGGGTCGCACCATCGCGAGCAGGGGGGGACAGGGGCGGAACGTCTGGGTACGCGTGTTCCCGGGACCGCAGGACAGGGGCGGAGTGTCTGGGTACGCGTGTTCCCGGGATCGCAGGTGCAACGCGATCCTCTCCGCAGGCCGCTCTCTGCTCTCCAGCTCTGCTCTTTTGCCGCTTTTCAGAGTAATTCTTTTGTGTTCCCGGGACCGCGGGACAGGGGCGGAGAGTCTGGGTACGCGTGTTCCCGGGATCGCAGGTGCAACGCGACCCTCTCCGCAGGCCGCTCTCCGCTCTCCAGCTCTGCTCTTTTGCGGCTTTTCAGAGTAATTCTTTTAACTCCTACAGCCGCCAAGCTTGAAGGGATTCCTCATTGGATTCACCTGTCACATCTTAAACCGTTTATCTCCACAGCTCAAGATAATCCTTCATATACGGTAACTCAAACTGGAGCCTGTTCTCTTAAGTTCCAAAGGACACCTGATCCAGTCCCCCTACCACAGGCTGAGAACACTGGTCCCCATCCGTCGCTGTGTTAAATCCATAAATAATCTAGCTGTCGTTTGCAGGTACCCTCACTAAACATGGAGTCAAGTGGTAAGCAGATTCTCCTCTACAAACTCTTTAACATAACAGGCCAGCCACTGACTGCAGCAGTGGCCCCTGAAATGTTAAGAAATGTATGGTTAGAATCTATTTCTTTTAAGACAGTTTCTTTAAGCTCCAGGATGCCAGCGCAACCTACCCAAACAAATCAAGCACAAGCGGACCACTAAGGATAAGTAGCAGTGGCCCCTGAAATGTTAAGAAATTTATGGTTAGAATCTATTTCTTTTAAGACAGTTTCTTTAAGCTCCAGGATGCCAGCCCAACCTATCCAAACAAATCAAGCACAAGCGGACCACTAAGGATAAGTATCTCCCCCAAATTTTTTAACCTCCTTTTTACTTTTTTAATCTTTTTCCTTTCACTAATGCAACTTTGCCTTCCAGCGTCTTAATGATGACCCAGCTACTCAGGAGAGCCAGACAGATTTCTTCAATCAGCGATCTCAAACAGCAGCAATCTCAAACACCACCAGCTACGTCAAACACCAGCGATACAGCCGATTTCTTCAATCAGCGATCTCAAACACCACCAGCTACGTCAAACACCAGCGATCTCAAGCACCATCAATCAGCGACTTCAAATGCCAATGGAACATTCCCTGGACCCCTCAACGCCCAAAGCCAGCAGGAAGCAGTTACGAGAGACCGGACTACGCCCCTACTCCCTACCCTTCAAGGTCCCCCAATTTTTTTTTCTTTTTTAATCAAACCAAAAGGGTGTAATGTTATTCCTTTGCCGAACTACAGTTCCCAGCATTCTCCTGGATACGGACATTTCCCAGAAGCCTTTGCATTCCCCGTTAAAAGCGAAGGTCTTTACGAGTTCTCCCTCTTTTCCCTTCCCCCCTTGTTCTCCTAGTGTTTTGCACACCTGTACCTGCCTGTTGCCCCTCCCCCCATTAAAGTGCACCCACGTGGGACCGCCGCGTGTCTGTGTCTTTTCCTTGTGTAATCGCCTCCGCTTTTACATTACAGCCAAGCCAGGATTTTATTATTTAACAACAATATTCAATTCATTAATTTTAGAATACTTTAGAATAGGCTCTTTAGGAGTTGTGTGGACCATGACAAGCTCAGGTGTATTCATTTCTGGGAGTGAAGATTTGGCACTCAGGTAGCTGGGTTATTTTCATAGCATCCATAGGCCCACTAAAGTAGTACCCAGATATCTAAGTCATCAGAAGCCCTAAGTACTGAGCCTTCATTATTTGACATGCTCGCTCATTCCCACAGTGCAGGGAACCAGTCTGCACTGTGCTCTTGCCTAAGAACTGGTATTTGTTATCTCTTTTATGAGCAACTGTATAAAATGTTTGCCTGTTAATGGGGCCAACAGGGCTCTATTGCACCATTTCATTCTAACTCTAAAAACTTAACCCCACTGGTGCTGGCTAGTCAACTTGACACAAGCTGGAGTCATCAGAGAGGAGGGAACTTCAATTAAGAAAATTCTCAATAAAATCTGGCTGTAGGGCATTTTTTAAAAAATAGTGATTAATGGAAGAGGGCCTCACCATTGTTGGTCATCCCATCCCTGGGCAGCTGCTCCTGGTTTTCTAAGAAAGCAGACTGAGCAGGTCATGATGAGCAAGCCATTAAGCAGCATCCCTCCACGACCTCTGTATCATTCCTGCCTCCAGTTTCTCGCCCTGTTGGAGTTCTACCCTGATATCCTTTAGTAATGGACTATGATGTAGAATTATAAGCCAAATAAATCCTTTCTTCCCCAAGTTGCTTTTGTTCATGCTCTTTTGCCACAGCATTAGAAACCCTGACTAACACAGCACTTATCATGGCAGAGTCTTCAAACAAAGACAGCTGCAGCCCAACAAAAAATATCTAAATAAATATGAAATCAGGAATAAAGTTTCCTCAGCTCCTTCTGTTGTTTTTATTAGTAATATTATTTGACAGTTAACTTCAGAATCTTGCCTGTATCTCCTCTTGGATTCTCAATGATAAATACTTGCCTGAAAAACCCTAGGCAGCAAGGCTTTTCTTGGACCCCTCCCTCAAAGGCTGCATCATGTTTGATACATGTCACAGATGGGGCCACTTCCCAGTTGATGAAATCTATTTAAAGAATTCACTGCATTCCAACATTTATCTTTCAGCTCCACCTATAAATTTTTTTGTTTTCTTTTTCCTCTTTCTTTCGTTCTTTTTTTCTTTGTATAAGATAAACGGTTTGGGTATGTAGCTGACTGAGTGAGTACAATGTGCTTTGTTTGTTGACAGAAATAAAATGTGTCTTTTCAAAAGTGTTGATATCACACATTAATCGCTCCTGCTGGGGAACATGGGCACCCTGGTGTGATGTGTTATAAATATTGATGTGAATACCCCAACTAGCAGAATGCCAGGGACTCTATGAGCGCTATACAAGATTTCTATAAAGATGTGAAAAGTAGCTGTTCATCCTTACCATTCTTCCCTATTCGTAATTCACATATGTTGAAATAAGTGTTTTCCTGTTCAGATCCATCCAGACTGAAAATAAAAGAAGGAAGGAAGAAGGAAGAAGAAGGAATTATTCCCAGGATTTGGCTCTTGTTGAATCTCCTTCTCCTCTACCAAATCCGTTTGTCTTTCCACTGTAAGTCCTTTCAATAGCTGCCTGCTGCTTCCCCCAGCAGGCTGCCTGTCTGGGGGGGTGAAGGGCTACCTGGCATCAGCTTTTGACAAGAAAATATTCAGCCATTTCAGCTGCCCAGGGAGAATTTGTGCTCTGATATTATTTTCAGTTTAGGGAACACTTTCTAGTAATCAAGTTGACAGCCTTCCTCAAGTCACATGTCCATCAGAAAATAGTTCTGTTTCTGTGGAGCCAGCGAATACTGCTGCTTGATAGGGTACGTTGTCAGTTGTCTTGCAGCAGGTTTGCATTTTCTTTGTTGTTTGCTAATATCCACAATCTTTAAGACAGTCTGAGCTGTGATTGCTTTAAGGACAAAATAGGATTCTCTCAATTAATCACAGAATGCTACTTGAGAAGACTGCTCAAGCACTAATTCTGTAACATTGTATTTTACATTTAAATATAAAATATGTTTGTTGAAACATTATTTCAATTGACACAAGTTACACATATATATGGAGTGCCCCATAATGTTTTTAAAATAGAAGTTTTAGAGCAAGTTCTCCCAATATGGAAACTCCAACAAGCCTGGTTCAAGCACTCTTTTTTCCCAGTATGCTGGTTAAAGAAGGGGGAATAATGGCTAAAAGCAGAAAAAAGAAATGTGACTTATGGCATCAATTTTGGGACAAGGTGTGTTTATCATAAAGATTCTATGGATCTGTAGAATAGCCCTCACCAAGAATTTGCCCTTAGAAGCCTCAAATCCTTTAGATCGTCTATGTCGTTCTTAAGTTTTCTGCCTCTTCTCTCCAGCAGCATTTCCATAGCATTTTAGGTCTGTCTTCAAGGACCACTGAGACTAACTGAAGCCAAATAAAGTGAGCTAACCTTACTGCTTGAAGCCTGGATTTTCACAATTTCCCTAACTAATGGTGAATGGAAACCAAACAATACTGTTGTTTTCTTAATTTCTTTTAGATTGTTCATAGCGATAGATTGCCATTTTTATTCTTTGAAATCTTTTGGGTATTTAGCACTATATGGTTTGTCAGAGGAGATTATAGGGTAAGTAGCTAGAACCCTTGTTAAATCTTTGACTCTGACACATACTGGTAATGTTAAATCCTGTCTTTTTATCTTTTCTCTCTGCTCATCAGTTCTGATAATTTCCTCAATCATTTCAAATCTTTTTATCACTGCCTTTTATAAAGCCTTAATCTCTTAAATTGTGTATAATTCTAGTGATTTCATTGAATCATTTAGCCTCTGTTCCTCATTCTGTACATATGATTCTAAGGTATAAAATTTATTCATTAAGGATAACTTCTCATCCTTGAACATTATTTGGATGGTGTGCAGATTGCCTTCTTGGGGAGATACTCTTATCTGCTAACTTATTATAACTTTTTAACAGATTCTGATTGTTAAATTCAACAGTATGAACTCTTTCAAATAATTTCTCAGCACCCTTTGACAGGAATTGAATTTTGTCTATCAAATTAATGTTATACTTATAAATTATATTATTTTTTTCAGCTAACTTTTGATTTTCAATATTAATCCTGTCAGCTAGCTGTTCATTATTTGTCTATAAAGACTGTATTATTTCTAGAAGTGCCTCATTCTTGGCTCTGTTATCAAACCATTTTATTAAGGATACAATATAAAAAACAAAGATAAGTCCTCAGATCAAATAAATGGATATATCAGAAAAAAATCACATAAACCACGCAGAATACCATCTATAATATAAGCATCAAGGTTAAAAAAAATACTAGGTGGTGATATAACTTATAAGTTATACTGCTATCATATAACTTTTAAATATATTAATTTATTTATTAGCCAAATAAACTTACCTCCCTTAGGAGATTTTAGTCAACTGTTGTCAGTGTAATAATTTATATTATCCAGTAAGTGTCGCAGTCATTGTTACGTTTGACTGGCAGTGGCAAGGCAAGTTCCAGTATCTGAATTACCTGGGATTTAATCAATTAGCTAAGAGCAGCACATTCCTATACTGAAGAATGAATTGGCCAGCATATCAAGGAACCCACAGCTTGCCAGCAGTCACAAGCTACAAACAGAGTCTGGGCATGGCTGGCAAACATGACAGGGTGGGGATTATGATGGGAGAGAAATGGCGTGCTGCAAGGGAAAGTCACCGTGGCCCAGCTGGCTGAAGAGGCTGCAGCAGCAGACAGGCCTCAGGTGACAAACGTGCCCAACCTGGTATGCAGGGGAATGCCATGGGAGGGAAAAGTGCAAGTGGGTGTGAGGGCCTTTGGATTGTTCCCAGGAAGTGTGGATTTGGGCCCCATACGGGTGGCCAGATGTAGGGGAATATGGATAGAGTAGTCTCCCACAGGGACCTGAATCAAAATAAAGAAGAAGAAACAAAATAGAGGCTGAGATGCCAAGCTTTCATTCTTCTCTATGTTATGTTCTTACTGTCTAAACTGCCTCATCCCCATTCAAATCTGAAGATGAAGGATGTTACTATAGAAGTAAACTAGTGGTTCCATGGGATGGGGTCTGGAACTTAAGTCTCTCAAATGTGTCAGCATATCATGGTCTAGGCAGTACAGTAAGCACACCCAAATTTTATTGGGGGGGACAATCTGTCATTTTCAAACAACAGGTGGAAGTCAAGTTTGGTTAATGACATTTTATAAGGGCGGACAAGAGAGGCAAGGTTGGTTGGGGTACAAATAAAGAGAATAAAAGCGCTACAGGGAGCTACAAACACTGGGTAAAAGGCACTCTTCAATGAGAGTTTATAAAGAATAATTTTATGCCATTTAATAAAGAGCTGGATAACTGAACCAGAAGAACATAAGATTACCCTACCCAAGGGCCAGAATGTTGTTATTTGGGGGAGGCCCTATGATGGATCCCTGATAAGCATTACGTTTCAAAATATATCTGCAAACCTTTAGTCTTCTCAGAAATCCACATGCCTTCTGGGGAGCAACAGTGCTTGTATTTGTGTTTGTTCTTAGTGTTCACAGAGATTAGTAAATGTTGGGTAGCAGATGTCACAGATGATGACAACAAGCAGATCTCAACTTGAAAGACTAAAGCATCTGGAAAGCTATCTGACAGCTAAATGGCACCCAACTGGTATAAATTCCAGCAGCCTAATGATCCTGGAAAGACGGATGTTTCAGGTGGTGAGAGACACACAACTTACAGTATAGATTAAAATTTGCTTTATACAATTAGTGTTTTCAATGTTTGGAAATAGACATAGTATAAAGGATCATGACAATTTGTAGTGAGGTTAATTGGACTTCCTTTGTCATCTTATTAATATGCTTATTTTAGAAAAAATTAAAAAATTGATTTTGAAATATAGAGAAGGATGTGGTTCTTATCATTATCTCAGTGGAATGCACAAAGTCAAGACGCACTTACTAAATTTGTCTGATGTCTGAGGAGATTTTATTTAGGGAAATATTTTGAGTTTAGTTATTTTCCTCTGCATCCTCACTGTAAAAATTCCACCAAAATTTCTTCAGGAACCAAGACCATTAATTTGGTGAAGGTTCATTTATAGAGATTATCTGAAATGCAAATAAGTTTTATTTTTTAAGGTGGGAAAGTAGTTTGGGGTGATTTTCTGTGTTTAAGGTTTGATAATGACTGCTAAAACACTCTTAAATTTAAATGACAATTGACAGCCTGAGGAAGTCAGGTTGGATCCCTGTGTCTATCTTCTGAAGCTTAAACTTAACGAGGTCAAATATTTCTGACTGAAGCCCATATAAAAGAGGCCAGCTAATGTGGGCAATAGACTGCTGTGTCTGATCACAGGCTCGAGGCAGAAATTGGGTCCCATAGGTATAAACTGAAACGTACACAACAATCTACCCAACAGTACTTACAGGTGCATTTGCAAGAATTTCAAAATATTGCTATTTCAGATTATTTTAAGTGACAGATAAATGAAAAACTAAATATTTGATATTAGGGACTTTTCAATAAAATGGAAAGACATTAAATTATTTTACAAAGACTTTTTCAATGGCTGAGATAAACCCTAGACCTTTGGGCTAAACCCAGTTTTTGAAACACTCTTTCTTTTCTTAATTCCTGAGGTAGTAAACATCGATGAATATCTCTTGTCTCTGCTGAATTTGAAGAAAAAAGGATAGACATTTGATACTTATTACATCTCCTTTTCCTGGGACTTCTGACCTTCCAGAAATAGAACTTTCAATTAGATTAAACATTTTATATAATACTTCTAGCACAGGGGCCTGTGCTTAAAGAGAGGTGACAAAATGAGTAAGACAAGGTTAAAAGCAGGGACAGAGAAATCCTCTTGTCCATTAGCTATCACTACCTACAATTTCCATACTGCCTTAAATGCTCTTTGTCTCAGAAAAGTTTAAAGCATCCTTTGTTAAAACTCATCCAGGGAATGCCATTCCTTCTTTCTTTCTTTCTTTACTCTTTACTTCCATTCACTCATTAAGTCAAACAGATTTATTTAGTATGTATTAAATGTAGAATTTTACTTTAATGTTGGAGCTCATAGTTCTAGATAAGTTAGTGAAATAATTCACCAAACAGTCCCTGGACATGTACGCAGAAGTGCATCATTATTAGCCAGGTTTTTTTTTAAATAGGATTTTATTTTATACTGAGGTTACATTCTTCTTGTTTAAAAATACAATCTTATATGATAAAATTATAATCAATAACATGATTCATAGCATTTAACAACTACCTTTATATGCTGAAATGTGTTATGTTTTATAGAAACACAATTTTAAAGGAATTCTGAGCTGGAGAAGTCAAATATTTGGCTCTTATAGACTAACTATACTGAACTGAGTAATCAAAAGTTAATTTAAGCACAACACAAGACAACCTCTTGTCCATCATGGGTTGCCGTGGACAGCATCATCATGACTTGACAGGTCTAACATTTTTGGATATAGTGTGATGATAGTTTATGAAATGTTTTTCTAGATTCTGTCACATGGAAGGTGTTTCCAAAGTTCTTGCTCAATCAATAAGGCTTGAAGACAAGTGATATGCTATCATATAAATCAGAAGTGATGGGGAACTTACACTGAGGGTAGCTTTTTGTGACATGGAGAAGTAACATATTACAGACTCAAGGAGACACAGTCACCAGAAACTGGTGTTGAAAGGAACAGTTTAAGAGAGCTCTGGAAGCTTAAGTCAGAGGAATGTGGAAAAGAGTGATGATGAAATCATGAGAGACAGCACTGATTCCAGGAGATATACTGGGTTGATCAAAGTCCCAGTTATTTTAGACTGAGAACACAGCTTTGTGTGTTATGTGATGTGGGATTCCTCTCTGTATGTTGTGAATATGATTGGTTAATAAATGACTGCTTTGGACCTACAGCAGGGAAGAACTTAATTAGGTGGGGAAAACTAAACTGAATGCTAGGAGAAAGAAAATGGAGTCAGAGAAAAGTAATGGAGCTGCCATGTGAGAGAGATACACTGAAACTTTGCTGGTAGGCTACAACAGAATAATAGAAATGGGTTAAATTAAGATGTAAGACTTAGCCAATAAGAATCTAGAGCTAATAGGCCAAGTCGTGATTTAATTAATACAGTTTCCATGTGGTTATTTTGGGTCTGAGCTGCCAAATAGCTGGAACAGCCAGTTTTCCTTACTTCAAATTAGTACTCCATTGTGGTCAACTAAATCCACATAAAACCTGAGAGAGCTTAAAAAGGATCCCAGACACAAAAGAACAGAGTTAAGCATGGTCTGCTGGTGGTATTTTCTTATGTAGGCTCTGTTTGCTACAAGTAAGCAGAGGTATGGTTCCTTTAAGAGAGGTTTCCTGATTCAGCAGCAGCAGAAAAAAAGCCACACTGTTTTGAAACTGCATCTTCCTAGGCCATGCTGCTAGTGTGAACTCTGACAAGATCCAGCTATGAAGCATTTAAATGGGTTTTGTGAGCAGACTGCTACAACTTGCTTAACGGTAACATAGACCTACTGTGTACATGAAAATGGGGCAATGTACATCGCTCTCAGAGGCAGTGAACAGACTTCTGTCATGTTGGATTGGGTGGAGCATGAAGACAGGGCCATATTTCCACTAGCAATGATGCCACTTAGGTTTTACAGAAGCGCTTAGCATTTTAAGAAGCAGTCCTAGACAGAATAGAATTACAGATACACAATAGGATAGATTCAGACATAAATAAACTCTAAATGAGTCACAGTGTTGGATAAATGTATGTAGGCTTGGAAGAGAGAAGAAAAGGAGTATAGAGAGTTATAAAGGTAAGTAAATGGTTTAGGAAAAAATAATAAAACAAAGTCTTTAAAGAGACAGAGTACAGACAGTCATAGATTAAAGGAGTAAAGGTAATAAAATAAATATTAAAAAGTAATAAAGTAAAAAATAATAATAAGCCACATAAACATGGAATATATACAATGAGTCTGGATATTACTGTGTTTTCTTTGAATTTTTTGAGTGTGAAGGAGTTAACTAGCCAAAATATATACTTTAAAAGTATCTTGACTTCACAATTTTGGTCTAAGGATATGTTGCTTTGGAAAAGAAGCTCTTCTTTTGTTTCCACAGAGGATGAGAACCTGTGGATTTATTCCATGCTAATGTAGTTTGACATACCAAGAACCCCCAAAAGGTCACTGTAAAAAAAAAAACCAGCCGGGCGGTGGTGGCACACGCCTTTAATCCCAGCACTCGGGAGGCAGAGGCAGGCGGATCTTTGTGAGTTCGAGACCAGCCTGGTCTACAGAGCTAGTTCCAGGACAGGCTCCAAAACCACAGAGAAACCCTGTCTCGAAAAAACCAAAAAAAAAAAAAACCAAATTACTTTTTCCAACAAAAACAGGAAACAGTTTCAAGAGAACTATGCCAACATTACTTAAAAGACTGTTTATAAACATTTGTTTACATTTAGAGGGGATATGCTGTAAAGTTTTGCATTAGTATGGATTTTGGTTTATTGAGACAAATTTAAGGTCAGTTTTGTTAAATTGTGTATATGTATATTTCTGCTCTTAATTAAAGTATTGTGTTTATGCAGGTCACTTGAAAATGTAATATATAATTGCGAAACATAGGTTAAAAGATAATCATCTATGATAGTCAAGCTTGTAGTCATGCTAGTTAGATTTTCTAGATATACAGAGATGTGTTTCAGGTAGATAGGTATTCTTCAAACCTTTCAAAGACTACAGAATATAGCATTAAAATATTTTAAGAATTTAGGACTTTTCATGACAGTGAAACACATCTGCTCCTGGCAGCACCAATTACTTCAAGAAGATGATGGGTACCAAAAAAGTTTCTTATGGTATTGGTTAGCCATTTGGGCAAGAAACTGCTCTTGCCTAGACTGCTTGATATTATCCTATGTGAGCTGAACATGCAGGACCCATGGAATGATGACTGCTGAAGCTGCCTAAAAAAGCCAAAACAGTCCTTCAGGGTTCCTGCTTCATAAAAGAGTCTACAAGACATTCTGTAGGACACAGAAGAAAGTGACTGACAAAATGCCAATATAGGTAGAATTATTTTTGAAATTTGCTGCATCATGGAAAATTCTGCCAGACAATATGGGCCTATAGGATGAAGATGGATGCCCCAATGGTACAGAAGAACTTTGGGTAACTGTCCAGGCAGTGAGATGTCTCTGTCAATTCTATAGTTTTGGAAGTTGCTTACAGTGCACTTCCTGTTTACTTAGGTAATATTATATCCTTCTGGAGTCTTTAATGGAGATGAAGAGCAGATAGTAATAATACATCTTTCCTTAGTTATAATAAAAGATAAAATAGATATAAATATTATAACTGTAATTCTTGCTTGGTAAATATTTTGTTATATGTAATTTTACTATGTTAAAGTTAAAACCTTGACTTTTATTTAAACAGAAAACAGGTGGTGATGTGGGATTCCACTCTGCATGCTGTGAATACTGTTGGTTAATAAAGGACTGATTTGGACCTATAGCAGGACAGAGCTTAGGGGAAAACTAAATTGAATGCTAGGAGAAAGGAGCTGGAGTCAGAAAGAAGCCTTAGAGTCACTGCCAGAGACAGATATGCTGAAACTTTGCTAGTAGGCCATGAGCCTCATGGTAAAATATAAAATACTGGAAATGGGTTAATGCTAGATGTAAGAACTAGCAAGCCATACACTTAAGTGATTGGCCAAGCAGTGATTTAATTAATGCAGTTTCTGTTTGATTATCTTGGGAGTCTGGGAAGCCAAGAAATAAACGAATGACCTTGCTACAACAGGTATGCATTAAATTTCTAATGATTACTCTTCCTGTATTCAAGAAACTAGGATGTTTTTCCTACATCTATCCTCAATCTACTTTTATATCGTCTTCAGTCCTTATACCACCATCAGTATCTATTTAAGGAAAGGTTTTCTTAAAAGTAATTTAGACTAGTATGCACTTAAACATATTTATTTATTTATGTTTGCATGCATATGCTATGTGTGAGACTTCCAGAAGAAAACTTGTAGGAATTGGTTCTCTCCTCCCACCAGGTAGGTCCTAAGGATCAAACTCAGGTTATCAGGCCTGTTGGCAAGCACCATACCCACCAGACGATCTTGCCAGGTGAGCATGCATTTTCCTTAATGAGACATTTGTATTTTAATTCTGTTTGTAACTTAATTCACAATAATTCAATTATGACTTAAAACAATACACACATCTTAACTTAAACTTTCCATAGGTCATAAGTACAGGAACGACTTAGCTGGAAAAAAGCATTTACTGCCCTAGCTAGCTATTGTCAATATTGAGTTTCTCTTTAATTTGTATTTTATGCTCCTTGTTTTTACTTGGTTCAAAGCTTGAAAGAGGAGACTGGTAGTAAAACTATATTTCTAGATAAGGTAAAATGTTAGGAATAAAAGATCATTACATTCTTATATTCTACTTCCATTGAAGCAAAACCAATCTTTGCCTATCATTAATGAAAGAAATTTATAAGGATATAAACACTAAAAGACAGGGATCACAAAGTAAATTTAAAATCTGTCTAGCACTGTAAGAATTGGTGACTATTTTATTGTAATTTATTTTTTTTTGTCATATCTCAAGTGAACACAGTATCATTGGTTAATGAGGGTTTGGTTTCATTATCAACTTTAATACACACTTTCATTAATGGGTTGTTTTATTTAGTATTTTAAGATCTTAGTTATAAGTGCAATAAAAAAAACAAACAGAAGAAAAGATCAAAAAATTACCAAGCCCAAGCCAAAAGAAATAAAAACACCAAGCAAGCAAACAAAGAAAACAGAAAGTCAAGCACTAATGACAGCGGCATCCCTGATCTCTGCTGCCTCTGCAATAATCTCAGCACACACTAATTGCTGGCAAACAAGGGTTTAGGGGAATGTTTCTTATTTATATCCTAAATGAGAAAAAAATCTAAATACATCAGGATAAAGGCCCAGCCTCCTGCTTATCTATAAACTTGTTTCTACTAATGTAATTTAATCTACAGGTCAGCTGGAGCAAAAACAGTCCTCAGAAATGGAAATATAGTGATCTGATGATTAGATATTTAATCAAGTAGAAATATAGATTATTTTCTGAGCATTTAACTACAGAATATATGTGCCATAAAAAATGATTTGGGTTGAGGAGAGTTGTGGGAGAAAATAGTAAATTCTTTAACATTTCTTCTTTAATATTTGCTTTAAACCTTTGGCCCCCATAAAGATTTTCAAAGTCATAAATTTCAAGTTTTTTGTTAGTGTTTGATGTATTACTCCAGTAACATGGCAATAATCATGTCGTAAGAACCTGAAATTCTATGATACTTTGATTTTCATGAGAATTTTCTCCTATTTGCTTCAGAAAAAATATTTCGTTAAGATATTATTATTATTAACATATTATATTAAATTATATTAGTAATATAAACTAATTAAAGATTAATTAATCTTTATTATAAAGTTGGACTGCAGCTTACTATCAATAGTTTATATCAAGTTTATAAGATTTTTTTATTTTTTTCTGCAAAACAGAATATGGAACTCTGCTGGGAACTGTTAACAGGAGATTGAGTCTCTATTAATTAAACCCATGGTATACTCAATGGATGAGGGTTTATATTTGAAGCAAACGTTGAAGAATTCCTTTTATTTAGAATTACTACAACAAAAAATTATTGGGTGGACAACACTCTACTACTGTATAATTTTTTTTAACTAAATAGTCAATACCTCTGTGTTCCTGTGTAGTATGGAGGCCTGGATTAGTAGAAGAATATTATCTGTCAATAAAAATAGTCGTTTGGATAATGTTTCTAGTCTCTCCTCATTAAGGCATAAAAATTGGTTCTCCTGATTTAGGGGAATGTTCTCATTCCTTATTCTGTTTGGGTCATCTTTATTGTTCTGCCATGATTATTTCAAAAATGTCTTCCAAGGTTCCCCCAAAAGAAGGAGGGTTCTGAGATCATTACAGACAGCATTTCATTTCTTTCTGACGTTGCATAACTAGTTACCACAATGGTAGCAGTTAGGGTGCTCTGTTCCCTGCTTGATTGGTGTGAGACACTGGAGATCCTACTGCTCTGTCCTATGGTATGTTTGGGGAAAGGTCATGGCTGTAACAGAAGGCACTCTTTTGTCAATACTTAGACTATATTAATTGCCTGATACAGATCTTGCTATTATTTACACGGGAAGAAACACTCTCAGTTAAGTACCTGGAAACAATGGAGAATAATAATATGGTTCATCACACCTTGTTCTCTTCATGACTTGCTATTGAAATATCAAGGTGTGATATTTACTTGATTCATTCAAATATGTCTGTGTGAAATGACATCTACTGATGCTAATTAAGGTTACACACACACACATACACACAAGTTATACAGATTTTTACTAGTGCCTTAAATGAGACTCTGTACAAATGAAACCCGATATCCACAGTATCAGAGATTTTATTCAATCTTCATTCTTTTTTGTTCTGGTTAAGAAAGCTGTTTTGATTATGAATAAGGAAATGCACATACTTTTGTCTACTACAGGAAACACTCAGGAAATGGAAGCCTTGTTTCTTTGGGGAGGATAGGGCCTATAAATTTGAGAGGATTTTCCTCCCCAAATTAATGTTACTCAGATTGAAACAAACCAGAGAGCCTGATAGAGCTATAATTTTGGGGTGAACACATTCTGATCTACCTGTGAGCTTGTCAGATCAATCCAGGCAGTTGGATTACTTGTAGGAGAAAACACTAGCCAGACCTTTAATTTAATCTGCCAAACTTTTATTTCTGAGCAGAAGAGTAAGAAAGAGTTTGCCGTCTTGGAATTTTACAATCTTTATTTTATAGTTTGACCCTTTTCTCTATCTAGCTGGCTATCTGTCTCATTACCTCTCTTAGTGCTTACACTTACTGAAAGGTTCTCATTCATCCTCTGTGTAGTGTGGCTTGCATTTTAGACTGACTTTCCTTAACCCCACTCTCCTCAAGTTGAGATAAAATGTATCCCTTTGGCCTCACACTAATTTTCATTACTACTACTCTATTCAGCAATGGATTTAATGATTATATTTGAACAAATTATGCCAATGATATTTTTAAAGTTTAGCTTTATACTCTTTTATTTTAATGTAAAACCTGCATTTTGGAAGAAAGAATCCATTTTGTCTCAACAGTAAGTTGAATATTGATAACAAATTAATAATAATTGAGCTATAGAATGTCTGCTTTGTGAATGATAAAAAAGCAGTTTAATGCCTAATTTTTTTCTTACTAAATAGTTTCTTGGCTTCATAAGCCATTAGACACCCAAAAGGGAAAAAAATGACTTCTATAATATGGAAGAGAAGTGAAAAATAATGAGGTATAGATAAGTGTTAAGATGCTCCACATGCTCTTCCAAATCTTCACTTATAAAGCATTGCACTTCATGCAGAATTGGCTTAGTGCTTTAAATTATATAGAATGGACCTTGGGTTAAATGTGAAACTATAGAAATAAAGATAGTATATTTCTTATTAACATTAATTGAGCTGTCTCTCTATGTGGTTCATTGTACAAAAGAAATAGAAAGATACATATAGCCTTGAAAACTAAATCTCTAGGGAGGCAGATTTTATGAGAATGACCACCTAAGTCTGAATTTTCCCTTCTATACATCAGAAGGAACCGTATTAGATGCTATATTTATTCACACTTTGAAATGGAGATGTTCTTATATAGAGAGCTTTAAAACGACTTTTAATATATTCTGGAAACTGAATGATGTAGGGAAGGAGCACAGGTTATAGCTTCAGATGAAGCTGGTTCTGAGTCTGGCTCTGCTTTTTATGAGGGAGATTGACAGTATATCTGTGCCTAGTATCTTAGTGTCTTCACTTGAACAGTAAGGATAATGCATGCTGGTCAGATGTTTTGAGCTCTGTCTTAGTTATTTTTTCTATTGCTGTGATGAAACACTATGACCAAAAACATTCTATAAAAGAAAGCACTTAACTCAGGCTTACCATTTCATAGTGTTAGTATCCTTTGCCATCATGGAGGGAGCAAGGAAACAAGCTGGCAAGGATGGTGCTAGAGCAGCAAAGAGCTCAAGCCGTGAGACACAACCCTGAGGCAGATGGAGAGAGGGCACTGAGAATGTTGTGAGGATGTTGAAGTCTCAAAACTTAATCCTATTGACACATCTCCTATATCAAGCCACATTTCTAATCCTTCCCAAACAGTTTCACCACTTATGGAGCAGCCATTCAAGCACAAGGACCTATAGAAGCCAGTCGCATTTAAATCCTCGAAAGTGCCAAGGGAAAAGAAGGCTAGGCTTTTAGCCAAGTGCTATCTACATAGCATATACCCAATAAACTTTTGTTTTTCTTTTATCTTTATTTTGCAGATATAAACATTGAGCCACCCAGTACTAGGTCCAAAGTCACCTGAGTAAGATGAGGGGTATGGGTCATGATACTACACAGCTGAATTCATTGCAAGTGATTAGGGATCTAAAGATATACCATAAAGAATATTATTGCAAATCTATACCAAGGATTTACATTTCATATTTTACATCATCTCTAGAGGCACTGCAGTATCATATGCCATTTGATTCCATAAAAGTACTGTGTCTAATAGAAGAAACACATAGGTATATTAATTTACACATAGATACTTTTTGGCAATTTGACATTTCATACCATGCCTGACTTTTTTTCTTTTTTCAAATGTGATGGACTCCATATATTTCTTTATATTTTACATATTTTATACATAATTCACATAGTTTAACATCATTTCCCTGTGATGTAGTACAAAAGAAAAAGAAATAGCACTCAAAAGCACACCAGCAACTAGACAAAATGATGATATTAGTGGGAAAAAATGGAACTTCACAGTGGCTAGACACAGAGAATTATAAGATAAAATGTGGTCATGTCTATTTCCTCGGGATCATTGTCTAATTTAGTAATTTTGCACAGTTTGATTAATATTAGTAAAAATTAAAGGGAACTTTTAAAATATATTAGCTCATAGAATTTTATTCCCTTACTAAAATAAATGGAAATGTTAGCTGCTCTTAACAAATACATTAGATATAGTTACTTAATGTCAGTGAGATTACAAGAATACAAGGTTTGTTTTCTCTGAAATTTCTAGAAAATAAATATTTTTGTTTATTCCAAATTATGTGCATATGTGTGTATTATAATATATATTATAGATGACATGTACACTAGAATATATATGTTCTAAACTATAAATATTAAAAAAAACTCTTTATGAAAGTGCATTGTATTTTCTTTCTAGATGTGGTCATTTCCTTCCACATTTATTCTTTTTCACTAAGTGTAGTAAGGGCAAAAGTGACTTAAACTTTCCTGCCCAACTTTAAATGAACAAAAATCAGACAATTTTAAAGAAAGAACTTGAGCTTGAACTAAAAATATAATCTAAGTTGTTTGAATTTATTTCTATTCAAGATCTGAGAGCTGTAGCTCTAGTCTCATAGCAAACTCATTTTCTTCAACATTTACTCTCCATTCAACTGATGTTTCTGCTCATCATTGTTTTGAAGGAGCTATATGTAGTATTAAAATATATTAAAATTCAATTGGGAAGATTCCATTGTTAAATGTTGATTGTAATACAGACTCTCACATTCGGTGAAAGTGAGAACACAGGGATACTTAATGACAATAAATTCACACCTTTTCAGTCACACGAGGATAGAGCATCAGAGGCAGTAGAGCCTCAAGGTCATTGGCAGTGTAAATGATAATAGTAAGACTTAGAAGGTTTATGGTGAAGATGCAACATCATGTAGCTAGTTCTTTGTAAATAACCATACATTGTTTCTTCTTCACTGTGTGGTTCATATGCACATCACTCTTAGAGAACAAAGGATTTCCTTGGAAATACTTTTTTATGAGTATTATAGTGATAAGAGATGTCCATAGTTTAGAGTTAAGTTTGCCTAGAACAGATTCATGAATGCAATAAACACAAAATCCAAAACCACCAATAATGCAAGTTTTTGTTATTTAGTTTAAACTGTTCTTTATTTTCCTTTTCATATATGCACAAATTTTGATAGTCCTTTCCTGCAAGGTCTCTTCTGAAATTTTTAGGGATTCAGTTTTGTCTGTATCAACATCATAAAGAGAACTCACTCATTTTAAAAACTAACCTGAATACTTTTCAATCTACTAGAAATCACTGCTTGCACCTCCTAACTATGAGAATTAGATAGGACTTGAAATAGAGTCACAATATGCATTCGTGTAATCTTATGTCATCAAGTACTTCTCATTGGCCTACATATTTGCTAACAATAAAAGAAATTGGTGGCTGAGATATATCAAGAGATAGTGCAATTATAGAAAACTGAAGAATACTTGATTGTAAAACCCAAGCACAACTTTCTTAACCTTTGTTTATAACCTATTTGTTCTTAGTTGGAAAATCTACATCTTCTCCCTTTCTTTAGAAAATTTCTGGGATGTAAAAAAAAAAGCGATCAGTTTTAGGTTGAACTAAAAAAAGCAGAATTGACAAAGAAATTACAGTGACAATTCTTCAAAAATCATTTATTAAATATTCATACTTAAATTTTTACTGTAATGCACTATATTTGATATGAAAACACTTGGTGATTAATGACACTGTTCCATTACTAATGGGATGTGAGTCAATATAGCTTTATTCCCAGCTCTCAGATTTACAGTATCTACTCTTCACAAACTGATATACACTTAATACTTCCTTTAAAATCTAGCCCACTACATCATGCAATCAAACTCCTTTCTTTCTTGGATTTCTTATTTGTTTCAGCTAAAATAAGTGTTGTTAGTTTACAGACACAAAACTGGAAACAGGGGCTGAATCAGAAACTAAATGGGTACTGCTCACTGAGTTTGCCCTCATGGCTTTCTCAGTTTGTGCTCTTACAGCACTTAATACCTACCACCTGCCCTGGGATGACACTATCCATAGCGATCTCGGCCCTCCCAAACCAATAATCAATCAAGAAAATACACTATAGGCTTATATGGCAGGAGCATATTCTCAAATGACTATAGCTTGTGTCAAGATGACATAAGACACTAGGCAGCAGAGCTTTATTGCTTTGAGCCTGTGGTGATGTAGGAGTCATGCTTAGGATCATATGGTAGAACAAATGAGCCTACTCATAGCCAGGATACAAAAGAGAGAGAAGTGGCTGAGACCCACTACTGTTTTGAAAGGTGCACTCCTACGTGACTCTGTTCCTTTTTAGCTCATCTCACCTCTTTCCTTCACTTATTTGATTATTATTTTAGATTCATTTTATTGCTTGAGAATTTCATGTCGTGTAACTTGCATGAGATGTCATCCATGCAGAAGTGGGCTTCTCAGTCTTCAGTCGCCTGAGTGACCCACTCATCTGTAAGTATCCTTAAAAAACTCATTGCTTCACCAAGCAAAACTTGAAAAGAACTATTTCTAACATCAATTGTTGCCATGTCTATCTGGAACAGCTAGACAATTATGTGCTTCTCTCTAGAGGAAGTGATGTTACTGACGTGCTTATAGCTGATATACCTAGGGCCAGCTGTAGAACACTGGAAGTGAATAAATAATTATTTGCTTACTTGTGTCATTTGCTAATACAAGACTTTATAAAATTCATCTGTCTCCCATATTATACCAAAAGCCCATATTCATATTTAATTTCTCAAACAATGCTGATCAAAGAACTTAAGATTAACTTCTCTGCTATGGTTGCTATCTTTGACAATATTCCCACATTCTCTCTTTGTCAGAATATGTCTTTGTATGATTAGAAGTTATTTCCCCAGGAATGGAGTTTAAATCCTAACATGCAAAGTGCAAGATATGGTGTACAATATGCACCAAGGTTATAAACAACCAAGTTGTATAGGAACAGAAATATGTTCCAGATACGAAAAAAACCTAAGATATGGAATGAACAGTGTGTTCCAGAAGATTTAGATAATAGAATAAGTGATAAAGAGAACTGGGTCAGAGAAATTTAACAGTGAGGAGGTAGAAGAGCCTTAGACAGTAATATAAGGATAATCCTGGAGAAAAGAACATGTGAGGTCAGTGAGATTGTGTCATAGACAAAGCTTACCAATTTTAAAACTTACACAATCTTCTAAAGCATCTACTTTGCTTATGAAAAGTATCTCTGTGTGTGTATTAGTACACAAGTAAGTGTATTCATGAGTGCACATGTGTGTGCATCAGTACAGAAACATGTGTGTGATTTTCCACATGTGCTCACACATGTGTGTTTGGGGGGTCTATGTTATTTACTTTGCTCGTTAAAAATGGCTTTTGCATGTGTTTGTGCTTGTGTGTGGGTTTGTATATATGTATGCAAGCTCACACGTATACTTGGAAATTCATGTCATTTATTTTGTCATTAACAGTCCCCATATTTAGAAAAGGCAGATGGTTTGGTGTATAAAGTTCTTATTGTACAAGTATGATGATGAAAGAGTCTAGAGGCCCAGATCCAGGTTAGACCAGATGTAGTAATGTGGGTCTGTACCCTCATGGTCTGTGGTGAGATGGGGGTAGAAAGAGGAGAATTTGGGGAAGTTCATGGGGTCAACTAGCTTGGCAGACATAGTGGTGAATAGCAAGAAACTGGGGCTATAGTAAGGTGGAAGGTGGGGACCAACACCTGATTTTTCCTCTAACCACAACATGTGTATTATGATTCATGTATATCTGTATTAGCATTCATACACATGTACACACTCACATGAATATACTGCACATACACATACACACTACACATGCACATACCAATAGAAATAATACTTTCTATTCAACAATGCACTCATTTACCACAATTAGTGTAAGCCGAGAACTTTCATTCGTACAAGTGAGACAGACATTAATTAAATAATCACACAAAGCTAATTATTTTGAAAAGTATTATAAAAAATCCATGGAAGGTGTAACCACCTACAAACTAATATGTGACATGGGAAAAGGATTCAGAAAAAAAAATAGATATATGGTATGTTTGAGTCCAGTATCCTTGTTGCAGAGCAACAGACAACTGCGTGAGTGAAAGCACAGGTGAACAGAGGCCAAAGGCACAAAAGGTGGTGTTAAGTGGCATCAATTAATCCTTACAGGATGGTTAATGTGAGCTCCATACCACAAAAGTTATACTCTATATTGTAACTTTGAAGTAGTATCACTCACACGTACGCATACACACACAGTTTTACTTGAATTTTAACTCTTTGATGTAGACATAGACACTACTATACATAGTATAATAATGTAAGTAAAGTGAATCAACAATATTTCAAAGACAATTTTTATGACAAACATTCATTATGATTGAGGCACATAGTTTTTATCAAATAATTTAAACAATTGATGATTTTTCATTTACTTACTCTGCAAATAGCTGATAATAGACTCTTTGTTCTAGGTGCTGGGTAGAGAGAGATAATCAAGTACTGCCTTTATTTTTAAAAGGTATAAAGTCTGGGACTAAAGATGTGACTCACTCAGTGGAGTGTCTACTGTGCAAGTGAGATGGCCTGAGTTGGGATGCCCAGACTGTATGTAAGAAGCAGGGTATGGCAGCACATAGTTGTAACTACAATATCAAGTAGAGGTGAAGTATCAGAGAAAGGTGGGTTCCTGAGGAAAATTGGATGGGCAGCCAGTTTGCCAAATCAGTGTGTTTCTCAGGAGACCATGTCTCAAAAATAAAGGTGGAAAGCAATCAGAAAAGACATTCAAAATTGATCTTGGACCTCCATATGTACACATACACACATGTCACATACATGTTACCACAAGATGTATATGTCTGTATTAACTGGTGCAGTGCATGCACACAAACCATGTAGACATATCAGAAGAAAATATGCTGGGAACAGACATTGTGAGACTATAAAGTGTGGCAACTGCCATGGAAGACAATTTGATAGGTTCTCAAAAGAGAAACCATAGATCTACCATATGACCCAGCAACTTCACTCTTGATTATACATTCAAGAGAACTGAAAATTATCATGTACAAATGTGTATGCAAAGAATCATAGCAGTGTAATTAATCCATAAAAAGATGGGTTCTACACTTAGGAATGCATTTATAAACTTTAAAGACATTAAAAACACATAGCTCAAAAGCCATAAATTATTCTACTTGTATGAACATTCAGAGTAAGAATCCATAAAATTTTAAAATTCTGGGTCTGTGGGAAAGTGGGGATGGGGCAGGATTTATTAGTGAGTCTGAGATTTAGGAGGGGGTATAATAAAATACCCAAGTACTAGTAGCAATGGCTTCACAATGTAGATATAACTAAAAGTACTGAGTTGTATATTTTACTGAGTAACTTCATGCATTGGAACATGGTCCAAGGATGGAGAAGGCATGTGAGAGGAATTCTGAGTGCTCGTGAGAACACTCCAAGAAAACAAGACAAGGATCTGTGACCTTGTTTTCTTCAGTACCTATTTGTTCTTGGAATGTGTTTTCATGCTTTTCCAGCTGTAGTAGATAAGAGTAAGTTTACTTCAGATTATTCGCTACAGATAGCTATTGCTATTTGTTTATGTGCTTCTATGGAAAAAGATGTTTTTGCCATGGATGGCTTGTCCTTTTGATTGCATGCTTTACTTGGGTGACTTTCCTTAAATCTCAGAGTATAAATTGTCTGATGCTCTGAATAAAGTTGGCTATTGCATGACTCATTCTCCCATGTCTCACCACCTCTAGAGTGATAACATTTACATAAGCATATTTTAATTCAAACAATTTGAATTGATTGGGCAAAAGAACATTAAGCCAATGAGGGAAACTAATTCTTTGTGTTAAATAATACAATGAGAATGAATAAAATAAAGTAAAAAAATTCAGAAAAAAAGCATTTCAGAAGACTTATTAACAAACATCTGTAGAATATGATGTGGGAAACTTATAGGCACAATTGTTGTTCTTCTTTTCTCTTTTTCACCTAGGAAATAAAAAGAAATAATCCAAAATGAAAAACAAAACAAACAAAAACATAAGAAGTGTTTGGATGGACAGAAATATACGAGAGAAATGCAAGCTTTATTTTTGACAAAATTTAACCTACAGAGGTCTTATTAATGCTCAAAATTAAAATCTTACTTCAGTACAAAAGCATTGGATACCTGGAAGTTTCTCCTTGAAGAATATTTACCCCAAGCTTAATGTGTTATCTAGAGCAGAGATAGCAGTCAGAGCAATCCTAAAGAGAGAGAGTGTGTGTGTGTAAGAAGGAGTCAGGAGACTTAAATCCTATCACCTAAGATAGAAGAATAAAACCAGAGATTAGAAACTGTGACAAATGTGGAAAGTCAAGGAATAACAGGAGACTACATAGCACATGTCTTCTCAGATCACCACAAGTTAAATAATAGATGGAATAGAAAGAAATAGAAATAGAGAGAATATATGAGAATGTTTGACTGACAAGAGATACACAGAGGAAATGCAATATACAGCACAATAAAATGAAAGTGAACCCGTTGGAAGTATAGTGTAATATCAAAAGTATCTAGGGAAAAACTCAGTGGAGCACAATGAGATTGAAAGTAGGCTGTGAAACACTAAAAAGAATACAAATACCAAGAAAATGTTCTTAAAATGTTTGCTTTTAAATGCTTTACTAGAAAAAAGGGGAACAATAAATTCTTTTTCCAGTTATAAGCCAAAAAATGAAGAACAATTAAACTGAAGGTAAGTTGCACAGAAGAATGCAATAAAGGCATAAAATTGGCAAACAAATATAAAATTTTATCCATTTTAATGCCAATAAGGGGCTAGAGAGAGCCCTCAGTGGTTAAGAGATACTGATAAAAAAGAATGAGGATCTGAATTTGGATTCGAGCACCCATGTAATGATGCTAGTTCATGTCCATGTAAACCTGTGACCCCAGAATTGTGGTAGGTGGAAACAGGAGGACCTCGAGGGATTCTGTTCTGCCTGTGGGTTCACATTCAGCCTGATACTCTGTTTCTATAGGAATAAAGTAGAGGGGGATAAAGCATGCTCTTATAAGGTATGCATGCTCGGTCACACAAACAGGTACATATACAACACACACACACACTAAAACTGATAACACTATAGCAAAACTGATGTAGAAAAATGTGAAATTAAGTTACCAGTTTCATAAATATATAAACAATACAAATCTCTCAGTGGTTAGTAACCTAGTAAAAGAAATTATGAACAACTCTACACCAATAAAGTCGATAAAGTGGACAAATTTCTTAATTTGTTACCAATGTAATAAATTAAAACTATTTAAATCATGAACTTTATGTAAGTGCATTTTAGTAGATAAAATTAATCTATTTGTGCAAAGGAGCATTAAAAATATAGGGGTATCTTCACCCTCCTACTCCTCCAAATTCTCTCCAGTGGATGTCCCCAGCTAGGTCCTTGGGCAGCAGAGCAGAGGGTGCCTGAACTGGCCTTGCCCCACTATCACACTGATGTTTATCTCGAATATGACCATAGAATCTTCATCCAGCTACGGATGGAGATAGAAACAGAGACCCTCATCAGAGCAATGGACTGAGCTCCCAAGGTCCAGTAGAAGAGCAGAAGGAGGGAGAAGAAGAGCAAGGAAGTCTGGACCGCAAGGGGTTGATCCACCCACGGAGACAGTGTGCCTGATCTAATGGGAGCTCATCAAATCCAGCTGGACCGGAACTGAATGAGCATGCGATCAAACTGGACTCTGAATGTGGCTGCCCATGGGGGCGGACTGAGAAGCCATTGAAAAAAGGCACTGGGACTTATTTCTACTGCACGTACTGGCTTTTGGGGACCTTAGTCTATTTGGATGCAAAACTTCCTAGGCCTGGATGTAGGGGGAGGGCCTTGGACTTCCCACAGGGCAGGATTCTCTGCCGCCCTCTTTTAAGGAGGGAGGGGAAGAGAGGAGGGAAGGAAGTGTAAATTTTTGAACGGAAAAAATTTAAAAAAAGAAATTAGGGGTATTCAAACTTTGTGACAAATAATACAACAAGGACAAAGAAATGCAGTAAAATCAAGAAGCAAGAAAATTAGAATATTTAAATGCATCTATATCAACTACATCAGGGTAGGCCTCATGTTCAGGAGTAACTTACCAGTATATAATGGAGTCCACAATTTTTTGTGTACTTTTATTTGTTTATAGTTTAGTGGGTTTGGGGAGGGAGGGTTATTTTGTTTTCTTGTGTTTGCGGGGGAGAGTGCTGTATTGGGCTTTTGTTTGTTTGCTGAGAAAGAACTTAAAGTTGGAAGCATGATGAGGGAAGACTTTGAAGAACTTGGAGAAAAGAAAGAATATGACAAAAATATATTTAGACTTAATAATTACTTAAAATAATAAAAGTATTTTGCTTGGTTTTTTTTTTTTTTGGTTTGGTTTAGTTTTTCGAGACAGGGTTTCTCTGTGGCTTTGGTTCCTGTCCTGGAACTAGCTCTGTAGACCAGGCTGGTCTCAAACTCACAGAGATCCGCCTGCCTCTGCCTCCCGAGTGCTGGGATTAAAGGTGTTCGCCACCATCACCCGGCTAATAAAAATATTTTAAAAATATTAAATAGAATGCAATGAAATACTTAACTTACCTTGGGAAATCAATTAATCAAGGAACAAAATGCAAGGATTTTTAAGGATTAAATTAAATTATAAACCAATATTTCTGAGAATTATTGTTTAAAAGTATTTAATAAAACTTTTACTCATTTTACAAACTTACAAAAATATTATGAATATTTTCACAGGAAAGTAATTAGAAAAATTAAAAGAGAGAGATACACTTCACATAATTTAAATATTTTACAATGAATCAAAATATCACATGATCCCCTTTAGTCTGGAGTATATTCTTACTACCTTTATGTATTATGTAAAATTAATATAATAACTTAAATTATAAGAGAAAATTAGTGTATTCAGTCTAATAATATATAAGGCTATTAAATTATGTGATTCAGTACCAGAATTTCAGGAAGTTTTATTATGTGGAAATTAATATCATTAATATTCTACTGTTAAATTAGTATCCTATTATAACATACATAAATTATTTGGCAGAATAAATACTAATTTCATAATAAAAATGATCAACAAATAGCCAAAAACCTTAGATAACAAACATAATACAAATTCAAGCTATTTCATATTCTATGAAGAGTCAATTCAAGACAGATCAATGTAAAACAGAGGTGTTGCTTGGAAAATTATGGTGTACCTATGAAACTTTGTGGAAATAAGATTTTCTTAGAGAAGAAAAAAATCATAAAAATTCAGAAAAATAGTGTTTCAAAAAAAGTAGGATATTTTTGTCATTGAAAAACAATTCCATGCTATTTTTATTACTACTATAGTTTGCAGTGCATCTTAAAATCAGGGATGGTGATACATGGAGCAGGTCTTTTACTACTTGGTATTGTTTTAGGTATCCTGTTTGCTTTTTGTGTGTTTCTTTATGAAGTTGAAATTATCCCTTTTATTTCTGTGAAAATAGTGTTGTAATTTTCACGGAGAATTAGATTGAATCTGTAGATTACTTTCAAAAGGATGGCCAGTTTTACTATGTTAATCCTCCTGATCCAAATAGCATGGAAGATTATTTTATCTTCTGATATATCCATCAATTTCTTTATTCAGTGACTTATTTTTATCATACAAGTCTTACACTACAAGATGGTATAGATAAATTCTATATTATTTGAGGCTATTATGAACGGTGATATGCAACCTGCAGAATATGCTAGGCCAATGGTGGCACATAGCTTATGGGATTAAGCAAAAAATAACTGATTTGATTTATGGCCTACTCCATGAGATGAAACCCATACCAAACACTGGTTGGGTGATCAAGGTCCTCGGATTACATAGCTCAGGGATCTTGGGTAAAACCAAATAATAGTGGTCTAATAAAAGAAAAAAATGCAATGATAAAATGACTAATGATATTCAGCTATAACTTAGATCAATGCATTGTTCAGCCATCATCAGAGAAGCTTCCTCCTGCAGCACATGGTATTAAATCCAATAGCAAGATATTATGCAGAGAGTAAAGGTTCTTGGAAAACTTAATAATATTGTGGTCCTTTGGGGTCCTGCCCCAAGAACCTCTTCAGTGTTTAGACTGGACATGACAGCAAGCTAAAGGAACTTTTTTTCTTAGGATATCTGAGGACGAATAAACTCGCACACATGTGATGTTCTGAACAAGTCTTTTTATTCTTCTGCTTCTAATCTAATTCTCCTGCCCTACTTCTAATTCATCCTTTCTTCATCTTTTTCTAGTCTCCAAATTTTCCCTCTTACAGGTTTGGAGTGATAATAAAAAAAAAATTACAAGAGTTACCACTCATTTGTCTAAAACACATTCCTATTGTAAGATAATAAGGAGCTGAGCCACTTACCATGGCAAAACAATGATTTCAAGGTTTTAGAAGTAAGACTATGACCAGACCAGGAGTGGGGCACAGTGCCCAGTTACAAACTTTGAAACATAGGTCTATTGTTAGCAGACTTGGCAAGTAAAGAATTGGCATGCTTTCCTTAGGGTGCTTTGTACAGCAACTTTGTTTCGATATTTATGGCTCTGACCCTGTGTATAACTGTAAAGTTTTAAACTTATAATCCATTTACAAAAAGCCTTTAGTCTAGTTTGAACATGCTTTGAGGTGAAAGTAAACTAACTGTGTGCAGTTAGTCTGAGAGAAGGAACAAAGCAGGTTTCTAAGTGTCTAGAGTCCTCTTGAGATAACTAGATCTTGTTATGCGGCATGTCCTAAAATGTATTCTATAGATCAACATCATATAACCAAATGAAATGTCATCTTAGAGACAACTCACTAATATATCTGCCCATAAGACTGAGATGTACACATGAGATTACATATACACATTACATGAGAATACACATTACAATGTAGGTATTGGCGAGACACCAAGTTTCTTTTAGGAAAAGCAAGCAACAGTTTCCAAAGTCGATGGTCCTCCAGGCCTTGTGTGGACAGGATTAACCTCCATCAAATAATGACTCCTCTGGTGGATTGCCATCTGAAATATCAATGCCATATGCTATATGATTCCATGCCCCTTGACACACTAAATAGTTTTTCTCCATCAAATTCCTTCCTTTAAAAACTCAGGGAACTCCACAAAGAGGAGGCAGAAAGTGTATGAGCCAGAGGGATGAAGGACACCAAGGAAACAAGACCCTCCATATCAACATGAGTAAAGCACGTATGAACTTAAAGACACTGAACACTGAATATGACCCTCTGCATATAGGTCTGGCAATGATATGCTATAAGTCCACTGGATATATGCATAATATATCCAGTTTAGCGTTTTTATAGGTTCCTGGGTGGACAAACAAGTGGATCTCTGATACTTGTGTCTTCATTTAGGCTCTTTTACTTCTTTTGGTTTGTCCAAACTCGATGTGATAGTTTCGCTTTATCTTATTGTATTCTATTTTGCTATAATTTTTAAAAATGAATGAATGGATGTATGGATGGATAGATGAAGAAGTAAATGAATGAAAACCTAGCCACTAGGGTAAAGACTAACAGTTGAATTGCCATACCTTTTGGGAGAGGAAACAAATCAGTTCTCTTCAATATGTGGGACTGGGTATATCAACCCCTCCTGGGCAGATCTCATGTTCAGGAGTAGTTGACCAACTTGTAAAGGACTCCACAGCTTTTTTTGGGTGTACTTTTATTTGACTATAGCTTGGAGTTTCTATTTTTTGAAGGGAGACATGTTTTATTTTGTTTTCTTAGTTTTAGGGGGCTAATGTTACATTGATTTTTAAAAAAAATAATTTAAAGTTGGGCGGGTAAGAAGGGGAAAAGGATCTAGAAGAACTTTGGGGTAGGGGAAGAATAAGATTAAAATATATTTAAATTTAAAAGTTGTTTAAAATAATAATAAAAAAACACTGTTAAGCACATGGTCCCAACAGTTCTCCTGATTTTATATGGAAAATATCTCGTAGTCTACAGTAAAGAAGAATTTTAGTGATCATTATTGTTAGATGTTTTTATTGAATTGAAATTTTGCTGAGATAGTGAATTTTACCAATCACCTCATTAATAGTATTATGGTGAGTCTATATACATGCATGTGTAAATTATTAAATAAGTCTACATTTACTTAAACCCACTCATAAAATGAAATATTTTAAATTATCTTCTAATGTTAAATCAACTCTAGTATAAAGAAACAAATTCCACTAAACCATGAAACAAAGGCACAATTTCTGACAGTAAATTCATGGTCTCAGAGGCTGGGAAAGTGGGGAACATGAAGCGATATGGAGAGGTGTCAATGAGTATTGAATTATAAGAGAGAAGTTCTGCTGTCCTACAGAGTTTCATGACTTCAATATAAACTATCAATTTCAAGAATCTTGTACATACAATTTACCCCTGCAAATTAATGATCAATGTGTGTGGCAATGGATATACTCACACTTACTTGAATATCATCACATGCTTACAGGTATAGGAACACTGCATAATACTTCATCAATTTGCATAATTTCAAGAGGCCTTTGAGACAAAATAAAAAAATACACTTCCAAATTTTTTTTTGGACAGACCAAAGAAAAGAAAACCTAATTATGTCTGGTTTGTTTGACAAAACTATCTCTTTGGGATACTTCCAAACACAAATTGCTAAGAAGAAACATAACCCCCAAAAGCGGAGAAAAAAATTTCTCCAGGTAAATTATATGATTATGTGAAAGGTCAGTGGGAAAAACTCCTCATCCATTTTCATAGAATTACAAGTTAGAAGCAAAAAGATGCCAGTGCAGATCCAAAATTAAGGTTATGATTGTAAAGATTATCAAAACAAAACCTTGGGGGACCTCCACAGCAGCTGGAAGCCTCAGGTGCTGCTGTTTGAATGCAGAATAATGCAGCCACTTTGGAAACACCTTGTCTGTTTTTGAGAGTGAAAACACATACTTGTCATATGACCTAGGAATTCAGCTTCTCACAGCAATTCAAAATAAATGTAAGTAGGGCTTTTAAAGGTACTGAACAAAGAGAGCTTCAAACAGCTTTTCTCATATTAGTCAAAAGCTAAGAGCTCACATGGTTCTATCAATAGGTAGTCATGCATTTATGAATAGAGGATTGCTTAGATACAGAAAGAAATAATTGATTGGTACATGCTTATATCTAAGAATGCTATGCTTCATTAAGGAACCCAGAATCAAAAATGAATCTGTTGGCATGAAATTCTACAACAAGAAAAAAAAGTCTATACTTTTAGAAACAGGTAGTTATTTCAAATGGAGTGATTGGGTAACAAAAGTCACAAGAGAATGTTCTATACTGATGGACTACTTTGTAGTTTCTTATTCATTTGCCAAAACACACTAACATAGCCAAGGCACCCCATTTCGCTCTGAGTAACTTGCGTTTCTCCTTATAAGCAAACCAGACAAAGCTTTAACTTAAATAATGGCAAAAACAGGAAATCTGAGAGAGCCTAGAGGGGTAAAATAGAAAATATCCAGGGGATGCCAAGTGATAAATACACAATTTAAACTTTATGAGGGAAATAAATTAGTCAAGTGAGCTAATTAATCAAAACAAAGGCTAAAATTAAACGGAGAAAATTAAAAGATAAAACAGTTGTATACTATCTAGTCTGCCTGGGCTGAGGGCCTCACTCACACTAATTCAATTTGTTTTAGTCAAACCAGCTAGGAATCAAACTGAACATAGTGAAGGTTAAAGACAGACCAAAGTCCCTTGAAAATGAGCTGTGGAGAAAAACAACCCAGTCAAGACCACAAGAACAATGAGTAATAGAGGTACAATGTGAACTTTGGTCATCTGTCTCTCTCTCTAATGTACTGGTTTTAATGCATTTTTACATTGATTTGTTTGCCTTTTACCTCTAAGTGAAAATAAAATATAAAATCTTAACCTTAGTAGATACATTTATGCATAAATAAAAAGAAATCCTGTACAGTCTTATGCAAATTAAATTCAACAAATGGAAAAACCTTATTATAAAATTTTTAGCCCATATATTTTTAAACATATTTCTATAAGTTTTTCATTTGGAAAACAGTTTATGGTTTTGGAGATGGCTCAATGTATAAAGTGATTGCTACAGATTCCCAGAACTCACTTAATAGTCAGACATAATAGTGTAATTTCTCCAGTTTCAGCATGACCCTGCCTTGTTAGGGAGACAGAAGGCAGGGGCAGGAGAGTTTTCAGAAGCCAAGGGTCAGCAATGAACCCTTCATTAAGCAGCAATGAACAAGAAGATACTGTTTTAAACAAGGTGGAAAGCAAAGATTGACACTAGAAACAATCTTCTGGTCTTTACTCAAGCTACATGGCATGTGTGTGCCTTCTCTTTCACACACAAACACAGATATTGCACTTACTTACACACACACACACACACACACATGAACACACACATAACCATTTACATTCACACACAAATTAATAAGGAAAAATTTAATTTCATGAATATTATTTCCAGAGAAATGAAATTTATAAATGTTATATAAATTGTTACTTAAAACAAGAGAGCCAAACTTTCAAGCCTAATAAAGATGAAGAATAACAACAACAAAAAAATCGGTGCATCAATATTACTCAGAATCATTGATTGTTCTTTATCCTTAGCTATCAGAGAAATACAAATCAAAATAACTTTGAGATACCATTTTACATTTGTCAGAATGGCTAAGATCAAAAACACTAATGATAGCTTATGCTGGAGAGGTAGTGGAGCAAGGAGAAAACTCATCCATTGCTGGAGGGAATGCAAACTTGTGCAACCACTTTGGAAATCAGTATGTCAGTTTCTCAGGAAACTGGGAATCAACCTACCTCAGGATCCAACAATTCCACTCTTGGAAATATATCCAAAAGATGCTAAATCATACTACAAGAGCATTTGTTAAGCTATGTTCATTGCAGCATTATTTGTAATAACCAGAACCTGGAAACAACCGAAAAGCTCCTCAACTGAAAAATGGATAAAGAAAGTGTGGCACATCTACACATTAGAATACTACTCAGCAGTAAAAAAAATAATGATATCTTGAATTTTGCATGCATATGGACGGAATTAGAAAACATCATCCTGAGTGAGGTAACCCAGACCCCCAAAAATGAATATGGTATGTACTCACTCATAAGAGGATACTAGTCATAAACAAAGGGCAATGAGCCTATAGTTTAAGATCTTAGAGAAACTAACTAATAAGGTGAACCCCCAAAAAAACATATATAGACCCACCTGGAAATTGGAATCAGACAAAAATTTGAGAGCAGGGGGGTGGATGTGGTAGAGGGGGGAGAAGAAGGATTAAGGAGAACTTGAGGGAATGGGATGGTTGAGATGAAGGAAGGGCAGATATGAGAGTAAGGAAAGAGATATCTTGATTGAGGGAGCCATTATGGAGTTAGCAAGAAATCTGGCTCTAGAAAAATGCATAAGAACCCACAGGGATGAACCCAGCTGAGACCCTAAGCAATAGAGGAAAGGGTGTCTGATCTGACCTTGCCCTGTAGTCAGACTGATGATTTTCTTAAATATCACCATAGACCTTCATCCAACAACAGATGGGAACAGAGGCAATGACCCACATTGGAGCACTGGACTGAGCTCCCAAGATCCAGTTGAAGAATAGAGGTAATGAGAGTTTGATCAAGGAATTTAAGACCATGAGAACATCATCCACTGAGACAGTTTGCTTGAGCTAATGGTAGCTCACCAACTTCAACTGGACTGGGAGTGAACGAGCATGGGAACAACTAAGCCCTCCCTAAAGGGGGTTGACAGTTGGGGCAGACTGAGTGGCCACTGATAGTGACACTGGGATGTGTCTCTACTTGCATATACTGGCTTCATGGGATCCTATTCTCTTTGGATGTAAACCTTAATCAACCTAGATGTAGTAGGGAGGGTCTTAGATTTTCCACAGGGCAGGGTGCATAGCACTTCCTTAGGGCTGGAAGGGTCAGGGGAGGGTCAGTGGAGGGAGAGGGAGGGAACTGGAAGAAAGGGAGGGAGTAGGAGTTTGGATTGGTATGTTTTTAAGTAATAAAAAAGGAAAAAGAAAAAAATACTAAGGCAAATAGTCAACTACAATCCTATATTTGAAAGTAAAATAATAAAATCATGGCAAGATCAAGTGTTATCTGGCACTACAAAGTATTATAAAGTATCACCATGGAAGATCAGTGTAACTTTAGAAAGTCTGTAAGTGATAGTTTAATGAGTTTATGCATAGATAAACAAAGTAGGTAAATATCTTAATAGAGAGGTTATTTCCTAACATTTCTTGGATTTGAAAAATACAATCTTTTAAAATGATGTCTAAAATAAATTTTCCTTTATATAACAAAGAGTGAATACACAAAAGAAATGATAAACACTCTCAAAGTATTTAATTCCCAAAATGTTATTCACTCAGTGTAGATCAAGATTACTCTGTCATTATTTCCATTAAGGTATTATTCTATTCTACTCACTGTGATATGGAATATATAAGGTAAATAAGGTAATAAAATTTATTCTTATTTCTTTCTTTCTCTTTCTGTGTCCATGTGTGTCTGCCACATATGCATACGTGTACTTGTCTGCCTGTCTGTGTATGTGTGTGGGGGGTGTGTGGGTGTGTGGGTGTGTGCCATATATACACAGGTATTCTCAGTTACACAGGTATAACTAAGGGTGTTGGATCCATTGGAGTTAGAGTTACAGGCACAATTGTGAGCTTCCTAATTTGTGTGCTGAGAGCAAAACTTCCTTGGTTTCTCTGAAAGGGCAACAAGTCCTCTTAGCCTCTAAGCTATCTCAGCAGTGCCAACCAAGTATGAGTAAAGAACAAATGATTTCAGTCAAAGAATAGCCATGGTAGGAATGGAATTAGTGTTTTTCACATAGTGCATTGTTTTCTACAGAAATAATATGATGACAAACCATTACAATAAAAGAATTCCAGATAGACATAGTATAAATGAATTTGGTTTCTTAATTTATTTTTTTCTAAGGACTATGAGACTGGTCCCACATTATCAGAAAGAAGTTACAAGTTAAAAACAAAAATGAGATTTTACAGTGACCAGCTTGATTGGCAAAAAAAATTGTAACAACATGTATAAAACTCAAAATTTGATAGCAACTAATGTATTTAACAACAGGAAAGTGGCTACAAAGTTGTGTGATACGAGAGATTCACCATCAATCTACCAGGGAAGAAAAGTGATCAATAGTCCTACCCAGCAGTGACACCAAGAACCCAATGACCAGAAGGTCAGTATGTCCCTAAAGGTGTGATAGCAGCATTTATATCTTGGATATACCCAATAACTGCGTAATTGTACTTAAGACCTGCCGAAAATAAGGGGATTCATGCCTGGTACTGTAAATGTAGCCAAGTACCAAAGGTTGGTGAGACCAGGAATCTAGAGGTGTGACTACTGCCAATTTCCAAAGTCAGTATAATTTCTATTGCATCCTATTTATTTATACTCACAGATAACTTTCTCATTGCAGAAGACAGACATCACTACAGAAATCTACAACTATTCAAAGGCAAAAAACAACTTACCATGGGATGTTCAGGTCCAAAAAATAAATCTACAACACTCTCCTACACCATTGTAGAAGAGGGGTGGAAAGATTGTAAAAATTAGAGAATTGGGTCATGCACTGTGAGACAGTATCTTCCTTATATGGCAGGGAAGCTATACTCATAAAATCTCAGTAATATGGTTGTCTAAAGAAGACATGAATATTAATATCATCAGTCAATATGTTAAGATTGATAGAAGGAAATCTCACATGCCCTAACCCTTAAAGGAAGACCTATAGGCAATTGATAACTGCAGTCTCCTCAGCAATGAGCCCCCAAACCAATTATTTAATACTGAGTGATCAGCCCTAAAAACGTATATATATGAACAATACTAAATGGATATGGATATTACATATTAATTATATATATATATATATATATATATATATATATATATATAGATAGATAGATAGATAGAGAGAGAATGAGAGAGTAGTAGAAGCCTGCTTTTTTGTTTCCCAGCTGCATAGCAGCTCAGACCCAAAATAACCACACAGAAACTGTATTAATTAAATCACTGTTTGGCCTATTAGCTTTAACTTATTGGCTAGCTCATACATATTAATTTAACAATCTCCTTTAATCTGTGTATATCCACAAGGCTGTGGCTTACGTGGTAAAGTTCTGGTATCTGTCTCCAATGATGCTACATAGCTTCTCTGACTCTGCCTTCTTTTTCCCAGCATTCAGTTTAGTTTTCCCCACATACCTTTGTTCTGTCCTGCTATAGGTCCAAGAAAATTTCTTTATTAATCAATGATAATCAGAGCATATAGATGGGACCCACATCACCTCCCCTTTTCTGTCTAAATAAAAAGGAAGGTTTTAGTTTTAACATAGTAAAATTACATATAACAAGACAGGTATCAAGCAAGAATTATAGTTACAGTATTTATATGTACTTTATCTACAACTATAAAGAACTCCAGAAGGATATAATATTACCTAGGGTAAACTGAAAGTACATTGTAAACAATTTCCAAAACTCAAGAATTGACAGAGACATTTCGTTGCCTGGAAAGTCACTTCTGTACTTTTGGAGCATCCATATTCAGCCTACTGGCCCATAGTATTAAGTAGACTTTTCCATGAAACAGGAAATTTAAAAGACAGTTCCGCCTATATTGGGAGTTTTTCTGTTACTTTTTTCTGTGTCCTGCAGAATGTCTGGCAGACCCTTTAATAAAGAAGAAACCCTGAAGGACTATATAACCCTTAGGCAAACTCAGCAGTCATCTCTCTGTGGGTCCCGCATGTCCAGTTTACACAGTATAACATCAAGCAGTCCAGGCAAGAGCATTTTCTTGCACAAATGGCTAGCAAACTCCATAAGGAGCCTCTTAAATGTCAATCTTCCTCTTGAAGTAATTGGTGCTGCCAGGAGCAGAAGTTTATCATTGTCATTAAAAATTCTAAGTTCTTAAACATTTTAAATGCCATATTCTGAAAGTCTCTGAAAGATTTGAAGAATCCCTACCTAACTGAATTTTTCTCTATATATCTAAAAAACCTAACTAACATGAATACAAGCTTGACTCTTGTCAAGATGATTATTAACCTGTATTTCTTAATTATCCATTACATATTTAGATGAACTGCACAATCACAATATCTTAATCAAGAGCAGACACATACATATAATAAGATTGACCTAAAATTTGAATTAATATAGCAAGATCCCTACCAATGCAAATCTCTATAGCATATCTGCCTTAAAATGTAAAGAAATATTTTTTTTAATTTATTTATTTATTAAAGATTTCTGTCTCTTCCCCGCCACTGCCTCCCATTTCCCTCCCCCTCCCCCAATTAAGTCCCCCCCCAGCCCGAAAAGCAATCAGGGTTCCCTGTCCTGTGGGAAGTCCAAGGAACCCCCACCTCCATCCAGGTCTAGTAAGGTGAGCATCCAAACTGCCTAGGCTCCCTTTATAAACAATCATTTAGGAAATTTGGGTATAGTTCTCTTCAAACTTCTTCCTTCTGTTGTTTGGGTATTTTGGGGTGTTCCTGGCAACTATTAACCCACACAAACATGAATCCATATTTATATACACAACAATCACACACACACACACACACACACACAAACACACACACACACACACACACACACTACATTGTCTTCTTATTGTAACTGGAGTAAGAAAAATAAGCCATATAAGATGGAATATATAGAGAGAGTCTGGAACATGTATATTATTGTGTTTTTTTGAATTTTTTGACTGTTGATACACTAAGCACAGAGAGGCATTTCATTGTAAAGACTGTTAAACTAAACCAACATATATATTCTAAGGGTATCTTGACTTCAAAATTTAGGTCTAAGAATTTTTGCTTTGGAAAAGAGGTTCTGCTTTTGTTTCCACAGAGGATGAGAACCTGTGTGGGTTGCTTCTAGACTAATATGTTTTGATGTACCAAGACCCTCCCCAAAGGTTGCAATGTTGCGGGAGGTCCTTCCGCTCCTCCAGCCTATAGCCGCTGAGATACCAGCCCATTGGGGCGTGGTCTCTCTCCCCTTTAAATGTAAAAGAACATTTATAAACATGATTTGGGAACATGGGCACAGTTTTTTTTTTCTCCAAACTGCTTCCTGCTGAATGGGGGTGTCGTTAATTAGGTCTTTCATGGTATAACCTGTGTGCTAGTTTCATCTCAGTTGGCAGTTGAGTGAACCAATTTTCTGAAGGTGTTCACAGCAACCCTTCTTTCCTTCTAATCTGCTTTTGGTCATGACATTTTATCATAGCAATAGAACCTCTAACTCAGAGAACAGTAGCTCTCCTCATTTTTTAGACAGATTGTGTGTGTGTGTGTTTGTGTGTGTGTGTGTGTGTGTTTGTGTGTGCGCCAAGGAAGCTGGAAGCCATGAGTAAAAGTGTAAAGACAGAAAAGCCCTAATTAAATATGTATTATTGACATGGGCATAGTCAGTTCAAGGACCCAATGCTTCAGACCGATGGAAATGGCAAAGAGGGATAGAAAAGTCTTACTTAGGTCTCAGTGTGAATGCTGAGAGTTTGTGAAAGTCAGATTATTTAGAAATTATTGATCATTATGTGCAAAACTAGCAACTACAGCTTCCAATTCTGTGTTTCCAAATTTGAGACTGGTTTCCCAGAGACCTCCTACTAAAACTAGATAAATCTTTCTCCAAGTTGTATAATAATCTCACTGAATTCTGGGTTGTTGAGATAGTTGATGAGACTCCATCAGAGAGTGCACAGGTCACTTGCACCCAGACTTATGTGTTGTAGTATGAGTGTGGGCCCCTTGTTCCATCCCACCTGGATAGCTTACACCCGAAATAACCACATGGAAATTGTATAAATTAAATTACTGCCTGGCCCATTATCTCTAGCCTCTTATTGGCTATATCTCATATCTTGATTTAACCCATATCCATTAATGTGTATTGCCACTTGACTGTGACTTACCAGCACGAGTCTAACCAGCGTCAGTCTTAGGCAGGAGAATCATGGTGTCTGCCACTCTGCCCTTCTTCCCAGAATTCTGTTCTGTCTTCCCCACCTACCTGAGATCTGCCCTATCAACTAGGCCAAGGCAGATTCTTTAATAACCAATGAAAGCAATACAAATACAGAAGGACCTCCTAAACCACTTATGTACATTTCTGTGTGTCTGATCTTTACTTTATTATCAGGACATTTGAGTGTATTTTCTCCTCCCCCAGTTAAGGGGATGGGGTTTTCAAAGAAGAACATCAAGCACAAATTTCAGTGACTGAAAGGGCAGGACCAGGTCGATAAAATGACAAAGGTGTATTGAACATTCTCTAAGTCAAGAACATTGACTGTGCTGTGTGAGTGTTTAATGGTATGGAAAGCCACGGAAAAGTTTATGGATATCATGAGTGTGAAATGCAGCTTCCTGATCTTGTATGGCGAGCCCAGAGTGTGGCTGTTGCCCATGTGAGTACTCATTGTACAGTTGCAAGAATAGTAAGAGGACATGCATGCTTCTACATCAGGTGACATAAAAGTTACTGACTTTCTAGGGTATGTGTGATGATATACCTGTGAAACAATTCCAAGGAAAGGGAGCTAGAATCTCCAAAGGGAACTACTGACCAACACTGGCATTAAATTATATTTTTCCTTCAGTTGTTTCTCAGTGTGGTTTTCCATGGCAACCAAATTTAGATGCTCTGTTAGGTGAACAGGTCAATGCAATTATAGCTATTTTTTACACTGCTCTTCCCTGTCAGGTTAAGAAGACTATTAAAGCTCTGAGAGAGAAATCGGAGTTCAACCTGAAGTCCTAAAATACAAAGCAGCCAGCCACTGGCTCTTACTTTAACCTCAGTCTGTTTGTTTTTTCAGTCTGAAAACAGAATGAGACTGTTTATTGAGAGCTGTTTCCTTCCACCTTGGAATTATCTTGAGGGCTGGTATTAAAGAAATGTACCACCATGATTAAAGGCATACACTGCCCAGTTTCTATGACAACTAGTGTGGCTACTGGGATTAAAGGTGTGTGTCCCAGTTTATTTACTAGAATTAAAAGTGTGTTGTAGGGAAAAGTCCCGCCCCTTAGGGGGCGTGTTCACCTCGGGCTAATGTTTACCTATAAATCTGCCGAGCATGCTCGCAGCGCTTGCTTCTGCTTTCCTGGTCTCCGCTGGAACGGTCGTTTTGTAAGTCTATTACGCCATTAAAGCTGTATATATTTTTACAATCTGTCTGCATTCGTTTATGCTGTTACAGTGTGTGTTACCATTACCTTCTCTATAAGGCTCTCCAGTGGGGCTGTTTTATGCTCAGATCTTCAGGCAGGCTTTATTTATTAAAGTACAGTGGAAGTGCCCCTACATTCCGCCTTTTTTTTTCTGAAATAAAAAAGAAGGCTTTACCTAATATAATAAAACTATAATAAATACAATAACTATATACAATATATAGGCAATAAATATATCAACAGTGTCTAGTCCATTTGCATTTGACAAATTTAGAGAAAACACTTCATATCTATCCTATCTTGGTGAATCCAAAATCTTGTACCCAATTTATTTTCTATTATAACTTGCTTTCTGCATCTGGTAAACAAGAACTATGACTATCTATAGTCTTCAACTACCTCAGAGACCTGAGAAGGAAATTCAGTCACTGTGGAGGACACTCCTCCCCCAGAAAATTATAAAATTAATTGGCTTTAATTAGGCTTTGCAGAAAACTCAGCAAATGGTTCTCTTGAACCTTGTTTAAGCTTAGTATGTAACTCAATTCTATTTTCTAGTTTTTGAATCTTGTCCTAAGAATTCAAGGCTGCTGTACAGTCTAGGAACAATATGTGTTCATTATCTGTAGTTTGACTATCTAGAGCAGCATAAGGGCCCTCATGAAGAATCTGGACTTGGGTGGCCTCAAAACCACGTATTCTTCCTTGATGTTCAAGGGACTTATCTTCTTCTCTGCAAATTTTTTCCACTGAAACTGTGGACTATAGTCTAGTACAGCTGAGACTATTTGAAGTCAATTATGTTAAGTAACCTTATTTTTTGAAGCCCATGTTTTTACCAACTCCCTCATATATGGTGAATGCATTCTATGAGATACTACTGCTTGCTTAAAATTTTTTATAGCTGTCCGGGGACGCAGCCCCGCTGTTCTTATTTCAACATCATAATATCGGTTTCCATTTACATTCTGTATATCCTTTTGGGTATTGAGTATTTGCTGGTTTTTCAGAGGTAATAACAGGATAATTAGCTAACATTCTGGGTAAGTTAGCTGTGATTCTTTTTTTATTGAGTGGTATTCTTTTGCTGAGTGGTACTGGCAATGCTAAATTGTCTTTTGTCTGTACCTCTTCTCCTTGTTTATCAGTTATGACAAGTTCCTCAATTGATTCAAACCATTTTATCAATGTCTTTTGTAAAGACTGAATCTCTTGACCTGTGACTATTTCTAGTGATTTCATCAAATCAATTAACTTCTGGTTCTCATTCTGCACATGTGATTCCAAGTTTTTAAATTTTTCATTAATGATATTTTCTTATACTTAGAGATTATTTGGATGGCATGTAGATTGCCTTCCAGGAATCTGCTGGCTTGTCATAACTTTTTAACAGATTTTTCTTATCAATTTCAACAGTATGAATTCTTTCAAATAATCTGTCAGTACCATTTTATAACCAATAGACATGCATTGAAATTTGCCTGTCAAATTATGGTTATCAATTTAAATGGTATGAATCTTTTCAGTCAACTTCTCATTATCAGTCTGTAAAGTCTGTATTATTTTTAAAATTTTCTCATTCTTGACTCTGTTATCAAACCATGTCTTTAAGCATGTAATAGGAATTATTAAATGGATGGCAGCTATGGCTAAGAAGATATAAGTCTCAGGTAGGTAATACACCTTTCCTAGAATTCCATCCATAATAGAAACAAAAAGGTTATTACATTCTTGGATGGTGATATTATCTGCAATTATTCTAGGAGTTGTTTACAAATTGCAAAAACTTATAGTTAGCAGATGACTTACCTCTGTTAAAATCCTGGTTTAGTTGAAACTTTTAAGGTCTAATAACAATATGGATCAGAAAAACCTGTGGATTTTCGCAGAACTCAAAACCAAACTGATCGGAATTTTTTTTTTTTAAATTAAAGAGATGCCAGTCAGGGCAGCCGTGGAGCAGTTGTGTAGGGACAGCAGGAGTCAGGGAAAGCTGTAGTAGCCATGTGGGAGCCACATGCACGTGGGGCTGCAGACAAGCTGCAGGAGCCACAGGAAGACATGTGGGTGTCCTGGGAAGTCACGTGGGTGCCCCATGGTGTGGCTGCAAGGACGGGCACAGCAGGAGAGGAAGCTAAGCTGGGGGGAGTACTAGAGCTTGTCTCTAACACTCAGGCGGCTAGGTTTGAGTTCTGGGATTGGCATTCCAGCTCTGACCTGGACTGTTGGCTAAAAGATGGCTCAGTGGTTAAGAGCATTACCTGCTCTTCCAAAGGTCCTGAGTTCAATTCCCAGTAACCACATGGTGGCTCACAACCATCTGTAAAGAGGTCTGGCGCTCTCTTCTGGCCTTCGGGCATACAGACAGAATATTGTATACATATAAATAAATAAATAAATAAATAAATGAATAAATTTATTTTAAGAAGCCTCAGGCAATGGCTTTTTCGTAATTTTAAGCTCCCAAAATTGGGTGCCAAATGATGCACAATTAATAAAATCTCTGAGAGAAAAATTGGGGTTCAACCTGAAGGCCCCAAAAGCAAAGCAGCCAGTCATTACATTTTTCTCACTTCAGTCTGAAATGGCAATTCTGCCTCCAGGAATCTCAGAATGAGACCGTGTGTTGAGAGCTGTTTCCTCCTGTTTTATAATCCTCTCTGGGACTTGGATTAAAGGCATGCACTGCCTGGTTTCTATGGCAACTAGTGTGGCTACTGGGATTAAAGATGAGTGTCATTGTGGCTTCAGGGATTAGAGGTGTGTATTATAATTACTTGGTCTGTAAGACTGACCAGTGTGACTGTTTTACTCTCAGATCTTCACCAGGTTTTATTTATTAAAATACAATTAAAATGCCATTAGAACTACTCTTATTTCAGAGTCCAATAAAGTTTTGTAAAACTTTCATTATTTCCATAGAAGTGCCTAAAAGTTATTATGCAAGTAAGAAATGAAATATATTTTAAAAGAAAATCCACGTAAGGAATAAGTAGTACAGTATACAGGAGTAACTGAACTTTGGGTAGGATATTACAATGAATTTTAGACACAGAGAATATATGTCCATCCACTGACATGAAAACAGACATTCACATATAAACACACAGAAAAAATAAATTAAATAGTAGTCAGAACTAAATTTTAAACCTTTCAATCTTAGACTACATTTGTATATTGATTATTAATGAAGATTGTGAACAACTAAACTAAAAATATTTTTAAATTTATGTAAATTATAACATTGATAATTACCTTGTTACTAGTTACTAAAAACTTACTGATAGAATGGATATTATCAATGTAGCTTTGTATAATGATACAAATGTCTAAACGAGTCTAGAATCTGGTCAACAGTCCATGAGCGACCGTTACATGTTTTGAGAAGTCCCAGTTACGTTATATTCACAATTCATATGCCAACTATTTTTGAAGACTGTCAAATGGCTCTGTCTTAGATTTTATGGAAACCATGTTAATAAACTGTAAGAGTTTATTAATTTAGTAATTTAGTTTATGTAATTTAGTTTATGATTTCAAAATATCTTATGAAGACCTTTTATAGTTTCTTTTAACTCTCATGGTCTTTGAAGTGTAAATGAAAAATTCAGTTAATTGAATGACTCAATTTAATGTTCCATCTCTCAAAATGTAACCTGAGTCTGCACCCTTTAGAAATCACAGGCCATCAGTGAATTATAGAAGTTACAAAAGAATGAAAGCCTAATGATTCATTAAATATTTACTGTAGTTCAGGGTTTGTTTTGATTAAGCTATGCTTAATCAACGTGGAAAGATAATACAACATTTGTCTAAACTCTGAGATCCTGATTATTCTTGGTCATTTGTTCTGAGCATCATAAGTAGTTGCAGATATTAATTTATTACAAAATAAAGTGAAATTGTTCACTTCTGGAAGTGTGTGAATTGACACAATGTTCCATTGTAAGTTAGTAAATCTCACTTCAGAAACCAATATTCTAAGTTCCTTAGAGAACCAAAAAACTGCCTCATGAGAGATCTTACTATTTTAGAAAACTAATTAGAGAGAAGTTTCTTTGCCTTAGGAGGACGATGAAGATAGGCAGGCAGTCTTCAAAACATTTCTCCAGCTTTATTATTTCAACAATTTTAGATTTTCCTGTTTATAAAACCAAAAGCATTTATGCTGTTCTGTGAGGTTTTACTCTCTGTTTGCTTTTCTGTTTGTCTCCCAGTCTCTGTGTCTGTCTCTTTGTCTATCTCTTCCCCATAGCTCTCTGACACACAAGCATACAACTCTCTTTGTCTTATACATATACACATGCCATGTCATAAGCTGTTTGACTTTTTATCTTACTCTCAGTTTGGGCTGACTATCACATTTCCCCATATTTTCCATGTAAATAATAAACACATGCTAGAGTACTTTGAACTACTAATGTAAATAACAGAATACATTAAGAAATAATATAAATTGGAAAAGAAGTTAGAAAAGGTAGACTATTGGTAGAATATAAACCATTTTAATCATATGGTCTATTGTTATTCTAATCAGGATGTGAGATATTGTTATTATAAATCATTGAATCAGTGCATGTTGAAACAAACATAACTTGATTTTTAAAATCCTCATTTACATTAATAACATGAAAATGAGCTCATGATGGCATGGATGAAAGGGGTCACTTTCCCCTCTCATCAAATATTGTTTACATGTACCATAGACCAGATTTATGACATCTTATTTATGATTTAGCTATCTAAGGGGCTTGCCCCACAATTGTTATGTCTGATTTGGACTTTTCCCCTCAGGAACCCTGATGTGGGAAGTCCTTTTGTATATGTGTTGCTTTATTGGTTAATGAATGAAGAAGCAACTTTTGGCCAATGTCTTAACAGAATATAGCGAGGCTGGAAAAGATATATACAGAGAGTAGGCAGTGTCAAGGAGATGCCATGGAGCTGCCAGAGGAGAAAGACACAAGCTGTCAGTTGGAATCTTGCCAGTAGGCCACGCGCCTCATGGTAAAACATAAAATTATAGAAATGGGTTAACCAAAGATATAAGACCTAGCTAAAAATATGCTTAAGTGATTGATCAAGCAGTGATTTAAATAACATAGTTTCTGTGTGATTATTTTGTGATCTGGGCAGCCAGTAACGAACAAGTGGCCCTCCGCAACAGAAACCAGCAATTTACAGGGCATACTATGTTTGTGAATACTCTATGATCATGGTAACAAAGGTCCTAATTTTATTTCAAACAGTGATATTTAAGTAACTCTGCCCCTTCAAAGTCATGACCACCATGACCCCACGCTGCCAAGTTGAAAACCAAAGTAATTAAAGGGGACTTTTGCTATTCGCATGCTTAGAGGATTGATAGCATTTGTGTCTACTCTGCTGGCTGTAAACTGATAAAGTGAAGCTGTTGATACAGGGTAGCAGCTCTGAATAATGGAGTTGGGAACTCACTGTGACACTGTGTGTTCCAAATAAATTCCTAGTAATTGACAAAAACGTAAAATCAAACAGAGTAATTTACCAACTGATGTTGTAATCACAACTTTTCCGCCTAAATATAGTAATGGGAAATATAGTACTGGGACTGAAGCATAAACCAAAAAATAGGGTATAATGCAGGTACGTACAAGAAAGTCTATTATATATGGAACAAGTTTCTAAGTGGTGATGAAAAGTATGAATCAAAAATTTGAATCTAGCCAAGTGGTGGTGGCGCACACCTTTAATACCAGCACTTGGGAGGCAGAGGCAGGCGGATCTCTGTGAGTTTGAGGCCAGCCTGGTCTAGAAGAGCTAGTTCCAGGACAGGAACCAAAATAGCTATGGATAAACCCTGTCTCGAAAATCAAAAAAATATTGAATCTATATATTATACATTATATTTTATAATGCATTGTATATTGCTTGGGTTTTTTACCTATATCATTATATATTTTTAAGGGACATCAGTTTTCTATCATTCTATCAAATACCAGAGACAAATCAATTTATAAATAGTACGTTTTATTTTTACATACAGTTTGGGAAGTTTAGGGACATAAACTTGACCCTGGTGCCTAAGGGCATATTACGGTGTGTCAGGACAGGGAACATGTGGTGGAGCAGAGCCTCTCTTTTTTTTTGGTGAGAAGGAAAGAGAGAGTGAGGAGAACAGAAACCTCAAGCCTCCTTCAAAGCAATGGCCACAACAATCTCTCCCTACTATGATCCACCTTTTAAAGATGTCCTTCTCTACCCTCAGTAACCCCAGCTAGGGGAATGCATTTGTAACACATGAGCCTTTGGAGACAAGTCAGTTCCAGAAGACAGAATGTTCTATGACTGTTCATACTTCATTCTTAGTAGTTTCTTGTGACAAAAAAATGTGAAACTTATTCTCTACTCAAATATATTATACTTGAAAAGATCATCTTTCTCCAAAATCAGAAACTGTACTATATATGAAGAAGAAAGACTTTAATACATTTTAAACAGACTATAATAAGGATTGCTCTTTTAGGGTAATATAAAAGGAATTTTAATCTAATGAAGATTAGTTGATAATAAAAATAACAGTTTCTAAAGGAAAGTAAATTGGCAAGCTTTTTTTATAATTCATATATACCAAAAGGAGCTCATGAATTTTAGTTCATTAGACAACATAAAATTCAACTATGATATTCTATAATAAGAAAATGTTTTAAGCTGAAATATTTTAAGTAATGTACACAGGCATTAATACTCTCCTCTTCTCCCTTTATCTGGGAGCATAAAAAGTCCCTAAAGAAATAATTTACTGAGCAACAAAATTCTATTAGTAGCCAGAAAAAAAATATGTTTTTTAGCAAAATACAATATTGTATGATAATAATAAGCACCAAAAATAACCACAGGAAAACATTACATATTGTTAATCTACAAACATATTATTATTCTAATAATTTTAGGCTATGCTTGAGTAACAGAAGAAATTCCATGAGATTTACTATTGCAAGTAGCTGTGACATTCTGCTTTGTGATTTTATATATAGAAGCAATAAATGCAACATTTCTATCCGTTTTTCTTATTTCTCAATTCCATTTCAGGCACACTTACTTTTATTGAGCTTATTCTACATGACGATAAAAAAAAACTGAAACATATAACAAATAAACGTTAACACGATTTCCATGAACATACAGTTACCAGATTGGTGGAGGAAGAACATATACCTCAACAGAATCCTGGTAAATAGAGACAGAAAGGTTTGGTCAGAAAAATTAGGACAAGAGTAAGATTGAAAAACAGAAGGAACAAGAAAATGGACAGTGAAGTTCAGGGAAGTGATAGAAAATGGAAGTGGGGGGAGGAAATGCCTCGGGGTGTTTTAAAACTGATTGGTGACACAATGCATAGATGGCAGTAAAGATAACTGTTAAAAAACCCATTTGAAAATAGTAACATTTCTTATTAGAGTATAGGAAACGAACCTTTGACAGGAATGTCCAGGATAGGACAAGAGGAAATGAACGTTTCAAAATGGCCTAGATGTGGTGGGGTGATCTTATGATTATTTTTAATGCTATGAAGAAACAAAGAAAAGATTCCCATGCTTAATCTATTCTGAGCAGAAAAAAGAATACTTTTCCATGTGTAAGATCATCATAAATACTAATTCAGGACTAATTCATGATATATGATGCCAGAGATAATATGAATAGTTGTTTTATTTTGCTCAAACTATAAGCATTTTGATTTTTCTTTAGGTTTTTGTCTTCCTTAGCTAAGTAGGAACTTCATAGAAATCTCATTTGTTCTCCATGATTGATGCATTTGCTGGAGAACTAGGAACACTTTCTGCCAAGGCCACAGAGAGTCTTCTACATTGTGCTTAGATGATGCAGACATTTGATCATGTTCCAGAACACGATTAGTGTTCTGGCAATAGAAACAAATTAAAACAGAGTAAAATGACAGTGATTCAATAAGTAGAAAACATGTCCTACGACATAGAATTGTGCTTCCCTTTCAATTAATAATATAATGAAATTTAAACATTAAAATTTTCAGTATAGAAATTCTCAGGAGGTTCACATGCTCTGTTGCTTTTAGTAGATTTTAATGGAGCAGATGATTGCTTTTAACAAGCTGAACACTGAGAAAGTTATGTGACATCCAGGACAGTTTCCGTAAGCAATGTTACTAAAAAAAGAAAAAGTAGTCTTTCTGCTTCTGGACATTTCCAAAACTTTTGCTGACTGCTGCATGATTTTGAAGGTTAAAAATTAGAGCAAGGAAAGAAATAAGCAACTCCACACTCTAATACTCAAGCTGTTCTCTCTCGGTTACATGGGAGGCGGGATTCCACAAGGTTGTCTTTCTGAAGTATTGTTGAGATAGTTCTGGTAAGACTCTACATTTCAAAGATTGAGATCGATGCTGAAAATCAAATCACAGTCCCTGTTCCTCACCTACTGTAATGGCACCAACTTAGAGGGGTCACAGCTTAAAGTGTTTACTATCTAGGACTTTGTAGATAAGTTTTCTGATCTGTGTTCTTTACTATGATTGATCCAGGCACCCGATTTTTTTTTTATTTTTTTGTTTTTCGAGACAGGGTTTCTCTGTGGCTTTGGAGCCTGTCCTGGAACTAGCTCTGTAGACCAGGCTGGTCTCGAACTCACAGAGATCCACCTGCCTCTGCCTCCCGAGTGCTGGGATTAAAGGCGTGCGCCACCACCGCCCGGCAGGCACCCGATTTTTTATGGTGTTATTTTGGTACTATTTAGCCAAGGCTGAATAATTGTCTAAGCCTTTACTCCAGTAAAAGGCATAAATCTTGATGATTAAGGCCTCTAAATATAATGAAGAACAAAATAATGATATTAAATAAAAGGTTATCCAGTATCAAGTGATCAACCATTAAATCATATACATTATGCATATGAGAAACACTGAATGGGATTAGTTAATTTTATTAATATATTCATATGTACAAATCTATACATGTATATATATAATATAATATGTGTTTATGTACATATGTGTCTATGTATTCAAAATGAAAGAGACCATCAATATGAGGGTGAGTGAAGTTGAGATATGGGAGGAACTAGAGGGGGAAAGTTGTAATTATATTTTAATTAAAATTAAAGAATAATTTAAAATGAGCCTAGTGGTGGTGGTGCATGCCATTAATCATAGCACTCAGGGAGCAGGAGGCAGTCTCGTCTCTGAGCTCTAGGCCAGCCTCATCTATAGAAAAAGTTCCAGGGCAGCCAGGAATACACAGAAAAACCCTGTCTCCAAAACAACAAATAAAAGTATAAACAAAAATTAAATGTATAATTTATAATGTAAGCAACCAGTTATATTTGTCAGGGTTCTCTAGAGGAAAAACTGATAGAATATACCTTCTGCCTCCCTCCTTACCCACTTACCTACCTGTCTGTCTATCATCTGTCTATATGCAATTGGCTTAGACTGACATTCAGCTAGTTCAGCAATGGTTCTCTACCAACAGAAAGCTCGAGAACCCAGTAGCTGTTTAGCCCATGAGTTTGGGTATCTCAGCTGTCTTCAGCATGTTCGTTCTCGAATCTAAAGAAGTAGGGTCTAATGTCCATGAAGAAATGAACTTGCCAGTGAGAGCAAGAAAAAGAAAGCAAAGAGATGGCTTCCCTTTTCTATGTTCTTCATAATTTATTCAGATATGCTAGAAACACTAGCCAGCAGCATCATTTTGCTTATTTCCACAGATTATCAAAGGTTTTATATACACAGTCACCAAATCCTTTGCCCCTTATATTGTTGAATCAAATTAATTAAATCTATTAGGCTCCAAGAGTTTGCAAAATAGCCCACACCATGGGCTTTTACTGCTCTCTAAGCTCCCAGGAAATGCTTCAATAAATGAAGAGGCTTCAGTAACTGTAGTTGTTGGAAAATTGGAAAGCTAATTTCAGATACTTAAAAAATACATCCTTATACTTCTGTTTCTCCAGAACCACATCTGGTTATAAAATCTGTACACATCACAGTTGTCTACAGGAACAGAGCTGAGAGCATGAGTCTGTAAAGAGGTAGAGGAAGGGGATTTAATAGAGTGGTTTGCAGACTGTGGTCAAGCTAGTGCAGCAAGGGATGTGTGTGAATAGAAAGTCTAAAAATCCAGTAGTCTTTCCATCTACAAGCCTGGGTGTCTCTGCTTGTGTTCAATACACCCCAGGGTCCCTAAGAAGTAGGTTCTAATACAGTTAATGAATAGCCAGCAGAAGTGAGGACAAGCAGACAAACAGAGAGCTTCTTGTTTCCATGTTCTACATATAGGCTGTCACTAGAAGTTGTGGCTCAGAATAAAGGTGGACCTTCCCACTGCAAAAGATCTGGACTGAAAGAGAATCTTCCAACTTAAATTATCTAATTAAGCAAAATAGCCCTCACAGGTGTTCCCAGATGCTTGGGTTTTAATTAATCCAAGATATGATCAAAGAAGAATAGACGTCGCTGCAGGATGGTGACTTAAACGTAAAAATTCTGTATGCTGATCTGCCTGCCAGCTATATGAGTTCATTCTCTTTCTAAGATTTGAAAATTTTGCACAGTTATGAGATGAACAGGTATAATAATTTAACACTTATTAAAAGCAAGGTATTGAGACCTTGTAACTTAAATGAATTATAGAATTGTCAGAGAAAATTTCAAACAGGACTCGGCTTTAGCTTAAGCCATCTTCCATGTGTATGACGCCAATGTCACTCAATCACTTAAAGGCAACTTTTAAAATCTGATATAATCTGAAAAATTATTACCTGAAGCACGGCTTTGTCAACATTAAAAAAATCATGAACCGTAGTTCTCAACTGAAATGTCCTTACTTCTTCTCTGCTCAGACATGGGAGAGCCATCCAGTGATCGAGGTGACTCTGTTTCCATTATGTGAAGCCAAGATCTGTTTTTCTTAAATCATGAAAGCAAAGCTTTCCTCTACCTTCTCACCTCCCAAAAATGCTGAGATTAAAAACTCAGTGATTGTGAGCCTAACTTTTAACAGCTGAGCCATGACAAGATTTTTTTTATTATTTTCCTTTCTTTCTTTTTACTTTTTTTTCTCTTAAATTTTGTTTTATTTGGGATGTGCAGGGGTGGAACGCAGATGCAAAGGGATGGGGAAATTAATGGGATCAAGATACATGATACAAAATCTGCATAGAATAAATAAAAGGAGAAAAATCACTGCAACACAATGGCAATAATAATTGAATGGTTATATCAGGCCCAAGCATGGCAAACACAGGCTTGAGCTTGGAAAACATGTCTCCAATAGTCTTTGCCTTTTATTTTTTACTTCCATTCCTTCTTCCTTGTGGAACTAATGGATTGCAGTTCTAAAGCTAGCCACCAAGGTCTATACCCTTATTTGACTAATTCTTCCTCCTGAGACTGACTATCTAAGTTCAGCTATAAAATGTATTGAAATCCAGCAATCAAACATCCTAATTTGGCCACCCTAATTAACATGCCCCATCAATATTAACTTACTTGCACTAACATGAGTTTATATAAACTGCATTTGCTGAACATAGCGGACAATGAGGACTACTGAGAACTTAAGAACAATGGCAATGGGTTTTTGGTCCTACTGCACGTCCTGGCTTTGTGGGAGCCTAGGCAGTTTGGATGCTCACCTTACTAGACCTGGATGGAGGTGGGTGGTCCTTGGACTTCCCACAGGGCAGGGAACCCTGATTGCTCTTTGGGCTGACGAGGGAGGGGGACTTGATTTGGGGAGAGGGAGGGAAATGGGAGGAGGTGTCGGATAAGAGACAGAAATCTTAGATAAATAAATAAGTAAACAAACAAACAAATAAATAAATAAATATTGCATTTGCCTATGGGCTACAACTGTCTCCTTTCTATCCAGAGGCAGTCTTTTATCCCTCAGGGACAAATATGCCTTCCCCTTACCCCTCCCATTTCCTTGCCCCTTTTCTCTTCTGCCTGTTTATCTATCTCCTGTCTTTGTCTCTTATTCCTTGTCTGGTGTGGGAATTCCTTCTATCTATGTGTTGCTTTTATTGGTTAATGAATAAAGAACCTGCATGGGCCAATAGGAGGGCAGAACAGAGCTAGGTGGGGAAAACTAAACTGAATGCTGGGAGAAAGAAGGCAGAGTCAGAAAGAAGCCCTGCCAGAGACAGATGCTAGAATTTTATCCGGTAAGCCACAGCCTCGTGGCGATACACAGATTAATGGAGATGGGTTAATTTAAGATATGAGTTAGTCAGAAATATGCTTAAGCTATTGGACAAACAGTATTGGAAATAATATGGTATCTGTGTGATTATTTCAGGACGGAGCAGGCAGAAATAAACAAGCAACCTCTTAAAACACCTGTTCATTGTTCCTTTGGAGCAAATAAATATCCTTTGTTCTGAGAAATTGGTATTGGTGTGTCATGGTCCAAAATGACGTTCAAAAATGATGTTTCCAACAGTATATACGATAATTTAGATTTTGTTTTTGTTGAGCACCCATTTTGATTATAATTCTTTTGTTCAGCATAAGACAATCTAAATAAATTACATTTCCTCCCACAAAGTGAAAACAAAAGCATAATTTTACCTTTAACCTTTAAAATAATATCTCCTCCAAGACTTGGGAGGCCAATAGTTATTATTCATTTCAGAAACCTCATTTCATGACCTGCCCATCACGCAAAGCTCAGAGACTGATGGAACATTGTGAGAAGAGTGTTAATATCAGTTTAGAAATCAACATTGTCTGTTATGCTATGTTATTCCTTACTTTACTTGACAGCCTGAACCTGAGTATCTTCATGGATAAGAATGTAGGTGGTATTGTATTGTATTAGAGTACAATACCCTAAGGAGTCTTTGGCAAGCATTGCTGTGTTTGGATGTAAATTTCTTACTTAAAATAATAAATGTCTACCTATTTGACATTTTAAAACTTGTCCACAACTACCATTCAATTCTGCCATTATATTCTGAAAGCAACCACATATAATAAATGTGTATGATTGTGTTCGAATATGTTTACAGTTCTAGGCCATGATCTGATTGTGGTTGACCAATGGGAATAGAATTGTCCAGCACTAGATTTAAACTTCTTATTCTAAAATTGTCTTCAGCATTCTTTCATTATACTCACATGGGTGTAGGCATACACAAAAAATGTATTATCATTTGTACCATGGGATTTATTGATGTTATTTTCATGAACTCTTTGAATAGAAGAGGTGGCATGGGGTTAAAATATTACAGAGAAAATTAATAGCTTATATTATTACTATAATGTAAAATATTGTGCTCATTTATTGCCTACCATAATTTTAGATTTTATCTGTAATCTTCTACTTTATTGATAAAAATGTAAATAGAGAAAGCTGCATTCACTCTATTTTTCTACAGTTATAGCCAATGACATCTTACAGCATCAAGTGTATTCTATAAATTTAACCCCTCTCATCAATATGATGACTAATCTTGGTTGTCAACAACTGCCTTTGGAATAAACTAAAACCTAAGCTTCTGGGCACACTTATGAGGGAGTTTCTTAATCAGACTACTTGAAGGTAGAAGACCCATGCTAAACCTGGGTCACACTTGGTGGTAGTCCACAAAAAAGAACTCTGAAAAAGAAGGAAGCGTCCCTTCGTGCCTGCTAACCCTCAGTCTCAAGGACAAAGCTCATCTGTCTTGCTGCTGAGATATTCTTTCACTAGTGTTAGAACCAAATTCTTTGGGATTCCAACATAGTAGACTGAATAGCAGCAGCTCTCCATGCCATCCTCCAGGACACCAACATCAGGGTGGAACTGATGAGACACCTACTCTCACGGACTGTACAACTATGGGATTCTGTGCCTTTTCAGCATGATATAGTCATTGATGGACACCAGGACAACAGGTTGCAAGCCAGTGCAATGTACCATATACACATATATATGTATACAAACACGTTATGTCAGGTCTGTTCCTTTAGAGAATCCTAAAGAAATCAAAATATCCACAATTTTCCTGAAAAATAATCTCATATTCCAGATGTGCACAACAGTAGCATTAAGTACCTCAATATCACAGCTCAGTTGCATAGCACCGCCTCCTCTTGAGTCCTAGGCACAGCAGCCCATTTCTATCCCTCTGCCTACTTGTCATGCTCCCTTTTCCACCCTACATTTTCTTCATTGTCTTGCTCTCCAAATGTTCCTCTTCCACTTTTGTTCAGTCTCAGATGCTTCCTCTTCCACCCCTTGAATATGGTTTCTTTAAGATTATCTCCCCTGTCCTCCCTGAAGAGATGAAAGTCATAATTACAAAGTCTCGTGTTATAGCTGTACCCTATTTTTCCTCTTTATTTTAGTATTTTTCAAAGCAACATCCTAGAATTTTATATTTGATGCTGTAATTAGGAGGGTGTGCCTGTTGCTCTATAGTGTCAAATCTAAGAGGGAATGTGCTAGTTTTACCACTGCTTTATCTTTTGAATATAATTGTAGTACCACACACAGTAAGTGTTAATGCAATAAATTGAACAGAGAGACAGAATGAACAAATGGGTGAAATTTTAATAGTAAGATTTCCTTTAAAGTTGTCAGTAGTAGTAAAAATTGTGAGGGAGAAATGGTAACTTACTGTTGCTCAAAGGAAAAAAAAACTTAAAATTGTAGATATCACTGGAAAAAAGATTTGCTTTTAAATCATCATGTTCATTAATAGAGGAACAGGCATTGGTGAATGAAGTGTTGAAGTGCTGGATTGGCTTTCTATCATGCGGTTCACTGGGGTGTAAAGAAATTAAAGTTGATTTCTGTAGCCCTGAATTGCAAGCACATTACCATAATGGCAGCCAGCACCATAATTATCTTGATTTTCTTTTGGATGGCCTCTAAGAATGTTTTTTCCTATGCCAATACAAATGTTACATAAGAGTTTCTCTTTAATAATTATGGGTTATTGGAGATATTTCTTTATTCAGGATGGCTCAGTAAGACAGGATTTGCTATTTATTATCTATCACTATGTACTATGTCAATTAAAGCCAATTTAAATTCTAAACTCTATATATTCCTACCCAAAAGTAGTTAAATAGGATCAACACAATGTGCTACTATTTTGGTAAAAAGCAAGTTGACCTCTGTAGACCTGTGTAGGGGGAAATGAGCAAATCAAATCTGAGCACTTACCTTTATCCTGGCCCAAGCTTTTGTGACAAGGGCACACATTCAAGTAAGTAGCCACTGCTTCTAACAAGAGCCCTGTAGAAATTTTGCATGTTAGGTGCTAACAGTTAATATTCATCTTGGCTTTGTATCTACTAATGATAAGGTATAATCCTGAATTTATTATTTAATTAATATAGGAAATTATCCTTGTGGTGTGAGGTGTCTTGAAATTTAACCCCAATTGATTTCAATGGGCAGAAAAGATATTTTTTTTTCTCAGATAGGATATAGCTCAGAGGAAGGGCACTTGCATAGCATGAGCAAGGCCCTGGGTTATAGCTCCAGCATAGAAAGCAAAACAAAATAAATATTAATGTAAATGAATTATAAATACTACAAGGTATAAGGTGAAAGTTGGAGGTTTAAAGCCAACAAAATAACCAATAACCAATCAACCAACTAACCAACAAAATAACTACAATTGCTAATCAGGGAGTGTTCCTCACTAGCATGCTTCCACCCCACCTGGAAGCATGTGAGAAATGCAGCCCCACCCACATCTAGAAAATTAGTCAGTGCTTTACCATATCCTACAAGTCTTTCAAGTGCAAGAATGAATCTGACCAGAGCACATTAACTTCTCTGTTTCTTTGCTACTTAATTTTTGGTTTGTAACTCCTAACCCCCCACAAGGCTGCTTGTGTTTCCTGGTAAGTGGACATTACATATCACTGAAATGGATGGCTAGTACCGTTTTTCTACTTAAAGTAAACAATAATTTCTTTTGAATCTTCTAAATTAAAAGCTCTTGAGACAGAAATTGCCTTTCTACATATACGTTCTGAGTTAAGTATGGAATGTATTATAATTATAAAAACACTTTCACTAAAATTTCATTTTTTGTTGTGGAGTCTATTAACTCTTAGTCAACTACTCCTGAACATGCCGCCTGTCCTGGAGTGATTTATTTACCCAGTGTCATTCTGTCAAAGGAAACTGATTTTTCTCTCTCCCAGGAAATGTAAGTGATGGTTTAGTAGTTAACATTTATCCTAGGGGCTAGGTTTTCATTCATTCATTCCTCCACTTATTTTTTAAAAAAATAAAACAAAGTAAAATACCATAAGATAAAACAAAAGCTATCACAACAAAGTAGAACAAGACACACTAATAGAAAGAAAAGGGCTCAAGAGAAGGCACAAAGACCAGAGACCCACTTGTTTGCACACGTAGAAATCCTATAAAAATATTAAACTAGAAGTTATAATATAAGTGCAGAGGACCTGGTGCAGACCTATGCAGCACCTCATTCCAAGTCTCTAAATAAAGATCAGCCTCTTGGTTTGGTTCTGCATAGATCCCATGGTGGTAAGAGTTCAACTTTTATTAAACCATTTTGTATTTCAAATTCTGATACATTTTCATAATGAAGGGTTTGCCAGGACTTCTGTGATTTTCCATTCTGGAATACGATTTTTCTAAGTTAACAATCCATTTGAGTGCTTTTGAGCTTTTGTTATGAGTCTTCAACAGAGATGATCTCAGGTGGGTCATGGTTACCTGTGAAGAAAACTTTGGCCTATTCAGTTATTCTTTAATAGCAATAAGAACATTTGCACCTGAATGGATGATTTTTTCACATTAACTCAGTAGTAGAGTGCATCTCTGATGATTTACTCCAGACCATCAGTGATTGTTGCGCTGGGAACATTCCAGCGTTCGGTCAGAGGTCAGAACACACACAGCCTCATAGCTAATTAGCAAGATCCGGTGCTTGTTAAGATCAGTAGCCAGTACTTAGACAGATAACATGGTCCCTAGAATCTAACCACAACACTGATTATAGGAACTTGGATTAGTAATATTTTTTAAACAATTCTGTCTTTAATGATTTTGAAGTCATCTATTTCATACCGAATCACCATTGTCACTAATTGCCGTCCCTATCTATGCTGATATTTTTATAAGATCCACTCATTTTCCAGACATAGTGCTAAGACCTTGTCCTATAGTGTCAATTGGAAGGAACACACGGAGCACTATGTAACTGATAACTGCAGAGACAAACACAGTGCATCACCAAGAAAAACTGGTGCATTGTAAATTCCCAACCTTGTGGGATTGTGACACACCTTATGGCATTCTGTGACAGTTAATTCATGGCTAGATGCTTTTTAAATTAGCAGAGTGTTAGTTAATGGAAATTGTTTTATACAATTCAAGTTTACCTGGTCTTATTCACCTAATATCAATCCCTGATTTATGGTAGGAACTTACAATTTCCTTACTCAAGTAAAAACCTATTGTGTACCTATTCTCTGCTAGAAGCCTGGTGTATTATTTAGGCTCACACAATTCTAAATGGAGGTGCCTTACTACTCAGAAAGCAAACAACTTACAAGTCTCAGGAAATTCCTGAAAGTGACCAGATTTGCAAGGCTCCTTATTGCCCAGGATTACTGAACAGATTCACAGTAGTAAAGCTGCCTAGAAGAGACTGGAACTGTCCATATGCCAACAAGTCACCCAGTAAACCCAAGGGTCTAGTTTTTGTGAGTTGTCGCCCATACTAGGTGGTGGGCTTTGTGTGATAAACTTTAAGTCATTTTTGCTCTGATAATAACTCCTCACCCATACTCCTATAGGTAACCTCAGTGAACTTATGGTTCACCTAGTTAGACTTGGAGGTATTATTACTTTGTTGTCCATTTCCTATTTGGTGTAAATAGATGTTTGTGTCACACTTCCCCAGGAAATATTTCCCCAGACACAGATTCTAATCATTCCTAAACTAATTTCTACTTCTTGAAAATTGTGTCTGAAGCCATAATAGGAAGTATAAATCCTATTACTATACCCACTTTAAATATCAGACATGTTACTTGCAAAGAATTCAGATACCTTAGGAACATGTGCTTTAGTCTAGAATCAAGGAAATGGGCTACAAATGAGCTTCAAAACCACCTGTACTGATCCCCAGTGACTGGAAACTCCTGAAGACACCACTGCTCATGATACACAGTCCCTAGCCATAATATTGAGGAACTCAAGAGACTTCCTTTTTTTCCTTGCTTCCTTTGTATCTTCTTGGAATATCATCCATCAGTATTTAACTTCTAAGTCACCCTTAAAAAATAATGACAAGGCTATTGAAGAGATGATTAGCACCTGATGACCTGGCACATTTTTTATTCTATGCTCATTCTCTGGGATCTTTATTTTTATCATGGGGGGATATTCTAGTAACTCCCAAACTTCAAGAAACTAAATATTTGAGTTCTTCTCCAAAACCTCTGTTTTGGTAGTATATGCATATTGTAAGTGGTTAGTGAATGAAAACATGACCTCAAGGACTTGCTGTATTTAACCCTCATTGCAGATTTTCCGTTTGCTTTCTTCAATTTACATGTATAGGAATGTGAGATGCCTATAGTAAACTTCACTTGTTAATTTTACTAAAGCTAGAAATATTGTTTGTGTTGCTGAGTCGCTATTTCACCACATAGCTAATACATGAAAAACTCAGCTTGTCCATAAGTTGTCTCTGAGAGGCAAATAGTAAAGAGTGACTTTCTGAGAACAATGTTCTGATGCATGAATTCTTGAATAGAAGGAATATTTTGAAATAACTGCATGTCCTCTTTGCTTTTAATTTACACACAAATATGCCCAACCCCAAAGAAACCCGAGGGATTGTTGTTCCTCTTTAAAAAAAAAAAAACAGGGCAGTTTTAATGCTTAGCACGTTTTTTTCTAATATCATTTTTATGTATTTGAATATCAGATAATAAATCATTGTTTTATATTAGCCTGAACTTAGCTGTATCTTCAAATTTTTAGCATAGTCCAAGCATCTTCTAACAACTGACAGGCATTGGCACATATGATGAACACTTTCTGCCATGCTTTGCTATCTCAGATTGATGACACAGGTTCTGCTGCCTGTGTTGTTCCTTCTTCTGGGCTGACACTGGCTTTAAATGCTGTGGACATATCACATTCTACTTTCAGCTACAGCTGCAATGGTCATGATGGACATGGCAATGCCTATGGTGCTCCTCTCTTCCCCTTACCATGGGTTATAAAAAAAGACCTTGTAATTTCCAGAATTGTTTTCCACAATGTGTTTTATAGTTAAAGTAACCAACAGCATTGGCTCACAATGTAAATAAAACTACTAAAACAATAAATGAGTTACGTTTCTTGAATTTATGAGGAAAGTAATATTAGAGGAAGCATTAGCGTTAACCCAATGGTAGAGACATCAAACTCAGACTAAGTGGGGAATTCTAATGGCTATTTCTAACATTTCTTGTCTTTTTCCATTTATTCACCAGGAGTCGTAGTTAATCATTCACCTGAAATGATTTCACACTGTACATTTAAACTATCCTGAAGTAGTTATATCCCTCTCCATCTGACTGGAAGAACTGGTGAGGAGAGTGAGTCAAAAGGGGAGACTATAAAAAGATTTCAATTTCCTCTCATGAATCACACTACAATTATTTTCACAGTTTCCCTCAAATGACTAGAACTAGCTTCCTGTCCAAATCTCACTGTTTAAGTGGGTGGCCCTAAAACATCTGACATACAAAAACATTGCTTTCAGTGTTCCATATTTTCACAGATGCAGAAAAAAAGGAAATCAAAGGAAGGCTTCCTCTAAATCCTTCAACTGTTTCTCAGAACTGAAGAAGTGATCTCAATAGTATGACATATCTGTTTGTAATACAAGGTCAAATAAAAAGGTTCTTTTTATGATCTGTCAGGAGCACTTATTTTTGCAATCTCTGCTGGTGATTCAACGTTAGTGAGAACAATTTAGAGAGTTTTATGTGCTTATTGATAGATATTTCTCAACATTATGCTCAGAATCAAACTGATAAAAATATATATTTCTTATATAAAATGTTCCCTGAAAGAAAGGTTGGTTGTAAGACACATGTCAATCCCAAATACAATGACTATTATTTGTATAAATAGACACATTATTTAATTTTATAGATATTTATCATAAACTATTCATGATTATTAAATTCACATAACTGTAAAGTTTAGGTTATAGGTTACAGATTTTCAAGTCTATGATTTACCCTAATATTTATTTATCATCTCTCAGGAAAGACTATTGACTTTGATCATTTTCAGAAAATTGAAATTATCAAATATGGGCTGCATCGCCCAATGAAATTATTAAGAATGCAGTGAGGCATCCCTGTATTCTTGCAAGGGTTGCATCATTCTGAGGAACAAAAGAAGACAAGATTAAGGAGTGAAAAACTTCTGTTAGTAATGATAGATCTGGAAGATTAGAATTTGCCACTGAGTGAACTCAAGAACATATTATCCAAGGTTGCACATAGAGTTCTATTCACATATATTAACAAGAAGTTGGGCCACATTAATTATCAGCTTATTAACTGAAAGAAGCAGGGTTTGCATACCAAGTCCAGTTACCTGATGGGCCATGGAAATGAAAACCAGGCCAGGATGGAGGGGTCACAGCAAGACTGAGGAAGTGACAGTTTATTCTAAGCAATCAGACATTTTATTGCTTTATCAGAAACAGAACACAATGGCAATCATCAGGATCAATATGATGGTAATTGTCAGGTACACAATGTTTGTAAATTCTACAAGGTATACAAGATTAATGTCTAAAACTAATTGTCCTATCAAGCCTCTACATGCTTCTCTGGCTTCTAGGGAACACAGAGGAACACAAAGCAGCCTGAGGGTGGCCTCAGTTTCCCAAGAACCAAAAAGAATATAGTGCCCCAGGTGCTGGGACTCTAACCTGAAAGACATATGACCCATGCATCTCAAAGTAGTTAGATAAGGCCAATTCCATAATTCCCCTCAATTAACATAGAATATAAGGTGGTTATAGAAGAAATAAAATAAAATATGATGGCTTTTGGTAGCCTAATTTTATTCATGTATTTCTCTTCTTCTTGCATATTAAGATTTTAGTAAGTTTTAAAATGTAACCAACCTCACAACCACAGTGTCTTTCAGTCACAATGGAAATAGATGAAAGGTGGAACTTCCAAATAACTGAAAAGAAGAAAAGCTACATGAAGCTGAAATATGTATCACTAAGCAGAAAAGTCAATCAGAAAGAGGTAAATGTTGTGTGGTTCTATCCATATGATAGTCTGGAAAAGAGAGAAACTATGGAGACAGTAAGACATCAGTGTTTTCTAGAGATTAGATGGGAAGGCATGAGGAGGCAGAACATCCAGGATTCTTCAAACAATGAAGCTGTCATGTAGGGTGCTGGAATGGTGAACACATGCCATTAGACCTTTGTACACTAAGAATGAACCCCATTGCAAACTATGGACTTTGCTTGACAATCATATCCCAATCTAGGGACATGTTCACTTGTTATTCAAGTTTTCAGGAGTGGCCTTTGACTGTAGTAAATTTATTATTTTGCCATAAAACATTGTCAGGGGAGGAGTCTGTGCATGTGTGGAGTCAAGGGGTAGATAAAGTTTCTATTTCCTAAAACTAATGTTGCTGAAAATTATAGAAAAAACTATAAAAATGGAATTGCTTTCAAGGGAGAAAAGTATAACTAGTTTGCATTATTATACCTAGATATAGTAAGCATATTTATATTAATTATATATCTAGGTATAATTATCTGATCAAAAGGTCTATCAACTCATTTATAAATGAGAAGCAGACACTAAATTAAAATAGAAATTAACACTACTGACCAAAAAAATATGTATAACAATCTTTACTTTTCAAACAATTTATTATAAATAATGGTGTGCTGTCTATTGCCTGACTAATTAACTTATCTAGATTATCCAGGCTTATTTTAAATATATTAACATTTTAATTACATTACCTAAAGGGAATTTAAAAATTTAGCAGTCATCGCTCTTTTTCTGATTTATTAGAAAATTTTATGTAATATAAAATTTGAATGTTCATGATTGTTCATAGTGAAAAGCAAAAATAATGCATTTTACTTATAAGATGTGAGATAGTTGTTTAGTTCTGTGAATTTTTAATTTTTGAGATTATAAAATTATTGCAACATCTCTATCTTTCCTTTCCCCCTCCAAGCCCTCCATGTAAACCTCCCTGCTCTCAAATTCATTGTCTATTTTTCTATTACTTGTTGATACCCACACATATGTATGTATTTACACATATATCCCTAACTATAACATGCTCAGAACGTACAAGGTTACTTGCTATTCAAGTTTTCAGAAGTGGCCATTCAAAATTTGATAACAAATTTTAATTTTGTATTTTCATACCAGAGATACAATGAACTCAATACCTGAGCACTTTCTGTTACTTTTGATAAATGAATTCATTCTATGGCTTCATTGCTTATATTTGTTCTACCACAGATGGGGTGAGTTCCAAGAAAAGAAGATTCTGCTATTTAAAACTAAGTATGCAAAACTAGGAACAACGAGAAAAGCTATTGATAAATGTAAACACCTTTACTGTTCTGCCTAGCTCTTCCTGAAGCAAACCCTACCTTTTGTTCTGTATTGCCATATGTTGGCAACGGGAGACTATGCAGTAATAATTGTAATGTCACAGTTTTATACATATAGTTTTCCATTAGTCACAGGATCGGATTACTGATTTGGGGGAACAAATCAAAATAATAAAATAGCTCAGGGAGCCAAAGAGCCTTATCTGGCGGTGTCTCATACATGGACAGGTCACGGGGCAATGATGGACCTAAAAAGTCCTGTGGTAATTTCACATGCGTTTTGTTCATTTCTTGCTCTTTGTCCACATTCACTGATGAGTTTCACATCTCTGCCTGTAGCTCTAGAGTGATTCTCTATAATGAAGCTCTGACTGAGGAATGTCAAACCTAATGAAAATGTGAGCTATCTTGGCATTGCTGGCCACTGAAACCCCAAAGTCCACAGCATGCACAAGTTTTGCAAATTTATTGGTAAAACATTGAAATGAATGCAGTTTCTTGGATTTTGTCTCTGGGTAGTTTTTTGTTTTAGTTTCCACTTATTCACTGCATTGAGATTATGTCATGTAAATGTAACAAAAATCATTTAGAGAATTTTCTTTATGCCTTTATGACAAATTATCCAAGTTTGAAAAGTCAAATTTTATCCTCTCAAATTTTACACAGAAAAATAGTGAACACTCAAACTTAAGGGACAATATTTTAAGCAAGTATTTTAAAACTGTTGGTATATTATGAAATTTCCAAAAGATGTATTATTAATTCTTCTGTCAAATGCTCTGAGTGGTCCATAAATATTTTGTATTATATTTACTTGCATCTCATCAATATTAGAAAATTAATACTAACATAAAATGGGGTAATTGATATATGCTTTGCATTTGTGTGTGAATATTTGTGTGACAGGAATGTGTGTATGTCGGGGTGTACCTGAATGTGCACATGTTTGTGAAGAGTGGGTGTCAATAGCTACTCTCTTCCTCTATCATTTACAATTACCATTTACACAAGCCCTCCCAACTCCACAGAGCAATGATGCACTAATATTTGCTTCTGCTGACATATTAGTTTCACACACTCCAACATGTGCTTCTGATGCCATTTTACATGCTCCAACATCTCCTTCTACTGACATGTCAGTTTCACATGTTCCGACATCTGCTTCTGCTGGCATGGCATTTTCACACACATAAACATTTGCTTCTGCTGACATATTAGTTTCACACACTCCAACATGTGCTCCTGCTGATGTGTCAGTTTCACATGTTCCAACATGTGCTTGTGTGTTTCAGTGCTTTGAACTACATGCAGTTTCTCCCAGTGAATCTCATGCTAAGTGAATTGGAATAAATTTTCTTTAAAGATGAAAATTCTAGATAAAAGTAACTATACTCCTTTTCATATATAATCAACATACTTTTATTACATTTATGGCTCTTGACCAGAAAGATTTGCTTCCAACATCCATGCTATTTTCTGTACACAACCGTTCATTTCCATTAGATTAAAGTGTAGCTGAGGTGAAAGAAAAATAATTCATTTATTCTTTATAAATATTCTAAATAAATAAGTGTTCTTTAAATAATCCCATAATGCCTTGAATTGTGCTGGGTGACTTGAGGGACTACAAATGAAGATAATAAAGACTGCCTTCTAAGCCACTTCATGACAGGAAAAATACAAACTTGCCTTGGAATCTTGCAGTTCTAGAGTTTCTCAGAACATGATGCTCCTCTCACTTCCCTTCATTTCGTACTCATTTTTAAAATTTCGATAGCAGTAATGATAGACAGTAATTAATCAAAAATCCTCCAAACCATTCACATTTAATACAACAGAAGACAAATGCATATGTGGCGGAGTTGGGGTTGACTAACGAGAAGCTCATGGGAAGCACTGCACTTCAGTCATTAGGGGCCTAGGCATCTGCACATCACATTCAGAGATGATTCTTAATCATAATGAAGGAAGGTACAGGAAAGGAATCTGTGCAGTTCAATTTAATCCGCATACTGCTCTTTAAAAATGCAGCTGTAGAGCCAAAACGACTAGGTGTTAGAAGATAAAGATTCTGTGAATAAAAAAAGATTCCTCCTTGTATGAGTAATTTTGTCTGGTGTTATTTTATGATGTTTGATTAAAAGGTAAGAATTAACTTCTACATTCATGTAGGCTGTAAATATACTCAGCTTCTCTTTTAAATATCTATATATCTATGATATCTATATATTTTATATATATATATATATATCATAAGTCACTTGTGTTTCAGACAGAGATAGATGATAGGTGAGGGAATCATAGGTAGATCTAGATCAATTGATAAATTATTGATAGATACTAGATAGATTATAAATAATGATATATGTAGCACGAATCCTAATTGATCTTAATAGTAAAAACCCGGCATCAGATATAGGAGTTAATGGTGAAAGATCAGAGAAGCAGAGTAGCCAGCTACTAGTTCTTTCCTCTACTTCATCCTTATAACAAAGGGGCTATCCTGTCCCTAAGAATCCTCAGGCTGAATGACCTCTCTACAACACCTCAGACTGAATCCTGAGCTCCTGTCTCTTCCCACAATATATTCCTCTCTCTTTTGTTGCCCCTTTGGCCTAAGGATTCAGTAGAGGTAAGAAGCAGAGGCTGGCTGCTCTGTTTCTCTGATCTTTGGGCAAATTTTATTTCTTAAAGCACAAACAAAATATCACCACAGATACATATTACAGAAAGAAATACTAAACACATGATAGAAATAAAAATAGATGATACATTAGAGATGGAAATAAATCTTTTGTGGGGTCAAGATAAATATGACCGTTTGTAAATATGGTCAAAATAAATATGACCCCTTTGTAAAAATGGAGAATAGCTCTTACTCAAAGCACTTTGGCTTTGTGGGAGCCTAGGCAGTCTGGATGCTCACCTTACTAGACCTGGATGGAGGTGGGTGGTCCTTGGACTTCCCACAGGGCAGGGAACCCTGGTAGCTCTTTGGGCTGATGAGGGAGGGGGACTTGATTGAAGGAGGGGGGGAAATGGGAGGCGGTGGCAGGGAAGAGACAGAAATCTTTAATAAATAAATAAACGGAAAAAAAGAAATGAGTATACCGCTTTAAAATACGACATTTATTATGAGCAAAATATTGAGTGTTGTGCAGTAGATTATCAGTTAGGGGGTCTTAATTCAGGTGATGTATAAGAGCTATGGAAGCAATCGGAGAAAAGTAGGGCAGTAGGCACGGAATCTCAGATCAGAGGAAACTTTCTTTCCAGTCCCATTGCGAATACGAATGAGTCAAGTGCCACCAATTACTGCCTTTGATGAGACCATAGACCTTGAAATAGCAATTGTATGCCATTTTTTAATGTTTAATTTCAAAGAGAGGGGAGCTTTTCACCGAATAGGCTTCTCTAACTACTAGCATTGCCTACTTCTCTTTGCTCCTAAGTAAGTCTCCTTATACTTTTTTGTAGAAATTGCATGGACAAATTGCTTACTTCATCCTATTCACATTCAACTATGAAAGAGTTCTAGGAACAAGTGCATAACTATATGCTCATTTATGCACCATGTGATATTTCAAACAACAAAGAAGCAAAGAAGTGTCATGGCCCAGTAACAGCAAAACCTAAAACTGCATAGGCAGCAGGAGTCTATTGTAATTGTGACGACAGTTATAGCTAATTGTGAGAACTAGTTAATAGTTGGTGCCAACCGTCCATCAAGAAGATTAGTGATTTGAAGACTTTAATTTTGGTTTATTTGTAGAAACTTTAAAATTTGTGTTATTCATACAATTATAATTCTGATTACAGGTATCAACAGTCAAAATAGTACATGAATTTTTAGTTCAGATTCTAAAATATAAGAAAGTAGTTTCCTAACAGACTCAGAAAATTCTAGCACAGTTAAATTTTCAATGGACAATAATGGCTTATATCAAGAGTCAATTGATCAATAAATATTTTAATGTGGCCCTGATATATCAACAGAATTCATGGATTATATGCAACCCCTTTAGAAGACCAGTTGATTTTGTGTTTTTATTCTAGCAATTTTCATGGTGCAAATGCTTTAATTTTTTTTACTGCTTTGCTTGTTTTGGTTTTTGCACAAAGTATTTTTCCTTAAAATAATTTAGAATTTATTTAAATACTTCAAGTTCCAGGATAACTATGGCCCAAATACAAAGAAATGCACTTAAAACTTTCAGAATAAAAATTAATGAATTATATCCCATTCAGTAAATGTAACACCAAATATAAGCAATCGCAAAGTTACTTTATTAGCTGTTGTTTATCAACCAGGGGCTTTGGGAAACAGATTTTCTCTCAGGGTGAATAACTATCACTCTGTATCAAAGTATATCACAATTGCTATTGGAATGGCAGTTAAATAAATCTCCCTTGCTTAGACCAGATATCAAGAACAATGTTCATGGAATTTTTGAAATATGTCTTATATAATTCAGTCTCTACATTAAAGAGAGAGAGAGAGAGAGAGAGAGAGGAGAGAGAGAAAGAACCCAATAGTATGTCATGGACCGCAATGCCTTATTGGTTTTACCTCATTATGTCAGTCAAAGTTAAAAATGTTAGGTTTGATTTGCTTCACACATTTTAAGGCCAAGACTCCATTTCTTCATGCCTTTTACTTCCCCAGTTTCTCCTTTCTTCTGTGGAGCTCAGCAGCCTTTTCTCAAAGCTCTTTGGGAAACACGCATTCCCCCAATGAGCATGTTTTTATGTTCACATTTACTAGAAGAGAAAAGGAGTTAATCTTTTCCTAACTATAGGAGCACAGCATTTCATTCTTTAGGGACCAAATTAAGAAACTAGCATGGTATTAGAACTGAATAGACTGTAATGTCTACCCTTCATTTAATGAGGTCATTTTGAGGTGTAGGCGAGTGTGTGATCAGGTTTTGTGGGGGTTTTTTTGGCATTTTTCTTTATTATTTTTAAAAAATTTCTGCCTCCTCCTTGCCTCCGCCTCCCATTTCCCTCCCCCTCCCCCGCTCCCCTCCCTCTCCCTCTCCAGCCCAAAGAGCAATCAGGGTTCCCTGCCCTGTGGGAAGTCCAAGGTCCTCCCCTCTCTGTCCATGTCTAGTAAGGTGAACATCCAAACTGGCTAGGCTCCCACAAAGCCAGAACATGAAGTAGGATCAAAACCCTGTGCCATTGTCCTTGGCTTCTCATCAGTCCTCATTGTCTGCCATGTTCAGAGAGTCCGGTTTTATCCCATGATTTTTTAGACCCAGTCCAGCTGGCCTTGGTGAGTTCCCAATAGATCAGCCCCATTGCCTCAGTGTGTGGGTGCACCCCTCGCAGTCCTGACTTCCTTGCTCATGTTCTTCCTCCTTCTGCTCCTCATTTGGACCATGGAAGCACAGTCCGGTGCTCCAATGTGGGTCTCTGTCTCTATCTCTTTCAATCGCCAGATGAAGGTTCTATGATGATATGCAAGATATTCATCAGTATGACTATAGGGTAGGGCCATTTCAGGCTCCCTCTCCTCAACTGCCCAAGGAACTAGCTGAGGACATCTCCCTGGACACCTGGGAACCCCTCTAGGGTCAAGTCTCTTGCCAACTCTAAAATGGGCTCCCTTAATTAAGATATATACTTCCCTGCTCCCATATCTACCCTTCCTTTATCCCAACCATCCCTTTCCCCCAAGTTCTTCCCATCCTTCCCTTCTCACTTTTCTCTCCCCATCTCCCCTTTCCCCCATCCCACCCCACCCCCGGTGATCAGGATTTATATATTAAATAGTGTATGACAAAGTGTTAAGGGTGCAAATACATGATCTAGCAAATGAGACCCTTTTGGTTAGTTTGTCATTTGATGCACAGTGTTTTAAATACATTATTGTTAAAATACTTTGCACATGATTTTGTTTTAAACTCTAATCTGCACAGAAACTAATAATTAATCTATCATCTAGTAACACTGACTCTTACTTTTAGGTTTTGAGGTGCACAGTTTGTTTGGATTCCAGAGTGAAGGGTAAAATCATAATACCAAAAAACGTTTGCTGCCTCTGTTAAAAAAGAAAAAAAATTTAAAAGAAGTCAAAGGAGCAAAAAAACATTGCATGTTTGGAAAGCAAGTCTTCTAAAGCATTAAAGTAGAAAGGTTCTCACATGCCATTTGGAATTAATTTTATCTCGCCTTGCATCTATAGAATGTTTCTTAATTTTTTCAATGTTTTATGGACAAATGCACATCGCTAGTGTGACTGAGATGAATTTTCAGTCACTTTTCAAAGCAAATAAATTAAACCTCTTGAATTGAAGATTCTGACATAAAATAATAATAACCTTCAAGAGTTAAAAGTCCATAGAAGCGGCATTTGTTGTAGCCCAGGCAACCAAATATTATACAACTTTTTGTGTTTTCTAAAATATAAATATAGAACTTCAATTGACCCTTTCTAAGATCCTTTCTTAACATATGGATGAAGACATAAAACATTGTTCATATTTAGAGAGATCGGACATGTATGAGGCACACATATAACCAAGAAGAAGTATAAAAGTAAGACATTAAATAAAGAATGAAATAACCAGTGAGAAATAAAAATATATACACTAAAGTTCTTGAAATAAGCAAGTGACACATCAAAATAGTGTGTGTGGATGGTGGTTTCAAGAGTTCTTAATGCAAATTAAAAAACCAACAAAGATCAAATTTTAGAGTGAACAATAATAACAGGAAAATACAGACTTGAGAGCATTACTATTTCCCCATATAAATTTAAGGGAAGTGAGAGAGGCAATCATGGGAAAACAAAGATAGTGGGAAAAGAAGGAAAAGGGGAAGGGAAAAATGTGTAATTAGCTTTTCTATGTTTAAACAGTATCTGAGATAATTAGCTTATCAAGGGAAATGATTTATTTGGCTCCATTTTGGAGGTTGCACTTCATGAATGGTTTGTCCTATGGGCCTATAGGGAGGCTCTGAGTCATGGCAGGAGCATGTGTTGAAATGAAACTATTTGTGTTAAAGTCAGGGAGATATCAAAGATCCTCCGCAGTTCCTCAGTCCCTGTTTCAGAGCATTCCAGGATCTGAAGTCCTCCCAGACCCAGTTTCAGTGAGTTTCCTAAGGTCCAGATTCCTAAGGTACCAGGCTTTTGGAAGACTTTGATGATTTAAACTATAGCCAGAAGAAGGAAGGAGAGAGGAGAGGGGCTAAGAGGAAAAAAGGGGAGGGGAGGGAAGAGAAAGTCAAGGGAGAGGAGCAGAGAGAAGCAGAAGGAGAGAAAAGAGAGGAGAACTTTACACCAGATTCTGATTGCTATTGCAGCTTTTCAGTCATTGTAATCAACAGACAGCTGGATCGGCTACTCTCACCTAGCTTCTCTCCAGGATCTATGGTGGCTGCTAATTTAAAAAATAAAAAAATTGCCAGCGACTACTCTCAACTTTGATTCTGGGTGGCTTGGCTTGTTCTCCCTAAATCTTTCTTTTGGAACTAGTGGGGAGCCTAGGGGCACCCTTCTTATAGAAATTAGAGTACAATAAAACAGAAAAGCAGAAGTCTATTGGGCTGAAATGGCATCTGCAAGCCACAATTTCTACTTTTTACAATAAGCCAAATCAAGTTTTAAAGCATGTTTGGCCTTCAGGGATGTGGATGGTCCTAGTTTGCTTTTCTGTTGCTGTGCTAAACACATGACCAAACACAACTTGTGAAGGAGAGGATTTATCTGGCTGAGAGTCACAGTTTACAGTCCATCATGGGAAGTCAATGCATCAATTTAAGCAGGAACATGGAGGCAGGATCTAGAAGAGAGACCTCAAAGGATTGCTGTTTACTGGCTTGATCGCCATGGCCTCATCAGTTGGCTTTTTTATACAACCCAGATGGCCTGTCTAGGGGTGGCACCACACACAGTAGGTTAGACTCTTCCACATCAACAGTTAATCAAGAATATGCCATACAAACCTGTCCATAAACCGTTCTGATAGAAGCAATTCCTCATACCGAGTTTCCTCTCCCCAAGTGACCCTAGTTTCTGTCAACTTGATGGAAAACCAACCAGCACAGGCAGAGAATGGCACACAGAAATAGGACACAGAATGTGGGAAGAATAGTAATGATTAAAACAATGTAACAAGTCTGTACTTTTTGTGGTATTTGCAGTAATTCTACATTAGTCACAGAATCGATAATTTAAAACAAAAAGTACAATTAGTATGAGAAATACAATAAGAAGGAAAATGGTTTATAAGCATAAAAATCTCAATCATAAGCTTAAGTCATATTTAATCATTATAATGCACACTATGTTAAGGAGATGCTTTTTCCTATTCCAGTCAGTCTGAGAAAGTCAGTAAAAGACAGACAGTACTGCTTGCTGTGAAGAGTCCATATTTCCTCAAAAGAAATAAATATAAGTAATAAGACCTTAAGTTAATTTGTGCATTTCTATCATAATTTGAAATGATCGTATTATTTCAATACAGCCATTTTCTTTAGGGTTTATGTTCTGGAAATGTCTGTGAAAAATAGGAGCAAATATATGGAAAACAATGTTGAGTGTCTATACTAAGGGAATGCAAATGACCCAAATGTTTATCAACATAAGCGTGTTTCTCTCAATCACGCTCAGGGGTAAAAGTTTATAAACTGACACAGTGATGTCAAACTTGCATTGCATTCTGTGTTTTATCTATGTGTATGGTTTTCCTATTTATGTTTATTTGGTGTTAGAGGCACAAGTGACACAGATTGTGAGTGGCCATCAGAAGTCAACTCTCAGGAATATGATCTCTACTTACACCAAATGGCTCACCAGGAATAGAACTGGTGTGATCAGGCATGAAGGCAGACACTCTAACCGAGAGACCCTGGATAAAACATAACATACACAGCCAGTCAGTGGTGACACACGCCTTTAATCCCAGCACTCGGGAGGGAGACGCAGGTAGACCTCGGTGAGTTTGAGGCCAGTTTAGTCTGTAAGAGTTAGTTCCAGGACGGGCTCCAAAGCTACAGAGAAAATCTGTCTAGAAAAACTAAAAAAAACAAACAAAAAAATCACACACACACACACACACAAAACATAATACACACACACTGTATACACAAAATCTAGAACACCTCATGGTCCTAAAAAGGGATGTGTTTTTCTTGTTTAATTCACTTGGTGTTCAAGTAATTAACATCACACATATTGTGATGACATTTTGTTTATAATCTAATAAATAAAACTTGCCTAAACATCAGAGTGCAGAGCTAGCCACTACTTAACCATAGGCAATGGTAGACACACCTTTAATCCCAGGATTTGGGAGTCAAAAGCAAATGGATTTCTGTGAATGTAAAGCCACCTGGGGCTATAGGAGATTGAGTCAGTCTAAAAGAGAAACAAAGGCAGGAAGTCTTGGTTTATACCTTTAATCCCAGTACCTGGGAGTCAAATGCCTTTAATCCTAGTACTAGGGAAGTGGAGACAGGAAGGGATATGGCTGTGCGGAGAGAGACATATAAGATGGGAGAAGGCAAGGGCTCATGGCATTTAGTCTGAAGATTTATGCAGACAGGATATTGCCTACTTTGGTATGAGAATTCAGTAGAGGAAAAAGGTCTCTCTATTAATTGACTCCTTTGCTTCTCTGATCTTTCATCATTTAACCCAATATCTGACTCTGGGTTTTATTATTAAGATCAATTAGAATTTGTACAACATCACATTTTACTTCTATATCCATTTACATTATGAAAAGATCCATAAGAATTTTAAGGGGAAAGTAAAAAGTTACTTTATTTTTTTAGAGTCCTGCTTTATTCTGTTCCATAAAAGAACTATTTGAATGAGTTCGTTTAAAAATCATCAAAACAAGGTCTGAGGATTTGACCACTTGAGACCAGGAAGTCATTTGTATACAGTTGTAGCATTCAGTCAGAAATGCTAAGAGTCTTTGTAGAAATCTAATTAGGCCCCCACAGGACCAAAGAAGACACAAGGAATAAATAAATTAATAAACAGTATAATTTCATAGAGTGACAAATGTATCTAAACACTTATGCAAACTCCCAGTTGGATTTCTGTTCCAAGAAATTCATTCTGTCTTAACTAATATTTGTAGATGAAACTTTCCCTTTTGATGATATTTTTGCATATACCTCATCTCTAAGTATCTACTTTGCAAAATGTAATATGCTAAATGTTAGAGACAAATAATGGATAAAGTATCTCTTCATTATATTCATAGTTTTTTATGTAGCAGCTAACTTAAAAATACTTTTTAAATATTTAATTATGAGTATCTGTGTGAGGTCATGCATAGGATTGCAAAGGAGATGAGAAGGTTTCATGTCCCTGGAGTTGGAGTTAAGAGTAGTTGTGAGCATCCCAATTTGGGCACTAAAAGCCAAGCTGGTCCTTTGTAAAAACAAATAGTACATGCTTTCCATTGTGTCATCTCACTGGCCCTGACCATGTTATCTGTGGCTGTTATAGTTCTCAAAATAAGAATCTGAAAAGTTCAGAGGTCCTGGGTAAGAAATTAGAGTCATACAAGAATAAATTAATATCATATCAATTTATATAAGGCATTCTTATACAATTTTATTTCACAAAAATATCATTAGGGAGGTACTCAATACCTATAATCCATGGGTAAGTGACCATCTACCTATGGATTGCACTTGTGATTGAAGAATTTTCCAGGTACTTGTGGTATACGTTTCTGACTAGGGACCACAGAGTGACAGTTCAAGACCAATTCTAAATAAAAAAAAAAAAAAACAACTTGTCTCATTATATAGCGAGTTCAAATAAAAGCACCTGTAAAAATTATGTCTATGTCTCTTTTGAATAATAAGCAATTCTGTAAAGATAGGAATTTCTCCTCAAATTAATGACTGTCATGATTCTTTATGTTCAGAAATAATGATACTGACTGCTCACAATAAACATAATTCTAAAGGGTAGGGGATGTAGATGCCCTTCTGCATATCAAACACAATGGCAGACAACTCTCCAAGTCAGAAGAGTCAAAGAACTGTGGTGGTTTGAATAAATTTCCCCATAGGACAATAAGGAATAGTGCCATTAGGAGATGTGGACTTGGAGGAAATATGTTGCTGAAGGTGGGATATGAGATCTCAGATGCTCAAACCAGGCTCAGTGTGGTATTCTCCCTTCCTGTTGGCTGATGATCTGGATATAGATTTCTCAACTACATCTCCAGCACCAAGCATTCCTGTGGGTCACCACATTCTCAGCCATGATAACAGTAGACTAAACCTCCAAACTGTAAGCCAGTCTCAGTTAAAACCTTTCCTATAGTAGGAGCTGCAGGCTGCATTCCTGCCACCCAGCTCCTGGCCACCTGGCTAGTTTATGCCCCATAATAACAACACACAAACTGTATTCATATAAACTACTTGGCCCATTTTTATTAATGTGTGTAGCACCACGAGGTGGTGACTTACCAGGGAGATTCTAGCCTATGTCCGTCTTGGGTCGGAGCTTCATCGCATCTGCCCTCTAGAGCAGAGGCATGGCGTCTGAGCTCACTTCCTCTTCCTCTCAGCATTCTGTTCTCTTTACTCCACCCACCTATGTTCTAACCTATCAGGCCAAGCAGTTTCTTTATTAATTAACCAATGACCTTCCTCCATCACTTTCCTTTATAAGAGTTGCCATGGCCATGGTGTCTCTTCTCAGCAATAGAGGCCCTAACCAAGACAGGAACACACGAGTCAGTATCCTCATTCACATCCCAAAGGTAAAACAACAGATTAATTTTCAGTTCATTGTTTCAAATAAAGATAAGAAGAGAGTTTTGGCATTGGTAATCACTGTTCTAGAATTACAGAGAGGAAGAAAGACAGGGAAGAAAGGAAGGAGAATAAATATGGATAAGATGTGACTCCAAATTACTGGGTTACTGTCTGTGCATCTGCTGAACCATCTATGTCCAATGTTGAGCATAGTCTTTCCTCTTTTTCTCACTCCTATTTCCTGGGCCTAAACATCTTTATGCCATGTTCAAGTAGACACATTAGTGACAGGAGAATGGTGGTTTAGAAGATGCTTGAGACTCTGACAAATTTGTGTAACCCAGAACACTCAGCTGTAGACTTTATTGAAATTGGAATTACATTTCTACTTTTAAATTGTTATTCAGTTTAATGTGCCAGACTTTTCTTTGGGGCTACCAACCAGAGCAGAGACTTCTTATTAGTTATGTAGGTACTCTGATTATGCTTGTACCATTAGTTCTTATAATTTAACTTGTTTCTCTTTGCCTTCCTTTTGCCTTGGAAGCTTTTTATCTTTCTTTCCTTCAGTGTATCTTACTTTTACTGTTTCCCGTGTCTTACTGGCTGGGAGCTACCTGACTTCTGGCCTCAGGCATGTCCCTCTCTTTTCATCATTTTCTCCTCCTTCTTCTTCCTTCTCTTCCTAGTTATTCTTCTGTTTATTCTCTCTGCCCTCCAGGCCCTCCTATCCCTCTCCTGCTTAGCCATGACTGTTCATCCTATATTAGATCAATGGGTGGCTTAGGCAGGCAAGGTGAAACAAATGTAACACATTTTTCCATTGTTAGTTAAGACAGCAGAAACAAATGTGACAAACATTAATACAGTTAAAGTAATATTACAGATCATAAATAAATGTAATACATTTTTACCTAGTTAGAGTGATATTCCACAACAGTTTAATGTCTGATGATTAGCCATTACTGATAGGTGTGACCATTTGCATACAGGGATAATCATAGGCATTTCTACACTGCAAATCTAATGACTATTCTCACAAGAACTAATTATTCACCAGAGGCCTTTGCATCTTACATATATACTTTGCACAAGATGCACATAAATGAATTTAGAATTATTAAAAAAGAAAAAATTGAATATAGATTTAAATTTAAAGAGATGAAGTTGAAGAGCAAAAAATGATATAATTTTGCTATGTACTACTAAAATAGGAATGGTAATTCTGACATTAAAACCTATGGTTGATATTTATAGCTACAATTTAGTATTAAAACATTAAAATATTCATATAACAAGAATTCAACAATATAGCACAATGATATATTGGTGTTGTTGTATTTGAGAAAAAATGCTTCCAACTAATGCTACCTGCCTCCCATAGATAACTATAAGAAGGTCATCTTTCTAAAAGGAATGTCCTTAATATCTATGGGGAAATTAATACATTCATTAACTTCTGGTACTGAGAAGTCTACAGACTGAAATAAAAACTGCCAGGTGTAATGGAATGAGATCCTGCAAAGATGACAGGTGGTTCATCAGTCATGGAAATCAGTGTGCTTTGATACAGACATCTTTTGTCTGAGTATCCTAGAAGTTCCATTTATCCTTGAAAAATAAAAAATTGTTTCATTAATGGGTTGGGATGTGTGGTTGGTAAATTTAGGGTATATTTGGTGGCTTCTACAAATCATTGTCTTTAGTTGGTATCCAGTCCCAATCTATTCATTTATCAAGTGTCATTGTTGATGTTCATCACAATAACACACTTTTCTACAAAAAAAAAAACAATTTTGTTCATAATCAATCATTTGTGTTTAATTCTTTCTTAATATGCTTTAACAGTTTGTGGGGGACTTTATTGAGCAAACCATTTTCTCAAGTCCACTTATTTCAAGTTTTAATTAACTTAAAAAATAGCAGTTTTCTCTACTGCATTTTCTTGTACTCAGTTTTGGCTACTTTATCTCCATACTCATTTCCTTCAATCTTTCTACCCATCATCTCCATTTGCACCTGTCCTGCATCCACTACTTTTATTATGTGCTCATTTCACATGTGCTACATTAACCAGTCTACCACCGTAGTACATATAAAATTATGATCCACATTTGAGAGATAACACAATATTTGTCTTAATGAGCTTTGGTTGCCACACATGTGTATGTATGTATATATATATATATATATATATATATATATATATATATGTGTGTGTGTGTGTGTGTGTGTGTGTGTATATACACACACTTATACATATACAATTATACATACGTACATTATATATATATATATATATATATATATATATATATATATATATGATGTCTAGATAGCCTATAGTATCTTATTTAGGATTTCACAACTTCATTTTTATTAGAGGTAAAAAACAATTGTGTATATTTAATAAAAGCAAAAATACATATTTGCATCTCTGTATAGAATGTAAAGTCCTTTGGGTATATACCCAACAATAGTGTATCTGGGTCATATGGTTGTTCTACGCTTAGTTTTCTGTGGAACCTATTGACTGGGTTTCCATAGTGCCTGTACCAGGTTATACTTCCATGGACAGTAAACTCAGGTTACTCTTCCCTCCATCTTCAGCAGCACAGTTGTCATTGATTTTCTAGGTGGTGGACATTATGAGTGGCATGAGATAGAATTTCCATAATGCCTAATGATGTGTAACACTTAAGAAAATGTCAGCCATTTATGTATTTTTGACAATTCTGTTTCATTCATTATGCCATTTACTGCTTGGACTATTCTTGTTCAGTTTTTTTTTTCTGTGTATTCTTTCACATATGTAACAAGAAAATATTTTCCCCATTCTTTGGGATGATTCTTCATACAACTGACAATTTTCTTTACTGTATCAAAGCTTTTGAGTATTATTAGGTGTCATTTGTATTTTATTGCTACTAATTCCTGATATATAAAATGTTATTATTATATATACAATATAATAAAATTATATTACAGCATACACTATTTTTAAACTCTACATTCATATTTTCTGTCTTTGTATCATATTCAATTATTTTGTTTTATGGTATCATGTACTATCAGTTAATTTATTATTATTTTTTTAGCTTTCACCAGAACTTTGTAAGATATGTCTGATGGAGGCAAGTCCTGTATCTTATCTGTTGCTTTCATTGGTTAACTAATAAAGAAAACTGCTTGGCCTGATAGGACATAAAATTAGGTAGGCGGAGTAAACAGAACAGAATGTTGGGAGAAAGAAGCCGAGTCAGGCAATCGCCATGATTCTCCCACTTCAGACAGACGCAGGTTAAGATCTTTCCTGGTAAGCCAGCTCATGGTGCTACACAGAATATTAGAAATAGGTCAGATCAATATGTAAGAGCTAGCCAATAAGAGGCTGAAACTAATGGGCCAAACAGTGTATAAAAGAATACAGTTTCCATGTAATTATTTCAGGTAAAGCTAGCTGGGTGGCGAGACGCAGCCCACCGCTCTCTCACAACATATGTCAATGTTCTCTTGTGTCCCATTAAGTTACTTCTGTTGTCATAGGGTCATTTAAAAAGTATTTTTAGGGTTGGGGAGAGCTTGGGGGAGTAGAAGGAGGGAGAAGATAAGCAAAGAAGTCAGGGCTGCGAGAGGCTGGTCCACCCACTGAAACAGTGTGCCTGTTCTAATGGAAGCTCACCAAAGCGAGCTGGACTGGGACTGAACGAGCATGGGATCAAACTGGACCCTCTGAATGTGGCTGACAACTGGGGCCGACTGAGAAGCCAATGATAATGGCACTGGAATTTGTCTCTATTGCTTTTAGGGATCCTATTCTATTTGGTTGCAAATCTTCCTAAGCCTGGATGGAGTGGGGAGGGCCTTGGACTGCCCTCTCTTAGGACTGGAGGGGGAGGGAGGAGGGTGCGTGGGGGAGCAGGAAGGAAATGGGAGAATGGGGAGGAAGTGGAATTTTTTAATGGTAATATTTATAAAGCAATAAATAAATAAATACATGAATAAATAAATATTTCTGGATCGGTTCTATGACTAGACCAGTCAGACATCACCAAATAAATAGTTGTCTGCTCTTTTCCTTAATTAAACTAAGGTGGAATGTTCTTGTTTGTATCTCTTTTGTAGGGTTGTTTTTTATTAGTATAACCAGGAATAAGGATTGGTTTGACTAAACAAAATTAAAGTCTATCCACTATCATCAGAAAGTTCTCCCACCAGCCCTCAGTGAAGAAACCTAATGATTATAAGGAGCTTCATTGGCCTCCACCTGCTAGAAATTCTGAGTTAAAAATATCTGCAGTGACCATTTTTTTCTGGAACTTCAATAACATACTAATTGATTTTTAAAAAATAAAAAGTGAATTGAGACTTCAACTTTTTGAAAAAGAACTATTCTAAAATGTAATTCTTATCCTCCTCTATAACTCTACAGGGTTTTTATACAATTCATTGTATTAACTTATGTTTATGTTATAAATGATAAGCCTTGGCTCATTTAACAAATGGCATAATTATATAACAAATACCATCATCTAAACACCCTGACTATTTAATATTCATCTATAAGATCTCAAAAGCATTAAATTTCTTTGCATCTTAAATTCAATGAAACTCATAAAAATAAAATTGAAAAAAATATTTAATCAAACCCAGTAATATTTCAAAACCTTACTAACACCTTTGAAAAAAATGCAAACACATTTAGCAGATGATAAGCTCATGCAGAAGCATTTCAAACTGAGTTAAACATTGTTACTCAGTCTAAAGTATAAATTTCAGTGTTCATTTTCATGTTATTTTGCTAATATCTATCATTAAAGAAGTTGTGACCTTGTTTTTGACTAAATATTTCTTACTAACTGCATATTAAATGTGTTCTATTATTAACTTATGCTTGTAGGTTTGGTTTGTATTCAAAGTAAAAAATTATACAACAAGAAACATTGCTATTTTAGGTAAATAAAAAAATAGTTTGAAGAAAAATAATTACAAGCAAAACGTAACAAATTCACAAATGAAAACCATACACATTTACTGGGTATAAATAATATCTTATTCTGGTAATTGAACCATAATTAACATATAAAATATTTTTGTGAACTTTCCTAAAGATATTTTTCAAATATAGGGTCAGAACTGAGTGATTGGCTTCACATTTCACAAAGAAACCTGAGACTCGATTATTTCCATGATGTCAGTTGACAAGGAAAAATATTTTTTCTTTTACATCAATGATACATGTTTAGTTTTACTTATTTATACCAAGACTTTAGCTCAAGCTCCAAAAATAAAAGAAAGCTAATTGCCAGTAGCTCCAGAAGTTTTGTTGAAGACCAGGCTGCTGGGAACCTCAAGTAAGATACCACCCACTAACCAATAAACCCTTTTAAGCTTGCCTAACAACCCAAGACTGCATACCCTCCTCTGGTCTCCATATCCTAGCCTACAACTTCAGAAGTAGATTTTGGCTTTACCTGAACATAGGTTGAATCTAGGAACCTCAGCCCCAGCAATTGTTCTGGTCCTAGGAACCCCAGGTAAGACACTGCCCACACCCCATAATACTCCTTAAAACCTGCTCAAAAACTCCATACTGCATCCTCTCCCCTGGACTCCACACTAAGGCCCACAACTACACGAGCTCTAGTATACTCAAAGCCAGGCTTGTCTAGGGACTTCAGGTAAGGTGCTATTCAGTGCCCACTAAACCCTTTAAGCCTGCTCAACATCCTCAGAGTTCACTTCTCCTGGGATCAATATCCTGGTCTATAACTTCAGAAGAAATTTCTGCTTTATGAGAGGTCAGGCTGGATCTAGGGTCCCAGGCCTCCAAAAACCCCAGTGGAGATACCCTACTGGACCTGAAGATACACTAGTCATCAGACCCCTTAACTACTTAGGTCAGAAGACTAAAAAGGGAAAAGAAACCAAGAAACAAAACATCTGTCCAACAAAGGAAAGCATAGCAATCAACACCTAGAATCATCCTGAATCCAGATACCTAAATGCCAGTGCTAGAACATAAACAATAATAGAAAAAAACAATGTGTCCGTACCAGAACCAAGCTATCCAATGACAAGAAGATCTGAATAAGACAACACAGCTGAAGCACAAGAAAATGACCTTAAAATAACTTTCTGAAGATGATAAAGGTCTTTAAAGACAAACTAAAGAAAAAATCCTTAAAGAAATTGAGAGAAAGATAAACAAAAAAATTGGATGAAACCAATAAATCACTAAATGAATGCCTAGAAAGAGAAGAAAAAAAAACAAATGAGTGAAGAAAACAGCTTAAGACCTGAGAATAGAAATAGAAACAATAGAGAAACAGAAGTGGAGGGAATCCTCGAAATAGAAAATCTGGGTAAGTGAACAGGAATTACATTTGTAAGCATCACTAACCGAATACAAGAGATGAAAGAGAGAATCTCAGGCTTTGAAGACACAATGGGGGAAAAATATTCATCTGTTAAAGAAATTTTAAATCTGAAAATATTCTTAACCAAATCATCCAGGAATGCTGGAATACTATGAAAATACCAAACCTAAGAATAATAGGAATAGAAGAAGGAGAACTCAAAATCCCAAAAAAATATATTTTACAAAATCATAGAAGAAAATTTTCCCAACCTAAAGAAGAACATACCTATAAAAGTACAAGAAGCTTACAGAATACTGTTAATCCCACTGTTGGAGAATAAGATCACTACCACAAATTCAAACCAATTTTGAAGCAAGTTTTAAATAAACACTGGCCAAATGGATGAGCTTTGATCAGGTTCATCTCTGGGTTTCCAGAAAATGGTCACTAATCATGGTCTGCAGCAGCTTCAGTATTTCCCATCATGTCCAAGCGAGAGCAAGAATAAATCCATATACATTTTCTTCTACTGAATACCCCATCTTCATGTGATCAACTACATCCAGGGGAGGTGAATCGAACAAACTTGTTTAGGGAAGTGAAAACATGTGACTTGTTATCGTCTATAAACAACAGCCTCTAGCATTTCAGGAACCATGTGTCCTTGGAAAAGGTTGGAGATCAGAGGTATTTTTGTTTCATAGGTCTCTTAGGCAGAACAATTGAAATCAAAATTATAATTTTGACTCTCACAGCACCAAATAGACTGGATCAGAAAAGAAAATCCCCTTGTCACATGAGAGTCAAAAAATCAAATATACAGGAAAAAAAATATTAAAAGTGGCAAGGGGAAAAGTCAAAGTAACATGTAAAGACTTCTCAACAGACACCTTAAAATCCATAGGAACCTAACTGTTGTCTAGCACATTCTAAGAGACCGCAGATGCCAACCCAGACTACTATAGCCAGCAAAACTGTCAATAATTGTTGATGGAAAAAAACAAGGTGTTTCAGAACAGTGAAATTTTAACATTATCTATTCATTAATTAAATCCTAGGAAAACTCCAATCCCTGAAAGTAAAGTACACTTAGAAAAATGCCGGCAATGGATAATCTCATACCAGAAAAAGCCAAAAAGGGAAACACAAGCATACACACACACACACACGCACACACACGTGCATACATACACATATACAAACACACACACACAAATACAAACACATTATCACCATGAACACAACCACCAACAAAATAACTGGAATTAACAATCATTGATCAGTAATATTCCTTAAGTCAGTGGGCTCAATTTGACACAGGCTAACAGAATGAACATGAAAACAGGATTCATCCTTCTGCTACATATAAGAAACATACCTCAATATCAAAGATAAATGTAGATAGATAGATATTACCTCAGAGTAAAAGATTGGGAAATCAAACTGATATAAGAAGCAAGCTGGAATAGCTCTTTTGATATCTAACAACATAGATTTCAAAACAAAATTCATCAAAAGATATTGAGAATGGCATTTAATACTTATAAAAGGAAAAAAAATCCACCAACATAATTTCTCATTCTAAATGTCAATGCTCCAAATATAAGGGCACACACATTTATAAATAAAATACTAAAGCTTAAATCTCACATTGAACCCCATACAATAATAGTAGGAGACATCAACAATCCACTCTTACCAATAGACAGGTAATCTTGACAAATATAAGCAGAAAAATAATGGAACTAGTAGATATTATGACTCAAAGGTTCCTACCAGATAGATATCACAGAATATTTAATCCCCCCAAAAAGAATATGCCTTCTTTTTAGTACCATGTGTAACCTTCTCTGAAATGTACTATATACTCAGCCAAAAAGTAAGTCTCAAAAGATATAAAAAAATGAATTAACTCCCTGTATCTTATCAGATCACCATAAATTAAAGTTGGATTTCAGTAACAACAGAAACAATAGAAAGCCCACAAACTCATAGAAATTAAACAACTCTCATCTAAATCTAACTGTGTTAAGGAAGAAATTGAAGGCCTGCTATAATTTAATGAAAATTAAACCACAATATACCCAAACATATGGGACACAGTAAAAGCAGAGCTAAGAGGAAAGTTAATAGCACTAAGTGCCTTCAGGAAGAATTTGGAGAAATCCCATACTATCTACTTAATAATAATAATACATATAAAAATTCTAAAACATAAAGAAGTAAACACACCCAACAGGCATAGATGGCAGGAAATAATCAAATTGAAGGCTGAAATCAATAAAACAGAAACAAAGAGAACAATATAAAGAATCAGTGAAACAAAGAGTTGGTTCTTCAAGAAAATTAGCAAGGTAGACAGACCCTTATCTAAACTTATCAAAAGGCAGTGAGAGAACATCCAAATTAACAAAATCAGAAATGAAAATGAGACATAAATAGACACTGTATTACAAGAATTTCTAGTGATGTGGGATGTCCTTCTGTATATGTGCTGCTTTATTGGTTGATGAATATAGCTGCTTCATCCTATGGCAGAGCAGAATAAAGCAAAGTGGGAAATCTGAGCAGACATATAGGGAGATAGTAGACAGAGTCAGGAAGATGCCATGTAGCTGCTGAGGAGACAAGCACCCCAGAATCTTTACCAGTAGTCCAAAGCCTCATGATGATACACAGATTAATAGAAATGGGTTAATGTAAGATGTAAGAGTTAGTTAATAAGAAGTCTCAGCTAATAGGCCAAACAGTTATAAATTACACAGTTTCTGTGTGATTATTTGGGTCTGATTAGCTGGGAAACAAAGAGAAGCCTCTGTCTATAAATGACACCCAAATGACTGGGGCTGACATGCATGGTTTGCCACCCACTTCAGGCCCAGGTTTTTGTACACCCACTCAAGATAAGAAGGAAAGTAGCTGAGATCACGGTGGCAGCTCAGCACTCTCAGCCTGAGCAGCTAGCCAGCTTGGGTCTGCTAGGGATGTGCAGGCTGGAGAACATGACAGATTCTTACCACCATACACAGAGATATTTCCTAGCTGTGCAGTGTGCTGCATGGCTAATTTAGATTTTACTCAGATAAAAAATGATGTAGGAATGTCTTCTGTTTTGTGTTGATTTTATTGGTTAAATAAAGAAACTGCCTTGGCTTTTTGATAAGGCAGAAAATTAGGTAGGCGGACTAGACAGAACAGGATGCTGGGTAGAAAGCAGAGTCAGGCAGATGCCATGAAGCTCAGGCCTGAGATGGACATAGGTTAGAATCTTCCCAGTAAACCACAACCCTGTGGTGATACACAGATTACTAGATATGGGTTAAAGCAAGATGTGAAAGTTAGACAAGGAGAGGCTAGATATAATGGGCCAGGAAGTGTTTAAATGAATACAATTTGTGTGTTGTTATTTCGGGGTATAAGCTAGCTAGCCAGGCTGCAGGAAGTGGCCTGCTGCTCCTTTTACAAAAAAAAAAAAAAAAAAAGAGTTTATGTGCTTCAAGCTCCTTTCCCAAGTTGAGGTGGTGAGCACAGCTCCTATGTGGTGGTCCCAGAGCTGGTGGTAAAGATACCTCCACAATATTGAAAGGCTGAGGCAGGCAGGGCCAGCATCCAGGACTTCTGCAACCACAGTGCTTAACATTTTAAAATATTCCTTTTCAGAAAAGGAGTACAAATAAGCAATAAGACAGATTTAGATTTTTAAAAAGTCCTTTGAGTGGGTCACAGTGTTGGATAAATGTTGGCTAAACAATAGGCTTGGGAGAGAAAAGAAAAACAGTATAGACAGCTTAAAAAAGCAAAAAACAAAGTTTATAAGGAGACAATAGAAGTAGTATAAAAGGGTACAGAAAAATTAAAGGAGTAAAAGTAATAAATAAAAGCCACATAAAGATGGAAAATACACAGAGAGTCTGGATTATGTACACTCTTGTGTTTTCTTTGAATTTTTTGATTGCAGAGAGATATTTGATTATGGGGGCTAAACCAACATATACATTTTAAGGGCATCTTGGCTTCAAAATTTGAGTCTAAGGATATGTTACTTTGGATAAGAGGTTCCAGTTTTGGTTCCACAGAAGATAACAACCTATAGATTCCTTTCAGGCTAATATGGCTTGATCAAACAAGACCCTCTGAAGTAATGGCCTAGGTGGTCCAACATCCACAACAGCTTCAGGAAGATGACTGAGATGAACTAACCACAAAGGATACCCCTCGAAAGACCTGATCAACAGTGCCCCCAATCAGCAGGAAGTAGTCTAAAAAACTACACCCAAGTTCCAAAATAGTATTTATAAATGTTTGTTTTCATTTAATGGGGATTGATTGTAAGTGAATAATGGTCACAGTCAATTTCTATAAAAAATAAAGAATATATGATATAGAGATGAATACTTTGTGTTGGTATGGCTCTTGATCTATTTTTTTTCAGCTTTTGAATCTTGAGTCCCATAGAAGGATAGAGATTTAGATAAAGTTTCCTTTATCAGCCATGATACAGCCAGTGCCTGAGGAAACCGATTTCAGCATTCCTGCAGCCCATGTGACCCAACTGTTACTGGTAACTGCTGAGTTACAATTCCCTATTAGAACAGCAGTTGCTTAAGATGAAGACACTTTATTGAATGAAAACAAACATTATGCCCTCACCAGATACAAACATCTCAATTTTGAGCATTGGAAAAATCAGTACAATTATATATGATTAGTTTGCTTATACATCTAAATTATTGATTAGTATAACATTACTTACCTCATTGTCACTATGGAAATTTAGATGTTATGAACACCAACACTTTATTGTAGTGATTCACACGCATTGTCAGTGATGCAGTGTCATTCAGCTTAAGCATCACTGTTACGTTTATGCTTACTAAGTTCACGATAGCCAGAACTCATTTTAATATACATAATTACAAGCCAAATAAATATCAAGTTTAAAATACACTGTAACTCATTTAAGTATGTACTGTGGCTTTGTTATGTTCAAGGTATAAATGTCAAGAGATCATGAGTACTGTCATAACTCCAGGAAATAAAGATTTGAATTTCACACATGAGCTCAGAGTTCTGAGCAATTTTACAAATAAATTTTGATAACATGTTGTCTATTTATTAACCAAGTTTATTCTAGACTAAAACTGTTTTCATCTTCCAATATTTGTTCTTAAATTAGCAAATACTTAATATTCATCCCAGTAGGCATTATATTTCACGGCAGGACTGGAACTCTGACCCTGTGTGTTAGGTTCTTCTAAACCTTATGGTTATATTTGCCATTTATTTGGTGAGTAAGGAAAGAAGAAGTTAAGAAAATAATAAGAAATGCATAAAATGAGCATGTTACTGGGATAAAGTCTGCATACATCTTTCTGAATTTCCCAGGGATAATGGAAAGATTCATGAATCCAGACAACAGCCATCATCCCTTCAGAGTTTATATTGGCCTGTTTCCTCTCCTTTCTATCTAGTGATTTTTTTCCTCTGGAGAAACTTGAAAAGCTGTGTGTGTGTGTGTGTGTGTGTGTGTGTGTGTGTGTGTGTGATATCAACTTCCATCCCTTTTTATGAGAATAGTAAGACCAGAAAAAGAGAAAGTGAGGTATGAAAAAGTAATATGAGAGCTGAAGAGAGCAACACTGCTGAAGATTCAGTAAGTAAAAGTAATTATTTGATGTGTAAACTTTATGGATGGTGACAGCTAGTTAGAAGCAGTGATTGGAGTGAAGAATCCAAGTTAAGATTTGGTTACAAAAAACATTGGCTGATTCAAGCTCTCAGTTCCGAGTAGAGAAAGAAAAGGTGATAGCCAATATCTATGATCTGTGGTTTTCTTTATCCTGAATTTCTTTTTTGGAGAAGGAATATATGTAAAGAAGATAAACATTATATAACTCTCTATAAACAGAAGATATTTGCTAAACTCAGATTTAAGAAATGCAGGAATTGGCTGTTATATTGAGGCCAGTGCTTTAGTTGAGCCAGCAAAAGAATTACCCTCTGGTATGATGTGAAAAGGAGTTGACTGACCCTCAGCTGTTCCAGAAAGTTACAAGCAAAATTGAAGTTTCCTTTACAGCTCCTCCTGCTAAAAACATTTTCCTAAATATAAATTAGATAGTAGAAGGTAAAATTTGGTGAAGATTTTGGAATACTTGGCACAGCTTGTGAGAATTTCACAAGAGTCCGGTTGCAGAGGACTAAACCCATACAAAGAATGATAGAACTAAAGATTAGTAGAGAATCAGGAGCTCCATCAAGGAATAAAGAGAATGAAAAGGGGGAGAGAAGAATGTGAACTCAACAAAGGGACAGTATGTGGGAATAGAAAGCACAGCATTGTGACCTTAGGATCTGAGATGTGAAACAATCTCAGACAATAACAACATCTTAGTGACCACGTCCCTCACAATACACAGTGGGGTAACAGTTATTGGTTATTGCTTATCATCCAAGGTATGAAATAAGTGGCAATGACATCTGGTTGGTAGGGTAGGGAGCTGCTGACAACGTGTATAAGCGCCTAGGTATCTATATATAATACTGGCAAGAAAAAATCCAGGTAAGACTGCATTGTGCACCACAGGGAACCTTGCATCATAAGGAAGGAGACTGTCTGGAGCAGGCAGAGAGAGCAGATGCAGATTTGTATCTGTTTTATCAGCTTTGGCACAGAAAAGACACACAAAGGAAAAATGGTCCCACAAAAGATGCATGGATACATAAGGCAATACGAAGAATGTACATAGAAGCTTGATTGCATAGGAGTAATAAAGATGAATATAACCACAGGGTGTGCCAAAATGAGTATCAGAGAAGAAATCCTCTGAGAAGAATCAATAAGCATTCAGTTGATCACACAGGTGAAGGGAGCTGGGGGTAGCATGAGGAGGCCTTAAACATAAACTGTGAGCAGAAAAGCCTTTTAGAGATAGCAAGATGGAAGACTAGGAGGTAAGCTGTTCTTCAGGTAATCAGTTCTGTTAAAGTTTCTAGGTGCTAGAGAGAGCCTAGGAAAATTAATGCTTCTTAATGTTAAAATGTACTTTAGTGAAATAAATTGAGTAATGTTTACAATTCATTAGAATCTTATCTGAAATGCATTTACTGAAGAAAAATAACTTCAAAGACTAACCAAGAAATAAAATATCAGGCCACTCTTCCTAAAAATAAATCACCTTACTTGGCTTTTTCTTGTGATAGTTTCTTGATTAGCTTGTAGAAGTAGTTATAAAGTTATTTTTATGAACCTTAATATTGGCTTTAGCTACATAAGACATTTTATTGAGAAATTAATCAGCTTTCTGAACTTCTTTTTCAGCACGATATAGTTCATTGACAATTATCTTTGAGACAAAGTGATTTCGCATTTTCCAAATTAATTCAAGATGAAGCAGAACAAAATGCTATGGAATTTTGATTTTGTTGTAAGTCATGATTAAGTGAAAACTCAGGTCAGAAATTGGGGTTCAACCTGAAGATACAAAGAGCAAAACAGCCAGCCACTGGCATTTACCTGAACCTCAGTCTGAAGTGGCAATCCTGCCTCCCATAATCTCGGGATGGGACTGTGTGTTGAAAGCTGTTTACTCCTGTTTTATAGTCCTCCCTGGGGCTGGGATTAAAGACATGCACTGCCACAATTAAAGGCAGGCACCACCTTGTTTCTTTGGCAACTAGTGTGACTACTTGGATCAAAGGAGCATTACATGTCATTGTGGTTACTGGGAGTAAAAGTGTACATTACTATAACCTGTTCTGTAAGGATGACCAGTGGGACTGTTTTACTCTCAAATCTTCAGGCAGTTTTTATTTATTAAAATGCTACTACATTGTTCTGTGACCTAGGGGAAATCATGAAATAAAATATTATTATCATTAATTACCATTGTCATTGTAAAATAACCTCCCCACTTTTTGCCTTGTGAGCCCTGATCCACAAATGTATAAGAAACTTGAGTTTTAGACAGTTCCTTGTTAGATTTGTGCTTTCATTTTTATTTTTAGGGTTGGCCATCATTTATGAAAACATTCATCCTCTATTTAGGGGATCTCTAACCCAATTAACAGAGAGGTTAAACAGTTTTGCTCTGAATCATGCTGTGTTGGCATCCTTAATGTAAGGGGGCTCTTTTTAAAATAATTTTTAAAAATTATTTTATTTTACATACCAGCCTCAGTTCTCCCTCTCACTCCTCCTCTCATCCCCCATTCACCCCTCCCAAACAGTAAGGGCTCCCATGTGGAGTCCACAAAGTCTGGCCTATTAAGTTGAGGGAAAACTGAGTCCCTCTCTCCTGCTTTAAGGCTGAGTACATTATCCCACTGTAGGGAATAGACTCCAACAAGCTAGCTCATGAACCAGGGATAGATCCTGGTCCTAATTCCAGGGGCCCCTCAGATAATCCAAATTACACAATTATCTCCCAAATGCAGAGGGCCTAGTTTGGTCCCTTGGAGGCTCCACATCTGTCTGTCTAGAGTTCATGAGTTTCCACGAGTTTGGATCAGCTTTCTCTGTAGATTTCCCCTCCATGATCTTGACCTCCCTTTCTCATATATTCTCTATTCCCCCTCTACAACTGGGTTCCCAGAGTTCGGCCTGGTGCTTGGTTGTGGATCTCTCCATCTGGTTCCAACAATTACTGGGTGAGGGCTCTTTGATGACATTTGGGGTATTCATCAATCTGATTACAGAGGAAGGCCAGTTCAGGGACCTTTCCACTATTGTTAGGAGTCTTAATTGGAGTCATCCTTGTGGACTCCTGGAAATTTCCATAGGTCCAGATTTTTCCCTAATCCCATAATGGCTCTTAATACCAAGATATCTTGTTCATTGCTTTCCAACTCCATCCCTTCTGCAACTGACCATCAGCTCTCCTTTACCGCACCCCTCTCTACCTCCCCCAGATCCCACTTACCAAGAAGATCTCACCTAATTTTATTCTCAGGGCAATCCATGCAGTATTCTCAAGGTATCTATTGTTACCTAGCTTCTCTGAACCTGTATTTTGTAGTCTGGTTATCTTTTGCTTTATAGCTAATATCTACTTATGAGTGAGTACATACCATCTTTTTCTTTAGCTGCCTCACTCAAGATGATTTCTTCTAGCTCCATCCACTTGCTTGCAAATATCATGATGTCTTTTTTTGTAAACAGCTGATTAATTAATCCTTTGACACACCCTCAAATAAGATAACATTTACTTAATCTTCATCACATATTACAAGCTGTGTCCAGGTCTTCTTGTTCTTGAAGTTTCTGAACATCAGGAGAGAACTTAATCATATTTCCTGACTCTGAACAGGACACATCAGAGGTAGTGGAGAACTCACTGGTAAACATGATTTATACAGGATATACCCACAGGAAATATCAGTTATATTACTTTTCATTGAATAATTGATTATCTCCATTATTTATGTGTCCATTTTTTCCTTTGCTTTAATTTCGTTGGTCATTCACAAATATCCTGTTTCAAAACACATGAAAGCATATTAATGAGATGTGTGATATGTTTATGATCTTTACAAGATCTTTAAATGTAACCATAGATTTTCTAAATATATATTTACTTAATTAATTATTTATCTTGTAGATCCTCCAATTAAAAATACAACATTCAATCTAGTAGTGCTCTTTCTTCTGAAACAAGCACTTAGGTTATCATCATTGGAATTTCTGTGTCCTGGCCCTCAGGACAAACTCGATGAGTAGCAGTCAGCACCAGCTATGATAGTATCATCAGATTAGGAACAATTTTGCACTGGAAATAAGATTATTATACACTCAGCTGGATCATAAAGTTTTCTTAGTATAATTTATGTATTTTTTCTGTATCATCAATATACTTCATTTCACTAAATCTCCCCTAGTAGCAGTAGAATGTGTGGCTTTCTCAACATGTGGGGAAAAAAACACAATAGAAAACTTAAAACCCACCCTTTCCCCATTAATTTATGTTTGTTTTTAGTTCACAGCAAGAATTACTTACACAGAGGAGTTTTCACCACCAAGGTATTTTCTCCTACAACATATCTTTCTGTTTCAAGAAAGGGATGTAGTTGAGTGATATAACATTTGCTTAGCCATGATTCAGGCCCTAGGTTTGATGCCCTGCATTGCTAAGCTATAGAGAAAATAAATTGAGAAGACTATTATTTTAATATTTTAATGTATAACCATGTGCACAATACACATGTCTTTATGTGTGAGTGTGGGGCCCAGAGGTGTTGTTCCTCAAGAAAAGCCCCACTTTGATGCATGAGGCAGGATCTCTCTGTGGGATCCTGCTCCTTTTTCTTCTTCCTATCAGTGGGTTTGCTTTGCCATGTGAAACAATAAAATATTGGATACTTAGAAATCAATGAAATTATTTCAGTCATCACTGACTGTTCTTGTTCTCTCTGCACCTTGTTTCTAGGTGAAACTTCAAAGAATAATTCAACATGTCCATAGAATTCATTTCAGAGATAATTATTTTATTATGTAATTAAGACCATATGAGAAGGATCAGTGATGACATTTGGAGAACAGCCCGAGTAAGAAAATGTAATGAATCTCTGAAGATACTTTTTAATATTAGAGGGGTGCTTTAGGAAAAAATATAGTTATATTTTTATCAAGTCTAAAAGCTAATAAAGGATGGCATTTTGTACTGTTTGTGTAATCTTTGTTTCCTTGGCGATATCGTGCATTTCCTAAGTCATGAAGTTTGCAATGCAGACTTATCTTTTAAGCTTCATGAAATCTATTCCCCCAAGATGAATGCTGTGTCTACATAATGAGAATATATAGAAGACCCACTTAGGAGGATAATACTATTTTCTGTCAATCAACCATGATCAGTTAGAATTTCAAAGCATGTTAAAAGATTTCAAAATTTAACTTAAAAACCACAACACATTTAAAAGATTTATTATTTTTAAATTGTGTGTGTGTGTGTGTGTGTATGTGCATGTGCACACGCGTTAATATGTGCACATTAGTGCAGATACCAGTATTGGCCAGAGGCATCTCATCCCTCTGAAGCTGAGGTTCCAGGCATTTGTGTGCTTGCTCAGTGTTGGTTCTGGGAGTAGAACTCAGGTCCTCTGCAAAAGCAGTACATGTTTTTAACTGCTGAGTCATCTCTTCTGTCCCATAGTTAAAATACACTTTTAAAAGAATATTAGCTTGCTAAAATTATATTTAAATGATGGATTACTGTTTCAAGCAGTACTTTGATCACTTTCTATGACCTTACATAAATTGTCCCAGAAGCTTAGAATTAAATAAAATATGCCCTTGCAATAGGATTATGGGTTATTTTAAGGAAGAAAAAAAACTATTTTCCAATTTCAAACTTTCTAGAGTAATTATAATTTTGTTTAGTAAAGCATAATTTAAAAGCAAAAGCATTGCCGGGATAATAAAAATCCCGTTCCAATTTAAGTTCAAATTAGGACTTCAATAATATTGTCTTGAGCCGGGCGGTGGTGGCTCACGCCTTTAATCCCAGCACTCGGGAGGCAGTGGCAGGCGGATCTCTGTGAGTTCGAGACCAGCCTGGTCTAGAAGACCTAGTTCCAGGACAGGCTCCAAAACCACAGAGAAACCCTGTCTCGAAAAAAAAACAAAAAACAAACAAATAATATTGTCTTGAATGTGAAAAATGTGGACTTCTGTATAGAGTTCGCAATAACTTGATGTAACTTCCAGAAATAGAAGAGGATATTAAATATTTGTATGTGTGAGTGTGAAACAGGGATTATCCAAAAGCAGCTTTGCTCCATTTGGTCTTGGAGTCAGTTTGTAAACAGAGACAACATTGGTGCAGCACTTGCTAATCCAGGAGAGAGGGGTAAGAGTAGTGCAGCATCTACATATCCAGGAGATTGAGGAGAGAAAGGGGCTTAATACAGCAGTTGCTGATCCAGGAGAGTCGGTGGTGTGTGTGTATGTGTGTTATAGGCTGTGGTGTTTGCAAAGCAGTCTACAAGAGAGACAAACACTGCAAGGAAGAACTGTGTAGCTTGTTTGTTTGTTAATTTGTTTGTTTTAAGTTTTTCTTATTCCATGATATACACACAGGTATTATTTTTAAAAAGACTAAATCTCCACCCAGGAAAATTTAAGAGAAACACGTTTTCTGATGTGTCACACAACTGGCTAAGAATTTAAACAGTGCATTTTACCAGTTTTAAGAGAGCTCAAAGCTGTTTGTTTAAGTACAGAAGAATCAACTATGTAGTGTAATATTCATGAAAATATTTTAATAATTATGAAAATCTTATTATTCATTCTTTTCACTTTTATCTCTATAATTCATTTTATTACTTTAAAATGGTAATTATTAGAAATGGGTTAAAAAGTCTTAAGAGGAAAACATAAACTTTTTTATAATATAGTTTTTTAATAAAAGCAATTCAATTTTATGAAACTAAAAAACATGGGTAAAATGTCTCCTATGTAATTTCCAGCAAATAAGGGCTTAGTCTATTTTATAAGTGGAGTGCAGACAGATATGGAAACGAGATGTAAAGAAGCTGAGGGAAACTCTGCAAGTAAGAAGATGGAAAATGACATTTCAACTGATCTTCATGGCTGAAGTGATTATAAAACTGAATTGCACTGGCTATTTCTTTACTTTCTAATTTTATCCTAGAATTTTTCTCCAGAAAAATTATAAGAAAAGTTTGAGTGACACAAATTTTGTTGAATTATTACTAATTTATTGAACACTCAACTTGATTTTAGGTCTCAATTTGATGTTATAGAATAACCCATATGGAATAAATTAAATAATTTAACTCTTTGTTACTAGAATTACATCTGTGGAAAGATGTAGTATAAGTATTGTCCAAAAATGTGCTTCAGTGTTAAAGAATAGAGTGTATTTATTACACTTTAACCTGTCCATGTGATGAATTATCTTTTTGTTATTGGTTTTGTTTTGTTTTGCTTGGGAGGGGGGTGTTGAGACAGGGTTTCTGTGTGTAACTTTGCAGTCTGTTCTGTAACTCACTCTGTAGATCAAACTGGTTTCAGATTTACAGAGATCCACTTGCCTCTGCCTTCCCAGTGCAGGGATTAAAGGTATGCACCACAACAACCTAACATGTTGAGTTATCTTAAAATTTAGAAACATTCACAGCTCTAGAGGCCAAGGTAAAAAAAAAATATAGGGGCATAGGCTAATTGTGATCACATAATTATAAAAATTGTATTTCCAAGGATAATCATCCTCCAACTTATGAAAGGATCTACATATCTGAATACAAAGTAACTCAGACTTTTTCCAAATTCAGTATTTAAAAATGGGCCTCATATTCCTGAACTTCAAAGCAAGGTATGAGCCCAGAAATGTGATTTCAAAAAGCTTAACTAGAAAGAATAAGATGTGATTAAATTATGTTCATAGTATTGCCTTTTACACAATCATGGGGGCATTATCACACACTAAGAAATTAATGAATAAAACACACACACACACACACCAGGATAGTTAAATAATCCTTAACAATAACATAACTGCTGGTGTTATCTCTACACAGATTTCAAGTTGTACTACAGAAGTGAAATTAAAAAAAAAAAAACAGCGCGGTATTTGCATAAAACAGACATGTTGATAGGTGAAATTGTATTCAAAAACATAAACATAACAACACATTTACAAATACCTGGTTCTTTACTAAGAAGTCAAAAATGTGCACAGGATAAAAGCTAGTAGTCAAACCAAATGGCTATATGCTGAAGAATGCAAATAGACATATATCCATCACTCTGTACAAAATGGATGGAGAACCTAAAAATGAGTTCAGATGCCCTGAATGTCATAGAAGCAAAAATTGGGACTAGGCTGGAACTCATTGGTACATAAAAATATTTTCTTATCAGGAGACCAATTGGGCACAGACACTAAGACCACCAATTGATATATGGGGCCTCATAAATTTAAAATCTTTAGTGGAGCCAATGACAAAAATCACTGTGGCAAAAATACATAATAGAAAAAATCAGCATCTAGAATATGTAAATAACTTTAAAAATGAGCAACAAGAAAACAAATAATCCTATAAATTTTAAGTAAGGAACTAAACAGAGAATTCTCCAAAAATGATACTACTGAGAAACTTAAAAATGGTCAGCCACTTGAGCCATCAGGGAAGTACAAATCAAACCTATCTCAAAATTTCATCTTACCACAGAGAAAATGGCCAAGATCAATACAACAAATGACAGCACATGCTGGGAAGAATGTGGAGAAAGTGTAAATGTTTATTGCTGGTGGGAGGACAAACAAAAAACTGCTATGAAAATCAGTGTGGAGATTTCTAAAATATCCAAAAATTACATCGACCTCTCCCGGGAAGATACCCCAAATAATCTATATCTTACTACGGAGATATTTGCTCATCCATTTCACTGCTGCTCTGCTCATAATATCTAGAAAGTAGAAACTGCCTACATGTCCATCAATTGATTAGTGGATGATGAAAATGGGGTACATTTACTGTAGAATGTTATTCAGCTGTTTAGAAAAATGAAATTTTCAGGTAAATGGTTGGCATTAGAAACATCATCCTCAATAAGTTAAACCTAATCCAGAAATACAAACAGTACGTGTACACTCATGTATGTTGATGCTAGCTTTAAAGTCTCAGATATGTGTTTAATTTCGAACATTCATAAAGGTTAGGTAGTAAAAGGCTGAAGGTTGACAATAGGAACTTTTGAAGAAGGACAAATATAATAAAGGGATAAAAGTAAAATCTTGATAGAAATATTAAATAAGGGAGAAAGTGAAGGCATGAGGGGAGGAAGTACAAAAGAGATAAAACTAAAGCTTTTTGAATATTCATATAAAAACATACTACTGTAGAATCTCCTAAATATATATCAATATATGAAAGGAACTTCATATGGAATTACCATGTAATAGGGAGGCAACACCCAATTAGACAATTTATTTTACCAAATAAAACCTCAGTACTTGGAATGGGTTTTATTTTTTTCAATTACTGGTCAAAAGGGTTGCCTAGATACCCCCATCTACCAGGGGTGAAAATCAGTCATCATTCTTACCCAGCTATAAGCCCTCTGAGCTACAATAATGACCTTCCCACACCACATACCCAGAAAAATGTAGATGTTACAGAGTAACCAGTCACTTTTAAATATTTGATTTACGACTCATTCTTTGTTATGAAACCCATACCTGACATTGTTAATGAAGCCAAAAACCGGAGACAAGACAGATTATGGGCCCAATGTTGTTGGGGAGGCTGCTTGTTCATTACCAGCCCAAAATAATCACTCAGAAACTGTTATTTTCAATACTGTTTGGCCAATGACTCTAATGTATTCCTAGCAAGCTTTTATATTTTAAATTAATCCAGTTCTATTAATCTGTGCATTGCCACATGGCTGTGGCTTACTGGCAAGGATCTGGCATGTCTGTTTCTGGTGGTTGCTACATGGCTTTTCCCTGACTCCACCTACTTTCTCTTTATATTTTTTCCAGTCTGGCTATGTTCTGTTAAGCCATTGGCCAAAAGCAGGTTCTATATTCATTTACCAATAAAAGCAACACATATACAGAAGGACTTACCAGACCATAATTTTATTCTGCTAAAGTAGCATGAGAATAGAATGACTCCTAAATTTATACAAGTATAACTAACAAAAGATTAGTGTGTCACTCAACCCTTATCAGAGTAACTTCATTTTATAGTAGATGGTAATTAGTGCAGAGACTCCAAACTGGACTATGTACAGAAAGTAAGAGACTTTGGACAACTAAGACCTAAATGACATGTCTTTATCATACGTCTTCCCAAAATCCTTAGGGATCTGTAATGAAGAGGAAGCTGAAAAACTTCAAGAGGCAGAGTTGATGGACAATGTCAAGGAAACATCATTTCCCAGAAATAGCATGGCTGAATCAATATGAACTCACAAATACTATGTGCTGTACAGAAGACCTGCACATCATCAACCCAGATAAAACCCCAGTGTTCACAAAGAGAAGTAGAGATGAAATTCCACTCCTAACCAGGAAGCTATTTGTAATTTATGGTAAAGGGAAACTTGGTTTTATTCAACGGGATGACAATGGGTATATCAACCACATTCCAGGTCTACTTGGGGCATTGTCTCACCTTTTATACCATGACTCCATTTAAATTCCTACCATATATGTATATATTTAGGGAGCTTCTACAATGGGAGTTTTTTATAATTTTTTCAAAGCCTGTAGTTTTCGTTGTCCCTCCCCATATTCTCTTCTTGCCTTCATCTCCTATCCTCCTCTTCGTTTATTTCCCCTGTTCTATCTTCCCCTTTATTGCTCCATAACACTGTATTCTGTTTCCCTTCTTTGGGTGAGCCTCTCTTCACCCTGGTACCTTCCTGAGGCTATATGGATTGTCGTTCACATATCTTGAAATGTGCAATTCTAACATAAAGAATTCATTAATTTTCTTTTTTAGTCTGGGTTACCTCACTCAAGATGTTTTTGAGTTTGTTTCCCAGTACCCTCTATTTTCATGCAAATTTCACTTAACAACTGAATAATATTCCATGGAATGAATGTTGCACACATTCATTATCTGCTCATCAGTTCATGGATATCAGACTGTTTCCAGAGACAAGATCTCAGGTACCCAGGCCTCCCCTAGGCTCACTCAATATGTCAGGAAGTCTTTTAACATGTGGCCCATCTGCCTCAGCATTTATTTATTTGTTTGTTTGTTTGTTTATTTACTTTTATTGATTTTATTGAGATATACATTTTTCTCTACTCCCGTCTTCATTTCCTCTTCCCTTCTACCCTCTCCCATGGTCTCCATGCTCCCAACTTACTCAGGAGATCTTGTCTTTTTTCTACTACCCATGTGGAGTAAATCCATGTATGTCTCTCTTAGGGTCCTCATTGTGCCTCTTTAGGAGTTGGATCACAGGCCTGTACAAAAAACAAACAAAAAAAAAAAACAAAAAACAACAACAACAAAAAAAAAACAGAACAGGTTCTGATTAATTTTTTTGGCTCTTGGTTTTGTTTTTTGAGGTAGGATTTCTCTCTGTAGTATAGGCTGGACCAAAACTCACTATTTCCTGGGCTCATGTCAAACTGAGAATAATCCTGTCATTCTTTCAATCTCTGGAAATACATTCATTCATGAAATGCTATGACCACAAACAGACCATGATTTCTTAAAATTTAATAGCAAATACTCAAATTTATCCATTTGTCTTTGACAATATTGCAATGGTACAGTGATATTTTATTATTCCCAGGTGTGGACTCATCTAAATCTTCATTTGCATAAATTCTTACATTCTTCCTCTGTTGTTATATTTCAAATCCACTGTATTTTCAGAATTCTTTAATGGCAGTGTTACAGAAACACTGACTTGGAAGAAAATGCCGTCATACTAACATTAAATCCCAGTTAATTATTTAAATATATTGACATTTTATCTAAGCCATTCAGATGTCAGATATATTTAGAAAAATATTGGGATATGTTTGAGTGTCACCTGGACCTTAATGCTCAAATATATTCCCCTATATCAAAGAGGTAAACACTGATCTTTGCAACAATAAGATCCCTGGTCAGCTTCTGTCTGTGGGCAAATTAGACTATTCACCCTGCATATCTTCTGGCGTTAGGAAAATTCAAAGTAACAAGTGAACATTTTTTAATCTTACTCTAATTTAGATAAAGTGTGAAAATACTCATGAATCTGTTATGGAGCAAATAGGAAAATTATATCACAATGTGATCATATAAATTGGAACTGAGAAATATCATGTTTGGAGGTATGTCAGGGGAAATGACCAAATTCTTTTAGCTTTGATATTCTTAAAAATAAAAATGTTTATGAAGTAACAGCAAAAATGAGAGTAATTGTTGACCACATTTACTATCCAAATTAAATAGATCACATGTAGATATTAGAAAAGAAAGTAAACTAAAACAAATATTTACGTCTATTTAAAAACATATATGCAAAGTAAAGCAAGCTGTTCCAAATGTTTCTCTGTGGCCTTCTTTTAGCTGCCAGATAACTGGAAGGTCCAGATTCTTAGAAATAAACTGTGACCTCATTTTGCAGCACAATGATGATATTCTTCAGTAAATAAATTCACATAACGTCTGACTGAAGAAACAATGAAAAAACAAAACTCAAACAAAACCCTTCATATCTGAACATCTTAAAGTCCTCCAGAGAAATTAATTTAAAATTGATTGGGCAAATCACCACTGTCCTCTTTTATGAATGCACACTATCACTTATTTCTTTTTTTTTAATTAATTAATTTATTTTTTCATTGAGAAAAGAAAGAAAAAAAAAACAAGTTTCCACCTCCTCCCAGCCTCCCATTTCCCTCCCCCTCCTCCCACCCTTCTCCCCCTTCTCCCACCCTTCTACCCCTCCCCCCACTCCTCTCCCCCTCCCTCTCCAGTCCAAAGAGCAGTCAGGGTTCTCTGCCCTGTGGAAAGTCCAAGGTCCTCCCCCCCTTTGTCCATATCTAGGAAGGTGAACATCCAAACTGGCTAGGCTCCCACAAAGCCAGCACATTGCATAGGATCAAAACCCCGTGCCATTGTCCTTGGCGTCTCATCAGCCCTCATTGTTCGCCATGTTCAGAGAGTCCAGTTTTATCCCATGCTTTTTCAGTCACAGTCCAGCTGGCCTTGGTGAGCTCCCAGTAGATCAGCTCCACTGTCTCAGTGGGTGGGTGCACCCCTCATGGTCCCGACTTCTTTGCTCATGTTCTCCCTCCTTCTGCTCCTCATTGGGACCTTGGGAGCTCAGTCCAGTAACACTTATTTCTAAGTTAAATAAAGGACAGAAATTATAGCTACCTTTGAAATCACAAGTGAACATCTCAAAGCAGGACTTTCATCTATTTTCTTTTTATTAATTTATTTACTTTTTTATTGAAAATTTCCACCTCCTCCCCTCCTCCCACTTCCCTTCCCTCCCCCCACTACCCTTCTCCCTCCCCATCCCTCTCTAGTCCAAGGAGCATTCAGCATTCCCTACCCTATGGGAAGTCCAAGGTCCTCCCTGTTCCCTCCATGTCCAGAAAGGTGAGCATCCAAACAGACTAGGCTCCCACAAAGCGTGTCTATGCAGTAGAATCAAAACCCAGCGCCATTGTCCTTGGCTTCTCTGTCAGCCTCCACTGTCAGCCACATTGAGAGAGTCCTGTTTGATCACATGCTCCATCAGTTTCAGTCCAACTGGCCTTGGTGATCTCCCATTAGATCAGTCCCACCGTCTCAGTGGGTGGACTCACCCCTTGCTGTCCTGACTTCCTTGCTCATGTTCTCCCTCTTTCTGCTCTTCATATGGACCTTGGGAGCTCAGTCCAGTACTCCAATGTGGGTCTCTGTCTCTATTTCCATCCATCGCCAGATGGTGATATGCAAGATATTCATCAGTGTAGCTATAGGATAAGGACAGTTCAGGCACCCTCTCCTCTGCTGCCCAAGGAACAGGCTGGGGACATCTCCTTGGACACCAGGGAACCCCTCCAGTGTCAAGTCTCTTGCCAACCTTAAAATGGCTCCCTTAATTAAGTTATATACTTCCCTGCTCCTCATCCACCGTTCCTTCATCCCAACCATCCCATTCTCTCAAGCTCTCCCCATCCTCCCCTTCTCCCTTCTCTCTCCCCATCTCCCCTTCTTCCCACCCCACCCCCTCCCCCGTGTTCCCAACCCCTGTCCCGCAATCTTGTCCACTTCTAATATCCAGGAGGATAACTATGTTATTCTTTGGGTTCACCTTCTTATTTAGCTTCTCTAGAATCACGAATTATAGGCTCAATGTCCTTTATTTATGGCTAGAATCCACTTATGAGTGAGTACATACCATATTTATCTTTTTGAGTCTGGGATACCTCACTCAGGATAGTGTTTTCTATTTCCGTCTATTTGCATGCAACATTCAAGATGTCATTGTTTTTTACCGCTGAGTAGAATTCTAAAGTGTATTTGTCCCACACTTTCTTTATCCATTCTTCTATTGAGGGGCACCTAGGTTGTTTCCAGATTCTGACTATTACAAATAGTGCTGCTATGAACATAGTTGAACAAATGCTTTTGTCGTGCGATTGGTCATCTCTTGGGTATATTCACAAGAGTGGAATTGCTGGGTCCTGAGGTAGGTTGACTCCCAGTTTCCTAAGAAACCTCCACACTATTTCCAGAGTGGTTGCACAAGTTTGCATTCCCACCAACAATGGATGGGTGTTCCCCTTACTCCACATCCTTTCCAGCATAGGCTATCATTAATGTTTTTTATTTTAGCTATTCTGACAGGTAAGATGGTATCTCAGAGTTGTTTTGATTTGCATTTCCCTGATCGCTAAGGAGGTTGAGGTAATCCTTAAGTGTCTTTTGGCCATTTGAACTACTTCTGTTGAGAATTCTCTTTTCAGTTTGGTACCCCATTTTTTAATTGGGTTAATTAGAGTTTTAATGTCTAGTTTTCTTTCATCTATTTTTAAATGTAGAATAATACATGATATAATTTTACAAGTATATGAAATCTTATTGTTGATGCTAAAGCAAAATATTATTTTAATCTTTAGATATGTAAAATTTATTGAAATATTCATCATGGCTTCTATGCAGTATCCTTTATTCCTCTTAGAAAGATCATCATATTAAATACACATAAACTGGTATGTGCAAAGAAGTAACACTGAAGTGAAAGGCTCTTCATTGGTGAAGAAATGTTAAGTGCAATTACAAAACACCCAAATACAGTTAACCCATAATGTTATGCTGTCTTTGATATCTCTTGTACCAGTTTGGACAATAGCCATAAAAGGCATTAATGTTGTTCAATCAAGTTTACATTTTTTTACTCTTTGGCAAGTAACTTTGCACCTAGAATGTTCTGTGGGCAATGGGAGAATAGCAATAACTATTTAATTTAGGAAGAGATACAAATGAATTTTATGCCAATTTGGAAATTATCTCATAAAGCATTTTCAATGACTGAATTTAATGAAATATTATTATTATAAATATTTTAGTGAAAATTTGTGAACCTTACTTTAATATTTTGAGTTTTAAAAGTAACTCAATTGTTTCATCATCTACTAGACAGTAATAATTGAGGTATAAAGTAGTTTGACTTTAAGATCCTAGACTAAGTAAATTATCACTTTCATGAAAATGTTGAAATAATGGATTTTCAAGTGGACATTAGTATAAACACATTAAAATAGAATGCTATTCCATAATCTGAAGCAAGCAGCCCAGAAAACCAATCTGTTAAGTGCTTCAGTTCTGGGAACAACCCTGTTAGCCCTCATTCACACTTGTAGAACGTCAGTCTGGTATCTTTAGCAATGGTTAATGCAAGCTGAAAAATAACCACTGGAATAATCATCACAAAGGGCCAGGACTTGATAGTTGAACTTTCCTATTTTTGTTCCTGGTATCAGTGTGGGGCACAAATGCCATTACGTCATATAGAAAGCCTCTGCTAGTCTGTCCCCTATATAGACCTTTCTTCAAACAACTTCTTCCAGGTATCTGAACACTCCTCTATGGTTCTCTAAAAAAAAAAAAATCTCACTTCACCTCTTTGTCACTCCTAATATCAACAATTGTGGTGTGTTCTGGTTGTAAGTATGTCTTATTTTCTATTAGTTGGTCTAAAATGAATTCCCAACTATCATTTCTGACATTGGTTTGATTTGTGGAAAATTGCATAATTTATCTAGACTGTTCTACAGAAAATCAATACGACTTGTGGTATATTTCTGCTAATTTATATAGTTATTTTTAGAATTGACTAAGTATATACAAAACCTTTATGCTGAGACTAGTGGGTCTGTTTAACATATAGGAAACATTTTATATTCATATATTTATTTTGTTCCTTATGATATTATCTGTAGGAAGTCATACCTCATAAATCCAGATTCTATGTTTGTTTGCAATTCTAAAATATCGATTTTCTGATGGGTTCATTTCAGGAAAAATGAATTCCTCCCTAAGATACATGTAAATCTCTTTAATAAGGCACAATTTTACATAAATTTACAAAACAATTAAATAAAAGCTTTATTTTGTTTTATCTGATAGTACCAGTCATCAATGGAAAGACAATGAATCCATTTCAATGCTTTCGGGTTTTTTTTTTTCTCTCTTTAGCTTATAGAGTACAGAAGATCAGTTGAGGGTCTTAGCAAAATACTTAGTCGTTGATTTCTAATAACGATTATACAATTTAAATTTAGAATATCTCAATATGGTAGAAAAAGTTATATTCATTGACTAAATTGCTTAGTTTTCAGTCTTTTCCATTTTTTACAAGTGTACAGCGAGGAAAATGAGTAGATAAAACATAAAGTAATCATTGCTCTACTGGCTATTTTTAGAACACAAAGCCAACAATCTTTAATTTCCAATGAAAAGAACTTAATATGGAAATCCAACACTATCAATGTAGCACCACTCATTTGAACAGTTCTTTCTGTTTTCTTCCTCAACTCATATAGGCAAGCTCTACAGGAACCTTATTGAAGAAAAGAGCTGGTATCCAATGAATGTTTCTGTGGTGTGGAGACACATGTTTTCATTGTCTCCTTGGCCCAAAAATGTGGACACTCTCGGAAAAGCTAAAATATTCAGAGTGTCTTTAAATAGTTGCCTCCTGTGTATGATACATTGTTTTTCCTTGAGAAATATGAACAGATATGAACAGATGTCTTTTATTAGCATTAGGGCCCTGAGAACAAATTAAAGACAGTATTCTCAAGTAGCTTGGTAAATCAGTATCTATTGCAGTTTTGCACAGGGTTAGAGAATGGGTTTACTCAAAGACTTCTGCATCTCCCAAAGTCCCATCCCACCATGCATGAGGAATCAAGAATGTTTTTACTTGGGGCTCCAAGAAAAAGTGTAGCTTTTATGAAGCACCTAAAAAGGACCTACTCAAGCCAACAATTATTAACCACTACCATTAATTTCACCTCAGCATGCATGCGTGTGGATTCTTGGAAGTTTCTTACATTCCTGAGCCTAACATGATTCACAAAGCTTTGCATCCACTAGAAACCTACAGGCTCACTGGCCCAGAAGGCAGGTATGTTATCTTTACTTTCCCTTCTTTGCTCTAAACCCTATCTCCCAGTCACATCCAAGCAATATAGCAAGAAACCTTCATTGGTCTCTGTTCTCTGCTCCCATTCTCAGAAGACTACACATATTCTGGTGGTACAATTAGCTTTCTTCTCTCCTGTAGATTCCCTCTGTGCCCCACTTCTAGTTCATCCCCGTTCCTAAGTGTCATCTCCAAATACTTAGAAACATATTTAACCAGAAATCCCAGATACCTGACTGTATCTCAGAAGACAAACCCATAGCTACCACAATATCCTAAGAGGCAGAGAGGGCAAAAGTATCAAGGAATGGAACAGTCATCCAACAAAGGCAAGAACAGATAACAGCAGGAAGAGTTACAGCCATCCTACAACAGATGCCTAGATACTAGTATGAAAACACAGACAACAACAGCCAGGATAGTAAGTACCCAGGAGAACTCAGCAACCTCACTACAGGAGGTACTGAGAAAAGCAATACAGCTCAAGCACAAGTGGAAGGACTCCAAAAAGCCTTGAAGAACATGCTAGTGGTCTTTAGAGAGAATATGAATAAATGTGAAAACAAAAACAGTTAGTAGAATGAAGTAAAGAAAATAGTTCAAGATCTGAAAGTAGTAATAGAGTCAATAAAGAAAACTCAAACTAAGGGAAAATAGAAAATGGAATATTTAGGAATTCGAACAAAAAACTCAAAGGCAAGTCTTAAAAACATAAAAGAAAATGTGGAACATAGAATCTCAATCACTGAATACAAGATAAGAAAATGGGTATCTCAGTAAAAAAATATTAAACCTAAAAAAAAGTTCCATGCACAAAACTTCCAGGAAATCTGTGGCACTATGGAAAGAACAAGCCTAAGAATAATAGGAACAGAGGGAGGAGAAAAAAAAACCCAGATCAAAGGCACAGAAACTATTTACAAGAAAATCATAGAAGAGAACTCCCTAATCTAAAGAAGGCAGTGTTTGTTAAGGTACAAGAAACATACAGAACACCAAATAGACTGGACCAGAAAGAAAGTCTCCTCAACACATAAAAATTGAAATATTAAACAAACAAAACAGAGGAAGAATATTAAAAATTGCAAGGAAAAAGATCAAGTAAATTATAAAGTAGACCTATTAGAATAACACCTGATCTCTCAGTGGAGACTCTAAAATACAGCCAGGAGCACCTATACAGATATTCTAGTAACTCTAAGAGACCTCAAATGCCAGCTCAGACTGTTGGACCCAGCAAAATTTTCAATCACAATAGACAGAGATAAAAAAGACATTCCACAATAAAACCAAATTTAAACATATCTATCTACAAATTCAGCCTTACAGAAGGATTGAGAAGGAAAACTTTACTCTGGAGAAGTTAAGTACAGAATAGAAAACACATGGAATAAATAATATCAGAACAGCAAGTCAAAAGCTGAAAAAAGAAGAAAGCACACACCACAACAATAAAATAACAACAATCAAAAACATTTCTCTTTGAAATCTCTCAAAATCAATGGCCTTAATTCTCCAATACAAAGATACAAACTAACACAATGAATTTGAAAATGGGATCCATATTTTTATATATATACCCAAAAACACATATTAATATTCAGGGTAACAGGTTAGAGCAAGATATTCCAAACAAACAACCTAAGAAAAAAACTTTTTAGCCAATTTAATAGCAGACAAAACAGATTTCAAACCAAAATTAAAATGAAGAAACAGGAAAGTACACTTCTTACTCATCAAATTAAAAATACACCAAAAGGGCATTTTAATCCTTTACATCTATACATCAACTCCAAAGTTACCCAAATTTGTAAAAGAAATACTAATACAGCTATTGCTACAGCTTCAGCCACATATTAGCCCTCACATAGTGATAGGGACTAACTATAATACTCTATCCTTGCTAATGAACATGTCATCAAAGAAAACTGAACAGAAAAAATCAGGAGATAACTGACACCATAATCAAATGGAAATGACAGATGTTTACAGAACATGGCATCCAAACACAAAAGAATATACCTTCTTCTTATTATCTCATAGAACCTTCTCCAAAACTGATCACATATTCACACACAATGCTTGTCTCAATGGATACAAAAAAATTGAAAAACACCCTGCATCCTATCAGGCTACCACAGATTATAGCTGGATATGAAACCACAGAAAGTTTACAAATCCATGAGGACTAAAATACTCTATAATAAATGAAAAAAAATGGTCTAAGATAAAAAATTAAGAAAGTAATTAAAAACTTTTTAGAATTAAGATAAAAACACAACATACCCAAATTCATGGAATAAAATGAAGGCACTTTGAAGAGACAAGTTCATAGCACTATTTTGCCTACATAAAAAACCTGAAAGCTCTGGAACAAAAATAAGAATTCACACCCCAAAGAAGTATATGGCAAAAAAAAAAAGAAAAAAAAAACTCAGTGCAAAATCAATAATATAGAAATAAACATAACCAAAGCAAAAAACAAACAGAAAACAATACAACAGTTGATTATTTTATAAAATCAACAATTTGACAAACTCATATCGCAACTAAAAGGCAGAGAGAGAATATCTAAATTCATAAAATTAGAAATGAAAATGAGGACATAACAACAGACATTGAGGACTTCCAAAGGATCATAAGGATATACTTTAAAAACCTCTACTCCAACTAACTGGGAAACCTAAAATTTATTTATCTAAATAACCAAGTTAAAATCTAAGTTTTCCCAATATATATTACTTATTAAAGTTAAACCAAGATAAGATAAGCAATTTAAACAGACTTATAATCACTAATAAAATAGAAGCGTCATTAAAATTGTACTAGCTAAAACAATCCCATCCCTGATGGTTTTACTCAGATTCTACCAAACTTTCCAAGAAGAGTCAATGCCAATATTCTTCAAATTATTCCACAAAAAAAGACAGCATAAATATTACCAACTTCATTTAAGAGTTTACAGTTAACCTGATATTCAAACAATATAAAGACACATCAAAGAAAAAAAATTACTGGCTAATTTTTCTTATGAATATTGGTGCAAAAATCCTAAATAGAACACTTGCAAGCAGAATACAAGAATAAATAAAACAGATCATCTACCATGGAGAAGTAGGCTCACTCGAAGTGTTTCAGGAATGGCTCAATATATGGAAATCCATAAATGTAATCTACCATATAAACAAGCTGAAACACACACACAGCAAAACAAAAAAATCCCACATAAGCATCTTATTAGACAAAACTCAGCACCCTTAACAATATTCAACACCTTCTCATGACAAATGTCCTAAGGAGACTAGGGATATCATCTCAACATAAACATAAACACTAGGGACAGCCCAGTCCTCGGGGTGCCAGGGCGGGCTCCAGTGCCTTTGTTTCTGTGGCCTGCCTGCACCAAGCAGGGTAGGCGCTTTGTTTGCGAGCTGCCCAACCAGCACGGAGGCCTGATCTCTAGGCCCCAGGAGAACCAGCATTGGGGAGAACCAGCGTTGGGACGAGCCAGGGTTGGGCACGGAGACCTGATCCCTTGGTGCCAGGAGAGCCAACATTGGGGAGGCCGCGTTGGGTAGGCAAGGAGACCTGATCTGGTAAAAGAAGATGCATAAGGGAGTATTTGGAAGAAGAGATGGGCAGAGGCCAAGGCAAGAATTCGCCCAACAAACTGAAAAGCAACATAAAGCCACCAGAAACCAGCGACCTCACAACGGAAGGACATAAACACCCTAATCAAGAAGGAGAAAAGATTGACTTCATGAAAGTGATTGACACCCTTAAACAGCATCTAAAAAACGCCCTTATAGAAATGGATGAGAAATATAACAGAAAGTTTGAAGAATTGAATAAATCAGTGAATGATACCCTAGAAAACCAAGGAAAAACAATCAAACAGATAATGGAAACAGTTCAAGACTTGAAAACTGAAATAGAGGCAAAGAAGAAAACACAAACAGAGGGCCGGCTGGACATGGAAAATCTAGGTAAATGAATAGAGACTACAGAAACAAGCATAACCAGCAGAATACAAGAGATAGAAGAAAGACTCTCAGATTCTGAAGATACCATAGAGAAAATAAACACTATGATCAAAGAAAACAGCAAGTCCAACAAACTCTCATCACAAAACATTCAGGAAATATGGGACACAATAAAAAGACCAAACCTAAGAATAATAGGAGTAGAAGAAGGAGAAGAAGTGCAGCTCAATGGTCCAGAAAATATATTTAATAAAATTATAGAAGAAAACTTTCCCAACCTAAAGAAAGATATACCAATGAAGGTGCAAGAAGCATACAGAACACAGAATAGGCTGGATCAAAAAAAAAAAACATCCCCTCGCCATATAATTATCAAAACACAAAGCATTCAGAATAAGGAAAAAAATATTAAGAGCGGCAAAAGAAAAAGGCCAAATTACTTACAAAGGTAAACCTATCAGACTTACACCTGACTTTTCCATGGAAACCATGAAAGCCAGAAGGTCCTGGATAGATGTACTGCAGAAACTGAGAGACCATGGATGCAAGCCCAGATTACTATACCCAGCCAAGCTTTCGTTCACTATAAATGGAGAAAATAAAATTTTCCAGGATAAAAACAAATTCAAACAATATGCAGCCACAAATCCAGCCTTACAGAAAGTAATAGAAGGAAAATCACTAACCAAGGAGTCCAACAATGACCACAATAACTCAGACATCTAGAGACCCTTCATCAACACAAACCAAAGAAGGGATACACACAAACTCTACGACTAAAAAAAAAAAATGACCGGAGTTAACAACCACTGGTCATTAATATCACTTAATGTCAATGGTCTCAACTCACCTATAAAAAGGCACAGGCTAAGAGATGGGATAAGAAAACAGGATCCAACATTCTGCTGTTTACAAGAAACACATCTCAACCACAAAGACAGGCATCTACTCAGAGTAAAGGGTTGGGAAAAGGCCTATCAAGCAAATGGACCTAAGAAACAAGCAGGTGTGGCCATACTAATCTCTAACAAAGTTGACTTCAAACTAAAATCAATCAGAAGAGATGGAGAGGGGCATTTTATATTCATAACAGGAACAGTTCATCAGGATGAAGTCTCAATCCTGAACATCTATGCCCCTAATATAAAAGCACCCACGTACATAAAAGAAACATTGCTAAAATTCAAGGCAGCCATCAAACTGCACACACGAATAGTAGGAGACTTCAACACTCCTCTCTCACCAATGGACAGGTCAATCAGACAGAAACCTAACAGAGAAATAAGACAATTAATGGAGGTAATGAAACAAATGGACTTAACAGACATCTATAGAACATTCCACCCAAATAGGAAAGAATACACCTTCTTCTCTGCAGCTCATGGAACCTTCTCGAAAATCGACCACATAGTCGGTAACAAAGCAAACATCCACAGTTACAAAAAAGTATTACTAACCACCTGTGTCTTATCAGATCACCACGGATTAAAGTTAGAATTCAACAACAAGGCTACCCCCGGAAAGCCTACAAAGTCATGGAAACTGAACAGCCAACTACTGAATCATACCTGGATTAAGGAAGAAATAAAGAAAGAAATTAAAGTCTTCCTGGAATTCAATGAAAATAAAGAAACAACATACTCAAACTTATGGGACACTATGAAATCAGTCCTAAGATAAAGTTCATAGCACTAAGTACCCACTTAAAGAAAACAGAGAAAGCTCACATTGGAGACTTAACAGCCCACCTGAAAGCTCTAGAAAAAAAAAGAAGCAGACTCACCTAGGAGGAGTAGGAGACTGGAAATAATCAAACTGAGGGCTGAAATCAATAAAATAGAAACACAGAGAACAATCCAAAGAATCAATGAAACAAAAAGCTGGTTCCTGGAGAAAATCAACAAGATTGACAAACCCCTATCCAAACTAATCAAATGGCAGAGAGAGAATTTGCAAATTAATAAGATTAGAAATGAAAAGGGGGACATAACCACAGACACAGAGGAAATTCAGAGAATCATTAGATCTTACTACAAAAGCCTATATGCCACAAAACTGGAAAATGTAAAGGAAATGGATACTTTCTTAGATAAATATCATTTACCAAAGTTAAATCAGGACCAGGTGAACAATCTAAATAGACCTGTTAGTCGCGAAGAATTAGAAGAGGTTATCAAAAACCTCCCTACCAAAAAAAGCCCAGGACCAGATGGTTTTCTGGAATTCTACCAGAACTTCCAAGAAGACCTAATACCTATACTCCTTAATGTATTTCACAATATAGAAACAGAAGGGTCATTACCAAATTCCTTTTATGAAGCTACAGTTACTCTGATACCAAAACCACACAAAGACTCAACCAGGAAAGAGAATTACAGGCCGATCTCACTCATGAATATCGATGCAAAAATCCTCAACAAAATACTGGCAAACCGAATCCAAGAACACATCCGAAAAATTAAACATTATGATCAAGTAGGCTTCATTCCTGAGATGCAGGGCTGGTTCAACATACGAAAATCTATCAATGTAATCCAGCATATAAATAAACTGAAAGAAAAAAACCATATGATCATTTCATTAGATGCTGAAAAAGCATTCGACAAAATTCAACATCCATTTATGTTAAAAGTCTTGGAGAGATTAGGGATACAAGGGTCATACCTAAATATAATAAAAGCTATATACAGCAAGCCGACAGCTAACATCAAATTAAACGGAGAGAAACTCAAAGCCATCCCGCTTAATTCAGGAACACGACAAGGCTGTCCACTTTCGCCATACCTCTTCAATATAGTGCTGGAAGTTCTAGCAATAGCAATAAGACAACATAATGGGATCAAGGGGATTTGAATTGGAAAGGAAGAAGTTAAACTTTCGTTATTCGCAGATGATATGATAGTGTACATAAGCGAGCCCCAAAACTCCACCAAAGAACTTTTACAGCTGATAAACAGCTTTAGTAATGTGGCAGGATACAAGATCAACTCCAAAAAATCAGTCGCCCTCTTATACACAAAGGATATGGAAGCAGAGAGGGAAATCAGAGAAGCTTCTCCATTCACGATAGCCACAAACAGCATAAAATATCTTGGGGTAAATCTAACCAAGGAAGTGAAAGATCTGTTTGACAAGAACTTTAAGGCATTGAAGATAGAAATTGATGAGGATACCAAAAAATGGAAGGACATCCCTTGCTCTTGGATTGGGAGGATCAACATAGTAAAAATGGCAATTCTACCAAAGGCAATTTATAGATTCAATGCAATCCCCATCAAGATCCCATCAAAATTCTTCACAGATCTGGAGAGGACAATAATCAACTTTATATGGAAAAACAAAAAAACCAGGATAGCCAAAACAATCCTCTACAATAAAGGATCTTCTGGAGGCATTACCATCCCTGACTTCAAACTCTATTACAGAGCTACAGTAATGAAAACAGGGTGGTACTGGCATAAAAACAGAGAAGTCGACCAATGGAATTGTTTAGAAGACCCGGATTTTATCCCACAAACCTATGAACACCTCATTTTCGATAAAGGAGCTAAAAGTATACAATGGAAGAAAGAAAGCATCTTCAACAAATGGTGCTGGCACAACTGGATGTCAACCTGTAGAAGAATGAAAATAGACCCATATCTATCACCGTGCACAAAACTCAAGTCCAAATGGATTAAAGACCTCATTATCAGCCCGAAAACACTGAACCTGATAGAAGAGAAAGTGGGAAATACCCTACAACAGATGGGCACAGGTGATCGCTTCTTAGGTATAACCCCAGAAGCACAGGCATTAAGGGCAACATTGAATAAATGGGACCTACTAAAACTGAGAAGCTTCTGTAAAGCAAAGGAAACTGTCACTAAGACACAAAGGCAACCTACTGACTGGGAGAAGATCTTCACCAACCCCGCAACAGACAAAGGTCTGATCTCCAAAATATATAGAGAACTCAAGAAACTAGACTTTAAAATGCTAATTAACCCAATTAAAAAATGGGGCACTGAACTGAACAGAGAATTCTCAACAGAAGAAGTTCAAATGGCCAAAAGATACTTAAGGTCGTGCTCAATTTCCTTAGCAATCAGGGAAATGCAAATCAAAACAACTTTGAGATACCATCTTACACCTGTCAGAATGGCTAAAGTCAAAAACACCAAGGATAGCCTTTGCTGGAGAGGCTGTGGAGGAAGGGGTACCCTCATCCATTGCTGGTGGGAATGCAATCTTGTGCAACCACTGTGGAAGTCAGTGTTTCGGTTTCTCAGGAAATTCGAGATCAACCTACCCCTGGACCCAGCAATACCACTCTTGGGAATTTACCCAAGAGATGCTCTATCACATGTCAAAAGCATTTGTTCAACTATGTTCATAGCAGTATTATTTGTAATAGCCAGAACCTGGAAACAACCTAGATGCCCTTCAATGGAAGAATGGATGAAGAAAGTATGGAATACATACACACTAGAGTACTACGCTGCGGTAAAAAACAATGACTTCTCGAATTTTGCATGCAAATGGATGGAAATAGAAAACACTATCCTGAGTGAGGTATCCCAGACCCAAAAAGAAGAACATGGGATGTACTCACTCATAATTGGTTTCTAGCCACAAATAGGGGTCACGGAGTCTACAATTGGCGAACCTAAAGAAGCTAAGTAAGAAGGTGAACACAAGGAAAAACATATCGTTATCCTCTTGGATAAGGGAAGTAGACAAAATTGCCGGGGAGAAAAGTGGGATCTTGGGGGTGGTGTGGGAAGGGGGTAAGGGGAGATGGGGAGAGAAAAGGTAGAAGGGAAGGAGGGGGGACTTGGGGAAACAGGAGGATCGGGATAAAGGAAGGTTGGATAGGGGAGCACGGAACCACAATTCTTAGTTAAGGGACCCACTTTAGGGTGGGCAGCCGAATTGACCCTAGAGGGGCTCCCAGGTGCCCAAGCTGAGGTCCCCAGTTAGTTCCTTGGGCAGCTGAGGATAGGGAACCTGAAATGACCCCATCCTAGCGCAATACTGACGAATATCTTGCATATCATCCTAGAACTTTCATCTGGTGATGGATGGAGATAGAGACAGAGACCCACCCTGGAGCAATGGACTGAGCTCCCAAGGTCCCAATGAGGAGCAGAAGGAGGGAGAACATGAGCAAAGAAGTCGGGACCATGAGGGGTGCACCCACCCACTGAGACAGTGGAGCTGATCTATTGGGAGCTCACCAAGGCCAGCTGGACTATTACCAAAAAAAGCATGGGATAAAACTGAACTCTCTGATCATGACGAACAATGAGGGCTGATGAGACGCCAAGGACAATGGCAAGCAGTTTTGATCCTACGCAATCTGCTGGCTTGGTGGGAGCCTAGCCAGTTTGGATGTTCACCTTCCTAGATATGGACGGAGGGGGGAGGACCTAGGACTTACCACAGGGCAGGGAACCCTGACTGCTCTTTGGACTGGAGAGGGAGGGGAGAGGAGTGGGGGGAAGGGGAGAGGGGTGGGAGGAGGGGGAGAAGAGTGGGAGGAGGGGGAGAAGAGTGGGAGGAGGGGGAGGGAAAGGGGAGGCTGGGAGGAGGTGGAAATTTGTTTTTTTTCTTTATTCTTCTTTTATCAATAAAAAAAGAACAAAAAAAAAACACTAGGGACATATCTCAATAAAATTAGTTTACAGCAAATCAGTAGCCAACATCATCTAAATGGAGAGAAACTAGAAGCATTTCCAATAAAATCAAGGATAAGACAAAGTTTTCCACTCTTTTTGTATTTGAAGTTTTAGTTACAGTTACAAAACAATTGAAGGAGATCAAGAAAATACAAACAGGAAAGGATGAAGCCAAAGTATCTTTATTAGCAGGTGATGTGAGAGAATGCATAAGTGCCCATAAATATTCTACCAGGAAACTCCTACTACTAATTAACCCTGTGAGCAAAGTAACAGAATACAAAATTATCATATAAAGATAAGTAGTCTCTCTATATCTAAATGATAAATAGAATCAGAAAAAGATTAGGTAAACAATGCCTTTCACAATAGCCTCAAGAAACATAGAATACCTTGCAGTAACTCTAAGCAAGCAAATTAAAAAGTTTAATAATAAAACTTTAAGAGACTTAAGAAAGAAACTGAAGAAGATAGAAAGATCTCCGATGCCATGGTCAAGGATCATAAGAATTAATATTGCAAAAATGGTTATCCTTCCAAAGGCAATCTACAGATTTAATTAAATCCCCACCAAAATTCTAATACAATTCTTCATAGAACTTGGAGGGACAATGTTTAGTTTCATATAAAAAAATTAAACAAACAAACAAGCAAGACAAAACAAAACCAGGATACCGAAATCATTCAAAAATAATAAAAGTACTGCATTACAGAGTTCGACTAGCAAAAGTAGCATGGTAGTATTATACACAAAACAAATAGATACATTATTCAATTAGATAAAATTGAAGACCTGTAAATAAGACAACATTATGGATACATGATTTTTTGACTTGTGATGAAGACAGCATGCTTAACAAATGGTGCTAGTAAACTGGATAATGAAATGTAGAAGAATGTGATTATATCTGCACATGTCACCCTGCATGAAACTCAATTCCAAATAGATCAATAAGTTCAACCTAGAATGAGATACACTAAATTTGATGGAGTAGAAAGTGAGGATAGAGTCTTGAACTCTTTGGTACAGAAAAGACTTTCTGAACAAATATCAGTAGCAAGACACTAAGAACAGCAATTTACTACACAGAGAAACCCCGTCTTGACCCCCCCCAAAAAGAAAAAAACAGAACAACAATTAATTAATGGGACTCACAACAGTGAAAAGCTTCTACAAGGCAAAGTTTCCCATCCTTCTTGCAAAGTGGCAGGCTAGAGAATGAGAAAGGATTTTTAACAACTACATACCTTGTAGAGGATGAATACCCAAAATTTATAAAGACCTTAAAAAAACAACAAAAATGGATATAAGAATAAGCAATGAAATTGGGATACAAATCTGAATAGTGAATTTTCAATAAAGAAAAACCAAATGGCTGAAAAGCAATTAAAGTAATGTTCAACATCATTTGTCATCAGGGAAATACAAATTAAAACTACTTTGAGAATCCATCTTGCACTGATCAGAATGACCAAGAGCAATAAAAAGAAATGATAGATTATGCTGGCAAGGATGCAGAGTAAGAGGAACACTCGTCTATTCCTAGTGATGAGAAGGCAAAATCTTACAGCCACTTTGCCAATCAGTGTGGCAGTTCTTCAGGAATATGGGAATCAGTCTACCTCTTCTTATAAAGGGAAATAAAATAGTTATGGAAGGATGGGATCTGAGTATGGGAACAGGTGAATCAAATAGAAGATGGGCAGGGAAAAGGGTTCAGAGAGTGCCAGCTAATACTAAAGGCCATTTGTGGGACCCTATGGAAATCTAATATAGTAGAAACTTTTAAAAATAGACAAATATGAGGTCAATTCAGATGAAATCAAACAATAATGGTGGAAACAGAGCCTACATGTATACCTCTCATCACCAAATTAAGCCTCTAGTACCAGGAATGGTTTATAACTATTCAAGTTGTTGGTCAAATGGATCCCATGGAAGTATCCAGATAAACAAGGCTATTGCCAGGGCTCTTTGTTGCTCCCTAAAAGCTGCATATAAGTCCCTATTACTGAAGACAACACCTACACAACTCATTCAACATGGAAAAGTCAAGGTGGTGCCTACCTAGAATCTCATCCTTATGGACAGTTCATGTCCGTGGAAGGTATTCTTTATGCTACCAAAGTAGAAAGGCAAACATCAATCCAGTGACAAACCTTTCAGTCTACAACAGTGATCTGCCTGCAAAATGTGTTTGTGCAATAATGGAACCAAGTTTGTGGCAGTAACCAGCCAAGATTTGTTTTCATTTAATGATTACTCCACGAGACAAAATATCTCTGACAGTCCTTTGTTGACCATCAACTTGAGAGTAGACAGACCAGAAATGAAGCAGAAAACCAAATACTACTGTTCCACTAAATGAACTTAGAAATACAATGTCTCTACTCATAGACCAATGCCTTGCTCAGTCATCAACAGAGAATTTTCCTCCTTCAGAAGATCGGAACAACTACAAAGACCCACAGTCAGACAATGTGTAGAGAATAAGAAACCTTGAAACACTCATCTGTAAATGAGATGTGTCTGTAAAATACCTTCCTTCAGTGCCCAGGGAACTCTATGGAAGGGAAGGAGTGAGAATAAGAGTTAGAAGAGTTAGAGGGGACGGTGGTCACAAGGGAACAAGGACTCTTAGTGATGCACACAGGAACTCAGAGACTGTGGCAGAATACACAGAGCCTGCATGGGTCTTTACAGGATGGAACCCATAGAGCTGAGAGGAAAAGAATGCCTCCCATCCCAAATGCACAAGTTGGGCTTTGAAGAGGAGCTGGCGCCAGTGGATTCCTGTTCTCGGGTGCAGTTGCTGTTGCAGAGAGATGAGGAGCTGAGAACTTTGGCAAAATGGAGAAGCACAACATGGCATCCCTGTTTAGGTGCTGAGGAGTTCCATCCGGATGGGTGTTCCATCTGGACGGGAACGGTTCCTACACTAAGGAGATACACCCAGAGAGTCAGTCACAGCAAAGACTGGACCAAGACACCTGGCTCCATTTGAAGGAAGAGATGGGAAGGCGCCAAAGCAAGAATTCCTCCAACAACCTGAAAGGCAACATGACATCACCAGAATCCAGGGATCCTGAAATAAGAAAAATTGTACACCCTACTCCAGAAGAATTAGAAGAAATCGACTCAAAAGTGAATTATATGAAAATAATAAAGGACCTTAAACAGGAGGTGAAAAACTGTCATAAACAATTAGAGATTACAAACAAAAAGGTAGAGGAAATGAATAAATCTCTCAAAGATACCCAAGAAAACCAAGAGAAACAAGAAAAAGCAATCAAACAGGTAAGGGAAGCTGTTGAAGACTTGAAGAATGAAATGGAAGTAATGAAGAAAACACAAACTGAGGGAAGGATGGAGATGGAAAATCTGGGAAACAGAACAGGAACTACAGAGACAAGTACTACCAACAGATTACAAGAGATAGAAGAAAGAATGTCAGATACTGAAGATACCATAGAGAAAAAAACACACTGATCAAAGAAAACAACAAAACCAACAAATTCTCATCACAAAACATTCAGAAAATCTGGGACACAATAAAAAGACCAAACCTAAGAATAATAGGGATAGAAGAAGGAGAAGAAGTAGAGCTCAACTGTCCAGAAAATATTTTTAATAAAATTATAGAAGAAAACTTTCCCAACTTAAGGTAAGATATTCCATTGAAGGTTCAAGAAGCATACAGAACACTGAATAAACTGGACCAAAAAAAAAAAAAAACCAAACACATCTCCTCGCCATATAATAATCAAAACACAAAACATACAGAATAAAGAAAGAATATTAAGAGCTGCAAAGGAAAAAGGCCAAGTTACTTATAAAGGTAAACCTATCAGACTTACACCTGACTTCTCTATGGAAACCATGAAAGTCAGAAGGTCCTGGATAGATGTACTGCAAAAACTAAGAGACCATGGATGCAAGCCCAGACTACTATACCCAGCCAAGCTTTCGTTCACTATAAATGGAGAAAACAAAATTTTCCAGGATAAAAGCAAATTTAAACAATACGTAGCCATAAATCCAGCCTTACAGAAAGTAATAGAAGGAAAATCACAACCCAAGGAGTCCAATAATGCCCACAATAACTCAGATATCTAATGACCCTTCACCAGCACAACTCGAAGAAGGGAAACACACAAACTCTACTACAGAAAGAAAGAAAGAAAGAAAGAAAGAAAGAAAGAAAGAAAGAAAGAAAGAAAGAAAGAAAGAAAGAAATGACTGGAGTTAACAACCACTGGTCATTAATATCACTTAATATCAATGGACTCAACTCACCTATAAAGAGGCACAGGCTAAGAGATTGGATACGAAAACAGGATCCAACATTCTGCTGTTTACAAGAAACACGCCTCAACCACAAAGACAGACATCTACTCAGAGTAAAGGGCTGGGACAAAGTTTATCAAGCAAATGGACCTAAGAAACAAGCAGGTGTGGCCATGCTAATTTCTAACAAAGTTGACTTCAAACTAAAATCAATCAGAAGAGATGGAGAAGGACATTTTTTACTCATAACAGGTACAATTCATCAGGATGAAGTCTCAACCCTGAATATCTATGCCCCTAATATGAAAACATCCACTTACATAAAAGAAACATTACCAAATGCACAAGTTATCTCCAATTGATATCACTTTCAAATGAAAATTAATTTTCTCTAAGGGAGTTTTACAGAAGAAATAAACTACTCTTTTTAAGGGTAGGCCCCTTTTCCAGCAGTAGATGATCACAAAACAAACTCCGTCATCTTTGCAAGTTGGCTCATAATGCCATGTCAGGTGCCAGAGCATCTTTTTAAATAAACCTTACAAGCCCTTTGCATATGCATTATGGCTTCTGATTTTTAGTTTTATGGAATTCCTGTGTTTTTAAAAGTGTGTGTTTCTGTGTCTATAGATGTTTCTTGTGCATTTTTTGGCATTTTTACTTCTGTTTTTCATTTTTTTACTATTTTGATTTGTTTGGTTTTTATCTTACCTTATTTTATTCTTTTTCCTTAGACTCCAGTTTGTTTTCTAAAGAAAGATAAAGATGGTGTGAATCAAAATATGAAGGAAAATGGGGAGAAAATAGGAGAACCTGGAGGGAAAAGTATATCCAGAATGTATTGTATGAAAAAGTCTTTTCTCAATAAAGGAAAAAATACAAATTAATTTGTATAAGCAACTTAAAACCACATATACATACACACACACACACACATATATATATATATATATATATATACAGTCATAAGTTTATTATGGCTGTGGTCCTTTCTCTTCCATACAGAAATCTATGTTTCAACTGACAATAAATATTTACATGACAACATGTCAAAGTAAGTGTGATCATTTCAAATTTCTCAGGCAAAATGCCAGTATCAGAGCAGTAAAACATTCTCATTATCAATGACAGTGAACAACAGAGTAAAAAATGTCAGCTTGAAAAGATTAAACAGCTGTACTGGCAACAGAAGATGAAATACATTGAATAGTGTGATTTGTTTATGATTCTACCCTGCATTTTAAACAGTTATTTTCTGTATATCTGTTATGTTAGTGATTGAATGAAAGAATTTATATGTGCTAATCAAATGCTCTAACTCAAAGATATATTCTTTGTATTCTTTACCATTCAGTAGCTTTTCAGTGTCATGGTGCATGTGTTTGTGTTTGTGTGTATGTGTGTGTGTGTGTGCTTGCATGTGTGTGAGCATGCTTGTGTACACATGTGCTCATGTTTCTTTTATTTCATAAAAGATATAGAAATCTAAATGGATCATGGAAGTTTTATTCCACAATGCAATCACTGTTATTATTCTAAGGTACTAACTAAATTTGTCAGACAACAATGACAATATAGAAATAATTTATATAACACTGGTGTTTTACTCTGTTTTAGTTTGACATTGAGGTAGAAAGTAAAATTGAATATTGTTGCATAGATAATAGCAATATAGGTTTAAATTTATTATAATATATTTATTATTTAATTTTATTTTACATTCTAACCACAGTTCTCCCTCTCACCCCTCCTACCATTCCTCACATTCCCTGCCCCAGCCCACCTTCCATTCATGCCTCAGGATGGATAATGGGTCCGATGGGCTATCAACTAAGTCTGGCACATTCAATTGAAGCAGAACCAAGACCTCCACACACACACATTAAGGCTGAGCAAAGCATCCCACAAAAGGGAATAGTCTCCAACAATCTAGCTCATACACCAGGGGTAGATCCTGGTCCTACTACCAGGGTCTCCTCAGATAATCCAAGCTTCCTCACTGTCTCCTACATGCAGAGGAGGGCCTAGTTTGGTCCAATGTAGGCTCTCCAGCTATTGGGCTAGAGTTCCCTCTCTTTGACTGGATTCTCAGAGCTTGGCTCAGTGTTTGTTTTTGGACCTCTGTATATATTGTCAAAACAACCAAATACACAAAAGAAAAAAGACCCTTTTCAACTGTAAGTTGAAGACCTTGACATTTTTCTCATAGCTCTTTGCTAACTGGAAAAGTCTTTTTCTAAAGGACACAGACTGAGTACCTGATACAGTACTGTCTGCCCAGTCTTCAAGATCTCCACATATAGGGGTATAGTTACTTTGTATTGTAGTGGGTTTTTTTTTTATAAATCACAAGATAAAACCTAGTACAATAAGATGTATGTATAAGGTGCTGTTGTTTTATGTCCAATAATTTATAATTTCTTTAAAAGAGCTGTTTTCTTCTAAGCTTCTCCAGAGTGGGGAAAAAAGTAAGAATATCAAAGCTATGAGGAGATGACTATTGTCTCTTTTATTCTCATGATTTCGATGTTGAATGCATTTCAGAATTTTCCTAATACATATCCACTCTGTTTTTCTCTTATTATTAGTGACTGATCCACTTGCTCTATCAGAACTTTTTTTATAAAGAGTTAAAATTTTGTTTAAAATATTTTTGATTATTTAAAAGTTTTCCCATGGCCATATAGAGCATTAACGTGTATGAATTTGCAATAATGTAGAAAAATTCAGTTACTTAATTTTAATTATAAACAATATTAATTAATTAAACAATAATACTACACTCTTCCAGTTTGGCAAGATGCATTTTAGAAAAGTTTAGATGCCATATCCGTTTTGATAATTTTATCCCTACAAAATATTTCTATTTTGTTTTTCTTTTCCTTTCTATTTTGTTATTTTTTTGTTGGAGGGATTAAATTATGAAATGGCAATGAAGGATGTTAAGCACTTGATTCCTGAGACTGATGTCGTGGGAACATGACAAGTACATTTGGATTACAGATCTTATTTAATTGTTTATGGAATATTTAACACTTATAAATTAAAAAGTTCAGGCCTATTTTGAGATCACCTCAAGTCTCTTTTTACCTGTATTGTATAGATTCATACACACATAGTTTCAGGGAAAAAATCACCTTATTTCAGTACCAAATAGTACAGTATTGTAATTTGTGCCTCCTGAAGCTAGTGAGCTCCCTGATACACCAAGGCAAAGAAGAGAAGAAATGAAACACATTGTGCCTTTATTTCTTTTTCTTTTTTCATTTTATTATACTTTGAGTACATCTAGTAAGTGTATTTTGCGTTATTTTAAAGATACAAAGTTATAAAACACCAGAAGTTTTTAGCTTGGGCAAACACAATGAAGTGGTGCAAGAGGCAGGCTTGACCTGTACAAGCTATGTGTCTAGAGGTGCCTTTTGACTATATAGAAGTAAATCTGGAGCCAGAGAGGCAAAGTGTGGCAGAAAAAAAAAAAAGCCAGAGTGTTCAGGCAACTTGCTGCACTGGGGAGAAAGACAAGAAGAGTGGAAGATGTTTTCCCAAAGAGGCTAACATGGAAGACATTAACAGAGAAGCTTTGTACCCGTGCCCAAGCTTTATATAGAACAAACTACAGTTTCTGGGTGAGTCATTGGAACAGATCCTTTAAAGTCTTCCTAAATGATTGCATATTGCAGCCAAAGGTAAAACTCACTTTGAGACTACTCACCACATTTCACATCACATTGTCTTAGGAAACAAAATGTGCACCCACTTTTTTGTCAGTGAACAGCACCACTTCTTAATTAACTGAATTTAGTTTGATTTGCTCATTTGTTTCTGCAAGTAAAATTTTGTCTGTTTATATTTTTTTGTTTATGTGTTTTCTGTACACCTGAATGAACAAAGCTAGATTTGACTCTTGTCAATCAATCACCATAAAATTTGCTGTTGTACTGCAAAATTCCCAACTAATTTTAATTATATGCCCAAGTTCCATATAATTGAGTTATTCCCCAACTTCTTCTTATTGTTGTAGTTCATGAAATCCAGAACAATCAAGAGCACAGTATATTTTATGCCACTGAATAATTAAGAACGTCGGCATGTTTTCCATGAAGAGATGAAATCCTGTGGTCTAACATGGATACTTTTATCTTTAGACATGGTAGAACCTGAAGAGGGCCCTGTCCAATATCTTGATTGATAAAATACCTGTGTATGTGTGTCCCTCAAGGACAGCATAACCAAAATACACTCAACAAGTGGCAGCCAGTATGAAGAACACCCTGCATGTCTTACCCTCCTGTAGTAAGGAGCTTGCTTGTTTGTTGCAGCTGCCTGGTTAGGTTAACCTCGAAATAACCACATAGAAACTGTACTAATTAATTCACTGTTTGGTCCATTAGTTCTAGCTTCTTATTGGCTAATTCTTATATTAATTTAACCCATTTTTACTAATCTGTGTATTGCCATGTGTCAGTGGCTTACCGGGAAAAATTCCCAGTGTCTGTCTCCAGCACATCCATGGCGTCTCTTCAACTCCACCCTTCTTCCTTCCAGTTTTCAGTTCTGTCTTCCATCCCTACCTAAGTTCTGCCCTATCAACAAGCCAAGGCAGTTTCTTTATTTATTTATGATAATCATAGCACATAGAGGGGACTCTCACATCACCTTCCCTTTTCTGTTTAAATAAAAAAGGTTTTAACTTTAACATAGAAAAATTACATATAACAAAACAGTTACCAAGCAAGAATTACAGGTACAATATTTGTATCTACTTTATCTTTTATTATCACTGAGGAAAACTATAAGTTCCTCAACACCATCAAAAACTTCAGAAGGATATAATATTACCTAAGTAAACAGGAAGTGCATTGTAAGCAACTTTCAAAGCTCCAGAATTGGCAGAGACATCTTGCTAGCTGTATAGTCACCCAAAGTTCTTCTGTACCATTGGAGTAGCCATCTTCAGCCTACAGGCCCATAGTGTTCAGAAGACTTTTCCATAAAGCAGGAAATTTCAAAGACAGTTCTGCCTATATTGGCAGTTTGCCAGTCACTTTCTTCTGTAGTCTGCAGAATGTCTTTCAAACTATTTCGTAAAGCAGGAACCATGAAGGATCATCTAACCTTTAGGCAAGTTCAGCAGTCATTTTTCTGTGGATTCTGGATGTTCAGTTTTTACAGCATATTATGAAGTAGTTCAGGCAAGAGCAGTTTCTTGTCCAAATGGCTAACAAACTCCATAAGGAGCCTCTTCAATGCCCATCTTCCTTTTGAACTAGATTGGTGCTACCAAGAGCAGACATATCTCACTGTCATGAAAAGTCCTAAATTTTTAAAACATTTAAATATCATATTCTGAAGGTCTATGAAAGATCTGAAGGATATCTATCTAACTGATATCTATCTCTATACATCTAACATGTCTACAAGCTTGACTATTATATGTGACTATCTATTAAGCTATATTTCTTAATTATACATTACATTTTTTAAATGAACTACACAAACACAATACCTTAATCAAGATCAGAAATACATATACATATAACAAAACTGACCTTAAATTTGTATCAATAAACCAAGATCTATATCAAAGCAAATTATTCATCTCTATATCAAATCCCCCTTTAAATATAAACAAACATTTATAGACAATACCTGAGAATATGGGAATAGTTCTATCCATGCTTCTTCCTGCTGTTTGGGGGTGCTGTTAATCAGGTCTTTCATGGTGTATCCTGTGTGTTAGGTTCATCTCAGTCAGACTTTTCCATGAAGCAGTAAATTTCAAAGACAGTTCAGTTACTTTCTTCTGTGTCCTGCATAATGTCTCACAGACTCTTTCATAAAGCAGGGACCCAGAAAGATCATCTCACCTTTAGGCAAGTTCCGCAGTCATCTCTCTGTGGGTACTGCATGTCCAGTGAAGTAATCCAGGAAAGAGCAGTTTCTCACCCAAATGGCTAAGGGGCCTCTTTGAATCCCATCTTCCTGTTGAAGTAATTGGTGCTGCCAGGAGCCCACTAGTTTATTCATGCTGTTTGGCTAAATTTCACCTGAAATAACCACACAGAAACTGTATTAATTAAATCACTGCTTGCCCATTAGCTCTAACTTTTTATTGCCTGACTCTTACATCTTAATTTAACCAATTTTTAGTAATCAGTGTGTCACCATGTGGCAGTGGCTTACTGGCAAAGATTCAGCATGTCTGACTCTGGCTGCTCCATTGTGTCTCTCCCACTCCATCCTTCCTCCCAGTATTCAGTTCTGTCTTCCCCGTCTACCTACATTCTGACCTATCAAAAGGCCAAGACAGTTTATTCATTTATGATAATCACAGCACACAGAGGGAACTCTCACATGACCCCCCTTGCAGTTAGAAAGGCCATGACAAATTATAACAGCTGAACATCTACCATAGCTATAGGGACACAATCCTTGGAATGTAAAAAACAGATCTAGTGATAAAATAGTAAATGATTATGTAAATTTACTATTGTTAATGTAAGGATAAATGGGGAAAGCTGGCATTCAGATAAGAAAGATTTCTGTAATAGTCAACTTTAAATGTACAATAAATATAGGTTTCTGGCATGGGAAGTTCTTCTGTGTATGTGTTGTTTTTATTGGTTAATGAATAAAGAAGCTGTTTTGGACTGTGATAGGGTAGAATAAAGCTAGGTGGATTTGACTGAACTTAATGCTGGGAGGAGTAAGGCAGAGTCTGTGAGAAGCCATGTAACCCCACCAGAGACAGATGCTGAAAGGAACCTTGTCAGTAAGCTACGGCCATGTGGAAATACACAAATTAATAGAAATGGGTTAAATTAACATGTAAGAGCTAGCCAATAAGAAGATAGAGCTAATAGTCCAACAGTAATTTAATTAATACAGTTGCTGTTTGGTTATTTTGGGGCTGAGCAGCTGGGAAAAATCAAGCAGTCTCCTACAACAGGTGTCTGTACAAATATTGGTTAAATAAAATATACTAATTCTTACATTAAATTAAAGCTATAAATTCAGACAAGTTTAAGTCAGTATGCCAATGGAACACTATAATTATCTGTGTGCCATGTCATGAAAAAAGTAAACTTTAATGTATTTAATTTTTAATAAAGTCAAAGTACTTTGAATACAAACCAGTGGTAGGTCTGTTGTATAGCTCAACAGTTTTATTCAAGCATTATTTCCAATTTATTTTATGTCTCTATAATGATACCTATTTTCTATTTATTTTATTGTTGGTTTTAATTAAAACTCCACAAATTCTTGGTATTAGAGAGAAGAGGTGAATGTAAATAAAACTTATAATATTCATCTAGAGAGACATATAATTAATTATAATATAACACATGGAATATACATACACAAAATACTTGCCCATTTGTACAGACTCATGTGTATGTCTTTGTATGTGTATATTGTTTATGAGTGTGTGAATAGTAAGGGGTTAAGAAACTAGGGGTAATATTACTTAATATCACCTATGTCATTTTTTTTTAAGTTAGACTCACTAAGTAACATGAGTGGCCTGGAACTCACTATTCAGATCAAGTCATGCTAAAACTCCAAGAGATCTATCTGATGCTGCCTTGTGAGTGGTGAGATATCACCACACCTGGCTGTCACCTAAGTCCAACTGGCAAAAAAGGAAAACTTCTTTGAAATTTAAATTGACTAGAAATATATCTTAGCTTCAGCACCAGCTTGAAGTAAACTAGAAATAATGGCTAAGTCTTAGAAGATTTTTAAATACTTTTGTTATGAATATGTTAAAAATAACTTCATTCACTCAAATTAACTCAAATCAATTTGGTTTAGCTGTCACACATTGTTTATTAAGGGAATATACAATGGAAGGTTCAGACTCTTGGCTGTACCACCTGGGAAATAATTACAAACTCAGGGACACTTACTACTTGAGAGATGAAACAAATTAAAATGAACTAAAATCTAAACAAGAAATCTTAAAATTGCATTCTAAATACTTTTATTTGTGTCATACTTCCCTAAGAAATTGGCCTATTAGTGAGTACATGATCAAGATTTTCTGAATTATGTCAATTAATGCCTTGCCAATAGCTACCAATCATTTTGTCTCCACAAATAATGTTGGGCAGCAGGTAGAATATAACCTTATTATTTTGGACTCTATGGTAGAAGAATTAAAAGACAATTTTTTTTCTAAAAGTTATCAGCATTATGAGAAAATTGGCTTGATAGTTCAAAAAATAAAATGTGAAGTAAGGTTTCGTATTACTAGAGGCTTTATATATTAGCAGTGGTGGTATGGAGTATATTTTAGTTACACAGTGAGTATCAATCTACCAACTTTTAAAGGTATGTGACCTTGAGCCAGTGAGTCACTTCTCCTTAGAAAGCTGGTGATAACAACTATAGTGTGAGTAAAGGAATTTCCCCTTAAGCAAATCCTGTCACCTATTTTACATCTGATTCCCTGATCTTCTTTTCAGATGAAGAAAAAAATGTGTGTTCTATATTCATTAATCATTCAGTTAAAAAGCACCTTCATTTCTTTGTTGAAGTTCCATGTTTTTAGTTATAAGATATACGATTAACTCAAAAAAAATCTACCTAGATATCCACAATTATTTACTTACAAATACTTCACCTAGATTTTAAAATAATTTCCAAAGTATTTCTAATGATTTTTTTTTAAAAAAATCATTCTGAGAACACTGGAGAGTTTATAAATTATCCACGTGCTTAAATTGATTTGGGGAATTTTGGTTTTGAATAATTTATGCTGAAGTGCAATTTTAACTCTAGTATTCTAGATAATGATCTTTATCCTTTACTTTTATCTCCTTACAGGCTACCTGTATGACAGCATAAGTAATTACACAGATGAATGTGTTCCATCTCCACTACAGAATTTGTTTACAAATGACACAATCCTTTTCTTTACATTTGATGAACATGCTTGGACCACTGTGTGTGATGTCTCAGAAAGTCATTGAATTACTTTTTGTAACCAAATGAGCATATTTAAGGTAATGATGTTTGGGTATTTACATACATAATATTAATATGTAGCAAATAAAGAAATATAATCTCCATACCCTTGGATTTCTTTCAGAGATTATCAATTTATGGATCTTTCCTCACAAATTCAAATCATCATCCTGCAGTTCATACTCTGAATGATAGTGATAAGTGGTGACACAGAGCAGAGAAGTAAGGTTTCTTGCCATGCTAATCATTCTGTTGAATGATTAGGTGGGATTAGAACCCCTAAATGCTCATTGGTCACAGATGCTGTCTGTCCTCAGTATCCATGGGCTACCTGGTTCCAAATCCTCTTCCTCAACTAACTTTCACTAAAGCAACAAGAGAGCACCTTAGTATGTGCCAACTCAGTAAGCTAGTTGTAGTGTCTGGTCTCAAAGCATCAAAATCACAAATTATGAGAAGATTCTATAACAGGTTTCAATGTATTTTGCAATTGTTCTTTTGGCACATGATTATAATTTGTCTCTATTAACCAAATTAGTAGCATATGTTCAAAACCAAATGACTTCTCACATTGCCAGATCTCTTAAATATTCTCCTGTCTCCTTAGAGGTACATTAGTGATGATCAAGCCTTGGCATGCAGGTTTTTAAGGATATTTGTTCCAACTCTAACAGAGGTGAATCATCAACATCATCATCAGTAGTAGTAGTATACCATATGTGTGTTGTTGGTATAGATGTAGGTACATGTGTTCAATGATGCACTTGGAGGAGGTAAAAAGATAACTGCAGATATCTGCCTCTGCCTTCCACCTTGTTTTAAAATGGTGGCTTTCTTGTTTACTTCTGGCCTGTGACTTAGTGTTGATTCTCCCATTTTGACTCTAGCTCCCCATGGGGATACTATAACTGCAAACAGGAGGTGTTGTTTACAGCTTTAATGTGGGTTCTTGGAATACACATGCTCTGTAAGAACATTGACTATAGAGCTACCGCCAGATCTATATTTTTTAAAGATTCTAGACTTTTAAACTGAAACGTAAAAGAAAAAACTTTCATTCTTATTTTTGTTTATTAGTTTTTTTCTGACAAGATTTGTTATGCATCCAAAGCTTCCCTCAAAGCCATGATCTTCCTGCCCCAGATCTCTGCAGCTGGAATTGCAGAAATGTAGGACCACAGACTGGAGCATAGAAAGAGAGAAGAATCATTCTCCTTCTCTGTCTTGCTCCATTTTTCATTTAGTTCAGTTTTACAGTTTTCATGAGTTTGTAAGCTATCTCCTGTTTCTTTTCTTCTTGACATGAGGCTTCCATATTTGATGGTCATGTAGGCTGCATGGTGTTACTTTGATTTTATTGTATCTGTTGAGATTTGCTTTGTGTCTGAATATGTGAAGAGTTTTTGAGAAAGTTCCATGGGCTTTCATGAGAAGTTGGGTGACATGTTTTGTAAATATCTGCTAGGTCCATTTGGTTTATGATATCAATTAGTTCCAGTATTTGTTTGCATAGTTTTTGTCTGGATGAACTGAGAGTGGGATCTTGAATTTACCCACTATCAGTGTATGAGGATCGATAGTGAGATGTAAATTATAGTACTGAGTTTTTTGGGGGAGTTCAAATGTCTTTGGTGCACAAATGTTAAGAATTGGAATGTCTTCTTGGTGGATGTTTCCTTTGAGAAATATGGAGTGTGCTTACGTAATCTCTTGTAGTTAGTTTTGGTTTAAAGATTATTTTGTCAGATATTATACCAGTTTGCTTCTTCAGTCCATTTACTTAAAATATCTTTTCCTATCCTTTTACCCTGAAGTGACATATAAACTTGGTATTAAGTTTTGTTTCTTGAATGCAGAAAAAGAATAGATTCAGTTCTCAATTCCACTCTGATAAGCTGCGTCTTTTCATCTGGGAAGTGATACCATTGATCTGAGAGTTATCACTGCCCAATGATTGCTGATTTCTATTATTGCACTGCTGTGCCATGTGATTTCTTTCTTTACCTTCTTAGATTTGCTGGTCTCAGATTATAAATCCCTTGTTATTGGAGACCAGCTTTGAGAAGGATGCCACTTACCAGGGTAGGGACTTGAGGATTATGAAAATAAGTAAAGAGAATGAAGATGAGAGTGAAAATAACAGAAACATAGGATAGTATCTGAAGGGAATTCCAGTAAATACTGAAATTGCCCATGCTTTATTTTCATTTTCTTAAATACCCTGACCCCAACATGGGAATAAAATTAAATAAAGCATAAACATTATTCAAGGAATGAACAGATTAGTTGAAGAATCACTGGCTACATTCTTAATTAAACATTCTTTTGTCAGAACAAGAAAATAATGCTCACATTCTAGGCCATAACACTCTATAGACAAACCTATCCCTGGGTGAAATCCATTATTTTCTTTTAAGGGAGTAAGGACTTAGTTAGATCTTTTGACTTTTGTTTGAGGTTGAAACAGACCTACTCTTAATACCTGAAATACCAAGAATAAATATTAGCCACACTGTTGTCTGAACTGTTGACAATAACCTTGAAGGAACAGAAGTAAGTTCCAACCCTCTGACCTTTAGTCAAAATAGAATGGACACATACCTATGGTCCCTGTCACCTTGTGTTTTCTCGGATGGGGTTAATCTCTTCTGGGTAAAGTTTTCCTTCTCCCACCTTCTGTAGGTCTGGATTGTAGATACTCATTTCTTAAATTTCCTTCCATCCTGGAATGTCTTTTCTCTACCTATTGGGATTGAAAATTCTGCTGTGTATAATAGTCTGGGCTTATCTCTGTGGTCTCTTAGCATTTGTAGAACATCTCTCCAGGACTTTCTGGTTTTTAGAGTCTCCATGTAAAAGTCAGATGCTATTCTAATGTTAAAGAATGGAACCCAATGTTACAGAATGGTGCCCACATGGACAACTGCATCCACATAAAACCTGAGAGAGCTTGGGAAGTAATTCTAGACAGAAAATAATAGACTAAAGCATGGCTTCTTGGTAGCAGAGATTTTTCTAGTCTACTCTGCTTGCTAGAGGCAAGCAAGCGTTCTCATTTAAGAGAGTCTTCCTGACTCAGCATTAGCTGCAAAACCTTGCAGCTCTTTAAAGAGGTCCTGCCATGAAAAACTTAAATGGTGTTGATGAAAAGCTGAATGCATGCTTTTTGGTCTTCAGCTGTAGCAGGAAAAAAGCTGCACCATTTTAAAATGCTGGATTTCTGGGCCACACTGCCAGGGAAAACTCTGACTCTTTCAGGCAGGTGGTCTGACTATGGAGCATTTGAATGTGGTTTATGAGCACACTGCTGGAGCTTGCTTGCTGGCAGGGACCTTGAAATGCCATAGAGTTGTGGCAATAAACATGGCTAGAGCTGGTACCTCTGCCATGAGGCTGGAATCACAGAAAGCTTAGTAATGGGCTGGATCCAGCCATCAAAGCCATGGCTTTAATCACACCCATATTGCTTGGTAAATCAAAGACTTGTGTAGTCAGATAAAGAGAGATTCAAAGAAAGAAAAAACCTCTAAATAGTTTACTGTGTGTTAAAAATATATGCTGGCTTGGGAGACAAAAGAGAAAGGTTAAAGTTCTTAAAATAAAAAAGAAAGAGAGTAGCCCAGCAGTGGTGGCACAAGCCTTTAATCCCAATGCCTGTGAGGCAGAGACAGACAGACCTCTTTGAGTTTAAGGTATGATAGTACACACCTTTAATCCCAGCACCTGGGAAGCAGAGAAAGGCAGATCTTCGTGAGCTCAAGGACAGCCTGGTCTATAGAATGAATTCCAGGATAAGATACACAGAAACCCTGTCTCAAAAAGCCAAAAATTAAAAATAAAAGAAATAGAGTTTAAAATAAAAACACATAAAGATGGAAAACACAGAGAATCTTGATACTATATATTATTATGCTCTCTTTGAATTGTTTGAGTGCTGAGGAAGGAGCAACAGCTGCTACAAAATATTTGCTTATACATGTTGCTGAATTAATACAAGATAGATATTTTGAAAATACCTTGACTTCAAAATTGAAGTCAAAAGTTATGTTACTTTGGAGAAGAGATTTTGCTTTTGTTTCCACAGGAAACGAGTGGCTGAGGATTCATTCTGCATTAAGAAAAATCAAGTTTGATCAAGGAAGACTACCTGAGAAATCTGCAGTCGGAACAGATGGCTCTGATATATGAGTTCTACATCCAGAACAGATTCATGACTGCTGCCTGAGATGATCAAGACTCACAGAATACTCCAGTCAGGACTTGATCATAATTCTAAATTTTCTTTAGGTGCCCAAAAGATTATCAGTGCCCCCAACCAGCAGGAAGTAGCCTTGAATACTATACCCACATTCCCAGAAAATGGACTATGGGTATTTTTCTTTGTTTAAAAAAAGGGGGGGATGAGTTTGGGACAATTCTGTATTCTGTCAATTACATTTTAAATAAAATATTATTGGCTGTAGCCAGGCAGGGAGTAGAGGTGGTATAATGAGAACAGGAGTATTCTGGGAAGAAGAAAGCTCTTTCTGCAGTCCTGCCCAGACAATGGAAGAAGCAAGATGTGACCTACCCCATCAAAAAAGGTACCCAGCTATGTGGCTAACATGGATAAGAATAATGGGTTAATATAAGTTATAAGAGCTAATATGAAACCTGAGCTAATGGGCCAATCAGTTTATATCTAATGTAGACTCTCTGTGTGATTGTTTTCTGGGATTAAATGGCTGGGGAACTGGGCAGACAGAAACCCCAACAACCAGGCCCTCATGTTACATATGTTATTTGATCTTTTTCCTTTGCAGCTTTTAATTTTGGTTCCTTGTTTTGTATGTGTGGTGATATTTTGTTTTGTTTTGGTTTTTGAGACAGAGTTTCTCTGTAGCTTTGGAGCCTGTCCTGGCACTAGCTATTGTAGACCAGGTTGGCCTCACCGAGATCCACCTGCCTCTGCCTCCCGAGTGCTGGGATTAAAGGCATGCACCACCACCACATGGCCCATTTCTATTAATCTGTATATCACCATGTGGCTGTGGCTTACTGGGTAAATTTCCAACCAACATTTGTCACCAGTGGCTCCATGGTTTCTTTCTGTCTCCGCCCTTCTTTCTCCCAGCACATAGCCTAGCTTCCCCATTTAGTTCTGTTCTTCTCTGCTACAGGCTCAAAGCATTTTTTTATTAATTAACCAATAAAAGTAACACATAAACAGAAGGACCTCTCATACCATTTCTGTGGAGAAGGAACTTGGGAAAATTTACCTACCTTGGAAAAGCAGAAGAGGGTAGTCAACCCAAAGTTTCCACAGTTTGGGCAGAGCCCTGGTGGCAGGTGAAGGATGGATCAGTTTTATTCAGTGGTTAGCATGAGTTACCACAATCCAGGTCAGTGTTCTTATTTTTCTTTGGAGATGTCAGGGTTGCTATCAGGAGCTGACATTTCTGTCTATCATGGGAAGCTTTGTCCATTAAACATTCAAATGCTATATACAGCAGGCCTTTGAAGAATTTTAAAGGTCATCTATTCTTTATGCCTAATTTTAAGTAAACTTTACCGGATTTAGTTTTTGCTTTAGGTTTACGCATGAAACATATAAAAGAAACCAAATAAATATTATTTCAGTGAATAAATAGCATTAGTACTTAGCATGACTATAATTGAAGTTCTGAACACACAAATCTGATCATTTATAAGGTGACTATTACTTTGAATGTCTTAATTGTCTTTAACAGTATACAAAAAGTTATTAGCTTTTATCAGATTACTAATTCCATTTTTATCCCTATTAGGTTTAACATTAAAAAATTATAATTTTTGAATTTAGCTCTTTTAGTATTAAAATAAAACTTTAAATCATAAAATACAGTCCAAAGGCAATTTTAGTTTGTTTCTTTCATTATAGAATATCACAGCTCCTTTTATGACTCAGTTTATCAAAATAACTAAATAAATAAGTAGATATTATCTATAAACTAAAGGATAACTACACTACAATCCACAGACCAAGAGAGCCTTTCTTTTTTAACCATCATTTTTAAGTCAGTATTAAAGTAATTAAAAAAAAATTTCCAACTCAGGCTGGAGAAATGGCTCAGCGGTTAGGAGCATTGGCTGCTCTTTCAGAGGTCCTGAGTTCAATTCCAAGCACCCACATCGTGGCTCACAACCATCTGTAATGAGATCTGGCACCCTCTTCTGGCCTGCAGGTATACATGCAGACAAATCTTAAAAAAAAAAAAGAAGAAAAAAAAATTTCTAACTCGACTTTATTATATTAGCAAGTCCCAAAATCCTTCTCTACTTTGAAGCCAGGGATGTCATTTGGCCTTAGAGAGTTCTTATATCTTCAGAGGAACTTCAAGTAGCAGTGAGGAGCTAAGTCTCCTTTTATTCACCATTGACAGAATGAAAAGTGTCCCAAAAAGTGTCCCAACTATTTCCACATTCTTCCCATGTTAACCCCTGCAGTCCTTTTTAATAATAGAATTAAATCAGACAGGACTAGGATGACTTTCCAGAGCAGGACAACTGTTGACTTTCTGAAAGAAAGGCAATGGACATAAATTTGATTGTGAGAGTTATAGCTTCCTGTATCAGCAAAATGTAGCATTCCGAGTTGCCTACCTTGGAAACAATATGATGCTAACACACTGTTTACCCCTATACTTGCCTTCCAGGGCTGGGGTAAAATTATGACCCTCTTGCAAGTTAATTTTTCAAATGTCATTTACTAGGTCTCCTCTGGTGAAAGTAAAGGAGAACCTGGAAGGCTAAGGAGCTTTAGAAATTTGGTCTGGTTTCTGCTATGTTAGAAAAGCAGTGATCGTGTTTGGAGCTTCCAGAGCTACTGTACAATGTGTGGAGAAAAGGAAATAGAAAAAAATCAAAGATCAAAATATAAAGACAGACTTCATCCCCTCTAATGGAGTTAACAGATACTTTTGACACCAAGTATATGTTCTCTAATTCAACTTTGTTCTGCCACTTGGCACTAACAAATTTGAGATAGTGCTCAGTGATGTGGGAGTGTCATATATCAATCTGTTGATTTCATTGGCTAAGCAATAAAGAAACTGCTAGGCCCATTGGATAGGCCCACCCTTAGGTGGGTGGAGTAAACAGAACAGAATGCCAGGAGGAAGAGGAAGTGAGCTCAGACTCCACAGCTCTCCTCTCCGGAGCAGACGCAAGAGAGACGCCGTGCTACCTGCTCCAGGGAAGACGCACGCTATGAAGCTCAGACCCAGGATGGACTTAGGCTAGAATCTTCCCGGTAAGCGCACCTAGGGGCGCTACACAGATGATTAGAAACGGGCTAAATTAATATGTGAGAATTAGTCTAGAAGAGGCTACATAGAAATGGGCCAAAGCAGTGTTTAAATGAATACAGTTTGTGTGTAATTATTTCGGGTAAAGCTAGCCGGGCAGGTGGCTTGGGGTTTTGGGGACATAGCCCCGCCGCCGCTCCATATTACAACAAATGGCGCCCACGTGATGGACTAAACCCACTTAAAAAACCTGAGAAGGCTTAAAAATAAGGGAGAGAGCATTTAACACAGATTTTTGCTGTTTGTTGGTGGCGTGCTATAGAGAGATTTCCTGATTCAGCAACAGCAGCAGAAAAAAAGCTGCGTTATTTTAAAGTGTGGCTTCCTGGGGCTTTGCCGCCAGTGCAAACTCTGGCTTTATGTTTGTGTTCCCGCTTGGGATCCGAAGGAGAGTGCTCTGAGACCTTGATGATGACTCAGAGCTCCCCGCCTGCTCCTGGGCAGAAGGCAGAATCAGGCTTAGGCAGGCGGAAGAGCATGGCGGATTCCTGTTGCCATACAGAGACGTGTTTTCAGACTGCGTAGTGCTCTGCATGTCAGATTTGTATGTAACTTGGATGAAAAGAATATCTGTGCTGCACGCTCAGTCTCAGAATTAAAGTGCTGAGTGCCGCTCCTACCTGGTGACCCCAGAGCTAGCACAAAATGGTACGTCCTCCATTTTGAAATTTTCCTGACTCAGCAGCAGGAACAAACCTGTGTTGTTTAAAAATGCCGGCTTTCTGGGCTGTCCTGCCAGGGCAAACTCTGACTGTTTGAGGCAGGAGGGCCGGCTACCGAGAGAGGACTTGAGTGTTGTCTGTTGTAGCTCACTGGCTGGCAGGGACCTTGAAATGCCATAGAGTTGTTGCAGTAAACACGGCTACAGCCAGTACCTCAGCCATGAGGCTGGAAAGCTAAGGAATGGGCTACATCTAGCCCGCAAAGCCATGCCTTTAGTCCTTTTGATATTGCTTGGTAAATTAAAGACTCATGTGATCAGAAAAAGAGAGATATACAGTAAAGAGAGATTCAAAGACAGAGAAAATTTCTGAATGGTTTAAAGTGTGTTAAAAATATATGCAGACTAAAAGTTAAAATTCTTAAAGTAAACCTCTGTGACTTCAAGGTGTGGTAGCACACGCCTTTAATCCCAGTTCCTAGAAGGCAGAGACGAACAGATCTCTGTGAGTTCAAGGTGTAGTAGCAAACACCTTTAATCCCAATGCCTGGGAGGCAGAGACAGGCGGATCTCTGAGAGTTCAAAGACAGCCTGGTCTACAGGGTTATTCCAGGTCAAAGATATACGCTCAAAAAGCAAAAAGTTAACCTAGGAATGTCACAGCTTAGATTCTTAAGTGTCTAGTGACTTAAAGGTGCAAATCAAAAGTGCTCCTGGATAGTAAAAAATTGCAGATTCACAATAGGACAGATTCAGACCACTAAATGAGTCACACTGTTGGATGAATGTACGTAGGCTTGGGAGAGAGAAGAAAAAGAGTATAGAGAATAAAGTTAATGGTTTAAAAAAAAGGTAAAGTCTTTAAAGAGACAGAGTACAGATAGTTAAGAGATTAAAAGAAATAAAGAAATATAAGCTACGTAAAAATGAAAAATTCACAGAGAGTCTGGATTCTATGTATTATTGTGTTTTCTTTAAAATTTTTGACTGTGAAGGAGCTAAGTACAGAGAGAAATTTCATTATATGGGTTGCCAAGTGGAACCAGAACGGATATCATGAGGGTATGACTTTGAAATTTGGATCTAAGGATATGATGCTTTGGAGAGAGTCTTCTTTTGTTTTCACAGAGGATGAGACTCTATGGATTTCTTCTATTCCGATTTGGTATGATGGACCACGTCCTCCTTAAGGGTTGCTGTGAACATCTTCACAAAATTGCTTTGCTCAACTGCCAACTGAGATGAAACTAGCACACAGGTTATACCATGAAAGACCTAATTAACGACGCCCCCATTCAGCAGGAAGCAGTTTGGAGAGAAAAAACTGCACCCATGTTCCCAAATATTGTTTATAAATGTTCTTTTACATTTAAAGGGGGATATGATATAGGTATGAATAATTTGCATTGATATGGATTTTGCTTTAGTAATTTAAATTTAAGGTTAATTTTGTTATATGTATAAGTGTTTCTGATTTTGATTAAGGTATTGTGATTGTGTAGTTCATTTAAATATGTACTCTATAATTAAGAAATACAGGTTGTTAAGGGATAATCATCGATAATAGTAAAGCTTCTAGTCATGTTAGTTAGATTTTCTAGATATATAGAGATATATTTTAGATAGACATTCTTCATCTCTTTCAAAGATTATAGAATAGGACATTTAATGTTTTAATAACTGAGGACTTTTCATGACAATGAGACACTCTGCTCCTGGCAGCACCAATCTACTTCAAGAAGAAGATGGGCATCGAAGAGGATCCTTATGGAGTTTGATAGCCATTTGGGCAAGAAACTGCTCTTGCCTGGACTATTGCATAAACTGGACACAGAGAACCCGCAGAGAGAGGACTACTGAACTTGCCTAAGGTGAGATGATCTTTCGGGGTTCCTGATTCATGAAAGAGTCTGCGAGACATTTTGCAGGACACAACAGATAGTGACTGAACTGACTTTGAATTTTCCTGCTTTATGGAAATGTCTGCTGGATACCATGGGCCTGAAGGCTGAAGATGGATGCCCAATGGTACAGAGGAACTTTGGGTGACTGTCCAGGCAGCGAGATGTCTCTGTCATTTCTAGAGTTTTAAAAGTTGCTTTTTTCTTATTTGCTTATGTAGTATTGTATCTTTCTGGAGTCTTTGATGGAGTTAAGAATAGTTAGTTATAGTTTTCCTTAGTTATGATAAAGATTATTGTAACTTTTACTTGATAATTGTTTTGTTATATGTAATTTTGCTATGTTAAGGTTAAAGCCTTCCTTTTTTTGTTTAAACAGAAAAAGGGGAAGTGATGTGGGAGTGTCATGTATCAATCTGTTGATTTCATTGGCTAAGCAATAAAGAAACTGCTAGGCCCATTGGATAGGCCCACCCTTAGGTGGGTGGAGTAAACAGAACAGAATGCCAGGAGGAAGAGGAAGTGAGCTCAGACTCCACAGCTCTCCTCTCCGGAGCAGACGCAAGAGAGACGCCGTGCTACCTGCTCCAGGGAAGACGCACGCTATGAAGCTCAGACCCAGGATGGACTTAGGCTAGAATCTTCCCGGTAAGCGCACCTAGGGGCGTTACACAGATGATTAGAAACGAGCTAAATTAATATGTGAGAATTAGCCTAGAAGAGGCTACATAGAAATGGGCCAAAGCAGTGTTTAAATGAATACAGTTTGTGTGTAATTATTTCGGGTAAAGCTAGCCGGGCAGGTGGCTTGGGGTTTCGGGGACATAGCCCCGCCGCCGCTCCGTATTACAACAGCTCAGTCTACAGATAATGCTTTATTTCCATAATACTGCCCCAACTGTAAACATCCCCATATCGTGACCAACACTTCTGTCCAAATAACTATAAATCGGGGTTTTCATAACTTCCTCAGATTTGATTAATTTCCTAGACCAGCTTGCAGAATTCAAGAAAACACATCAATTCCATGTGCTGAGTTGTTATAGATGTCAGAAAAAACAAAAACAAAAGCAAAAACAGGTGATGACCAGGTCTAGCAGATGGCTAGATGTCACTGTATTTTCAAAATATATATACTCTCTAGGTTGCTATATAACTTGCCAGTGACTTCTCTGCTCAGGTAAAGGTTACTACACGAAACAGAGAAATACAAACACACACACACACACACACACACACACACACACATATGACAGAGAGAGAGAGAGAGAGAGAGAGAGAGAGAGAGAGAGAGAGAGAGAGAGAGAAGAGAAAGAGATAAACAGAAAGACAGAAAAATTTTTCTTTTGGGCCACCAACCAGCTCAATAATCATGGCACAGAGACTTACTATTAGTTATGAATGTTCAACCTTAGCTTATACTTATCTACTAGTTCTAATAATTTAGTTAACCTGTTTCTATTCATCTGCAGTTGCCTCAGGGCTTTTTACCTTTTATTGTGTATGTCCCACTCTGTGTCTTTCTGTCCGGCATCTGCTTGGCTGCCTAGCCCCGAGCATCTGCCTCTCTCCCTTGTTCTCTCTCCTGTCTCTTCTCTGGAGCCTAGATTCCCAATCCTACCTATTCTCTCTATCCACCACTCTCCTATCCTATCTCTGTCTAGCTACTGGCCATTCAACTTTTTATTAGACCAATTAGGTGCCTTAGAAAGGCAAAGCAACACATCTTACATTATTAAACAAATGCGACAAAAACAAATGTGACAAATCTTTGCTAGTTAAATAACATTCCACAACATAGAGAGACAAACAGAAGCTGCCTATCAATTTAAGGCAAAATGCCTTTATTTTTCTTGTTTGTGTACATTTTTAATTTTTTGGTGTATGAACTGACTGTAAATATATATTTAATCTCTTATGTACAACAACTTCATGAAAAAGTGAATAATAATGAATCTTTCATTGTTTTCATTCTTTTAAGGCAAGATCTTTTCTGCTCTCTCCCACTATAAAATCTATAGCATGTCTTCCATGTTGAAAGATGATTCTGAACCTGTATATTTTAGGTTATTTATCATTCTATATTTTGAAAATACAGTGACAAATGAGACACCTATGCACACACACACACACACACACACACACACACACACACACACACACAGAGTCCTCTGTTCTAAAACCCATAAAAATGCAGCAGGAAGAAGAGAAAACCAAATACTGGAAGTCAAATGCAGGAAATGCTTTGCCAGAGATGCATCATGTTTTGGGGGGAAATTGGAAAAACTTGACAGGAAATTACTGGTGTCAAAAACAGCTCCAAGAAGTTGAGGGACAGTTCATTTTGAGGACAGGATGAAAAGTCATCATTCACGAACACAGACTCAGATTTCTCCAAACAGTATGTTCCAATATGCAAGCAATTACCTGAGCTTCTTAAGATGACAGAATATTTGAAAGTCATAAATCCAAATATACAAAAGTATGAAATATGAAATTCATTTACCAGATATCAATATCCTTAGGGAGAATAGAGACAGCCCATGATAATTTTGACTATGGATATATAGTATTCCAAATTGTCACAATCATGAATTTCTAATCATCCATTTAATGTTGAAGTATCTAAAATAGAAACCAAGCTCTTACCCAGGAACTTCAGCAGATCACTTATGTAAAGATAAGAAGAAGAATCAGTAAATAAAGATCTCCAATGGGAATATCCTCTTCATAAAGAGAAATGGTCAGCCTGATGGTGAAATCAAGCGATGCAAAGTGTGACCAGGATTCCTGCAGGAGTCTACAGATTAGTATGAGTGTGCTTCATTGTCATCCAGATGGCCATCTTATTCTTTTTTTAATTAATTAATTAAGGATTTCTGTCTCTTCCCTGCCACCGCCTCCCATTTCACTCCCCCTCCCCTAATTAAGTCCCCCTCCCTCATCAGCCCAAAGAGCAATCAGGGTTCTCTACCCTGTGGGAAGTCCAAGGATCACCCACCTCCATCCAGGTCTAGTAAGGTGAGCATCCAAACTGCCTAGGCTCCCACAATGCCAGCAAGTGCAGTAGGATCAAAACCCCATTGCCATTGTTCTTGAGTTCTCAGTAGTCCTCATTGTCTGCTATGTTCAGCGAGTCCGGTTTTATCCCAGGCTTTTTCAGACCCAGACCAGCTGGCCTTGGTGAGTTCCCGATAGAACATCCCCATTGTCTCAGCATGCAGATTAAAATCCTAAACCAGGAAGTCCTACAAGCTACCCAAGGTTCCTCTGGGTCTGTCTCTCTACCTTTCAGAATCAAAGGCACAATTTTTCCTTTTCTCTCTCTTTCTGATCCTGGCTGTGATCTGAATTGTCACCCCTAGCCCCAGCTCATACTCTAGTCTTCCTTACCTAGAATGTTCCTCCCCAACTTGTATGACTGCCCACCTTCCTACTGTTCACCTCCAAACAGGTTTAATTGAAACAACTTAACTTCCTTCCTATCTTCCTTCTCTGGGCCGCTACTAGGATTCCTAACCTTAAATTATTCCTGCTCTGTGTTTTTGTCATTGTTTATCAAATTAGCCTCAAGCTTAAATAGTATAGTAATGGGGTTTCACCGGGCTTTTATTCTAGGTAAGTGTTACCTTTTGAAGGCATTGACTTGTGATTATTTAATTATAATATGAATCTTTAGGATAGCATTTGGTTTTGTACTTTTTTCTAAATCTTAGCATTTTCTTATATACAAGTATGCTGAAAATCCATCAGATGATACCCCTCCCCTATTTCCACAACAGTAGGCCCAAATTAGAAGTGGTTCAATATGAAAAGGTTTCCCTGGCTGTCCTGGAAAGCTGCATAGATCTCCAGACTGATGGGAGTCCTGTAGGAACAACTTTTTTAAGAAAAGTTCCAAAGTAGTATTAGGTAGAGAAAGAGGAAAGTGTCATGATGGTGAAGAGAATGGAGCAAGTCTTAAGTGAGGATGGATCAGATGACAATACTGAGTTCATCACCAGAAGTGACTGGAATTACCTTGCCTGAGTAGTACCTTGGGGAAGGGACTGCTACCTCACAGCCTCACAGCTCTCATAGTAAAAGAATCTGTCTCTCCACCAAAAAGAGAAACCTCGCCCAGATTGGAAGGAGATGAACTTTTCCAAAGTCTAAGGGCCAATGACCACAGGGAGGGACACACACACACACACACACACACACACACACACTCACATACTAACTTCAGGCCACTCCCCTTTGACTTGAGTACAAAACTCCCCATTACATATCCATCTGCTTAGCCGTAAGATGCTTACAGTATAAACGCTTCTTACAGGCACACTGTAAAGAACAAATGTTCACCACATAAAAAGTTCCAGTTCTTCCAGGGGAAGGCAAATAACAAATACTAAAATTGGTCTTGTCCTTTTGTTTCAGGCTCAGGTTACAGAGGAAAGCTGGAAGGCAGACACTCCTGAGGAAGTGACTGCAGCTGCCTATAGGAAATGACTTGTTTGGAGGGATGCTAACATTGCCTTCTCATGCAGTCATTTGGAAGTATATTTGAATCTGTAATCAGTTGGGATTGTTAATGTCTATCTAGTTTGCACAAAAGCAAATTGCTTTCCTCATTGAGTGAGTTGTACTTGTCAGTATATAAGTGCCAGTACGGGTAATTTATTGGTTAATTACTTTCTTTTCCTCAACAACTTATTTTTCTTCTATAATGTCTTTCAAAAACAATGAAAGGGTACACAATAAGAATATTCTTTTGCGAAATACTTTATAGGTTATAGAAACTACATTTTAATTTTGAATATGAAAAATTCTACTTGAATAATTTAATTTGATTTAACAGTGATTAATATACAGTATGCCTGAACAACCTTTATTATTTATTATTTTACTAAGCATAACAGCAAACTTCATTTTTCCCACATGTACAACTCATTCCAGGGTCATGTTCCATCCAGAGGAACACCTACAAGAAACTATGCAAACAAAGGAAGAGAATAAATATTAATGTGTTTCTCACTAAAAACAAAATTAAACATCTTGAAATAGTTTTAAGATTTCTGATATACATATGTTGTTATTGTTCTTTTTATTATAAAATCTACTGTCATAAAATATTTATTTAAGATTCTTTTTTCTTTTGAAGTTTAATTGCTAATACCTATTTTTTGTTCCTTGTGCCGACTTTGCTTATTCTGTGTCCTAAACCTGTCCTGAAGTGTATGGAAAGGGTAATAACAGACGATTTATCAGTAGTTTCACTCTGAAGATTCCAATAAGTTCTAGAAGGATTTGCTCTGTACATTACTCCTGTTTATAACAAAATTATGTTTTTTTTTTAGTACACCCAGATCTCGGAATTGTTTCAGTTGTTGCCAATAGACTACAGAAGATAGACTGCCGAAGACAAGAATTATAAATCCTTTCAGCAGGACATTCTGTTGCGGGTTCAAGTTCACATCCCCTGATCAGAAACATTTCCCTCAGTCAGAAGGCCTAAAATATTGGGGATGACAGAGGATCTGTGTTTCAAGGCTGGTATATATTCAGGACCTCAATAGTCTTTCCTGATCTGTCACATGTAGGCTCCCACTTCTAGTTTCTACATATCTACCATCATTCATGGCCCTGATTGTGAGCTTTCGTTCAAAAGATGTAGCAGACTGAGCTTAGAACAAGGTTTTGGGGAGTAGTGGACTAAAATGCACCAAGTTCATATAAAAACATTGGCAAATTTTTGATGATGGCTTTTAAAAAAAGTCTAAGAAGCAAGTTCTTACGAAAATTAGGATTTCTATGTACATGAATTAATAGGAAGTAGAATGTTTAGACCTTACTGAGTATGAGAAATGGAAATGTGATTGCAAATTATTTTCTTGAAAGTATGGGGAGTATACTGGTAAAGCCTAAATAGAGGACACTACTTCTGTTGTTAAAGTAACAAGAAACAGTAAAGAAGAAAAACCTTCCACTGTTTCTACATGTTATTTAATGTTAGGGTTTTTTTCATTCATTAGATTTTTAAAAATATCAATCTATGTTCCTACTCGCTCCTCTCCTCCCATTCCCTTCACACACGTCCCACCCTACCCTCACCCAATCCTCAGAAAGGATAAGGCATATGGCTTTGGGAAAGGTACACTGACTAAAATGCATAGAACAAGAATCATGAGGTATCCAATCTTATCTGGTCCATCTACAACATGATTCCTCACCTACATCTCAGTGATCATTGCAGAAGAGTAGGCAAAAATATTGTAAGAGACAGATGAATGGGGATCTGCTGTGTGACTTCATCTTGTTGAAATTTTAGGAAGGGTATAACCATGAATTCTCATCAATATGGCTTCCTAAATAAATCTAAATAATGACATCATTGGGCCCAAAAACCTGAAAAAGTGTTGGCAAAGGCCTCTTGTTTGTTTTCTGGTTGCCCAGACCAGAAATAATCACACTGAAACTATATTAATTGCAACACTGCTCGGCCAATGACTCTAGTGTATTCCTAGCTAGCTCTTACATCTTAAAGCAATCTATTTCTATTAATCTGTGTGTTGCCAAGTGGTTGTGTCCTACTGGTAAGTTTCTGTCCGGCATCTGGCATCTGTCTTCTGTGACAACTACATGGTGTCTCTTTCACTTTGTCTACTCTCTCTTCCTTTATTTGCTTGGAACTTCAGCCTTGCCCTACTCTTTGCTTCAATAGGCCCAAAGCAGCTTATTTATTAACCAATAGTATTCACTACATACAAAGAGGAATCTCACATTACCTTCCCCTTTCTCTCTAAATAAAAGGAAGTTTTCAATTTATACATAGTAAAACTACATACAACAAAATTGTTATCAAGCAAGAATTATAGTTACAGTATTTATATCTATTTTATCTTTTATCATGACTAAGGAAAACTATAACTATCTATTCTTCAATACCATTAAAGACTCCAGAAAGATATAATATTCTTAAGTGAACAGGAAGTGCGTTGCAAGCAACTTCCAAAACTCTAGAATTGACAGAGATACCTCACAGCCTGGAGAGTCACCCAAAGTTCTTCTGTATCATTGGGGAAATCCATTTTCACCCTACAGGCCCATAGCAGACTTGTCCACGAAGCAGGAAATTTCAAAGATAGTTCTCCCTGTATTTGCAGTTTGGCAATCACTTTCTTCTGTGTCCTTCAGAATGTCTGGCAGACTCTTTTATGAAGCAGGAACTCTGAAGGATCATCTCATCTTTAGGCAAGTTCTGCAATCATTTCTCTGTAGGTTCTGCATGTTCAGTTCATACAATATAATATCAAGCAGTTCAGGCAAGAGAAGTTTCTTGCCCAAATTACTGAAAAACTCCATAAGAAGCCTCTTCAATGCCCATGATCCTCTTGAAGTACATTGGTGCTGCTGAGAACAGATGTGTCTCATTGTCATGAAAGGTCCTAAGTTGTTAAAACATTTTAGATGCCATATTCTGTACTCTTTAAAAGGTTTTAAGAATAACTATACATCTGAAATATATCTCTGTACATCTAAAAAACCTAAATAAATAATACTACAAACTTGACTATTAAAGATGTCTCTTACCCTGAATTCCTTAATTATACATAACATTTTTAAATGAGCTACACAAATACAATGTTTTTTAATCAAGAGCAGAAATAGACAGATAAAAAATTTGACCTTAAATTTCTATCAACAAACCAAGATACATACCAATACAAAGTATTTATCTCCATAGCATATCCCCCTTTAAATGTAAACAGACATTTGTAAACAATATTTAGGAATCTGGGCATAGTTTTTTCCAAACTGCTTTCTGCTTTTTGTTGGGTAAAGTATTTTTAGGTGTTCACAGTGACTTTTCAGGTGGTCTTGGTCCATGAAGCCACATTAGCCTGGAAGGAATCCATAGATTCTCATCTTCTGTGGAAACAAAAGCAGAACTTTTTTTCCAAAGCGACTTATCCTTAGACTCAAAGTTTGAAGTCAAGGTAATTTTAAATATATATATTTGGTTTAGCTAAACTGCCCTACAATGAAATGTTTCTCTGTATTTACCTCATTCACAATCAAACACTTCAAAGGAAATGTAAAAATATATACAATCCAGACTCTCTGTGTATATTCTATCTTTACGAGGCTTATTATTGAATTTTCACTCCTTTAATATATTACTGTATATACTCTGTCTCTTTAAAAACTTTGTTTTATTTTTTAAATAATTTACTTCTTTTTATAACTCTTATTTTTTTCTTCTGTCTCCTAAGCCTAAGTACATTTTTTTTTTTTTAGAAATACTGTGACCTGTTCCGAGGTTTATTTTTGTCTGAATCTGCATTTGTATTAGATATGTAATTATTTTCTGACCAGTAGCAGTTTAAAATGGTAAGCATCTTGGTTGCAGAGGTGCTGAATGCTATTTCCTTCTTTCTCCACCTTCAAACATGGCAGAGGTAACTTTATCATCAGCTTCTATCATCACCCCTTTAACTCTGGGAAGAAGCACAGGGCCATGAGGGACAGTGGGTTCTAGGTACAGAGCCGCATGGTGGGTGAGAGACTGAGATGGATAGGCACACCATGCAGAGTGGGATTGGATATTTATTAGTGGGTTACAGAAGGGAAGAGAAAGGGTAGAGAGAGGTAGAGTGGAAAGATCAGAGAGAGGTAGAGAAAGAGAGAGGGAGAGAGAGAGAAACAGAGAGAAGGGAAGGAGAGAAGTGGGGAGAAGGGAGAGAGGCAGAAGCTGCCTCTTTGGGAGAAAGATGGAAAGGGAGGGGCTCAAGCTGCAAGCAGGAAGGAAGATCAGTCTGCCTCAGCAGTGGAGGGGAGAGGGAATGGGTAGGGTTTGTCTCTTAAAGGCACAGGACAGACCATTACAACATTTAACATGCATAATGATCCCTTGTACAGTCTCAAGCAAATTATAAATTTAGAATACATGGTAATTGAGGGTCATTCTTTTAGTATCTCAAATGTGATTAAACACTGATATTTTCTTTCTTCCTTTTTTTTCTTTTCTTTCTTTTTTTTTTTTTTAGTTTTTTAAGACAGGATTTCTCTGTGTGACCACTGTGACTGTCCTTGGAAGGGACAAAACCAACTCTATTTTGTGCTAAGACTCAAGTAGATATTAGCTGAGCAGGATATTCCCTAGACTGTAGCTCAGCTGCTGAAAGTACAGCAGCAGAGTGGGAAGTTGACACCTACCTTCATTCCTGGCTTTGCCATTTGTTATTCTCCATGGATTAGGTTGTTGTAGCTTCCCATTGACTTCAAAGGAGGAGATAACACAACAATGGTTAACCTAAGGGGTCTCTTGAATTCCAGACATCCTCTTTCTTAGCTCCAGTGTGGAAAAGCAGCTCAGTTTCTCCACTGTAATCTGGATCAATCACCCCACCTAACCTTGTTATTTGTTTTTTAGCCTGTTTGCTCTAGGGCATCAGGAGGCCAAAGTGGCCAGGGGGAAGTCTGAGTTTCCATTTCAATGGAGAGATTGCTTTGGCTTCTAACTGGAGTATTTCCCTTTCTGGAACCCAATCTCCTAGGCCTCCAGAATTTAGGCTTGCAGGAACAGAAAGAAAAAATTTTCCTACAGGGTCATTAGGGGTGACAGTGAACGGAACTACTTCCTTTTCCACACCTTGTTTCCAGAACCCATAGATTCTGGCTATAGGAGAGACAGAGTCAGGTATTGGACTCTTCTTATTCAGAGCATATACTGCCTTTCGGAGTATGCTGCCTCAGCTGCCACCAAATTTGTACTAAACAGTGTCTTTTAAAGGTCATTATACCTTTTCTATCAGGCCAGATGCTTCAGGATGGTGGGAAACTTCACAAGGTTGGAAATAGGGCAATGCATTTTTTTCTGCTTAACTAAATAAAGAAATTCAAATATTAATAGATCTATATGGAATAGATAGGTCAAACCATATTAGATGTTGAAAAACAATTCTCAGCTCAAGCAGAAAATCTATTAGTGTCCTTTTATTAACTTGCTCTTTTTTCCTCCACCCTTATTTTCTTTCTTTACAATGGAGGCAATGTATTATTCTTTGATCTCCATCACTTTTCTTTCCCTCTCTCACTGACCTGGAATATTCTTCTCTCATATGCTAAAACCATACACTTAAAAAGTTCAAATATACACCTAAGAGAAATAGTTTCCTCTTTAAAATTTCATAACGTCATTTTTTTATTAATATATGTAAATAGAGGCTGCTCATTCATTTCCTGGTCACCCAGAAATGAATAATCACACAGAAACTATATTAATTACAATACTGCTTGGCCAGTAGTTTAGGCATATTTCTAGTAAGTTCTTACATCTTAAATTAACCAATTTCTATTAATCTGTGTATCACCATGATGCTATGGCCTTCTAGTAAAATTCCTATGGGTGTCTTTCTCCTTCTGCACCCACATTGCATCTCTTTGACTCTGCTTTCTCTCTCTCTCTTTCTCTGTTTGGATTTTCTGTCTGACTTTAGTTTTCTACATCAACTAATAAAAGAAGCATATATATAGTATATCCCACATCAAATATATATTTGTTACAAAATAAATCCTAATATTTAAATTATTACAGATTGCTTAGTCATCTCACTGGTACTCTGTGTCCTGCTCTCCTGACATTCTCCCAACATAGACTGATGCAATTGCTGCCTGCATGGACAACAAATGAAACAGATTGCTCCTCCCAGGTTTTCATTGCATTCCAGTCTTCATCCCCACATTAGCACAAGCAACCATGAGTTATTTCTACATTCCTATGTCACGTATCCCTTTTTCTATACTCAACTCTACAGAACAGATGATGGACTGTTTTTAAAATATGTTATAATACTATTATATAAATTCTGCCCATGATCCTAAAATGTATGTACATTCAGTCTCCTTATGTACTTCTGACAATTGTTCTGTTGTAAAAATCTTGCTATGCATGATTTGAAACAAGTTGGTACTGCCCTTTCCTGGGAAGAATGGTTTATTACTATCTTGATTATAAAGTTGACTTATGAGATCTACTTCAGCTGCAGACTTGGTCCTGAAGGAACACACTTCTAATTCAGGTGAACTCTTATTTGAATTTAGTGCTTATTTGAATTAAGTCTACTCTGTCATTTGAAATAGTTTACAATTAAAAATTGGGATCAAAACATGCCCTAACTTCCTAGTCTTTACTTTCTATAAAGAATTTAATTTAATTTCTCAAAACTGTCATAACATCAGTGTTTCCCTTAATCTTTCTCTAGGAAATGGTATAGCAAATTATACACAGGCAAATTTTCCATTTTAAAATATAATTATTTCATACAGTAAGAAATCAAGTACCTGAAGGAAGAGTGAGTGCTGTGAACTAGTCCTTCTGTACACTGTATAAGTTACACTGTGATTGATTTAATAAAGAAGCTGACTGGCCAGTAGCTGGACATGATAAGGTTAAGCAGGAAATTAGACTAAAGGTATTGGGAAGGAGACAGGTGAAATCAGAGGAGTTACCAGTGAGACATGGAGACAAACTGGAGTGGCAAAATGAAAGAGGTAATATAATATGGAAAAATATAGTTTAAAAAAAATGGGCTAATTTAACTCACAAGAGGTAGCTAGTAAACCGGGCGATGGTGGCGCACTCCTTTAATCCCAGCACTCGGGACGCAGAGGGAAGCAGATCTCTGTGAGTTCGAGACCAGCCTGGCCTACAGAGCTAGTTCCAGGACAGGATCCAAAGCCACAGAGAAACCCTGTCTCGAAAAACAAAAACAAAAACAACAACAAAAAAAAGAGGTAGCTAGTAACAAGCATGAGACACTAGCTGAATATTTATAATCAATATTAAGCCTCTCCGTAGTTATTTGAGAATGGCTGCTGGGACACTGAAAATCTCCTCCAACAAATGGCTCCCAAGTGTTCTGCAAGGTAGATCCAAATAAATCCCAAGAAAACTTTAAAAAAAAGAAAAAAAAATTAAAAAACACCCCAGAGTCAACCCGGCTCCTTGGTAACCACTTTTTCCTGTGTAGACTTTGTTTGCTAGTAGTAGAGTTGCAGCTCCTTTAAGAGGCCCTCCTAACAAACACTAAAATGTGGTTTTTCCAGTTGGTGGCACATTACTCAGTGACAGCGTGGACCCAAAAATCTCCTTAGAATTCTGGTGGAAAATATGGCTCTCTCTAGTACCTCCAGCATGAAGCTTGGCTCTCAGAACCAAGTTGGGCAGAGCCAGCTGCCAAAACAGAAGCAGAAGTCCTAACCACACAACTTTAAAGCAATTTAAAGCCCATGTAGTTAGAGAAAGGTTATGGCTATAGTAAAGACAGATTCAGACATTAAAAAAATCTTTAAATGGGTTACAGTGTGTTTAAAAATGTACAGGAGTTTGGGAGAGAAAAGACTAAAAGGTATAGACAATCATTAAAAGGAAATATGTAATTTTAAAATAATAAATCAACCCCCCCAAAAGGAGTAAGGTAATGTAAAAGGGAAAAAAAGCTATGTGAGGATGGGTAATGCACAGAGAATCTGGATCTTGTACTTTATAATTTTTTGACTGGTAAGAGATATTGAATTATAAAAACTGACAGATTAAATCAAACTATATATTTAAAAAGGTCACTAAGACAAAAAGGCAACCCACTGACTGGGAGAAGATCTTCACCAACCCCGCAACAGACAAAGGTCTGATGGCCAAACTATATAAAGAACTCAAGAAACTAGACCTTAAAATGCTAATTAACCCAATTAAAAAATGAGACACTGAACTGAACAGAGAATTCTAAACAGAAGAATTTCAAATGGCCAAAAGACAATTAAGGTCATGCTCAACCTCCTTAGCAATCAGGGAAATGCAAATCAAAACAACTTTGAGATACCATCTTATACCTGTCAGAATGGCTAAAGTCAAAAACACCAAGGATAGCCTTTTCTGGAGAGGATGTGGAGGAAGGGGTACCCTCATCCATTGCTGGTGGGAATGCAAACTTGTGCAACCACTTTGGAAAGCAGTGTGGCGGTTTCTCAGGAAATTCGGGATCAACCTACCCCTGGACCCAGCAATACCACTCTTGGGAATATACCCAAGAGAGGCCTTAGCATATGACAACAAGGGCATTGGTTCAACTATGTTCATAGCAGTATTATTTGTAATAGCCAGAACCTGGAAACAACCTAGATGCCCTTCAATTGGAGAATGGATGGAGAAAGTGTGGAATATATACATATTAGAATACTACTCAGCGGTAAAAAAACAATGACATCTTGAATTTTGCATGCAAATGGATGAAAATAGAAAACACTATCCCTAGTGAGGTAACCCAGACCCAAAAAGATGAAAATGGGATGTACTCACTCATAATTGCTTTCTAGCCATAAATAAAGGACATTGACCTTTAATTCGTGATCCTAGAGAAAGTAAATAAGAAGGTGGACCCAAAGAAAAACGTATAGTTATCCTCCTGGATATTGGAAGTAGACAAGATTGCTGGGCAAAAGTTGGGAACTGGGGGGTGGGGTGGGATGGGGGAAAGGGGAGATGGGGAGAGAAAAGTGAGAAGGGGAGGATTGGGAGAGCTTGAGGGAATGGGATGGTTGGGATAAAGGAAGGGTGGATATGGGAGCAGGGAAGTATATATCTTAATTAAGGGAGCCATTTTAGGGTTGGCAAGAGTCTTGACTCTAGAGGGGTTCCCAGGGGTCCAGAGAGAAGTCCCCAGCTAGTTCCTTGAGCAGCTGAGGAGAGAGAGCCTGAAATGGCCCGATCCTATAGTCATTCTAATTAATATCTTGCATATCACCATAGAACCTTCATCTGGGGGTGGATGGAGATAAGAGACAGAGACCCACATTGGAGCACTGGACTGAGCTCCCAAGGTCCAAATGAGGAGCAGAAGGAGGGAGAACATGAGCAAGCAAGTCAGGACTACGAGGTGTGCACCCACCCACTGAGACTGTGGGGCTGATCTAATGGGAGCTCACCAAGGCCAGATGGACTGGGACTGAAAAAGCATGGGATAAAACCGGACTCTCTGAACATGGCAGACAATGAGGGCTGCTGAAAAGCCAAGGCCAATGGCACTGGGTTTTGATCCTACTGCATGTACTGTCTTTGTGGGAGCCTAGTTTGTTTGGATGTTCACCTTCCTAGACCTGGATGGAGGAGGGAAGGACCTTGGACTTTCCAAAGGGCAGGGAACCCTGACTGCTCTTTGGACTGGAGAGGGAGGGAGAGGCAAGTGGAGAGTGGGGAGTGGGGGGAGGGGGAGGGAAAAGGGAGGTGGGGAGGAGGTGGAAATTTTTAATAAAAAAAATCTTGACTTCAAGATTTAAGTAAAAGAGGTTTGTTGCTTTGGATGAGAGGTTGTGTTTTGATTTCTATAGGAAATGAGAAGCTGTGCATTTATTCCAGGTTAAAGAAAATCAGGCTTGATCAGGAATCTTCCTGAAATTTTGGCTATAGACATTTAAGAAAAAGCAAGAAGAACTACAAGATGCATATGTATATATATCCTGCTCAAACATAAAACCAAAAATCATCTTTGACTAATTTGTGTACAATGCACAGTCTATACTTCTATTAATATAGGTATGTACATTAACTTTAAAAGTTTATGTGTTTTTCAGAACAAGAAAACAAGACACCAATCAATGTCTCTGTTACTGTTTCTTCAGAATTCTGCAACCAAAACAGCTTTAAGGCTGCTGGTTGGGATGGTCCAGCCTCATGGACCACTCCAGCTTGGACTTCATTATTATATCAATTTCTCAAAATTCCCCCAAAGATACCAGTGGCTCCAAACAACAGAAAGTTATCTAGATAAATATGCCCACATTCCCAAAAGATGGATTATGGATGTTTATTTTCATAAAATGGGGGCTGGCTACCAGTTGTTATTGGTAACAGTCACGAAAAAGTCTGAACAAAGGAGATTAGATTCAGGGATCTTGTTCTCCAATGAAAAGGGGAGGATATAGAATTATATGATAAAAGGATTGATTATTGAATCTACTTTTAAACTAAAAGCACAACTTCTAGTAATAAATATTTTACATTGGTATGGATTTTGGTTTACTGATTCCAATTTCAATTTATTCTTACTGTACTAGATGTATGTTTCTACTCTTGCTTAGGATATTGTGATTATGCAAATCATTTAAAATGTGATATATAACTAAAATACAAGTTAATATCTAGTCGTCTATAATAATCAAGCTTATAGTAAGATTATGTATTTTTTCAAGGTTACACAGATATTTTTAGATAAATAGTTGATCTTCAAATACTTCAAAGACCTATAGAATGTGGCATTTAGTATGTTTGATAATATAAGGATTTTCTTGACAGTGAGATATGCCTGTTTGTGGCAGCACCAATCTACTTCAGAGAAAATGATGGATATCAATAAAACTCCATATGGAGTTCTTCTTTATGGCAAAAGCTTCTAATTTTGACAAAAACAATGTCCTTGCCTCAATTATTGTCTGTATAATGCTTAAACTGGACCAGCAGAATACAAAGATAGTGACTGTCAAGGGTTGTTAAAACAAGGTAGGGAAATCTTTCAAAATTTCCTGCTTTTCAGAAATGTCTGTCAGATATGAGGCCTGTAGACCAAAGTTGAATGCCCCAATGTTACAGAAGAACCTAGGGTGACTGTCAAAGTAGACAAATGTCCCTGTCATTAGGTAACATTTTATTCTTTTGGAATGTTTAATGAAGTAAAAGACTAAATAATTGTACTTAAATTTTCCCATGTTATGATAAAAAGGTAAATTAGATATGAAACTTTGGGCTCACAAAGAGAAGATTCATAATAGAATATTTCCTCTGATTTTACCAGATATAAATGAGTGGATATTGTAATTATATTTCTTCCTTGATAACAGTTTTGCTGTATGTAATGTTCCTATGTTAAAGCTGAAATCTTCCTTTTTCTTTATACAAAAAGAGGGTAATTCTGTGGAATAATCCTTCTATTTATTTATTTATCTATTTATTTATTTATTAAAGATTTCTGTCTCTTCCCCGCCACCGCCTCCCATTTCCCCCATCCCCCAATGAAGTCCCCCTCCCTCATCAGCCCAAAGAGCAATCAGGGTTCTCTACCCTGTGGGAAGTCCAAGGATCACCCACCTCCATCCAGGTCTAGTAAGGTGAGCATCCAAACTGCCTAGGCTCCCACAAAGCCAGCAAGTGCAGTAGGATCAAAAACCCATTGCCATTGTTCTTGAGTTCTCAGTAGTCCTCATTGTCTGCTATGTTCAGCGAGTCCAGTTTTATCCCAGGCTTTTTCAGACCCAGGCCAGCTGGCCTTGGTGAGGTCCCGATAGAACATTCCCATTGTCTCAGTGTGTGGGTGCACCCCCCTTCTATACACTGTGTAAATTACACTGTGTTCCATTTAATAAAGAAACTGACTGTTCAAAAGCTGATCAGGAGATGGTTAGGTGGGAAATCCAGACTAAGGACACTGGGACAAAGAAGTGTCAAATCAGAGGAGTTGCCAACAAGACATGGAGAAGTAACAGGAGGCAGAAGATGAAAGAAAAGTAATGCTATGTGTCAGAATGTAGATTAACAGAAATGGTTTAATTTAAGTTGTAAGAATTAGGTAGTACACCCTGAGCTTCTGGCTAAGCATTTATAACCAATATTAAGTCTCTGTGGCAGGTGTTTGGGAACTAGTAGGTGGGTTAAGAAAAGTCCTTCTACAAGTGAGAAAGAATAGATAAACATGTGAAAGAGACAAGATGGCCCTATATCTGCACTGAAGAAATTTACTAGAGCCAGCATGGTAGATGACCATCTCTTCTGAAAGTACCATACAATGTGATGATAGTAAATTTAGATATTTATTGACTTTATTTCTAGTTTTCTGAGATATAAACCATAAAAACATATCCAAGTTAGCTCTGGTACATTTTGAATTACATATCAACCTAGGTGCTTTCTGCTATGGCACAGCACAAAGATGTGCAGGCATGCAGTCAGGTGTGTTAGTACAATAGTTTCAATAGCTTAATTAGATTTTCTTAATATATATTAGTTATTCACATTAATATCAATGTTTGCAGTAGCTTTTTAAAATCATAAAGTGAAGCATTAGTTGAGGAAAGAAGAAATAAAAGTGTATTAAGGATTTATTTCCTCTGCTTGTTACAAAATTGAAAAACCCAACTGGGTGGTACTTTTTTGTGGGATCATGGAAATTAGAACTAAAATATCAACATTAAAACACATGTAAGCTATCAAATTAGGGCACCCAAGAAAAACAATCAGAAATGTTTATAACATTTAGTATCTCTGCGTAGTACATAAAGTATGTGTGTATACTATATGATATACATATCTCAGTCTCCTTTCCCACATCTTCTTTGCAGAAAAAACATTATAGTCCAATGATGTTTCAACTGTCTCTTCAAAACTTTTTAAATATTAATTCAGCCTTGATTTTTTGCCTCTATTACTATTTCCTAAATGTCACACTCATTCCTGGCTAAATTTTCCTTCAGGAACATAGAGAGGATAGTTTAAAGCTTTGTAACCAATGACATCATTATCAAACTACCCATCATTTCCATTTTCAAAGTATATCCCTTATAAGTATGTAACTGAGTTGGTGTAGCTATATTTCAAGGAACTCTCTTTCTAGATGCAGATGAGCCATTGATACATAATGATTTACTGATTGTAGGCTTACAGTTGCATTATAACCACTCAAGAATACACTCATGGAGCCCTGTATTTTAATAGGTCCTATAAACCATTGTAATCCTAGCATTACATTTAACAATTTCTATTTGGTTATTCATTAAGCATTAGAATGTAATAACATTGTTACTGCACTATTTCTTGTCATAGTGTATAATAATTATTTTGCATTTGGATACTGAAGTTCCTAGGTATTTTGAAGATTGAAGAGTATCATTCAAAGTCACCCAGTCTTTAAAAATGTTTCCAAATATATAGTGGAAAAGTATATAGTCAGTTTTCAGTGCTTTGTAGATAACCCTGTCTCAAAAGTTTATCAAGTTGAACTGTTTCTTAAATATAAAAAAATCAACACTTTTTAATAAACATTGAAAAAATGCAACATTGTGTTATGTTTTGAATCCCAAATGCCCACTATAGGTTCATATTTTCAATATTTGGTGCTTGCCTGTAGAGTTACTTCAGTGGAAGAGGAACCTGTTATGGTTTTTGTCTCTTTAAGAGGCAAGCCGCTCCCACTCCTGGCAACCCCTGCTCCCCCCTCCCCGCCATCTTGGACCTCTCACTGTCCCCTTCCTGGTGCGCATGCTTCCATCTCACCACTTCCTCTTTTCTTTGTCTCTTTCTCCTCTTATTTCTTTCTCTCTCCTCTAAGTAATATATATCCAATTCTATTATGTACAATGTGTTTATGTGCTTTCTACCTGCTGACTGCTCACATCTGCCCACATGGCGGGACCAGCCGGCTCAGCAGCACTGCACTGGGCAGGACCTCTGGGAACCAGCAGCTGTCTCTGTCTCTGGGAACCGGCAGCTGTCTCTGTCTGGGACTGGCTGCTCCCAGAGCCCACTGCCTGCTGCCACATGGCCCGCCCGAGACCCACCAGCATTTTTAAAAAATCATAAAATTGGTGTCATGACTCGGCAGTACTAATCATTCTGCTTTGTCAGTCAGTACCAGTTATTAAAAAAGTTTTTTTTAAAAAAGGGGTTGAGGATGGTCCCCAAACTTCTATATGGAAATTGGTAAAAATGGCCTCTAAAGTTTTTAATGCCCGAAAAAAATCCACCCGAGTCTTCCCAACAGACAAAGCTACAACAATCTACAGGCCCAGGCCTTACCAGCTGCCCTAAGGTCACAGGAAGGGGGACAAGGGAAGTCAATCACAGGGTTCTGTTATGTGTGGCCTAAATGATCACATGGCACGATATTGCACTACACCTGCTCTGAGGTTGTGCTCTATCTGCCAGCAACCTGGACACTGGAAATCACAATGCCCCCATGTGGGCTTATCCTTTGTGCCAAGCCACGGAGGTCCAGCCTCATCACCATCGGCAAGTGAAACTGTGCCAGCCTTCAAACATCTCATCCTTGCAGAGGATTGATGATGCCCATAACCCTCTCCTAGCCTAGGGTCATCCTACAAGTGGGGGGTAAGTCCATTATTTTTATTCTCACTCGGGCCTTAAGTTTCCCTCACCAATTTCAGCTATGAGGGAAGATGGGACCAGTTCCTTCCCACTTAAAACTCTACCACTGCCCTACATTTTTGTAGGACAATTTCTCTCCCATTCTTTCTTAGTGATACCTGCTTTTCCAGAACCCTTACTGGGTGGAGATATCCTTAGTGGCTTCTCCAAAGCTTTTTTTCTGCTTCCTGGAGTCCCTTTTAACACCACCCATCTCCAAAATTCTATTTTAAAGGTTCACTCCTGCCAGACAGGTGCCCAGGCCAACCCACAAAAAGCTCTCCACATACACCAGCTTCATGGACACCAACCGGACAAAGATTGACAAGTTAATTTCACCCATAAAAAACTTCGTTATCTCTTAACACTTGTGGATGCTTTTACAGAATGAATAGAAGCATTTCCAGTCTCCAGGGAAACAGCAGATGCAGTGGCTCAGGGTCATGGAGCTCATATCAGAAGCTCTCAACATCTCCTGGACAATGGGACTCATCATACTACAGCTATCAAAGCTCTTCACTGAACTCAGGTTATCTTGGCCCTCGCCTCAGGGCCACCCAGTGTTCCCCTATGGGCCTGAGCTCTTTTGAGTTGCTTTATGGCAAGCCCTTTCTCCTTAACCATCACCTCCCAGTTCAGACTCCTCCATTGGAGGGGCACCTACCCTACCTCTCCCTTTTTAAGGTCTCTTCTCCATTCACACCCTGACAGTTCTCTCCCTGCCCCCACACCAGTGGACCCTAATGCCCCTAAACCTGCCCTGCTCTCCCCAGGGGACAGAGTACTCCTCAAACAGTTAACTCCTAGGTCTCTTGAACCTCAATGGACAGGACCTCACACAGTAATCCTCACCACACCCTTGGTTGCCAAGCTCTTGGAACACCCATGCTGGTACCATCTCTCCGGGCTCAAGCGGGCACCTACTCAAGACACTTGGGCTGTCCAGCAGACAGGACCTTTCACCCTCTGGTTTTCTAGGATACCATAATGAAGTGCCTACCTGCTCCTCATTCTGGCACACTCATCTTTATCGATAACAATTTTTTTTTTCCCTAGACACCTGCCTACTCATCTCCCCCAAGGAACAGATGTTTGCCTTCTCCAGGATGACAGTTCATGGTATGCCTTTCCAGCCACACCTCTCACTCAACGTGGACACCTGGCTCTCCGCTTCCCCACACTGCCCCATGCTCGTAGGAAGTAGACAGATTTGAGTCTACGCCCCTTTTCCAAAGAGAGCCTAAATGTTTGTTATAATTACCACTCCAAAGAGTCTGGAATGTTAGGTAGGGAGCGTAGGTCCCAGTCCCTGGCATCTATCTTAGCCCCCAGGCCTGGTCTCAGGACCACTCCTGATCCCCCAAAAGAAGAAAACGTGGTCTCCCTTTCTTCTTCCCGGGAGTTAAGTTCCTGCGGCTTCCCGGTTTCCCTCTGGAGCAAACAGAGAGCGCAGATCTCCCATTAAACCTGGGTATTTCTTTATTTGGCTTGTTTTGATTTGGCTTGATTGGGAATTTTTGTGTCAGCAGGGAGCTAATATTAGGAAATATTCCTAACAGAACCCTTTCAGAAAGTCAAGTCTAGCACTTGAGCAGACTGAGCTTGAGCAGAACTGGAGTTAGCTCCCTCTGCTCTTTCTTGCTGGGAAGGGTGGAGCCACACCCCTTCTCTGCATTCCCAACACAGTGCACTAAAGCCCCTGTAAGACTGTGAATCAGAGAAGACATCCCTCCTGCTGCTACTGTCTTGTACATCATCACCAGAGACTGAAGGCGACTAACCCAGCTTGTTTTTAACAAGAACATCCTTTATCAATATCTGGGGTTTCCTTGACGATAATAGTTTAAAAAGAGAGAATGCTTTTAAAAGTACCCTTCACATGTTTAAGATTTATAATTTCTTTAAAATCTTTTTTTTGCTTGAAACCATTTATTTTTGTTTGTTTGATTGTTTGTTTTGAAAGCAAGTACTTCTCCACTGAATTATATTCCTTGTCCTCAAACATTTCTTACTGCTAATAATAACAAAATAAATATAAATTAACTTTAAAATTTGTTAGTTTGCAAACACAATTTAAAATCATTTATAGGACTTCAACATATTCTCCCAATGTGGAGGGTATGAGGAAGGATTTCCATTTAACCAAAGTTGCCCTAAATAAAATGAGGCCTCAGATTTAAGGTAAAAAAGATTTAAGGATAATATAATACCTTGTGAAGTCCTCAGAAAAACATTTAAGATTGTATCAACCCTTCAAATAAAAGTTTCTTTTATTATCTTAGGACTTTGCTCTTTGAAACTTAATTCTTCTTTTTTATATTTATTTATTAAAAATTTCCACCTCCTCCATCCTCCCATTTCCCTCCCACTCCCCCTAATCCCCCTCCCCCTCACTCTCCAGTCCAAAGAGAAGTCAGGGTGCCCTGCCCTGTGGGAAGTCCAAGGCCCTCCCCCCTCCATCCAGGTCAAGGAAGGTGAGCATCCAAACAAACTAGGCTCCCAAAAAGCCAGTACATGCAGTAGAATCAAAACCCGGTATCACTATCATTGCCTTCTCAGACCGCCCTCATTATTAGCCACATTCAGAGAGTCCGGTTTGATTACATGCTCGTTCAGTCCCAGTCCAACTGGCCTTGGTGAGCTCCCATTAGATCAGTCCTACCATCTCCGTGGGTGGACGCACCCCTCGTGGTCCTGACTTCCTTGCTCATGTTCTCCCTCCTTCTGCTCTTCATCTGGGCTTTGGGAGCTCAGTCCAGTGCTCCAATGTGGGTCTCTGTCTCTGTCTCCATCTATCGCTAGATGAAGGTTCTATGGTGACATGCAAGATATTCATCAGTGTGGCTATGGGAGAAGGCCAGTTCTGGCGCCCTCTCCTCTACTGCCCAAGGTAATGTTTATGTGTGTGTGTGAATGTGTGTATGTATTTGAGGATGTTCATGTAAATTAGGTGCCCCTCAAGGCCGAAGAATGGCATCAAATTTCCTGGAGTTTGAGTTATAGGTACTTTTAAGCTTGGGTACTGAAAGAGCAGGCAGCACTCTTAACCACCAAACCATCTCCCCATTTCCACATGTTCTTTATAAATCAAATATTATGTTTTGAATGGGCTTTAATTACTAAAAGTTTTCACTCAAATACTTAAAAATATAAGGTAGTGAATTCCTAGTGTATTATTAGGTAAAATGCAGACATTTAAATTGCAATTTCTGAAGGATGGAAAGAAGTTATAGTTAAACAGAAGAGCACAGAGGCATCCAATTATTACATAAGGAAAAACAGATTGATATCAGATGGAGACTAATGTCTAAAAATAGGGACAGTACAGACTATTTCTATGGTGATAGAATGAAGGGTGATTTCAGCACAGATATAAAACCTTTAACCTCATGATAACTAAAGAGAGCTCAGAAGCTCACTTGACTTGCACAAGAAATAAGTTTAAATGACAGCTAGAGTGGCTTATTTAAGTACTCTCACACTGTGAAACTGAAGACTGAATGCTTTAGCACTGAGTGTCCTGTAAGGCCCTACAGACCCAAGGCCTGGGGACCTCTGATATCTCCACCCCCTCTTTCCACATTTCTCCCTAACAGAGCTCTAGCTACAAGACCCTTTGGCTACATAGAAAGCAAAGGCTTTCCCATTTTAGACGATCTCTTTTACACTTTCTTTACCTTTTGGGTCTTTCCTCTGGATTTCACACAGGGCAGTTTTCTTCTTAGAAAACATTTCTGACTGTGATAGCTGTTTTGGTTGTCAACTTGACTAACCTGGAATTAAGTAAACCCAAATGACTGGGCACACTTGTGAGGGATATTTTTCTTAATTAAGTCATTTGAAGTGGGAAGACCCACTTGTAATCCATATCTTTGGGGTAAGAAGGTCCACTTATAATAGGGACCTTAGCTTCTGCTGGCAGCCTATATAAAGGACATAGAAGAAGGAAGCCTCTCTCTTTGCTTATTTGCTCTTCCTAGCAGGTCCATTCCTTGACCGGCATTAGAGCCTGCTCTTATGTATTCTGTTGTATACTGAGAGGCAGCAGACACACCTGGTCTTGTGGACTGAACAATTACTGGATTCTTAAACTTTCTCATTTTTGGACTAAGTGTTTCAACATGTAAGCTATTCTAACAAAACTTTTCTGTAAAAAAGATTTGTTATATAATTTCTGTTATTGAACACCTTGAATAATACACTAGCCCCATAAATAACATCTTCCACTCCTAAACCATCCATAAGCTCGATGTGTTAACATAAGATTTCCTCCATTGTCTGTATTGGTGCTGTGTTATATCTTACAGTAAATTGGTTACAGCATTGTTTACTGTTTGAATTTCTGAGAGAATATGTTTATAAATATGATAGGACTTTTGCTCTCTACTTCCTTTTTTATTTTATTGTCAAGGATATCACTGTCATATAGGGTAAGATACATATTTGCTTAATGAATGAATGTTTGCAAATTACTTAATTCCAGGTTAGTCAAGTTGACAACCAAGAACAGCTATCACAGTCAGAAAGGTTTTGCTTTTCTGGAAAATGAAAACTGTAAAATAAAAATTTCCTGTCCTCCTAATGATACATTGGGAAAGCTTTTCAATATGTTGATATGAATTAATAACAAATACCATGGGAGCTTAGCAAATATGCAGTATATTTCCAGTGGCTTACTGAGTGAAAAGACACATTAGAAGCATATAGCATTCTTTCTCTTTCATTTTCTGTGTTTGTTTTCTCAGAAGCTAACTGTTCTTCCTTTCCTCTGACAAAACAAGTAATTTTTGTCATTCTGATGCATGCTTATATAAAACATTCAAAAATATACTCAATTTTTTCATTTATAAAAAATTGAATGGAACCTATTTCAAAATAATCACAAATATAGAATACAACATTTTGTGGCATTTCTATTTAATATTGGAATAATATGTTTTTCTTTGACATGGTAAAATACATTCATGGGATAAACTGTGTTATAGATATTAAATCGTAAAAGAAGAAGAACATAAATTCTAGTGGAGTAACTCATCTTTTCTTTGTTGCTCTTAAGTCACTCAGTTAAGATAGAGAAATTGCTCATCTAGTAAATGGCAAGTGCTCTGCTCAGATACAGAATGCTAAGAAGTTTAGCTCTGTATGGATCATACTACTTGTTGCAGAATAGTTTAAAGAAAACCAACAATGAATCCTATTCACGGTTAGGCCTTTATGAGTTTCACCATTCTAAGCATGCTGAAATTAGTCTAGGTAATTTAATGACAGCTACACTCTGCTCCAAGGTCTTATACATAGATTCCGTGGTCTATACTAATCATCCAGTTTACTTATGGAAAGATATTGTGTTACTATTGGTTGCTTTACAATGTAATTAATGCCTATAACATAAAATTTATATCTGGATTAAAATAATTATAAAGTTGGTTGTAAGCCACACTTACAATGAGAATGAACTTGATAGATAATACTTCATCTCAGGTGATAATGACTTTCTCTTCCGACCCCACTATGCACTCATGTATTAACCACAATTTATATGTAAAGTAATGAGAGAATAAATAATGTTAGCAATGAAAAAATAATGAGTGAAATCACATACAATCATTATCATTAAAAAACTGTCAGCGGTGACTGATAAAAGTTGTCTGACTGCCATTATGTGTTTCAAAGCAGAATCCTCTAAGATTTTTTTCCATTCATTTCAACCTTGTGATCTTCACACATTGTTTGTCAAGTTCTTCATGGATATAAACAGACCCTCTTTCAATGGCTTTATACCATTTGACTTTATTCCGGAGCTTTAATTTCCATTCTTCTCTCTCTTTTCCTCTTTTTTAAATGGCAAAAGACCTTCAAAAGCTGCAAGGATTCCTTGATTATTTCTAGCTATCTAGTCCTTGCAGTAATCATGCAGATTCCTTTGGCCACACACTGAGAAAACTCCATAATTACAAGGATATTTATGATAGCCTACTGCTATTTCAGGGAATTACATTATAGTTCACTCTAAAAATAAAAGGGCAACACATTCTGCATGCTGGTAGCTGCTTTCCCCTGACGATGCACTAGCTTATTCTACAGACTTAAATTTATCCTTCACCATCTGCTCTTCAACTGCTCCAGGAAACACAATGCGGTACTCTGAATCCCGTGGAAGTGAGTTATTTTCTTCCTCCTTAAAGATTTCCTTGTTGGATTCATAGCTTCCCTTGCATACAAATACTTAATATTTAGGTGACTCTAGTGATTATATACTTTGTTTTAGGATGACCCTTGGGAGCATATTCAGGTCATTAATCACCTTCATACTGATTGGAGCATTTTTGAGATACACAGGCTTTGTAAGTTAATGTTAAAACATGCCAAATTTTGTTTCTTGTTCTTCATTACTAATTCTCTTTTAGCAAAAATATTTAAAATATTTCAACTAGGCAATTTTTTTAAATCTTTTTTTTTATTGAGAAAATGAGGAAAAAAAAGTTTCCACCTCCTCCCAGCCTCCCATTTCCCTCCCCCTCCTCCCACCCTTCTCCCCCTCCTCTCACCCTCCTCCCCCTCCCCCCACTCCTTTCCCCCTCCCTCTCCAGTCCAAAGAGCAGTCAGGGTTCCCTGCCCTGTGTTAAGTCCTAGGTCCTCCCCGCTCCGTCCATATCTAGGAAGGTGAACATCCAAACAAACTAGGCTCCCACAAAGCCAGCACATTACGTAGGATCAAAACCCCTTGCCATTGTCCTTGGCGTCTCATCAGCTCTCATTGTTCGCCATGTTCAGAGAGTCCAGTTTTATCCCATGCTTTTTCAGTCACAGTCCAGCTGGCCTTGGTGAGCTCCCAATAGATCAGCTCCACTATCTCAGTGGGTGGGTGCACCCCTCGTGGTCCCGACTTCTTTGCTCATGTTCTCCCTCCTTCTGCTCATCATTGGGACCTTGGGAGCTCAGTCCAGTGCTCCAGTGTGGGTCTCTGTCTCTATCTCCATCCCTTAGTTAAGGGAGCCACCTTAGGGTTGGCAAGAGACTTGAACCTAGAGTGGCTCCCAGGTGCCCAAGCCGAGGTCCCCAGTTAATTCCTTGAGCAGCTGGGGATAGGGAACCTGAAATGACCCTATCCTATAGCAATACTGACGAATATCTTGCATATCATCATAGAACCTTCATCAACTAGGCAATTTTTAAAGCATTTTACAACCCTCCTTTTGTAGAATTGATTAGTCCATATTATTTGTTGAGTGGTAAGAGGACCTTCACTGCCTAAGACAATTCTTCCAGTTCAAATCGTAATGAAAAGTAAAATTGGTACTGGAACCTTCAATCTTACTTGAGAATATCTTCAAGCCATCACAAACTGTTCAATTGCCTACACATTTTATGTGGTGTCTTTTCTAAGCAGTAGGTTACACTACTAAGCAGTAGGTTACTACTAAGCAGTAGGTTCTAAGCAGTAAGAACACCCTTCCTCAAGAGGACAAAAGCAAAGGCATTTTAAAGAGAAAATTCTGATGATTGGGGTGTCTAATTCCTTATATTTATTCAGTAGATCTTTGTTGAGCAAATGTAAAAAGATGAAAAGTAAATATTAAAATAGGTGAATTCTGTTGTAAGACACTGTCCTGGGCTCTTTCTGACATTCCCCATGTGCCTTTGACCTCTGAGTTAGTGTGATATCCTTTTTTTTTTTTTGCTCACATTGTACACAGTGATTTTCAAAAAAAAGAGGATGCTTTAGGGTTTGTATATTTTAATTAGTCTTTAAATACTTACATATTCAAAAGCATACTAGAGATGTTTACAGATATTTCAACATCAGAAATGGTGCAAAATTTATATTGTGAAGGATGAAGAAGTAAATGTGTTTCTTCTTGTCTTCGGGTCTGATGAACCTGATGAAATTCCCTGATTGCTCATTTGTGAACTAGGGAGGTGACACCTGAGATCCCCCAAGTCACCTTTTCTACTGTGATTCTGATTGCATCTCTCCACTTCCCTGTAGGTATAGAACATTTGAGCATTTAGAGCTAGGAGTGGTGGGCATGAAGGTTCACCACTGTCTTACTGTCCTCTCATAAAGTCTATATCATGTGACCCCAAGCTGACCCCACTACCCTTCAAGGACTCTGCAGAGAAGAATTACTAATTTGTCCAGGATGTGGCTTATGTGAGAAACTGCCATGTTTGACAAGCATTTGCTTTCCTTTGTTTTTTATTTAGTTATGGGAATAAAACACTGAACTTTTTACATTATTATTTTTAAAAGATATATCTAAAACTACACAATTTTATGACTTAATATAGCCTCGCCTCGAAAGCATTATGCTCTTTCAGTAATGGAATAATACATCTGAAATATCCACTACACTGTAAATAAAATGGAACTCACTGCCTCCTCAGCAGGCCAAGGCTTTGAGTACAAGAAACTTTTCCCAGAATGATTTATTGTCTGGAACCCTTACTCCTTTGCGTCTTTACACAGTAGCCCCAAGTTTGCTTCCTTGTAGTAAACAAAAATGTTAGCTGTCATTTACTTGATAGATCACTTGTTCTTAAGCCCCCTTTCATATTATTACAAGGTATATTTTAAATCATATTTCTCTTCAAATTTCTTCAAAGCATTTTAAATTTTACTGGCACAAGTTTTTAAAAAAATGAAAGAAATTTTGGAAAGTATATGGTCACTTTCAACATAAAACCATAGAGGGTCTTCTGAACCTAAGTAGGCAGAGCTCCTATTAGTAGTTAATCAATAAAGTGTTTGCAGCTCATCATTATTTATCATTCCCCTTGAATAGGTACAAAAATTAGGAACTTACTGCTGAGACTATGGTTTTATGGCCTGGGTATATTAGTTGAAGACTCCAGAATTAACAAGGTGTGTGTGTGTGTGTGTGTGTGTGTGTGTGTGTGTGTGTGTGTGTCTGTGTCTGTGTCTGCCTAGCTTGAGCATCTGAGACCTTAAATCTTGCCCTCACAGTGACACACTTTCTCCAACAAGGCCACACCTCCTAATAGTGTCACTTCCTATGGGCTAAGCATTCAAATACATGAGTCTATGAGGGCCATTTCTTTTTTTTTAATTATCTTATTTTATTGAGTCACGGGCCCCCACAGACTTGAAAAACAACCACCCTACCATTGGCCTGTAGCCACAGCATCTTTTGAATTTGTTATTTCAAAATAGGGTTTTATTAAGTTTATGAGGGCCATTTCTATTCAAACTTCTCCAGAGGTTAAGAAGGATGTTTGACTTCCTTTCAATTTAGTTAAGTAATGGTATTAAGTTCCCCCTCAGGACTTATGACTCCTCCAGTCATGAATTCATCCTTAGAGATTAATCCTTAAAGAAACACAGAGATTCCTTCCTTGGCTTCCATAAGAATTATACCATTATTGCAGCAATGGACCTATCTTGACTGGTATGTTGGTATTGTAAGATTGTTAATGCCTTACTCTTCCAGAAGCCTTCATAGTTCTCTTTGCCATATATAGTATAGTAAGCATAGAGGATGCTTCCAGCCCAGTCCCTGCTTTATTTCTCCATATCTCACAAGCAAGGAGCATAGGTAGTATCTCAGGAAAAGGGACGGAAAGTGTGTCGGAGCTAGAAGAATGAGCGAAAGGCTATAAACTGTTAAATTCTGTGCATGACACAGCCACTTCAAAATGTAGCTGCAATTACCTGCACTTAACTTACAAGACTGGCCCTTTCAATAGCTAATTGTAGGTTCAGAAAGGGATCATGGGCCCTACCTTTCTTTGCTTAACTACTATTGGTTGCTAATAGATTCCAGAGTAAAGAGTTGCCATTATCTTCATATATATATACTTACTGATAAGCCCATTAGTTTCCTCTGGATAGTCCCATACACATGGTCACTTAGACAACTACTGTGGGACAATGGTCTTATACCCTGTTTGTCACTTGTATTGGTTTAATAAAACACTGATTGGCCAGGCAGGAAGTATAGACAGAGCAACCAGACTAGGAGAATTCCTGCAAGATGAAAGGCTCAGTCTGCTGTTGCACCCAGGTGCAAGAAAGCAAGATGAGAATGCCTCAATGATAAAAGGTACCAAGCAATGTGGCCAGCACAGACCAGAATTATGAGTTAATTTAAGATGTAAGAGTTAGTTGATAAGAATCCTGAGTTAATAGGCCAAGCAGTTTATTATTAAAGTAATCCTCTGTGTGTTTCTTTGGGACAGAATGGTTGCAGGACTGGGCAGGAAACAAAATACATGAATATGGAAGAGAAAAAAAATGAATATGGGAGGGTTGATGTGTTAGGAGGAAAGAAAAAATGAGAGGTGAAAGAATTAGAATACATTACTAAGTAACAGTAGTAAGTTCTCCCATAGGATTATCATCTTTTATGCATGAAATTGTCAAGGAACAATTATAATTAATAAAACACAGAAATATGCTTAAGATATTATGGCAGATAGAAAATGCAAAGTCTGCAAAGATATATGAAAGGAAAGAGACCCAGGAAAATACTAATGCCCCAGTTCAAATTTGATGGCCATTAATTGCCAAATTTCTCTTTGGTCAGAGGAAGTCAGACTTGACTTTTACTGCAGTCACGCCTGAAGTTACGTATGGGACAAGCCACTCCACATGATCTTTACTCAAATTTTTCCTGAAATTAATGTCAATCTTAATAAAGCTTTCTCACAGAAATACCCAGTAAACTTTTTGGTAGACTGTGTAGTAATTGAAGCTCAGTTACAGTGAAATGAAATGGCAACTAAATGATTTGTTTTTATAACTCCATCATATTCCACTGTGAGTTGTACCTTTTCCACATGACACAGAAAATGTGTCAGTGTATACCAATGACCTGAGGATGGTCACAGTCTCATCAGAGAGTTTGCATTACCTAGTTCTCCTCAGTCTAATAGGTAACCATAGCAACTAGTTCATATGCTTTTATTCCTACTATGTCTATTCTTTGTTAAAAATGGCAGTAGGCCCCTCAGCTACTAAAGAAGCCCACCTGGGATCTGTAGGGCCACGTCACCCACAAATAGCATAATTCTTTTTCTCTGAGCTCCTATGATCTTTTATTAAGTAGGAATCTGGATGGAAGACTATGGATTAGAATAGTAAAACTGCCTCTGACTTGTACCCTTTTTGATAATATTGTTGTATCCAATCTATTTGATACGGTTTATTTATATTGAGTGGGATAAAGGCCTCATTTAAAATCATGAGGTGAAATTTAGGTAGGTTTCTCTCTGTTTTCTTTTCTGGCTTGTCCTTTACTACTTGCTTTAGGAATTTTGTAATTGTCCTTTCATTATCTGCTCCTTTAAAATGTATATAAATCTTTTCTCAGCCTGTTGTGTGTTTTATAGCTCAGGATATGTCTCTCTTTAGGACCTAAGGATCATCCCTTTGAAATATTTCATTAAGGAAGATGGGCCCCATCTCCCAGTCTCTCTAAGTAGATAAGGACCTAAATGAATAAGAACAAATGTCAAAACAGATGTCGAAATCACAGAGGAAAACATTTGAAAACTCAACGATGATTTAATGCACTCAACACATTTTGTTTTCTTGAAATGGAGCTGAGTCTTTCTCCCCTAATCATAAAAACATGAATAAAGTCTGACTCATTCTTATAACTTTGGGGGACATTTTAATTCACTGTGTTCTTGCAGAAACTGTCCAGTTCCTGCAATGGGTAAAAAAGGTAGAAATTTTTGGGTATGATGGCATAAATCACAAATTACACAGTAGTTTTATTTAGGGTAGCTACTTTGAGCTTTCTGAGTTTTTAAAGGGAAATTAGTAGCTCTTATCCTTGTGGGGTGGCATGAAGGGAAACAACTTTTCTTCAGTATTTCTAAGGTTTAAATTATCCTCTCATCTTTGCCTAAAATTCTATCTCTGAAAGAGACACAAACAATATTTACTCCTCCTCTTAGGGCTCAACGGCAAACTGAGATACGACTCCAACCAATGTTTATAAGACTTACTCACACAGCTAAGGGTGGGAGGTTATGGGCAGGAGTATAGGTGACCTTAAAAAGTACCCAAACTGGGAGATCTGTGTGAGCCGGAATGATGACTTCGTCCTGGCCGCATAGGTGAAAATCCCTCCCTTCATCCTTCTACCCACTACTTTTTCTAGCTCATCTCCAAAGACCATGTATAGTTAAAGCATAATGGCATTCAACTTGTTGGGAAGGGTGGTTGCATACTCAGGTGAGGTCCCATGACACTTTCCAATCCTTCTTCTATGAGATAAGGTGAGTAGACCCAGCATAACTTTTGAAGGTGGTGTAGTTAGACTTAGAGGATCCTCTTGTACAACACCAACCATTCCAATTACCCAAAGTGCCATGCTAAAAACTCTTATTCACAGTGAAGTTCACCCCTATAATGTGCAACATTATTGTGCATCTTTATACCATTGAAAACACAGAAGAATTTGGAGGGGGGAAAGCAAAAGTAAAAGTGATATAGAAACAGGATTTATGTCTAGATTTCATATACACAAAATATTATTATTAATATTATTATAATTACCACTACTTTTTGAGACAGGGTTTTTATGTGTACCCTTGGCTGCCCTGTAACTCACTCTGTAGACCACACTGGCCTTGAACTCAGAAATCCACCTGCCTTTGATTATCGAGTTCTGGGACCAAAGTTGCGTGCCAACAAGTCTAAAAGAAAAGTTAATGCTTTACAGATGTCAAGAATATAAGAGTAGAATATAGAGAACAAATCCAATAAAAGAAAATGCTTAGAAAGACTATCAGAAGCACTCCACCCAGGAAACAGGTAGAACTACACCTATCCCTCCATTCTTCCAAGTCCAACATGTCTCATCCACACCTCTGCAGACTACTTCCAACCGCCTCACATCCTTATCATCTCTAGTGGAAGCCACAGAGATCCCTTTCCAGACTCATTGCTTTTCCCCAGGCCCCCAACTTCATCAGGTACTCCTCATAAAGTCACAGCCTACTCTGCTCAGGGAAACGGGTAGGCTAAGATCAGATCTTCACCTTTCCCTCAGCTCCTGCAAATTGAAACCCCTGGTCTTCTTTTTCCTTCAACTGTTTTTTGAATCTTTATGAGTTTCACATCATGCATCTGAGTCTCACTTATCTCTTTGAACACTTGCTTCTGCCCTTTGCCCATGAGACTTCCTCCCAAAATAAAATAAAATTTAACAGTGAGTCTAATCATGGAAGCTGTAGTGTGGCCTGCTGAATCACACAATTTGCCCTTTCGTCCACTCATCTTTAGTTCCAAGTGTTGATAGCCATGAGTCATTGGCTTGGTTTGAGACCTTTGGCTTCTGCTACACTGTCTATTATGGGCTCTCTCTGGGGCTTCTTTTGGATATCCTGTTGTTGTTCTGTGTCATGGAGACCCTGCAGTTTTGGATCTGTAGGTTCCTCCACTTCACTTGCTCCAATGATTCATAGATGAGTTTGATGTTGGGATGGGGCATCTCATAGTCCAGATCTGGACTGGGTGATAGCTGATTCATCAGAGTGTTAGCATTCCCTCATCATCACTACCTGGAAGAGCTCTCAAGCCCTACCTGGATAAGTTCACCCAGTGCAGCCTGTAGCAAGGGATGGGCCAGTTCTCCTGATCTTGTATGTCCCCAGATCTGATCCCCACACACTATACCATCAGGGAGAGTTCTAGTGTTTTGCCCAAGTGAGGTGTCCTCTTTCCCAACTGCTAGAGGAGTTATACAATGTGGATGTGGATCAACTCTCCTGCTCTCATATTCTCAGAGTTGACTCACCTGTGTCCCCTATGATAGGTTCAGCTCTAGTGTTCTTCCCTGGTGAGTGGGGCCATCTTTCCCAAGTGCAGAGGGATGTACAGGGGTTTAGGGGCAGGGCCTTTGGTTTTACCCTGAGAGGTGGAGCCATTTCCCCTGCTGCAGCATTCAGCAAGAGTTAGTCATCCATTTCAGGGATAGAAAATGGTGGTACTGGCTCATAACATTCACCTTAATCCCATGGTCTTATCCTTAGCACTGCAACAGAACACCTGAGGTTTAGTCTCACTCCAACCATGTATTACCATCCTAACTTCCCTTCTGGTCATACTTACTTTATCCCATTCCCCAACTCCAGGAGATAGTCTATGTAAATTTGCAGGCCAACTAATGCTAGGGAAGCAGGTAGACTAACTGCAGATCTTCATCTCTCCCTCCATTTCTCCAAGTCCAATCTCCCAGTCTCATACCTAGTTCTTCAGAATAATATCAGCTACGGTCTGCCTTCCCTTATTTTACATCTCCAGTTAATCATCAGATCTACTCCAAAATTTCTTCCTCCATTAATTGCTTTGTTACAACCCCAACATTAGCAGGAACTCTGTAGGAACCTGCTAGCCACTATGACCAGGAAAGCAAGTAAGCTAACTGCAGATCTTCACTTCTTCTGTCCCTCCAAGTCCAATACCTGTGTTTCATACCTAGCACTTCAGCAAACATTCTACTGTGACTTCCCCTCATTTTCTGCTCCCAATTCTAGGGGACCAACTAAGAAGATCCTGGTGAAATATTTCGATTCATTCCCTTTTGTAAATCTCCCTCACCACACGCAGCCCTTCCTTATTCCTAAGTTTTAGGTCCAAATACCAAGAAACATATTTTACCTGGAAGCCCCTGTGCCCATATTTATTATGAAAAATGAAGATTTTCCTATAGGTAACACACAATCACCATACTCTCCTAAGAACCATGGAGGAAACAGAAACCAATGAACAAAACACCCACCTAACAAAGACATCATCAGATAGTACCACCTAGTCTACAATCTTCCTAAACTAAGAGGCCTAGAATAAAAGCAGAATCAATAAAAGCCAGATCATTATGTCTTCACTAGACACCAGAAACCCTACCATAGCAGGCCCTGAATATTCCAACAAAACTGAAGCATAAGTAAAAAAGTTTAAAACAGTCTTTATGGATATGATAAAGTTCCCTAAACAGAAAACAAATGATTCTCTTCAAGAAATGTATGAAAAAAGGAAACAGTGGAAGGAAATGAAATAAGTCATTCAAGAACTGAAAGTTGAAATAGAATCAATAAAGAAAAATGTATTCCAAGGGAAATCTGTAAATGAAAAATTTAGGAACTCCAACAAAAAGTTCAGAGGCAAGCTTCACCAGTAGAATACAAGCGATGGAAGAGAAATGTCCAGACATTGAAGAAAAGATAGAAGAAATGGAATCTTTTGTCAAAGAAAATGCTGAATCTGAAACTAAAAACAAACAAACAAAAAACTCTAGCACACAACATCCAGGAAATCTGGGACACCATAAAAAGACAATATTAGAGAGCAATGATAGATGAAGAGTAGAGAATGGAGAAGAAACACAAGTCAATGGCATAGAAAATACTTTTCACAAACTCATAGAAGAAATCTCCCTTAACATAAAGGAGAAGATATCCATCAAATGACAAAAACCACACAGATCATCAAATAAACAAGACCAGAAAATACAGTTCCCTTGGTACATAAGGATAGGGGAAATCCCAAGTAACACATAATTGTAGAACTGTTTAGAATTACAACTAACTTCTCAATGGAGACTCCAAAAGCTAGAGAGGCCAAGAAGAAGTAGAATCTAAGAAACAACAAATGCCAGCCTACAGTACTATACCCATCTAAAGTTTCAATTACCATACAATAACAAATTAAGACATTCCATGATAAAACTATATTTAAGCAGTATCTATCTATAAATTAAACTTTACAGAAGGTGATAAGAGGTGAACCACAACCTAAAAAGGTTTAATATATCCAAGAAAATGCAAGAAATAAATAATAAAAAACATTAAAGGCAAAATAAGGGAAACACACACACACACACACACACACACACACACACACACACACACACCACCCCAAAAAGAATAACAGGAATCAACAATTATTGGTCAGTCATATCTATCAACATCATCAGTCTCAATTACCCAATAAAAAGACATAGACTAAGAGAATGGATGAGAAAAAATGGATTCATCACTCTTTTTTTTTTAAAAAAAATTTCAAATCACAGGAGCAAAATCCACAGAATTTATTTTAAATAAGTAAGTTAAAAAAATAGGGAGTGGCATACACAGAAAAAGGCAATATCCCTGCTTCTTACTGGCAAGACATCTAACCATCAATGATAGATATCACCTCAGAGTAAAGAGTGTGAAAAAATTATTTTAAGCAAATGGACCTGTGACACAAACTAATGTGGCCATTAAAAATAGATTTCTTTCTTTTTTTCTTTTTCTTTCTTTTTTTTTTCTTTTTTGATTTTTTGAGACAGGGTTTCTCTGTAGCTTTTTGGTTCCTGTCCTGGAACTAGCTCTTGTAGACCAGGCTGGAAAAAAAAAAGAAAAAAATAGATTTCAAACAAAAGCTAATCAGAAGGGATAGGGAAGGACACAATCTAATTATCAAAGGAAAAATCTACCAAGAGGACATTGCGATGCTTAACATCTATGCTGCAAATATAAGTGCATCCAAGTTTGTGAAAGAAACTCTGCTACAGCTTAAATCACATATTGACCCTCACACACTGACAGTAGGAGACTTCAGTACTCCACTCTTGCCAGTTGGTTAGTCATCCAGACAAAAATTAAACAGGGAGATGCTGGAGCTCACTGAATGAAGTTAAACCAAATGTACCTAACAGATATTTATAGAACATTTAATCCAAAAAGAAAAAGAAATATACTTTCTTTCCAGCAACTCATGGAACTCTCTTCAAAACTGATCACACACTTGGACACAAAACAAGTCTCAACATATGCAAGAAAATAGAAATGATACCATTCATTCTATCTGATGACCATAGGTTAAGGCTGAATATCAACAACAACTGAAAACTGACAAAGTGATTGGAAAATGAAAAACTCTCTACTGAATGACTACTGTGTCAAGATTGAAATTAAGAAAGAAATAAAAAACAAACTATTTAGAGTTTATCGAAGATGAATGCATATCATACCCAACTTATGGGTCAAAACAAAGGCAGTTCTGAGAGGCATTGAATGCCTACATTAAATAAAAAACTGGAAACATGGAAGCTCAAGAACAAAAAGAAGAAATCACATCCAGAAGTGGATGACAAGAAATAATCAGAAGTAGATGGCTAGAAATCATCAATCTCGGGGATGAAATCAATAAAATAGAAGTGACAAAAACAATACAAAGAGTTAATGGAAGGAAACTTGCTTGTTTGAGAAAGTCAGTAAGATTGACAAACCCTTATCCAAAGTAATAAAACAGTAAAGAAAGAATTTCCAAATTAACAAAAACAGAAATGAAAAGATAGGCATAATAACGGATATCAAGGAAATTCAGAAAATGAAAAAAATTTACTCTTCCAAAATTTAAAATTCTAAAAGAAACTGATAATTTTCTCAAAAGATAATACTCAACAAAGTTAAATCAAGTTCAAATAACCAATTTAAAAAAGATCTTTAACCACTACAGAAATATAGAAGCAGTCATTAAATGTCTTCCAAACAAACAAAAAACCCAGAGACAGGTGGTTTTAGTAAATAATTCTACTAGAATATAAAAGATATCAATGCCAATAACCGTCAAATTAACAAACAATACAAAAACTGAAATTTGCTCCATTCCATTTATGAAGACACACTCACCAGAATCACATAAAGACCGCCTGCCCCCCCCCAAAAAACAGATACAAACCAATTTCAGTAAAACAATGTAAAATACTAAAATACTAGCAAACCAAATCCAAGAACATATCAAAAAGATCATCCACCATGATCAAGTAGGCTTCATCCTAGAGGTGCAGAGATGGCTCAATATTTGCAAGTTGATAAATGTAATCCATTATACAAATAAACTGAAAGACAGGGGCCACATTATCATCTCATTTAATAGAAATATCTAGCTTTGACAAATTCCAGCACCCTCATGAAAAAGCCCTGGAGAAATTAGAGATACTGTAGACAAGGCAGTTTACAGTAAGACCATAGCCAACATTGACTTAAGTGGGCAGAAACCCAAATCAATTTTATTAAAATCAAGAATGACAAAGTTGTCAACTCTTTCCATACTTAATTTATTACTTGAAGTCTTAGCTAGAGCAATTGAACAACTGAAGGAGATTAAGGGGAGACATATTGGAAAGGAAGAAATCAAAGTTTCTATATTTGCAGATGATATGCTAATATACGTGTGTGTGCGTGTGTGTGTGTGTGTTGCACGTGTGAAAAAAAAATCCACCAAAAAACAGCTATAATCACTTTCAGTAAAGTATCTAGATACAAAATTAACTCTCAAGGGTAGGTATCCTTTCTATATACAAAAGACAAATAGACTGAGAATGAAATAAGAGAAAAAGTACCTTTCCAGATAAACACAAATAATATAAATTATATTGGGGTAAATCTAACCAAGCAAGTACAAGATTTGTATGATTAAAAACTTCAACATTTGAAGAAAAAAATTGAAGAAGATATCAGAAGATGGAAATATCTCCTACACACATCGGTTTGCATGCCATCTTAACAAAAGTAATCTTCAGATTTAATGCAACCCCCATCAAAATTCCAACATAATTCTTCCCAGAACTTCAGAAGAAAATTTAAGATTCATATGGAAATACAAAATCCTAGGTTAGCTAAAACAATTCTGAATAATAAATAGACTACTTGAGGTATCACTCTCCCAAATTTTAAGTTTCACTACAGAGATACAGTAATAAAAACAGAATAATGTTGGCACCAAAACATACTGTTTGATCAATGGTTCTAAAAAGGACCAAGATGAAAATTCACACAACTATAGAGACTTGATTTTTGATAAAGAGGCCAGAGATAGACACTGGATAAAAGACAGCATCTTCAATACATGGTGTTGGCCAAACTGGATGCCTGCATAGAAGAATGCAAATAGATACAAAACTACAGGAAATTCAAGTCCAAAAAGATCAAAGACCTCAACATAAAAGCAAATTCACTAACCTGATACAAGAGAAATGGGGAACAGCCTAGAACTCATTGGCATAGGAGACTTTTTCTGAACAGAACACTGTTAGCACAGGCACTATGATCAACAGTTAATAGATGGGATCCCAAGAAACTGAATAGCTTCTACACAGAAAAAAAAAAAAACTAAAGAGCAACAAAAACAACAGCAAAAAAACAGTCATTCTGACAAAGACTTCTTTTTTCTATTTTTCTTTTTTTGAAAATAGATTTTTTTCACACGATATATATTGTTTTCCCTTCACCTCACCCTCTTGAATTTGAAACTGAAGTAAAAAAAAAATGTGATGAAGAGACAATGGCTACCAATTCACTCCTACATTGAAATATTAGATGAGCAATTTTTCCATGTTTTCCTTGTCTTAAGGACTTTCCTTTATGCCAGACATTATTGGCAATGATATAACTAATTTTAAATCAACATTGCCCTTCTTATTATATAGCATAATGAAAAGTAGTTATTTTAATAATACATCTCTTGCTATATCACCTTCATATTTTCTTTTAGGTTTAATGTGTTTGTTTAACCTGTTCTATTAATGAAAGCAACATATTTGAGTAATGTATTATAATAATACAATAGTAATGTATTAAATTCTGAAATGAAAGCGAATTATTCATGTTGCTTATATCTGGAAGTTTTTCAAGTCTACCTCAGTAAATATCATGGATGCTTTCTAGTCCACAGAACCAAGTAAGTAGTGCATAGACCAGTTCACAGACACTGGTTTATCTAGAATGAAAGTAAATTGGATTTATAATTTCATGAGCTTCCTTCCTAGGACCAAGAACCAACAAATTATTTTACTGTTTAACAATCACTTAATAGAGCAATAGTAACTATAGAGCAAAGATTAGTTATCCTTATCTCATCAATACAATTTTCACAGCTCCAAACTTGGTGTTATGCAATGCTACATTTTTTGCCTTTAAGCAGACATTAGTTAATTTCTGAAATAATAAATTAGCATTTTTATAAATTGTTTCATGCTTAGAAGAGTTGTTGTACTCTTGAGAAGTCTACACATTAGTCCCCAAAGCATCTAACTAGTGGAAGACTTTTCCTTCTGACTAATTGGCTCTTACACTTTCAGAATTTGAAAATATACAAAAAGGATCAAAGAAAACCAAAACCAAAACTAAACAAAAACCAAGGAAACAACAGCAACATCAACAAACCCTCTGTTTATCTTGGTTAATTTATCATTACTATGAAAATGCTCATGTATTTGAGGTATTTTGCTACAAAACGTGCCTTTTGTCAGAAACGTCACACAGGATTTTATTAGTTGCTTCTACTTTGGCTTCCAGTAGCCTCAAAGGAAGCATTACTCTGCTCTCTTTGTTCATGTTTACATATACTTTTGTAAAATAAAATGTAATTTGCCTTGTGTATCTCCAATAAGACCTACAGAATGAACCAGTCTGCATAATTATGAAGAATTAACTAATAATAAATTTTATTTATTTTTGCATTGTTAAGGGTTAAACCTGGAAACATCGTGCATGCTACTCAAGTGCTCCACCAATGAAATCCATCCCCGGGCCACTATAATGGATCACATCTACGTACATTAACAAAGACATAATTTGAAAGACCTTTTACTCATATATGATATCCCATCTGCACTGTGCTTTTAGATCATCCTCACTGGGAATGTCTGCCCTTTCACTCTGTCCTTCTGAATTCAAATGACTTAGCTGACTAGTGCTCTATTGTTTTCAAAGAAACAAATTGTTAGCGAGTTGTGGCTCTCACTTAGCCTGTGAAGGTTTACTTTTCTTCTTTTCAAAATGAGAAAACTCTTAAAGATATTTTTTTCTATTTATTTATTTTCGTTGAAAAAATTTCCGCCTCCTCCCCGCCTCCCATTTCCCTCCCCCTCCCTCCACTCCTTCCCCCCCCCCCACTCCATTCCCCCTCCTTCTGGTCTGAAGAGCAGACCACATTCCCTGCCCTGTGAGAAGTCCAAGGTCCTCCCCCCTCCATCCAGGTCTAGGAAGGTGAGCATCCAGACAGGCTAGGCTCCCATAAAGCCTGTTCATGCAGTAGGAAACCTAGTGCCATTGTCCTTGGCTTCTCATCAACCTTCATTGTCCGCCAGGGTTGGCAAGAGACTTGACTCTAGAGGGGCTTGCAGGTGCCAGGGAGATGTACCCAGCTAGTACCTTGGGCATCTGAGGAGAGGGAACCTTAAATGACCCTATCCTATAGCCATACTGATGAATATCTTGTATATCACCTTAGAACCTTCATCTGGCGATGGATCGAGACAGAGACCCACATTGGAGCACCAGACTGAGCTCCCAAGGTCCAAATGAGGATCAGAAGGAGGGAGAACATGAGCAAGGAAGTCAGGACCGCAAGGGGTGCACCCCCAACTGTGACAGTGGGGCCGATCTATTGGGAGCTCACCAAGGCCAGCTGGACTGGGACTGAATGATGGAGGAAGGTCATTGGTTAAAAAATAAAGAAACTGTTTGGCTGGCTCTCATAGGTTAAAACATAGGTGGCAGGAGTAAACAGAACAGAATGCTGGGAGGAAGAGGAAGTGAGCTCAGAGACGCCATGCCCTCCTCTCCCAGGCAGACACGATAGCTCTGCTCTTTGAGGCAGACACGATCAAGCTCTGGCTCAGGATGGACATAGGCTAGAATCTTCCCGGTAAGACCGGTGCTACATAGTTAATTAGAGATGAGTTGATGGGGATATCAGAATTAGCCAGAAAGGGCTAGAGCTAATGGGCTAAGCAGTGTTTAAATGAATACAATTTGTGTGTTGTTATTTCTGGTGTAAAGCTAGCCATGCGGGAGCCGTGCTGTGGGAAGAGGCCCGCAGCTCCTACAACAACTGAATAAGCATAAGATATTTTTTTTAAAAAAAGATAAATGTTGTACTTTATATTTTGTAGTGTAAATGGATTAAAAAAGAACATCATGGATAAATTAATTCTAGCTTAATGTTAGCTTTGATTGAAACTGAAGCAGATCCCTAACACTAGGTAGCTCTAGAATAATTCTGGATTTGATCAAGTCACTTTTGAGTACACAACCTTAATCCCACCCCTCAGGAGGCAGAGACAAATAGATTTCTGAGTTCATGGCCAGCATAGTTTACAGAATGAGTTCTGTGACAGCCAAGGCTACACAAAGAAACCCTGTGTTGAAAAACCAGACAAAAAAAGACAGAAAAAAAAAAAAAAAGGAATTTCCAGAATCGTTTATCTTGAGTTACAGAAAGCCTTTAGCTCAATGTCTTGTCACTGATTCAACTTTATAGAAAAAACTGCTTCAGGACACAGCATTCCAGCATACACTAGAAATTAAAATTTTTAAGTAACTATAAGACAGTCTTTAGCAATTTATACTTAATTCTTCCCCCACCCCCGCTGGATGCTCTTCAGTCACAGCTGTCTCCATTACTCCTCTGCACCTGTCAGCTGTTTCAAAACAACTTCCTTCAAGAATGTTCCCAGTTAATATTAGAGAAAATGAATGAAACCAGGTATTTCCAGCATGCTGCCTGTGAGAATCATTTAGTTTCAAAAAATTATTAAAGAAGGAACTTCTGTGCAAATGAGAATAAAGGCAGCTGAACAACCACCAAACTCCCAATGTCTTCCCACTAAATTACAAGGACAAACAATCAATGCTTTGATCCCATCAAGAAACCCATCTATCCAAACACTGAGCACTGATATAGCCAATATCACGTGTTGGGACACACATCTAAACACTGTGCTTTTCTTAAACAAGGAGGCATCTGACTGAATCACGACTGCTAATATAGAAGAGGAAAATCTTGTTGCACCAACTTCCATTTCTGAGAGAAAATATTTATGGCATTTAAATAACAAAGTTTACTCTCTTTAGCTCTTTCTCTTTGGAGGTGAGATATAAATACAGCCATCTGCATATTTTTCTTGATGATGCTTAAGTCGGTGTGGTATTCTTTGCCTCTTTCAGTTGAAGCTGCTTTATTATACATTGAGGTTAGCCTAATACATTTTCATCTCTTTTTTTTGATCAGCATAGATTTTAGCTGTGCCTTTGGGAAAGACACCACATCCCTGTAATCCATTTCACATAAATACACAGAACATTTTTATTACCATCTGACACATACTCAGAGAATCTCTGTCATCCACTCCTGGTCAATTCCCTCTGTTCTAAGGCTGTCATTATTCAGTCTCTTGTTACATATTATTGAATCTATTGAATGTCATGAAAATGAAATCACTTGTTAATTATTTCATCCTGTTTGCTTTGGCTTTAGATAAATTTATGATAAATGAATCTATGATAAATAGACAAATCTATGATAATTCATCTATTTATACAAATATTGTTAGTATTTTCTACTTTTAAGTATAATAGATTTAAGCTAATTCTTTCAAACTTATTGGATTTCTTGAGTTGATGGACTTATGAGTTGCATGCAATTTAGTGCTACCACGAGTAATGCCTTGCGAATATTGCCATGCAAATTTTTTGTTGTTAATTTCATTTTCATGATGATCCACTACCATTTTTCTTTATAAAAATTATCATTGGAGTTTGAAGGCTACATATTAAATGCATGTTTATCATGAAAGAATAACGTGTCAAAGTTGTGTGAGTAGTTTTATATTTCTGCCATCATTAAACTTCTATTGCTGTACTTTTTGGTTACTATGTGGAACTGAAAATTGTGTTCTCTGATAACTGAAAGAATTGAGGTAGCTTAGATCCTTTGTGGCTCATTGTCACTCTTTCAATTCTGAAAACATGGCTATCTCACAGTGTTAGTGTTCAATAGCATGAATTTTCACAAGTCATCAATACCAGAGAAAGTAGGAAACACAGGAATATAGTCCTCTTTTGCAGGAAGATCATCTAGGAGGATGGTGCCAGATCTTGGTAACAGATACAGTGTAAACTTTGAACATTTCTATACCATCTTTGCCAGGATATTTCCAAACAAGGACTACAAACAATCTCTCCATGAAGCAAACTTTGGTACCGAGATGTAGGTCTAGTAGTTCATTGATGGAGGAAGGTCATTGGCTAATAAAGAAATTGCCTTGGCCCATCTGATAAGGCAGAATTTAGATAGGTGGAGTAAACAGAACAGAATGCTGGGAGGAAGAGGAAGTGAGCTCAGAAATCATGCAGCTCCTCTTAGAGCCAGACACGATGAAACAAGCTGCCAGGTCAGACATGCTGAATCTTTCCCGGTAAGCACACCTAGTGGTGCTACCCAGATTATTAGAAATGGGCTAAATTAATGAGAATTAGCCTAGAAGAGGCTAGATATAATGGGCCAGGCAGTGTTTAAATGAATACAGTTTGTGTGTTGTTATTTTAGGGCATAAGCTAGCCAGGTGGCCGGGAGCCGGGCTGTGGGAAGAGGCCCACAGCTCCCACAACAGTTCATCATCTTCAGTGCACCACTGAGAAAAAAATAATCTATACCAGCTCCAGTGATGCCATCAAGCAATGGTTTTTCCTTGTGTCCTGCTTTTCTGGATTAACAGTATGCTTACTGTCAGAAGTCAAAGTAAGGGCAGTTCTTTGCCCTAGGCCAGTTTTTCCAAGAAGAAAACAAGCTTCATATGGAGTATCTATTGTGCCGCCCATCATTCTCTGAGGAGTAGATTGGTGCTACTGGGAGCAGTTGTATCTCACTTCAACAGGGTAATAAGTTATTAAAGCATTTAAATTCCATATTCTTTAGGTATTAGAAGTGTTTGAATACTACCTATATATGAAATAAATCTTTGTGCATCTAGAAATCCTAACTAATATAAGTATAACTAATATAAGCTTCTCATTATAAAATAAACAATCTGACAATATATAAAAATACCTTAACCAGAGGTAGAAACATGTAGTACAATATGACAAAAGTAATTTTAATTTGCATTAATATACAAAATATTTTAAATAGATGTAGAAACATACATACAGCATGACAAAAATAATCTTATATTTGTATCAATATGCAAAAATATTTTAAATAGATGTAGAAACATACATACAACATAGCAAAAGTAATTTTAAATTTGCATCAATATACAAATTATCTTAAACAGGATTAGAACAAAACTTTACATTTGTATCAATATAAAAGAATCCATACCAGTGCAAATTGTCTAAAACTGATTAGTTCCTGTTTTCATTTAAAAGTAGATCTAATAATATACTTCATCATCCTATCCTAGCTATCCCCATTTTTTTCTATTCCAAATGTGATACTGAGTCTAATTTTTATTGCTTCATCCCCAACCCCATAACAACTTATAACCAAGCCCTACTGATGACAAATTGTCCATAACCCTGAGATAAACCAAAAACCATCCATCCCATCTTTTGGGAAAGAAGGCATCATTTTCTAAAATTACTTCCAGCTGTCTGGTGGGATCCTGTAAAAACCTAAAATAATGGTTAAGTCTCATGAAGATTAACTGTAGCATTTCTAATCAGTCTCAGATTAATAAGAAAGGCTTATCTGAAGTTATGGCTAGAGTGTGGTAAGAAGGTGGACCATCTCAGCTAGCTACCTTCGGAATTGTCCCAAGCAGTTTCTAATCCAAAGTTAATATTTGAGTGGTGTGTATTGGCTCAATAGCATTATTATGGACCTGGTAGAGTCATCGTTGTGGGGCTGTATCATTCTTTTGGAGATTTCAGAGGAAAATTTATTGTTCATTGTAGAAAATTTGAACATTATTAATATCAAAACAGAAAATTTAAATTGTAAGATAGTAATACACCTAAAGAAAGGTTCTAAAGAGTCAGAATAAGTATACAGTGAAAGAATTTGTGACAATAGTCTTTAGATTTTTGTTTTATTCTGTCCTATACCAGGTGGCTCTTCTGCTATGAGACAGAGATTCTGAAGTTTTCTTTTAACAACATATCTTGGATTTAGAGAAGAGAGAACTACAGTAGGATTTCAAAGCCAGCTTTAATTTTTAATTGAGTGGGGACTTCAACCTTTTGGAGAAATAAAAAGATATTAATTCTTAGGTAGTGAGATTTTACCCTGTACAGATTAATGGTACCACAAAGTCAGATTTTTCTTTGCTTGATAATTTTTGTCCAGATGGTTTTCCTTTCTTCTTTAGATGCCTAGATGTCCAAGGTCTTTTGACTCCTTGAAGATGGGTATTTCTATTTTCCTATAAAGACAAACAAACAAACCCAGAACCATGCCCTGATCCTTATAGGGTGAGTTTTCTTTTTGACATGTTGAATTTCTATATTGGCTGATGAGCTATCAATGCTTGCTATTAAGTGATCTCTCTTGTTCAAATCAAATATTTTTTAATTTTGATGGTATCCATAGCTTTTCTTTTATTATGAAAACAAAAATGAAACCCCTTCCGCAACATAACACATATCCTGATATCCATTCTGAAATCAACATATCTTTAAAGTACACAGGCTGATTTAGTTCAGTAGTTTTTTCTGCTTTCCAACATCTCTCCATAGCTGTTGGTCTGTTTTCATTAGCATTTAGAAAATTGAAGGTTAGCAAGGCAATATGCAATGTATCTCTGGAGGTATTTATTATCTCTGTTTAATAAGCATTTCTTTTAAAGTGTTACTAAATCTTTATACAATTGTATAAAGATTGTGTACTGTAGGATTATGTGGTATAACTGTAATATCCTTATAATATACTAAAACTGTTTTATTTTACTAGATACATATGCCAGAGCATTGTTGGTCTAATTTGCACCAGTATTCCCATGATGGCCATGACTTCTAATAGGTTTGTAATTACAGAATCAGTCTAAAAAGACTCAAAACAATTGCCCATTACAATCCCAGAAATGCATGGCTCTCCTTTTCTTTCCTTTCCTTTCCTTTCCTTTCCTTTCCTTTCCTTTCCTTTCCTTTCCTTTCCTTTCCTTTCGTTCTTTTCCCTTCCCTTCCCTTCCCTTCCCTTCCCTTCCCTTCCCTTCCCTTCCCTTCCCTTCCCTTCCCTTCCCTTCCCTTCCCTTCCCTTCCCTTTCCTCTGTCCTTTGCTAGTCATGGAAGCAGGGACAATGAAAGAACTTTGATTTTATTTTCTTTTGATTTAAAAAGACACAAACCTACATAGAAGAAAACTATATAAACTGTGCTTGCTTTTGGTGGTTTTGTTCTGTATGTAATGATAGCAATTGTGGGTTTAATTTGTATTTCTTTGAGAACTAAATGAGACTTGTATGGGGGTCATATGTCTTTAAGAGTTACTTGGATGTTTATGTATGTTCCTTTGATTCCATTTAAGCCTTGATCCATTTCTATAGTATTTTACTGTTATTTCCAAGGGAACTTTATGTAAAGATCTTTATTAGATAAAACTTTTCTTCCTTCCTTCCTTCCTTTCTTTCTTTCTTTCTTTCTTTCTTTCTTTCTTTCTTTCTTTTCCTCTTTTTTGGTTTTTCGAGACAGGGTTTCTCTGTAGCTTTGGAGCCTGTCCTAGAACTAGCTCTTGTAGACCAGGCTGGACTCAAACTCACAGAAATCTGCCTGTGCCTGCTTCCCGAGTGTTGGGATTTAAGGTATGCACCACCAGCGCCCAGCTAGATAAACTTTTTCTTAATGTTTGCTCCCATCAATAATTTATAGATTTAAATACTTTAGAGAAGAGAAGCTCAGATTTCATGAGGGTAATTTTTAAGACAGCAGTCTGGGGATTTTAATGTGGTACTGTAATAATATATAAAAATGTATCAGAGAATTTTAGGAAAGAAAACTACCAGGGCTCAGGTGAGGACCAGAGCAGCAGACTTCTTGTCTTTTACCACCCTCACATCTTTCCTGGATCCTGCCTTCTGGCTTCCTCTTCCACTCACAAGACAGTGAACAATGAACACAGTCAAGCAGGCCAGGACAGCATCAGCTCTTTGCATCCTAATTGCAGTGAAAACTTTAGTTCTCATTTGCCATTTTAATGTATTTGAAGGTTATGCTTATTATGATATGTACTATTTTGAAGGCATTTTCACTCTTTTCAACATGAATATATTTTTCTTTTCTGAGACAAGAATGGCAATAAACAAATTCCTCATATATGCACTTGATCATCTTTCTCAAAATTTACTAAGTTTTATTAATTCTGAAATTATGTTTCTTTTTAGGTTTGTTCAAACTTAAAAATTTTAGCTTATATATTTTTATTCAAAATTATTTTAAGTAAAATATATGGATAAACAAGTCTTTATTTTCTTATAATTGTACAAGTTTCCCAACTTCATTTACTAACTAAATCTCTGTTTTAAAACATTTTCAAATTAGCCTGGATTTTTTTCTAATTCTAATGAGTTTTACCTATACTTTTGGCATTAATCTTACATTTTCTTTAGGAGTTTCAATTATCTAGCTTCTTAAGGTTTATTAGGTTATTCTTTGTAATTTTCACATTTAAATAATTTTCATGCCTACTTTTTCTGTATTTCATGATCTTAAATATATATTAATTTTATGTTTTTAATAAAATATTTGCATTTTTTATTTTCATTATTTTTTCCAGGTAGTAAACAGGTTTTAAAATGACTCTTAATGATACCTGCTTCATAACATTCATATCCACATGGAATCCTGTAGCTGGCCATGTGAGAGAAAAAGCAAGCAGCTTTGGATCTTATGGAAAATAGCTCACCAGTCGACATAATCATGGTGGGTGAGACATAGAAAGGCAGAGCCCTAGGATTACATGTCCTGATGATACCAGGCTGCTATTGGGCATGGCTCTGCCCCTTGTATTCCCGAGTTCTGTGAAAAGTCTCAGGGTGTCTAGCCATTCACTGGGCAATGTTCTGGGTACTTACGATAGTAGTAATTGCCTCTTTCCAAGCATTGCTGCTGGAACAGATTCATGATTCAAGCACCATCCTTAAAATTTAGAAATGGAATTTGTTAGTGAAGTTAGGTTACAGTGTTTTTGTTAATGGCCTTGATGTAGATAACTTGGTGAACAATTTAATATTTAGAATGCCCCACTTTTGCTAGTTGATCAAGATACTCATTGAGGTCAAGGAATAAAAACAAAGGCAATCTTGTATTACTACCTGAAATGACTTTCTGACTAGAGATATGTTGGTGACCAAAAATGATGATTAATTTCTGATATCTATTTTTGCCCTCAACTTCCTGATATGATTTAATAAAATATTGTTGAGGAGTGGGTATGCATTCAGAAGACTTAAAGTAGAAATGACTGATATTAATCATCTATCTATCTATCTGTCTATCTACGTATCTATTTATAAAGCAAACATATGTTTAGATTCCTGATTCTTTTAAGATATTTTATAAGATTACATTTTGAGATAATTACTGAAATATTTGTTCCTCTCTGTGTAATCACAAAATGCAACCTGCAAGTAAAAGAACTAGCTGAGAGGAATATTTTGCTTGCTTATAATTTATTAATCAGTTGAAAAAGAATGATTACTTTGGGGTGAATATGTAAGGGTCATAAAATTAATACAAAGAAAAATTTTTAAATATTTGTTGGTTTCTACAAAAAAACATGTAATAAAGTGATTTCTTCTTATACAAAGACTTTAATTTATTTTGGAAAAAATATAACTTGCAATTATAAGGTAATCTTTTCTTATATAGAAATATTTTGTCTTAGGCATTATAAAAGGGATAAGAGAAAATAAAGAAGGTAGGAAGAGAACAGCAGGAAAGACACAGAAGGAAAACAATGAAGAAATAGGAGAAGAGCAGGGAAAAGACAGATGGAGAACATAGGGAAAGACAGAAGGAGAACATCAGGGAAAAGACAGAAGGAGAACATGAGGGGAAAGGCATACGTAGAACATAGAGAAAAGACAGAAGGAGAACAGTGGGGGAAAGATGGAGAAAAGTGGGGGGGGGGAAGAGACTGAGAACAGGAGGGAAAAGACAGAAGGAGAACAGCAGGGGAAAAGAACAGAACAGAGAATGAGCAGTAAAAGGGAAACATAAAATGTTTCCCCTTAGAAAAGCCCCATGTGTGTCTGTCTTTCTTTTCAGTAGTTCAACAACTTCATGCCTCCTCTCTGGTTGAACATCTGTGTCTTGAAGATGCCAGCTTGGATACTAAGATTCAGGAGTAATGATATTCACATCCACACCTGTGTCTATCAAACCCACAATTACAGTGGCAATTATACACACTCTTAGCTTTGGTCTTTGATCGTTTATAGAAGTCTGCCAGAATATATATATTTCCTATTTCCTATTTGAATTTTTAATTCATCCTCTATGTTTATTACAACATCCAGAATAGTATGGTTATTACAGAAGACTCTGGATTTTTTAATTTTCCTGGTGAGACATGCCCTTCACAGCAGCTGAGAATGACTGGACCACTTTTGATTTGGGGGCCTGTGAGAGGATATGATATGGATATATTTTCAATCTTCTACATGTTGATATCTGGTTATGCCAGCTTCATTTGTTGTAGATACTTTCTTTTTTCCATTGTAGAATTTTAAATTCTGTATCAAAAATCAGATGCTCAGAAGTATGTGGATTAATATCTGGGTCTTCAACTTGATTCTATTGGTCAAACTCCTGGTTTTTATGCCAGTGCCAAGCTGTTTTCAGTACTGTAGCTCTGTAATAGAGGTTGATGGTGATGCCTTTGCAAGTTCATTTATTGTAAAGGATTGTTTTGGCTATCCTGGGCTTTTTTTTTCCATATGAAGTTGATTATTATTCTCTCAAGGTCTGTGAAAAATTGTGTTGGGATTTTGATGGGGATTGCATTTAATCTGTAGATTGCTGTAGGTAGGATTGTTATTTTCACTATGTTGATCTTATATAAGAGCATGGGAGATCTTTTTATTTTCTGTTATCTTCTTCAGTTTCTTTCTTCAAAGACTTAAAGTTTTTGTCAAATAGGTTTTTCACTTCTTGGTCAGTGTTACCTCGAGATATTTTATGTTATTTGTAGCTATTGTGAAAGGTGATGTTCCTCTTATTTCCCTCTCAGCTTCTCTATCTTTTGTGTATAGGAGGGCTACTAATCTTTTTGAGTTGATTTTGTATGCTGCCACATCACTGAAGATATTTATCAGCTGTAGGAGATCTTTGGAAGAGTTTTTGGGGCCACTTATAAACATATACTATCACATCATCTGAAAATAACAAATGTTTGACTTCTTTTTGTCCAATTTTAATCCCCTTCATCTCATTTGTTGTTCTATTGTTATAGCAAAAGTTCAAGATCTATGTTGAAGAGATATGGAGAGTGTATACAGCCTTGTCTTGGTCCTGAGTTTAGTTAAATCACTTTGAGTTTCTCTCCATTTAATTTGATGTTGCCTGTCAGCTTGCTGTATATTACTTTTATTATATATAGTTATATTCATTGTATCCCTCATCTCTCCAAGTTCTTTATTATGAAGGGGTGTTGGATTTTTTCTAATGCTTTTTCAGCATCTAATGAAATGATCATATGTTTTTTCTTTCAGTTTATTTATATGATTATTACATTTATAGGTTTTAATATATTGAACCAGCCCTGCATCTCTGGGATGAAGCCTACTTGATCATGATGAATGATTTCTTTGATGTGTTCTTGAATTTGTTTTGCCAGTATTTTATTGATAATTTTGCATAGATATTCATGAGTGAGATTAGTCTGTGATTCTCTTTCTTGGTGGATTCTTTGTGTGGTTTTGGTATCAGGGTAACTGTAGCCTCATAAAATGAGTTTGGCAATGACCCTTTGTTTCTATTATGTGGAACACTTTGAGGAGTATAGCTCTTCTTGAAAGTTCTGGTAGAATTCTGTACCAAAACCTTCCAGCCCTGGGCTCTTTTTGGTTGGGAGGTTTTTGATGACAGCTTCAATTTCTTTGCGATTTATAGGTCTATTTAAATTGCTTAGCTAGTCATGATTTAATTTTGGTATATGGTATTTATCTAAAAAGTTGTCCATTTCTTTTACAGTTTCCAATTTTGTAGAGTACAGGTTTTTGTAGTATGACCTATTAATTCTCTGAATTTTCTCAGTGTCTGTTGTTATATTCCCCTTTTCATTTCTGATCTTGTTAATTTGGATGTTATCTCTCTGCCTTTTATTAGTTTTAATAAGGGTTATTCTATCTTGTTGAGTTTTTCAACAAGAATAAGCACTTTGTCTCATTGATTCTTTGTATTGTTTTCTTTTTTTCTATTTTGTTGATTTCAGCCCTGAGTTTGTTTATTTCTAGCCTTCTACTCTTCCTGTGTGAGTCCTCTTCTTTTTGTTCTAGAGCTTTCAGGTGTTTTGTTAAGTCACTAATGTGAGCTTTCTCCATTTTCTTTATGTGGACACTTTGTGCTATGAACTTTCCTCTTATCACTACTTTCATAGTGTCCCATAGATTTGGATATGTCGTGCCTTCATTTTCATTAAATCCAAGTAAGCTTTTAATTTCTTTTTTTTCTTCCTTTACTCAGGGGTGGTTCATTGTTCAATTTCCTTGAGTTTGTAGGCTTTCTGAATGTAGTATTGTTGTTAAATTCTAGCTTTAATCCATGGTGATTTGATAATACACTTGGGCTTACTTCAATTATTTTGTATGGAGGTTTGCTTTGTTACTGAGTATGTAATCAATTTTAGAGAAGGTTCCATGAGATGCTGAGATGAAGGTATGTTCTTTTGTGTTTGAGTGGAATGCTCTAGAGATGTTTGTTAAGTCCATTTGATTCATGACATCTGTTATTTCTTATTTCTCTCTTAAGTTTCTGTTTGTTTTACCTGTCCATTGGCAAGAGTGGTGTATTGAAGTTTCCTATTAATAGTGTATGGGGTTTGTTGTGTGGTTCAAATTTTAGTAGTTTTTTTTTTACATATGTGGATGTTCTTGCATTAGGGGCATAGATGTTCAGGATTGAGATTGCATCTTTATGGATTGCTCTTGTTATGATTACAAAGTATCCTTCTCTATCTCTTCTGATTGATTTGAGTTTGAAATCTATTTTGTTAGACATTAAGGTAGCTACACCTACTTGTTTCATAGGTCCATTTGATTGGTAAACCTTTTCCCAACCCTTTACTCTGAGTTAATGTCTGCCTTTGAGGTTGTGGTGTATTTCTTGTATACAGCAGAAGTTTGGATCTTGTTTCTGTATCCATTCTCTTAGCTTGTGTCTTTTTATAGGTGAATTGAGTCCATTGATAATTAAGAGATATTAGTGACAAGTGGTTGTAAATTCCTGTTATTTTCGGTAGTAGTTTTTGTGTGTTTCCCTTCTTTATGTTTTGCTGGTTGGGGGTTATTTGTTGCCTGTGTGTGTGGTTTTTTTTTTGGGTTCAGGTAGCTTCCTTGGGCTGGGGTTCTCCTTCTAGTATTTTCTGTAGAGCTGGATTTGTGGGTACATATTATTTAAATCTGTTTTTGTCGTGGAATATCTTGTTTTATCCATTGATACTGGTTGAAAGCTTTGCTGGGCAATAGTAGTTCGCACTTGCATCCACGGTCTCTTAGTGGCTGCAGAACATCTGCCCAGGATCTTCTGGCTCATGGTTGTCATTCAGAAGTTAGGTGTAATTTTTATAAGTCTACCTTTATAAGTTGACCTTTTCTTTTTGCATCTGTTAATATTATTTTTTTATTCTGAATGTTTTGCATTTTGATTATTATATGGTAAGGAGACTTTTTTGTTTGTCCAGTCTATTTCATCTTCTGTAATCGTTTTATACCTTCATAGCGATATCTTCTTTGGGTTGGGAAAGTTTTCTTCTATGATTTTATTGAATATATTTTCTATACCTTTGGCCTGGATTTCTTCTACTTCTTCTACCCTTACTATTTTTAGGTATGTTCTTTTCATGGTATCCAAGATTTTCTGGAAGTTTTGTGTTAGGAATTTGTTGGATTTAATGTGTTTTTTTTTTTGAACAATGAGTCTATTTCCTCTAAAGTATCTTCTTTAAAGGATATTCATTTTTCTATCTCTTATATTCTGTTGGTTATACATGCCTCTTTAGTACCTCTTCATTTACTCAGATTTTTCATATCCATAATTCCCTCAGTTTGTGTTTTCTTTATTACCTCCATTTCAGTCTTCAAGATTTGAACTGTTTGCTACACCTGTCTGATTTTTCTTTTCTTGGTTTTCTTGGGTTTCTTTGAGGGATTTATTAATTTCTTCTAATTTGTTGTTTGCCTTTTCCTCCATTTCTTTAAGGAAGTTTTTTATTTCCTCTTTAAAGGTCTCCATCATTCTCACAAAGTTAAATTTAATGTCTTTTCCTTCTGCCTTTTCTGGGTAGGATGATCAAGTCTTCCTGCTGTAGGACCATTGGGTTCTAGAGTTTCCATTGTTGCTTTTTAGGTTGTTGGATGAATTCTTGCATTGACACCTACCCATATCTTCTTTCAAATGAGGCCAGCAGTGTCTTTGTGCCTTGTTCCAATCTTTGCAGTGACTGTCTGAGTGTTTGGGAATTTTTCTTGGTCTGCTCTATACTGTCAATGTCTGTATCTCAGGAAACCTCTGAGGTCTCCCTCTAAGCCTGCTCTCTTGGTCTTCTCTCCTGGTTTGCTCCCTTGGTCCTCTCTCTTGGTTCACTCAGTGTTGTGGCAAGCTTTTGAGCTCCTCAGTATTGTAGCAAGCTCTTCATTCCTTCAGTGTTGTAGCAAGTTATTAAGTCTTCTCAGTATTGCAGCAAGCTGTGTTTCAGAGTTCCACAGGGGTTGCGGGAGGGTAGGCAAGTTTGGTGGCAGGGTAGGACTAGTAGTGGGGGGTCAGGTGAATGGGGTTGTCTTTTGGGAGAGCCTATCTGCATGAAGCTCTCCCACTGACTGGCTAAAAAAGGCAAGGGAGTTGGGGTAGGGCCCGGGGTTTTGTCCCACTGTGGAGATCCTAGAAAGTATGGTTTTCTGTGTCTGGCTGTTCACTCACCTCGTAAGTCCCCTCAGTATTGGAGCAAGCTGTGTTTTAGAGTTCCACTGAGGTTGCAGGAGAATAGGCGAGTTTTCTTCTGTCTGGATTTTAATCTCTCCATGATCTGTTTTTTTTTTTTTTTTGATTTTTCCTAGGTCTGTTTCTTAGCAACTCAGGTTAATGAACTCTTTTAGTGATAAGATAGAAATAATAATGCTGATAATGCTTACAATTGACATTACATAAAATCCATCAAAATTAAATATCCTATCACTTAATTATTCCATTTTCAAACTGTCTAGCATATCATTATGCAGAGATGCAAATACCTCCATTATAATGTTTTTTGTATTAGTTTTTTAATGTGTGAAAAATCTCTCCATCTTAACTAATTATTTGCTTTGAGAATTTTCAGTTGTTTTATCATATCTGCCAATGATGTTCATGACGATGTGAGGTCGATTGCTGCTGCATAGAAGAGTAAAAGCCTAATTGGATTTCAAGGCAGCTACATAGTTTGACAACAGCCCAAGAAGCAGGTTCAGAGTAAGCCTGCAACCACAATGGAGAGAGAGATAAAGGGAGGCGAGAGAGGGAGAGAGAGACAGAGACAGACACACACACACACACAGAGAGAGAGAGAGAGAGAGACAGAGAGACAGAGAGACAGAGAAGATAGCCTAGATAGTTGGGGCTGGAGCCCGCATGCAGCTCAATTGGGAGCCCATTGTATGGCTCTGGCCTATGATGTTGGCTAAAATACTTCAGGCAAATGGCTTTTTTGAAAATTCATACCCAAAATGCTGGTCATCAAATGTTGCATGAATAATAAAAACGCAGAGTCAGATATTGGGGTTCAGCCCCAAAACCAGAAAAGCAAAGCAATCAAGCCACTAGAGATGTGGCTTGACGAAAGCTAGGCAACCACAAACTAAGCAGACTAAGCTCCCTCTCCTCCCATTTTATATTCCCTCTAGTGCTGGAATTAAACACATAATTCCCTAGTACTGGGTTTAAAGGTGTGAGCCACAATCACCTGGGTTTGTTTCAGCATTGATTTTGTGCATCCCAGGGTGGACTTGAACTCACAGAGATCAATCTACCTCAGTCTCCCAAATCCTGGGATTAAGGTATGCACCACCACTGTCTGACCTCTAGTGGTTCAGATTTGCCCTTCTGATCTTTAGGCAAGCTGTATTTATTAAAACATAAACATATTATTACTATAATCACTCATCAAAAAGTAGTCCTTTAACTTAGACAGAAATTTTAATCAAGATTAAAAATTTGAATGGAAATATTTGTGTCCATCATTCTCTGAGGAGTAGGTCAGTGCTGCTGGCCTAATCACAATGAAGAAGAGAATAGGGAATATTGAAGCAAGCTAAACAAACCAAGCCTTACAGATATGATTTATATTACTAATAAGTGGTCAATAGTTTTTGCAAATTTTAGGGATTTATACTTCCATTATATTATCAGTAAATTATTCGTCTCCTTATAGTTTAGTTTTCTTTACTTTTTACCTTTAGTTTTGAGTTTAATATTTTAATATTCAGATATAAAACAGTTTTAATAAATGCACCATTTCAACACACCTTAAATTTTCCCTTAGCTCTTATTTCGAAGAAAGTATTTTAAAGAAAAAAAAACGTATTTACTATTGAATAGTATATATGTTTTTGTCAGGACTTAACATTTTAACAGGGGTAATTTTACATCATCATCTCATAATACATGAGTTGGCATGCTCATGTAACCTGCATGCATGTGAAGTGAAAGTACTGGAATGGCAACACATTCCTGCTATTTCTTCAGTTAGCATATCTAGCACTATGTTTTTAAAAATGTTTTTAAATTTCTTGTATAAATTTGGACAAAAGAAGATCTTTTTGTAATTCTTTCCAATTTCCTTTCCAGTCTAAAGGGAAAGTGGCTGTGCCCTAAATTTCCTAAGGTCCTCGGTCCACCACTTTCAACTATGTCTCTCCAGAGTGTTTCCACCTTATTTCATATCTGTAATATAGATGGCTTACATCTTACAAAAATTATTGTTTTATAGCAGTCCATAGCTTATCTGATTGCTAAAATTCTTATTTTGATCACTGAATGCTTTAGGCCCAAAGTAACAGTGTTGTTTATGAAGACTGCAGACAGCTTGTGAAATTAACAATGATTCCACAGTAGATTTTATAAACACACGAAATAAAAACCCAGATCCATTTTCAGTGAATTGTGATGCTTTGATGCACTCCTGATTAAATGGGATAAAGAAGATAAACCAAGTAAATAATAGCAATATTGTGTGTTTCAATTCATCAGGTTACTTTAGTTGTCAAGATACCAGCTATAATGTAAGAAAAAGTACACTCAGGGCAGAGTGCATTCCATGAGAAATTGATTTCTAGCATGCAGAGTCAAGAGTTAAAATACCAGGCCCTAGGTTGAACAGCTACTTGACTAATTGTTTGAAAAAAGAACCATTAATTTTCCCTATCTTCTTGACTACAAATATTATAATTTTCAAGAAGCTTTGTCAAATCATGAAATAACAGGCTTGGAAATGATCTCTTTTAATTCATCTCTGGAGACAGAAGTCTCTTATCATTAAGAGATCTAAATCGTGAGTGTAATTTCTGACTTACTCATTTAGCCTAAAGATAATTGTTTTTCTGAAGTTGACCATAAAGCATGTTGCTACTAGCAAGAGTGCAGCTAACATTTGCTGGCTTACCAAAGCTCATTTGTTCAACAGAAAAAAATTGAGATTAGCACTTCTCCCCAACTTTCATAACATTAGTAGTAATTTTACTGTGAAAAAAAAGTGGTAATGAATGAAAATGATGGAAAGTTTCTGTAAGGACTTAGATGTTTTTAAACATCATTTACATTAGAATGCTGATAGAGAAATGCCTGTTGTAGTGGCTTCTAAAAATCCAAGTGTATACTATCAGGCATATCTAAAAACCTAATTTAATTGTGCCATGACCAATCTCAGACATTTGATTGGGAGTTTACCGGCAAATTGTAGTAAAATGCTTGAAACAATGAGTGGTCCATGCTACTTTGGTTTATACCACCTAAAAAGCACACTGCTTGCTACTCATAAGCACCATTTAAGTGTTTGGTGGCAGGACCTCTTAAAAGAGCTGCAGAGTTTTTGTTGCTAACACTGAATCAGAAAGCCTCTTATAAAGGAGTAGTGCCTCTTCTTGCTGCTCGTATACAGAGCCCACCTGAGATAATGTTGCTATCAAGAAGCCACACTTGACTATCTTCTTTTATCTATCTAGAAGCATTTTTATTAAAGCTTTCTCAGGCTTTATGTAGAAATTCTTGCCAAGATTTGAATGCCATTTGTCGATGGAAGTTTCTGTCACACCCAATGCCACAGCCATTCTGTACTAAAGAAATACACAGAGGCTAATATTAACTATAAGCTGCTTGGTCTATTAGCTCAGGCTTATTATTATCTAGCTCTTACATCTTAAATTAACCCATAATTCTTATCTATGCTTAGCCATGTGGGTTGGTATCTTTTCTCAGTGCAGCATTTTCATCTTGCTTATTTTGCATCTGTGTGGCAACTGCAGACCCTTTCCTCTTCCCATAATTCTCCTAAAATGGTTGTACCACTGTTGTGGGACAATGGTCTTCTACCCTGTAAAGATATGTCATTTGTACTGCTTTAAAAAATGCTGATTGGTCAGTAACCCAGCAAGAAGTATGGGCAGAGAAACCAGAACAGAAGGATTCTGGGAAAAAGAAAGGGTCATACTGTAGTTGTAACCCAGATGCAGAGGAAACAAGATGGGAATGCCTTGCTGATAAAAGGTTCCAAGGCATGTGGCTGACAGTCAAGAATTATGGGTTAATGTAGGATGTCAGAGTTAAAAAGAAACCTCAGCTAATAGGCCAACCAGGTTATGATTAATGTAGGCATCTATGTGTTTCATTGGGGCTGAATGGTTGTGGGACTGTGCAGGACAGAAACCACTCTCAACAAATGGTGCCAATGTAGATAACTAAAAGCACTTAAAATCTGACAGAGTTTTGGAATGATTTCTAGACACTAAAAGAACAAAGTGAAGCATGGCATCTTGATAGCCGCCTTTCTCATGTTGGCTTTGCTTACTAGAGGCAAATGAGTCTCATTTAAGAGAGGATTCCTGAATCAGTTTTAGCTGCAAAAACCTTGCAGTTCTCTTTTAAGAGGCTCCACCACAATACACTTAAATGGTGTTTACGAAAAGCTTACAGCATGCTTCTTGGTGGTATCAATAAACATGGCTCCTGCCAGTACCTTTACCATAAAGCTAGAATCTCAGGAAGTTAAGCAATATGGTGCATCCAGCTGGCAAAGCCACATTTAAATCCTATCCATATTGCTTAGCAAATTAAAGATTCATGTGGTCAGAAAAAAAAGAGATATACAGTAAAGATAGATTTAAAGGAGGAATAAAACCTCTAAATGGTTTATAATGTGTTTAAAAATATATGTAGGGTTCGGAGAGCAAAGAAAAAGGATAAAGTCTTAAAGAAAGAAAGAAAGAAAGAAAGAAAGAAAGAAAGAAAGAAAGAAAGAAAGAAAGAAAGAAAGAAAAAGAATAGTTGGGTGTGGTGGCACATACCTTTAATCCCAGCTCATGGGAGGCAGAGGCAGGCAAATCTTGAGTTCAAGGACAGCCTGGTATATCAAATTAGATCCAGTACAGCCAACACAGAGAAACCCTGTCTCAATAAAACCAAAAATTAAAAATAAAAAGAAAAGAAATAGAGTTTAAGATAAAGCTACATAACAATGAAAAATAAACAGAGAGTCTGGATACTGTATGTTATTGTGTTGTCTTTGAATTGTTTGAGTGCTGAGGAAGGAGCAATAGCTGCTAAAAGACATTTGATTATAAATGCTGGTGGATTGATCCAGCATATATATTTTGAAAATGCCTTGACTTCAAAATTTAAGTGAAAAGATATGTTACTTTGGAGAAGAGGTTTTGCTTTTGTTTCCACTGGAAACGAGAGTCTGTGGATTCATTCTGGTTTAAAAAAAATTAAGTTTGTTCAAAGAAGACCCCCCCCCCCGAGAAATCTCTGATTGGAGAGAATGGCCCAGATATTTGAGTTTTATATCCATAATAGTTTCAAGACTGCTGGCTGAGATGATCAAGCCTTACAGAACACTCCAGTCAGGACTTGATCATAATTCTAAAAACTTTTATGTCCCCATAAGATTTTCAGCACCCCCAATTAGTATGAAGTAGCCTAGAAAACTATGCCCACATTCTGCAAAAAAATGAATTGTGGATATTTGTCTTTGTTTAGTGTGTTGGTTAAAAGTTGCTATGGATAATGATTAGGAAAAAAGCTAAACAAAGAAGATTATTCAGAATTTTTGTTTTGGAAAAAAAAGAAAGTTCTGTGGAACATGGTCTTCTATCTTATAAGGACTTGTCACTTGTATTACTTTAATAAATGCTGATTGGTCAGTATCCAGGCAGGAAGTATAGGCAGGGTAACCAGAACAGGAGAATTCTGGGAAGAGGAAAGTGTCAGTCTGCAGTTGTAACCCAAATGCACAGAAAGCAAGATGAGATTGTCTCACTGATAAAAGGTACCGTGTCACGAGGCTGACACAGACAAGAATTATGAGTTAATGTAGGAAGTAAGAGTTATTAAAAAGCCTGAGTTAACAGGCCAATGAGTTTATGATTAATATAGGCCTCTATGTATTTCTTTGTTACTAAATGCCTGCAGAACTGGGTGGGAGAGAAATCTCTGTCAACACCCCATTTATACTTCCTGTCTGACTACCGACCAATCAGTGTTTTATTAAAACCAACATGGGTGATAAATCTTTACAGTGTACAAAAGTTGAACATGTTGTGGGATAATGTGTCATGTGTGTTTGTAAGAGTGTGTGCAGATGCTTATAGAGGCATCTGATCTCCTGGGGATGAAGTACCAGGCATCTGGCAGTCACCAAGTTAAGTGCTCTGCTCACAGCTCTGATACTCCAAAGGAACATCAAGGACTCTTGACCACAGAGCCATCTCTCCAGCTCATCAACTAAATTTTGTAAACTTTCTCCAAAGTATTCAGTGTTATCTTTGAGAATTTTCTTGAAGACTTTCCCATGACTTAATCCTATAAATGAATTCTCTATTGAATATTTGGCTATTTCAATTCAGTTTTCTTTCACAGAGATAGATGACCACAGCAATATCATCCGTGATTCGAAGATAAACAGTCTCAATTTTAATTACATTTTATTCTTTTGTATTTTATTTTTGTTTTTAATTTTGTCATGTGTTTATTTGTGAGTTGTGACAAAGACACATGTATGTTTGATAAGCCAAGATTTTTTAAAAAATGGATTTTCAAAGCAGACTAATTCCCATTCAAGTTTCTACATGTGTCTTTGTCATACACAGACAGAGCAGAAAAATATGCACTTTGAACATAATAGTCAGGTTTTTTTTTCTTTAACACAGGTTATACTTCTTACAAAAGACTAATTATTTTAATAAGCCAAATTTATTTCTTCAGTGATGACAAAACATAATAATTAAAAAATTTTGATTTTTGAATGACTGAGAACAAAGTAAGTCATTTACTGACATTTTAGAAGTTCAGTACAACTGGAGTTGCAATTCTTTTTTTTTTTTTAAAGATTTATTTATTTATTATGTATACAACATTCTGCCTCCATGTATGCCCACACACCAGAGGAGGGCGCCAGATCTCACTACAGATGGTTGTGAACCACCATGTGGTTGCTGGGAATTGAACTCAGGACCTCTGGAAGAGCAGACAGCACTCTTAACCACTGAGCCATCTCTCCAGCCCCCGGAGTTGCAATTCTTTACATGCTCCACTGTCAGTTAGTGTCTGTACCTATATCTGCCCCAGAGCATTAGAGTGACCCAGTTCTACAAGCCGCAAGTCTAAATGCCTCAGGATTGCCACCATTTCCATGTCCCAATATGGGATTTTAGTTAATATTTACTACCTATTTAACTGAGTTTAAGTTTATTATTTCAGATATTTCATTACAGCTAAATAAACCTAACTAACATGGATCTTTGTTTATGATATCAAAATTAATTCCTATATATCATTCTTAAATTATTTGTTCATTAGAAAGGTATAGTAATGATAAATTATTATGTAATACACTATGAAAAAGCAAACGTTCATGGTTGTCAAAGACATATTTAAAGTTATTGATTATTCAATTTATACATTTTATGGCTCTATTTCTAAGGCATTCATTTTATGAAATAATATTTAGACCTTATTAACATGTTACTTATTACCTACATTGTCTAGATAACCATAGAATGTCTAAATATCTGTCAGTATTTGGCCTTGGCTTACTCTGGGTAATTAATAACTTCTTGTTAGCAAATGGCCTCTTAGAAACCAGCATTAGAAAAGATGTTGAAAAACTATTGCAGTAAACCAAATTGGAGCAATTATTAAATGTGGCATGTAGTTTTATAGCTATATTGATAGGAATTGATCATTCATGGCTGATTTTATGTACAATATGGAGTTGAGTGTAGACTATATTGCTCCCAATGTCAAGATATTCATCATCAGAGGCTTCGTTTAAAATATTTTCCAGCATTGACCTTGGAAGCAACCCTGATCTGCAGGTCTAGAGTTACCTCTTGCTTTCAGTTCTCCATTGTTGCTCCCGTGAACAGATATTCTCATCTAGTCCTCATAGATTAGCAGACTATGAAGTATAAGAAGATTATACACACATGAGTCATAAGGGAGTAACTATGGGATTGTAGGAACAAATTGTCTTACTTTAAGACTTGATGAAAGTTGAATAAGTAGTCAAGAAATCCTTAAGTCTACTGAAAACTGACTTCATATTATCATATTATATTTTATAGATATGGCTTTAGGTCTAGCATTGTGTTTTGAGTTTTTTGTTTGCTTGATTGTTTTTGTCTAGAAAGTGTCCATTTTATCAAGCAAGACTATAATCTACTGGATATTACTTAGAGTCGTCCAAATATAATGTCCATATTAATGTATCTTCAAAAACGCCTTTGGTGTTTTGGTGAATTCGTAAAGTGTTGATGCCTCTATGGTCTGTGTGAACAGTATGGTCTTGGCCTAGAGAGATAGCTCCGAGGTTAAGGGTACTGTATGTTCCTCCAGAGGACATTATTTTAATTTCCAGAACCCCCATCGTGACTCATAACCATACGTAACTGTAATCCCTGTGATCTAATGCCCTCTTCTGGTATGTAGACATACATGCAGACAAAATACTTAAACAAAAATACTCATATTCATATATAAATATTAAAAAGGAATATAATATATTTGTTTTTAAAATCTCCAGAACAATTTTAGACTTACAATAAAATATAAAGATAACACAATACTATCAATATTTGCACATCAGTCATCACTATTAACATCTTAATTTTGAATGGTATTAATGGTTATATGCTATACTGTTATTAACTTAAGTTGCTATGGTTCTAAATTTTTTCCATGATTGTTGCTTTTCTTAGTTATTTTTCCTCCCACTAGGATAATTTTACTTGTATATTGTTGACTTTTACAGTTTTGAACTGTTTTGTAAAATATGTCTCATTTTGAATTGCCTGAGATTTTTTTTTCTCATGATTAGAATTAGAGTGATAGATGGAGGCTAAAACATTCTAGATCTCTCTCTTCCCTCCTCCATTTCTCCCTCTTTTCCTCCTGATCTGTGGAGATCTTAGCAAGAAGCAACCTCATATTCTGGCACTTGAGCCTCCTGGTCATGATGGAGCTTGTACCCTTTCTCTCCCTGGACAATCCATAAGGAGATCAGAAGGAACATCTGAGATCAGGAGTTTAGGCAGAAAGAAAGTCAATATAAAAATCACCAAAAATCAAATAAAAGAGTGCCCCTGAAAGCAGAAATGAGAGTACTTGCTTTGTTTTATTCAATACATTTTATAACCTTCATACATACGGCTCAGTATGTGCCATGAAAGACAGAGGTAAAAGGGTATTAATGGTTAGACATCTGCTGTGGTATCATGCCTTATTCCTCACAGATGAGCCCCTATCTTAGTCACTGTTCTCTTGATGTGAAAAGAAACCATGATCAAGGCAATATTTATAAGGGGAAGTATTTAAAAGGTTGTTTGCTTATAGTTTTCGAGGGTTAACTGTGGTCACCATGTCAAGAAGCACATAGGCATGGTCATAGAGCATTAGCTGAAAGCTTTACATGCTGAGCCACAGGCAGGAGACATAGTAAGAAAGGGAGACTGGTCTGGCATGGGATTTTGGGAACCTTAGAGTCTACCGCCAGTGACTTCTCTCAAGGCCACACCTCCTAATCCTTCCCAAACAGATCCAGTAGCTGGGAACAAAGCATACACATATATGAACCTATGGAGTCTATATTCATTCAAATCACCACAGCCTCCTGATAGGTATTTAATACCAAATGGTCAGCCCTAAAATATATATTGCTTGTATGTACGTACAAGCTACTCTAATGAATCAGCTGTTTGTAACTTTATGATTTTATCTCTGTATGTATACATAATAATATAATTATTATATAATAATTAAAGTAATAATTAATAAATAATAGTAATAATAATTTTAAAAAGATGTCATAATTTGAGAAAGCAAGAATGTAAGGCATTGAAATCATTGGGGAATGAAGGGAGGAGATGACACAATAATATTTTAATTGAAATATAATGTATCTGTAGTTAAACAAACAGCTACCAAAAATAAAAACATAAAAACAATTGGGGCACCAAACCACACCCAAAAGTGCCTATGTTTATACAACAGAAATGCCATTAAGGACTCCAGAATACAGTGCAGAGAAAGTGAGAGACAATTTATGCTTCTGAGCCCAATACAGATTGAACTCAAGTGCTAAAATTAGAAGAAAGTTAAACCGAGGCAAATTCCAATCAAGCACTAAAAACTAAATAGGTAAATTTCTAAAAGTAATATAAATTTCTAACTTTTACTAAAATTAAATCTAGAGGACACAAATAATTTAAATAGACTTATAACAAGCCATGTGGCTGAAGCAGCCACAAAGCCAAATGAGGAGCAGAAGGAGGAAGAACATGAACAAGGAAGTTAGGACCATGAAGGGTGCGCCCACCTACTGAGACAGTGGGGCTGATCTAATGGGAGCTCTCCAAGGCCAGCTGGATGATGGATAATGTGATCAAACCAGACTCCCTGAACATGGCTGACAAGGGGGGCTGACTGAGAAGCCAACGACAATGGCACTGGGTTTTTGATCCTACTGCATGTAGGATCCTACTTTGTGGGAGCCTAGTCTGTTTGGATACTCACCTTCCTCGTCTTGGATGGAGGGGGGAGGACCTTGGACTTCCCACAGGGCAGGGAACCCTTACTGCTCTTTGGACTGGAGAGGGAGGGGAAGGGGGATGGGGGGAGCAGGAGGGAAACGGGAGGAGGGGAGGAGATGGAAATTTTTAATTAAATAATAAAAATAAATAAATAAATAGAAAGATTAAAAAAAAAGAAAAAAAAGAACTCCCAAACCAAATGGACTTATTGCTGATTTCTACCAAACTTTAAGGAAGACCTACCACCAGCTTGTCTCAAATCATCTAAAAAATAGAAAGAGAAGAAATGCTAATACATCATTCCATGGCTCCAATATCACTATGATATCAACAACATACACACAAACAAACACACACATACAGACACACACATACACACAAAATTAAAACAAATCTGAAATAAAACAAAGCCTGAAGAACAACCCAAGTAGACATAGATGAACAAAATCTCAACAAAATATTTGTAAAATAGATATCAAGATTATGTTAGAAAGATTATACTTTATGACTATCTTATTTTACCCTTGAGATGGAAGGTTAGTTTGATACGCACAAATAAATACATGTAACAGATAACAGTAATAGACTTATAGAATGAAATGAAATAATTATCTGTAATAGATGCAGAAAAGTCACTTGAAAAAAAATTCATCAAATTTTCATAAGAAAAAACCTAAAGACATTAGCCATCAAGCACATCTCTATATAATAAATGATATACAGCACTAACCACCATAACCTTTCAACTCAGAGTGGAAAATTGAAGCATTCTTCTGATGTCTGAACAAGACAAGGCTATGCATTCTCTCCACTATTATTCAATATGGTGCCTAAATATTAGTGAGCATTATAGACAGATAGAACAAGATAAAAAAAAGTAAAATGAGAATTTAAACTATCCTTATTTGTAAATGGCCTCAATCTATTCTTTAACAATTGACTCAACAGGACTGATGCCCTTATGAGCTCACAGAGTCTGCCATCAGGTACAAGATTCCCACAAGTTTAAGCCAGATGGGGTCACAATGCTCAGAAGGGAAGTGAACACATTCCATCTCTAATCTAGAAGCTCTCTCCAAATGCAAAATGATCTCAAAGAAAACATTAGTTTTCTCCAATGAAGTCTCACTGGGACAACAAATCACATATTAGGAGAATAGTAGATGGCCAACCCAAAACAAACTCAAGGGTATTATGGAGGGTTAATTTTTTATAATGATTTTTATGGAAATATTATTATTATTATTTCTAAGAGGCATTTTATTTATTTATTATGGTTTCTGATTTTGTATATTTATGGATTTTGTATGTGTGAATGTATAAGTCTTTGCATTTGTTATATATTTTGTGGTTTTCTTCCTTTGGATTTTTGTTTGTTTTGTTCTGTTCTGTTTTTGTTTTCTTTAGTGTATTATTATGTTTTTACATACCTCCTAATTTTCTAATGATGTAGAGAAATAAACGGTGTGTGTTTGAGTGGGCAAAGAAGGCAGAGGAGCTGAGAAGCATTGGGGAAGTGGAAATCAAAATAAAACTATATAATACAGAAAAATTCTGGCAAAACAAAAACAAAAACCATAGTCTCCGCTAGAAAACTTTCAATTCTTGTAAATAATTTTAATTGGAACATAGAAAATCAATGTAAAAATAAGTAGTTTTAATACTCTAGAATTGATTCTACCATGGAGATACCTGCACATCCACGTTCATTGTTGCTCTTCTCACAATAGCAAGAGAATGCAATCAGCTCAGATGTCTATCAACAAATAAGTAAATAATGAAGACATGGTACATATAAACATTGGAATTTTATGTACCCATAAATAAAAATGAAATCATCACATTTGAAAGATAGATAAATGCTGCATCTCTCCTCTTGTTTGCATATCCTAGCTGCTAAATTTTAAATATTTGTAATTGAGTAGGAGAAAGTATGAGTAGAGATCAGGAAACTAGAATGGAATGTTAAAATATGGAGAGGAGGCAGGAAGACGTTTTAAAGGCATGAACTCAGGAGGACCAAAGGATAGCTGATATATGAAAAGGGAAAGAGGAAAAGGAGAGGGGCATGGAGAGCAAGGGAAACTGCATATGGACTAAATGTGTGAACACTTTCATTATTTCATTATTTCTGTAATATTGTTGGTGTTGGAGAATTGTCTGTATTCTGTCAATCATATTTTAAATAAACGGTGATTGGCCAGACAGGAAGTATAGGTGGGTCAACCAGACAGGAAGTAGAGGTGGGACAATGAGAACAGGAGAATTCTAGGAAGGATGAAGCCCATTCCTCTAGTCCTGCGCAGATCACCAAAGAAGCAGGATGTGATCTGCACCACTGAAAAAGGTACCGAGCCATGTGGCTAACTTAGATAAGAATAATGGGTTGATATAAGTTATGAGTTAGCAAGAAGCCTGAGCTAATAGGCCAATCAGTTTTATAACTTATGGAGATCTCTGTGTGATTTTCTCTGGGACTAAATGGCTGGGGGACCAGGTGGGACAAAAACTCCAACGAGCCTGACCCTCACGTTACATATTGTAACTAGCATTTGCACTGTACTAGATATACTTACATTGTGTTACCTACTTTTTAATTGATTTTTATTGAGCTCTACATTTTTCTCTGCTCCCCTTTCTGCCTCTCCCCTCCCTGCCTCTCCCTTCCCTTAATCAACCCTCTCCCAAAGTCCCCATGCTCCCAATTTGCTCAGGAGATCTTGTCTTTTTCTACTTTCTATGTAGATTAGAACTATGTAAGTCTCTCTTCGTGTCCTTATTGTTGTTTAAGTTTTCTGGGATTGTGTTTTGTAGGTTTGTTTTCTTTATGTTTAAAAACCACCTATGAGTGAGTAACTTAAAAAGCAACATTTCAATAATTAGTTGCTTTATAAATACTGAGAACAATGAACTTGCTGTGGTGGAATTTAGGGATATATCCATTCTAATATATTTAAATATAGCAAAACACATAGGGACAGACCTAGCCCAAGAGGTGAAAAAAAAAAAACTCTACTAGAAATAGTATAAGTCACTTGTAAAAGAATTTGAAGAAACCCCCCAGTGATGAAAAGGACTTCCATGCTTCTGAATTGCAGAATCAAAACTGTGAAAGTGGGCATACTATCAGAGGCACTGTAGAGACTCAATGCAATCCCCACAAAATTTTCAATCACGTTTTTCACAGGACCAGAAAAAAATGCTAAAACTAATATGGAAGCATAAAGTGCCACTGACAGCCAAAGCAATCCTATGCAGAAAGGCACAGATGGAGGAATCACACCACCAGATCTTGAACTATTAAGGATTTCATGACAAAGTCAGCAACACACTGGTTGTCACGGGCATATTTGTAATCAAACACTTATGCTGGGTCTAACTTTGAATCTGCCCAAAAGAAAAGTGAAATAGCATTCACTGAAAATTTATGTGCACTGAATACTGCTATGACAGTGACATTTTAAAATATTTGAACAGACTCAATCTTTTAATAAAGAAAATATTGAAACAGAAATATAACAAAATATAGTCCATATACATATATGGAAGTGTGTGTGTGTGTGTGTGTGTGTGTGTGTGTGTGTGATGCCTCTATGTATATATGTACATAGATAATTGGGACATTATGTATGCAAGCACACATGAACAGAAACATAAAATAATATGTATACTGTATACACGGTTGTGAATATAGGTTGTATACACATGTGTGTGTGTGTGTGTGTGTGTGCATAATTGTGTGGGTTTATTAGTAGATATGAGTGTTGATTGAATTCCCATCTGTGGTTGATCATGTCACTTGTTTCCAGCTGATATGATAGAGGAAACTCTTCTAAAGATCATTTGGAAAGCCTTTGACTTTTCTTATAAAAATGGTCAATGGCCATAGTACTCTCCTTGATTCTTCACCAAACAATGACAGTATTGTGGTCAAGGTTGCAGCAGAATTCTCTATAAAAAGAAACAGGCAAGAAAACCCAACCTCTTGGTGTTAACATGGTGAGCTAGACAGGTAGAAGCCAGGATCTGGAACTGTAAAGCAGTTGGAGCAATGCCTGCAGCTATCCTGGCAGAAGCTTCTGATTTGTGGTTCACTCTCACCTGATAGATTGCCTCTTACCTGAAGTCACAACATTCCAAACACCATGTTTCCTACTTGTCACAGCTCCATCTGTATCTTTATGATTTGGATTTTATCCTGAACAACACTGCAGAATTCAGGCAGTAGTTTTGTGTTTAATACAGAGCATTTCTTGCTGCATTTGATAGGCATTTGAATGGTAATGACTCTAATTTATACAGGACATACAGCTTAAAAGTCTCAAAGCCTCATGCTATTTTGAGATAGGCACTTACAAATAAATTTTCAATGGGTGGTATCTAACTGACATTTCTAAACCAATTTATCTCTCTCTTTTCTACAAATCTAAACATTTGTTATTACTGAATGAAAAAGCGTCTCACTAAAGAAATCACTCTTGAGCTAGGCAGCTAGGTGTGGTGGTGCATACCTTACAATATGACCTTGATATTGTAAGGCTGGAGGATCCTGAGTTCAAAGGCACCTACACAGCATGACTTTGTCTCAAAACCAAAACAAAATTAACAACACCCAGCTGCCGCCCCCATACCTTGGGGCTATTTCACTTTTAAGAATCATAAATAGTTCTACAGGTTTCTGTATTAAACTGAGCATCAAACAGCCTTAGAAAACTCCAACTGGCTGTTTACAGATTAGTGCAAAATCTTTGCTGACTATATTGATAAGAAAAGCCTAAAGAAGTCTTAATAAAAAAAGTAAGACTGAAACCACAATTCTCCTGGACTCCTTGTGTTACATGAAGGTGCGCTGATGAAATATGTTAAAGAACAGAACCAATGGGATGAATATATAAATAGCAACACCTGAGTTATACCCAAGAGGTTGAGAGTCAGGTAGTTTCTCAGCCTTGAGGCTGGGTGTCTCAACAGACAGAATAGACTTACACTCTTGCCGGAATCACTGGCAACCTGCTAGTAGCCCAGTTTACAAGGCAGGGACCCTCAGTAGTACCATGGGGAAGTTCCTGGTGAGCTGCTCTTAGTTCATATGGTGGCCTGCAAATGCTGGTTCTGATGTCAGGGAATCAGCAGCAGAGTAATACAATTTGGTAGCAAGGACAGGTCTGCAAAAGGTGGGATGGGTGATTCTCCTTATGCTAAAGCAATTTATTTATTTTTTATGTATTTGTTTTATCATGCTTTATTTGAATTAGATGATGCTGCCCACACTCCCTGGGTCCCTCTGCATCACTTGCAGCAGACAGGATGGTTCTTCAGGTGATCCTAATTTGTGGTCACTAAATATTGAAACCAATCATGATATGAGTGAATTTTTTTTTTTTTGCCATAAGAGATAAAGCAGCAGCATTCTCCACTGCCTTCCATTGCCTTTCATGCTTTATCCATCCAAACAAATCCTTACTCTTTACCTTACATGTACCTGGCTAACAGAAATACAACCAGGAAAGTCCAGTGGTTTACAAGATTTCAAGTTACCTTCTTGCATTGTTCCCTTCCTATTATGACAAGAGATTAAAAAAGACTAATATTAAATTTCTCTTCTGAATTTTTGTTTTTACTTTCTGATGAAACTTACAAATGACTGAATCAAAAATAATATTAAATGACTTAAAATACAGATCTCAAATCCTCTGTCTTTTTAATTATATTCCTTGGAAATGGTACCCTAATGAGATTTAAGAGTACAGAGCATAACATCACATGATTTTATAAAATATTGCATTAAAAATTAGCATGACTTTCACAAGAAACCATTGTGGTTTTTACTCACCCCAAAGGGATAAAAACTGAGAATAATATGTATGTCTAGCCCATATTTGAGGTGCACTGAAATTCATCGTTTATAGTTTAAAAATTATTATTAGTTGAAACTGTCTCAACAGAGGTCTCCAAAGATTGAGCTCGTGCAAAGGCAATGATTAACATTTCTTTTGTTATGAAACTCCAGCATAACTCATTTGCTACCTAAAGTACTTCATTGACAAATAAATCTCTGTCCCTTCAGTGGTTGTCAGCATAATAACAGTTGGACAGAATATTTGGAGAAGGACAGGAAGCTCTGTTCCCTTGCTTTTGATGTAGATTTATTTCCTCAGGGTCTGTTGTTATGTCCCCTTTTGGTTTCTGAATTTGTTGATTTGGATATTCTCTCTCTCTTTTTTAGTTAGTTTGGAAAAGGGCTTATCTATCTTGTTGATTTTCTCAAAGAAACAACTCTTTGTTTCATTGATTCTTTGTATTGTTCTTTTTGTTTCTATTTCATTGATTTCAACACTTAGTTTAATTATTTCCTATCATCTTTTCCTTTGGATGTATTTCTTCTTATTTTTCCAGAGGTTTCAGGTGTGCTGGTAAGTTCCTAATATGAAATTTCTCCAAATTCTTTATGCTAGCACGTAGTACTGTGAACTTCTGACTTAGTAATATTTTCATTGTGTCCCTTTAATCTGGGTTCATCATACATTCACTTTTATTGAATTCTGGGAAGTCTTTAATTTTTTCTTTCTTTCTTTACCCAGTGATAATTTAGTAGATAGTTGTTCAGTTTCCATGAGTTTGTGAACTTTCTGTAGTTTGTGTTATAGAACTCCAACTTGAATCCATGGTGATCTGTTATGGTACAGGGTGCTATTCCAAGTTTTTCTATCTGTAGAAATTGAGTATGTGGTCATTTTTAGAGAAGGTTCCATGAGGTGTTGAGAAGGTATATGTTTTGGTGTTCGGGTGAAATGTTTTGTAGATATATGCTAGGTCCATTTGAATCATATGTGTGAGTTCCATTATTCATCTGCTTAGTTTCTGTTGGAATGACTTCTCAATTGTTGAGAGTGTTGAAGTCTTCCTCTATTAATGTGTGGGGTTTGATATTGATTTAAGCTTTAGTAAAGTTGCTTTTACAAATATGGTTACCTTGTATTTGGAGCATAGCCATTCAGAACTGAAACATCTTCTTGGTGGATTTTTCCTTTGATGAGTATGAAATGTTCTTCTCTATCTCTTTTTGATTATTTTTTATTTGAAATCTATCTTGTTAGATATCAGGATAGCTACACCTGTTGTGGGGTATATGATCGCACTGTGAAGCTGAGTTTGCATTTGCATTAATTAAATAAAATCAAGCTTGGGTCAGGAGGCAGAGCCAGCAACTAGTTGACAGAAAGTAATCTGAGAATAAGGGGAATCTAGAAAATGAACAGAGAGGCACAGAGGAAGCAGTAGGGAGGGACTTTGAGTTTGGTGGTACTTTTTAATTTAGAGTATTAATAAAGATGCTCTCTTTCTGAGATGCTGGTGAAGAAAGAAGGTCAGCTAGTTGCACCTCAATCTCTTGGAGCTAGCAGATTTTCACCCCAGGTGCTGATGCCCATGTCTTTATTGGTAAATAGAATGATAGAGATTTAGTTAAAAACTGTTGTGAAATATAAGCTTAAGATATGTTCCATTTGTTTATGCTGTGAATCATTTGTTTAATGATGCAAAGATGTAATACATTCTTATTGCATTTGTTTAACTCTGTTGTGTTAACTTTGCCTTCCTAAACACATCTAATAAAGAGCTGAGTGGCTCAAGCTAGGCAGTATAGGGATAGGCAGGGCTGTCAGGCACAGAGAATAAATAGGAGGAGAGATATAGGCTCAAGAGAAGAGTGAGGAATGAGAAAAGAAGGAGAGGAGGATGCCGAGACAGTAACTCAGCCACACAGACAGCCATAGAGTAAGATAGAAGGAAATATATATAGAATAAGGAAAGGTTAAAGTCTCAGAAGCAAAATGTAGTTAAAGATAAATGGACTAGTTTAAGTTAGAAAAGTTGCTAGAAACAGGCAAAGCTAAGGTCAGTCATTTACAAGTAAGAATAGTTTCCATGTGTTTATTTGGGAGCTGGATGGTGGGACCCCAAAAAGTCAAAAGCAAAATTAAAACCACAAAACAAAAACTACATGTAGTGGCAACGGCAATAACCAGATGTTGTAGGACTTAGGAGTTGAGCTGGGCTGCTGCCTGTGAAATGGGCTAGTAGCTGTAGCTACTCAAACAACAGTAGATTAAGGTGCAGGTACTCTGCTCATGGAAAAACAACACATATCAGCTTGCTTCCTAGGATCGTATTGATTGGAAAAATCTATTTTTTAATCTTTACTCTGAGATAATTGCAATCTTTGAAGTTGAGGTCTGTTCTTGTATGCAGCAGAAGGATGGATCTTGTTTTTCTCAAACCCATTCTATTAGTTTGTTTCTTTTTATTGATGAATTGAGTCCATTATATTGAAAGATTTTGGTGACCAACTATTGTTAATTCCTGTTTTTTTTGTTATTGTTGTTGATGGTGGTAGTAGTAGTTGTGTATATGTGTGTTTCCCTTCTTTGAGTTTTGCTAGTGTGGGATTATCTATTGCCTTGTTTTTGTTTTTTTTTTTTACTTATTTTTTATTGATAAAAGGAGAATAAAGAAAAGAAAGAAAAAAAAAACAAATTTCCACCTCCTCCCAGCCTCCCATTTCCCTACCCCTCCTCCCATTCTTCTCCCCCTCCTCCCACCCCTCTCCCTTTCCCCCCACTTTTCTCCCCCTCCCTCTCCAGTCCAAAGAGCAGTCAGGGTTCCCTGCCCTGTGGTAAGTCCTAGGTCCTCCCCCCTCCGTCCATATCTAGGAAGGTGAACATCCAAACTGGCTAGGCTCCCACCAAGCCAGTACATTGCATTGGATCAAAACCGCGTGCCATTGTCCTTGGCGTCTCATCAGCCCTCATTGTTCGCCATGTTCAGAGAGTCCAGTTTTATCCCATGCTTTTTTTGGTAACAGTCCAGCTGGCCTTGGTGAGCTCCCAGTAGATCAGCTCCACTGTCTCAGTGGGTGGGTGCACCCCTCGTGGTCCCGACTTCTTTGCTCATGTTCTCCCTCCTTCTGCTCCTCCTTGGGACCTTGGGAGCTCAGTCCAGTGCTCCAGTGTGGGTCTCTGTCTCTATCTCCATCCATCGCCAGATGAAAGTTCTTTATAAGTAACTTGGCCTTTTTCCTTTGCGGCTCTTAATATTCTTTCTTTATTCTGTATATTTTGTGTTTTGATTATTATATGGCGAGGGGATGTTTTCTTTTGATCCAGCCTATTTGGTGTTCTGTATGCTTCTTGAACCTTCATAGGTACCTCTTTCTTCAGGTTGGGAAAGTTTTCTTCTATAATTTTATTAAGTATATTTTCTGTACCGTTGGGCTGCACTTCTTCTCCTTCTTCTACTCCAATTATTCTTAGGTTTGGTCTTTTTATTGTGTCCCAAATTTCCTGAATGTTTTGTGATGAGAATTTGTTGATTTTGCTGTTTTCTTTGATCAGTGTGTTTATTTTCTCTATGGTATCTTCAGTGTCTGATATTCTCTCTTCTATCTCTTGTAATCTGTTGTTAGTACCTGTCTCTGTCGTTCCTGTTCGTTTACCCAGATTTTCCATCTCCATTCTTCCCTCGGTTTGTGCTTTCTTCATTGCTTCCATTTCATTCTTCATGTCTTGAAACGCTTCCCTAACCTGTTTGATTGCTTTTTCTTGTTTCTCTTGGTTTTCTTGCGTGTCTTTGAGCGATTTATTCATTTCCTCTACCTTTTTGTTTGTAATCTCTAATTGTTTATGGCAGTTTTTCACCTCCTGTTTAAGGTCCTCTATTATTTTCATATAGTTAACTTTTGAGTCGATTTCTTCTATTTCTTCAGGAGTAGGGTGTACAATTCTTCTTATTTCGGGATCCCTGGTTTCTGGTGGTGTCATGTTGCCTTTCAGGTTGTTGGAGGAATTCTTGCATTGGCGCCTTCCCATCTCTTCCTTCAAATGGAGCCAGGAGAGGCCTGGTCTCTTGGTGCAGTCTTTGCTGTGATTGACTCTCTGGGTATATCTCTTCAGTGTAGAAGTAGGAACCGTTCCCGACCCGATGGGATTACTCAGCAACTAAACAGGGCCGCCAGTAGCCCAATGATCCAGGGCCAACAGGATGAATGGAGCAAGGGGGGGATGGTATCCAGGAGCGCGCAGGAAGCCTGGTGCCAGAGCTGAAGGTGCCCGGCTCCCTTACAGGGGAACCTGAGGCCTGCCCGGTAGGCAGGCACTCACCACTCTGGGTGGGTCGCCTTAGTTTAGGAGCTTAAAACTGTACTTGAGCACTGGTCCTAGCATACAGCAGGGCAGGGTTGGGGAGGGGTGCTGGGGGGGGCTGGGTCGTGCAAAAGAAAGACAGCCCTGCAGAAGGAGCTGGGGGAGGGGGTTTGTGCTCTCTTCCAGGACAGTCTGCCCCTGGATAGCACACACTCACCCGTCCTGATGGGATTCCTCAGCAACTAAACAGGGCCGCCAGTAGCCCAATGATCCAGGGCCAACAGGATGAATGGAGCAAGGGGGGGGATGGTATCCAGGAGCGCGCAGGAAGCCTGGCGCCAGAGCTTAAGCTATTGCCTTGTTTTTAAAGATGCATCTAACTTCCTTGGGTTGGAGTTTTTCTTTCAGTATATTCTGTAGAACTGTAACTGTCGACAGATATTATCTAAGTTTGATTGACTAATGAAATACCTTGCTTTCTTCTTCTATTGTGATTAAAAATTTGCTGGGTATTTTAGTCTGGGATGACGTCCATGGTCTTTTAGGTCTGAAAGACATTTGTCCAGGCCCTTCTGATTTTTAGAGTTTTTATAGAGAAGTCAGGTGTAATTCTGATAGGTCTGCCTTTATATGTTACTTGTCCTTTTATCTTTGCAGCTTTTAAAATTCTTTCTTTATTCTATATGCTTAGTGTTTTGATTACTATGTGATGAGGAGAATTTTTATCACGTCCAGTTTATTTGCTGTTCTGTATGCTTCTTATACTTTTATAGTGTGTCTTTTTTGGTTTGGAAAATTTTCTTCTATGACTTTGTTGAATATATTTTCTGGCCCTTTGCGTAGGGATTATTTTTTTCTTCTGTTCCTGCTATTCTTAGGATGATCTTTTCATAATATCCCTGATTTCTTCCATTTTCTTCTGTTTCCACTTTAAGGACTTCTATTATCTTCATAAAGTTATTTTTAAGGTCATTTTATTGTGCTTTGGCTGCATTAGAATGTTCATGTCTTTTTGTTATACAATATCTGAACCCTAATCTTGAAATATTACCCTTTCTGTTATTGGCTGTTCTTACACTAGCAATTAGGCATCTGGATTTGGAAAGATTATAGGACTAGGTATTGGTTACTGAGTCTGTCTTTGTTGAATGGGTGTTTTGTTTCTTGGTTTCTGTTTCCTCTCTGGTCTTCTGGCCAATGTGGCCCAAGAATTCTGGGGACTGGTAAATAGTACAATCTAGTGATTGTCTCAGCTGTTATTTTGGAGGTCTTAAGTTCCTTGATCCATTCTGGCCTCTAAAAAAGCCAAATTCTTCTTGGGGCTCTAGATTTGTCCTGGATTTCAGTAAAGATTTCATCTCCTTTTGGAGGAGTTAGGACCAGCCTGGCCAATGGTAAAGCTGCTGTGTCTGTTCTTCAGACTGGCATGGACTATATCAGAGCCTATGGAGAATGTCGAAATTGTAGGGAAGGGCTGACCTTGGGGATGATGATGAGGTGTGAGGGGATGAGCAGCAGTATGGTTCTTGGAGGAGAAGATTCTAGGGGTTGCTGTCAGTCCATTGTCATACGGGTCACTCACCCACTAATTGACTGAATATGACTTCACCAGAGCAGTGGGATTCTACCAAAGTTGGGTTGAGGGACCAGCAGGAGTATTGGTGCTGAGATGGGAGGAGACAGACCACAGGACAGGAGAGTCATTCATAAGTTCTGGATGGTATGGTCTGTGCCTCAGTGATGTAAGTTTTCTGGGGTTGAGGGCAGGTACCAGCAGCAGGGCCAGGTACAAGCTGGGATGTCAGACTTGGGAAAGGGTCCTGAAGGACAGAATCTATGGAGAAGTGCAGTTCAGCTGTCAGGTAGCCACACACTTGTTTTTTTTTCAGTGCAAATTTTAACAGTGCTTATGAACTGAGTTCTTTTAACTACATAATTTTAGTTCTGTATTAGTTGGATATAGATTGTCGGTTGATTTATATTACTGAAAGGCTGGAATCAATATTAAATATCCATTAAGTAAGTCCAATAATTTGATGTAAGTTTAGCTTTTCTTCTGTCATTAGTATAATCACTTTAGTCATATAATACATACTATTTGCATGATGCATATTTTACCCATTTAAATTCAGTGTATATATTTGTATACAGAACACACTTGATGTAGCTTAGAAGATTGAATAGATCAATTAGTTCTGATTTTATTAATGTCTTTGACATTCATATATATTCTGCTCCCTTTCCTCCCTTCAACCTCTCCTATGTTCCCTGTTTCCTCTCAAGTTTATGTCTTCCTAAAAATATAAAATTGATACATACATACATATAATGAATAAATATATAGCTACAATCTGCTGTGTCCACTTAGTGTTTCCCATATGTATGTTTTAGAGAAAACGGTTCAGTATCAGATAACTCACTAAACTCCCTAGGAACAATCTTAGCCACTTCAAGTCCTATAGCCCCTAGGGAAAATATTTGCAACTGCACATTGTATAACCCCTAGGAGTAATCTTAGCCACTGCACCTCCTTATGGAAATTGAAATACTCTGCATACAATCTACATAAGTAAAGTGACTGGTGTCAGTGCTAATAATTTTATTTATAATATCTACTGAGGAAAAAAATTGCCTTGCTCTTAGGCATAGGATTACAGCCTAAGAACACTGTCCTAACTGAAACACACTGTCCTAACTGAAAGAGAAATATTGTTAACCACTGCATCAAATAAGAGGTCTAATGGTGATGATGGTGCAGATGGCAATGAAAATATCAATGAACAATTAATAGCACCATCTCTCAAAATAAATTAGAAATCAGTTTTCTTCATCTTGGAATTAAATAACAGTATTGTTAAGTGATAAATTGACTGATCCTAAATGCCTTCCCTCTCTGACATCTTCTCAAGACAGTTATTATCTAAATTGTTTCAACATAGTATTTTATATTTTTACTGGTCCCACAAGCATTTAATGTAAATACCATTCTTAAATTATGGCCCAGTGAAATCTCCCTCATCTATGAATTGACACACCTGATAAAAATGGGATATATCTTGTTTACAAGCATGTTAGGGAAACAAAAAGAAAATAACAAAAAAATTCTAAGAGCGTTTAAATTTTTGTTGTGTGCAAAGCCTTAATAACTCTTTAGTATCTCCCTGGGCAATGGAAAAATGTGTTTGTGAAGGTGTAGACTCTCAGGACTTTAGGGCTGGAGCAGTGGAGTTGGCCCCCATTGATTTCATGCGGATATTCCAATCTGAAGAGAGCAACACTGAAATTGAGGGACAGAGGTCAGCATGTATCTATAATTTTAAGTTATCAAGTATATGTTCTTCTACACACAGCATCTCAATCTAATTTCCAAATGATTCTGACTACTATTAGCAAACACATACAAAACACATATATACACATGTGTATATGTATATGAACACATTGTTTTTAGGCTGTTGTTATCCTTTAGTGAACACTTTGCTGTATGTGGTAGATCATTTAAAAGCTACAGATATGATTGGCCTAAGAAAAGCTATGGATTTTACTATGCTCATGACAGACTTTGAGCAAATATATTCATTTTTGACTCCTATTGTATTAAGTATACAATTTGAACTCAAGAACAATATAATAGTAATTTCATATCCTATGTTTTAAATTCCACAGAGGGGAAATGCCCTGATAAAAAAGAAACAAATTCCTTAAAATTCTTTCATAGGGTATGCAAGATGTCCTGACTCTGAGAGTTTTGCCAACTGAGTTTAATCCCTGACACACTAAAGGTAACAGGAGTGAAATGACCTTACAATGTCCTTCTGACCTCCATATGAGAACCATGACAAATGTTCTCCACTCAATAATTTATAAATAAAATAGTTTTAAAAGTTACATAACATGTATGATTAAGAATTTACTTTGGCAGTGTATAGGAGAAAAAAGAATCATTAATGCTCCATGAAGTCCCTCAGGGTCTTTGGAGACAGGAATCTGATGTAGAAATTTTAAATGCTGACCTCGTTTTTCTTATAGAGATTTAAGGTAAAAGGATAACAACCCAAGCAAAAGAAGGAGACAGTGACAGGTAGATTCAGATGTCATCTTACAGTCTCCCAAGAGCACAATACTTTTGCTCCTGACTGTGGATGTGAGTGACATTTTTATCTTTCAAAGAAAGTAATTTTTCACAGTATGAATTACAGTACTACTGATCATTTTGACTAAAGGCTTGATGAAATAACAAAATCATTTAAATCAATTGTACATTTTCTTCTTTGGTTTTGTTTTTAGGTTTGTGCCACTCATGTTTTAGATCAAAGCAATAAAAACAACAAACATGACTGGTTGTTGTAACATTTCCTGATACCCCAAAAGCAGTTTATTTCATGTTACATTTTTATTTTTTTTCTCAAACTCACATATGAATTTAATCTTCACTCTTCATTATCATGCACCCATGTATTGACTCAGGTAATGTTTAAAGATGAACTGCTAGTGATTATCACTTATAATTAAGTTCTCCACTATTATTTTAAAGTTAATGGAATAAATTTTGTTTTCAGGGATCCTAGCAGTCATAAAGATTTTTAGAAGCAAGTTTATAAAATTCTCACAGTGGGACTGGGAATGTGTCTCAGTGTTTAAACCACTTTACCACAAGTGTAAGTGGCTGGGAATGTGTCATCTCAGTGATTAAAGTACGGCATGTGTAGGAGCCAGAGTTTCAATTCACAGCACCCACAGAAAAAAGCTGGGTGTGTGAGAATGATGGGTTACCTGTAATCTCAGCAGTCCAGTGGTGGAGACAGGGGATCCTGTGGCAAACTGGCTGACTGGGTTCGCTGAAAAACCAACTGTAGTAGGAGTTACTTCTGTTTGTGTGTTGTTTTCATTGGGTAAATGAATAAAAAAAACTGCCTTGCCCTAGTTAATAGGACAAAACTTAGGTGGGTGGAGTAGACAGAACTGAATGCTGGGAAGAAGGGTAGAGTGGCAGATGCCATGGATCTCCTGCCTGAGATGGATGCTGGTTAGAATCTTTCTGGTCAGCCACAGTCATGTGGCAATAAACAGTTTAATAGAAATGGGTTAAATTAAGATGTAAGAATCAGCCAATAAGAAGTTAGAGTTAATGGCCAAGCAGTGTTTTAATGAATACAGTTTCTGTGTGGTTATTTCAGGTGTAAGCTAGCCAGGTGGCCATGTCAAACAAAGGGCCCCCCACTCCCCTGCAACAGTTTGGCACTCCAATGTGGTAAACTAACTCTATGTAAAACCTGAGAGGGTAACTATATGTTTTTCCTTGGGTTCACCTTCTTACTTAGCTTCTTTAGATTCACCTATTGTAGACTCCGTGACCCTTATTTATGGCTAGAAACCAATTATGAGTGAGTACATCCCATGTTCATCTTTTTGGGTCTGGGATACTGTACCGGCACAAAATAAAGGCAATGCAGATATCAAAGAATATTTACCAGTTTATTGTTAAACTTACTGAACCAAAGTTCCAGCGTAGCACAGGTAGCGAGGAACAAAAGGGACGAGCCGCCTCTCTGCGCACTCTTTATTGGCAGGGCAATACCCCGCCCTCTAAAGGGAGCTGATTTAACCCCTTTATCTCCCCCTTTTGTCTAAATAAGACACAACTAAACCAAATATAACTATAACAATAATAACAAATGATAAATATAACAAACAATATTGAGAGCAAAAGTTTTGCTAAAGAGTAACTACAATTAAATAATCTTCAACTCCATCAAAGATCTGAGAAGGGAGTAAATATTACTTAACAAAAAAGAGATATCCAAAATGTGCAACAAATGACAGAGACAACTGACTGCCTGGGCAATCACCCAAAATCTCGTTTGCAATGTTGAGTCAACCAACTTTGGCTAAGGCCTAACATAACTGACATACCATTCTCAAATGCAAGGAACTTTCTTAGGATTATCCTACCCTGTCTTGGCAAGATAAGACAATCCTGTTTATATCTTAGTCAGTAGTTGAGGTATGGGTTTTTCTTAACCCAAAGGCCAGTTCTGCCAGGAAGACAAGCTCCCAGTGGAGTGTCTTTGGTGCTCAACGTTCTCTCGGGAGTAGAGTGGTGTTGCCAGGAGTAAATTGTGTCTCGATGGCACAGAATTCTAGGTTAGATTAAAGGCCATTTTCTACAGCTCTTCAAAGAAGCTGAAGATTATACTATCTATACTGAAAATAATCTCTATGTATCTAAAAGACCTGATTAACCTAAAAATAATATGACAAACATGTAATTCTCAATACCTATCTAATTTGAAAACTAAGGGAATAAACAATTGTGCAATGTATGAAGACAATGATCTTCACTTGTAAACAATGTCATTACTTATCAAATGTAAACAATGTTATTACATAAATAGGACCAGAGGTAGAAATGTACATTGTGATATGATAGATGTATCCATACAATATAAGCATACTCTTATACCAAAATAGAGGTAGGAACACTCACATTCAATATTCAATATATCAATATACAAGAAACAGTACCAACATAATTTTCTAAAAACAGTAAGTCACAAATACCAATCATCCCATCAACCCAGTTAATCCCCCTCTTTTTTTTTTTATATATATATATATCCCTAATTCCATACAATATCTCCCCGTCCCCTCACCCCTAAACCAACCACTAAAAGATGTCCCTAACCCTGTGGGCAAACTCTGTTGGGAGAGGGGACGTCGTCCTCTTAGATTGCTTCTAGCTGACATGGGGGCGACGTTCTTCTTAGGGGCCCCTGTGAAAGCAAACGATGGTAAAATTCCCAAATTAACCTTTGACTTAAGAAGACTATAACTAGTCTCTGTGTGTTTCGAGAAGGTCCGGCCAGAGCGTTGCCAAAAATGTGCATCATATGAAATTGTCTCTTGCAATTGGTACCAAAAAACAGATCCAAAATTAGTGCTTAAAAAAAAATTCATGACGTCATAAAAACCAGATTGAGTTGGTGTTGTGGGGCCCCATCTTCATCCTGGAAACTTCAAAAATTACTGTAGGAAAATATGTTGCTTGTTATGGGAAATTTAAACATTAACAACAAGGACTTATACTGACATATAAAGAAAGACACAGATGTGAGGGAAGGCAAAGAAAGTTTATCAAGTATAAAATTATTCTTATTCTGTCCCATTTCATGGCTCCTGACCTGAGACAGAAACTTTGAAATATCTCTTATCAACAGGCTTGGAATTGAAGAAGGACTGAGCCATAGTCCAACTCCAAAACCAGCTCTACACATTTATAAAGAAGTGTTCAATAAAACATATAAATATACATAAATATATATAAAACCAATACTTACGATACGTATAGAATTTTATTGTTGATGTTTAATGGGTCGTATCTATTTTCCATCCATCAGTAATTAAATATTCAGGGTCCCTCAAATTCTTTGGAGATGAATATTTTCCTGTGGAGATAAGAAAAGAACCCTGCCCCCATCCTATTAGTAATCCTTACCATCTGTATGTCGGTCATCCTTGTGAATGAATTGTTATTTATCTTTTCCAAGTGACTTCTCTTCCTCAAACCGAACCTTTATTAATTTTGAAGGTATCCATAATTTTTCCTCACCTGTGGAGATAAGAGCAAAACCCCTTCCCCAACGCAGCACATCTCCTGGCTTCCATTGTGAGGTCAGTACATCCTTGAAATAAACTGGTTGATTTAGTTCAGCAGACTTTTCCATTATCCAATGTCTTTCTGCAGCCGTCGTTCCCTTCTCGTTAGCGTTGAGAAAATTCAAGGTTAACAAAGCATTATGTAACCTATTTCTAGGGGTGTTTTCCACCCCTTTCTGTTTGTTCAACATATCCTTTATAGTTCGATTTGATCTTTCTATGACTGCTTGACCTGTAGGATTGTATGGTATACCTGTAACATGCTTAATATTGTAATGATCAAAAAACCGTTTCATCTTCCTAGAGACATAAGCAGGACCATTATCTGTCTTTATTTGTGTAGGTATACCCATGATAGCCATGACTTCTAATAAATGAGTGATTACTGAATCAGCTTTTTCTGAACTTAAAGCAGTTGCCCACTGAAAGCCTGAATAAGTGTCGATGGTGTGATGAACATATTTCAATTTGCCAAATTCTGCAAAGTGGAACACATCCATCTGCCAGATTTCATTTCTATGAGTGCCCTTTGGATTAACTCCTGCTGGCAGTGGCGTTTGGTTATAGAAAGAGCAGGTAGGGCATTTCTTCACAATCTCCTTAGCTTGTTGCCATGTAATAGAAAACTCTTTCTTCAAACCTTTGCTATTAACATGATGTTTTTTTTATGAAATTCAGAGGCTTGAAGCACACTACCAATCAATAATTGATCAATTTCTGCATTACCTTGTGCTAGAGGACCTGGCAGACCCGTATGGGATCGGATGTGTGTTATGTACATAGGGCAAAGCCTGTTCCTGATCAAATCTTGAACCTGGATAAACAATGAGGTTAGTTCTGTATCATCAGGTATAAATTCAGCAGTTTCAATATGTAAAATAACTCTTTCTGCATATTGTGAATCAGTAACTATATTAATAGGTTCTTTAAAATCTCTTAGTACCATAAGAATGGCATATAATTCTGCCTTCTGGACAGAATCATAAGGACTTTGTTCCACCTTACCCAAGTCTTCTGATTTGTAACCTGCCTTCCCTGATTTATTGGCATCAGTATAGAATGTACGGGCTCCAGTTATTGGAGCATCACGGACTATTCGAGGAAGGATCCAAGAAGTTCTCTTTATGAAGTTGAGCCGCTTGCTTTTTGGATAGTTGTTATTAATGTCTCCCAAAAAATTAGCACAAGCTCTTTGCCATGGTTCATTATCTTCCCATAATTTCTTTAGTTCATCAGCAGTGAAAGGCACTATAATTTCTGCTGGGTCTATGCCTGCTAGTTGACGAAGTCTCAGCTTGCCTTTTATAATTAACTCAGAGACTTTTTCCACATAAGTTTTCAGTTTCTTACTTGGTTTATGTGGTAAAAAGATCCATTCCAAGATAATATCATCTCTCTGCATTAAAATTCCTGTAGGAGAAATTTTCGATGGTAATATGACGAGAATACAATCGAGCTCTGGATTCACTCTGTCCACATGTGCCTGTTGTAATTTCTCCTCAATCATTGTCAGTTCCTTTTCTGCTTCAGCTGTTAATTCTCTGGGACTGTTTAAATCTTTATCACCATCCAAGGTCTTGTTCAAATGAATTATTAGATCAGGTGTTATCCCAATAGTTGGTCGTAAACTGGAAATGTCTCCTAACAGTCTTTGAAAGTCATTAAGAGTCCGTAAGCGATCTCTCCGAATTTGTGCCTTCTGTGTCTTAATTTTTTGCAAACCTATTCTATAACCTAAATAATTAACAGAATCTCCCTTCTGAATCTTTTCAGGAGCAATTTGCAATCCCCATTTAGGTAACAGTATCTGTATTTCTTCAAACAGCCTGTTCAAGGTATCTATGTTTGAATCAGATAACAATATGTCGTCCATGTAATGGTATACAATAGATTTGGGAAATTTCTTGCGTATTATTTGCAATGGTTGGTTCACAAAATATTGGCACAGGGAGGGGCTATTTAACATACCCTGGGGGAGGACGGTCCAGTGGTACCTCCTCGAAGGTTGAGAATTGTTATAAGTAGGCACTGTGAAGGCAAATTTTTCTCTATCTTCTTTTTGCAAAGGTATAGTGAAAAAACAATCCTTCAAATCAATAACTATGAGAGGCCATCCTTTTGGTAATAAAGAGGGCAACGGAATTCCAGATTGCAGAGGGCCCATAGGTTGAATAACCTTGTTGATGGCCCTGAGATCTGTCACCATTCTCCATTTACCTGATTTTTTCTTAACCACAAATACAGGAGAATTCCAAGGGCTGGTAGATTCTTCTATATGTCCAGCATCTAGTTGCTCTTGTACCAGCTGTTCTAAAGCCTGTAGCTTTTCCTCAGCTAAAGGCCATTGCTTTGTCCATATTGGTTTCTCAGTCAACCATTTTAGAGGCAAGGCTGTTGGTATTTCTGAAGGGACATCAATTGCTTGTTCCTGCACAGCCCTAATGGCCGGTTTTGTCCTTTTGTAATAACTTTTAATATTCCTTTCAGAAATATGGGCTCTAGAAGTAGCAGGAATGTTAATTTGAGTATTCCATTGTTGTAATAGGTCACGACCCCATAAATTCATTGCAATATTGGCTACATAAGGCCTTAATTTTCCTATTTGTCCCTCAGGCCCTATACATTCAACCCATCTCGTGCTCTGTCTTACTCGAGATAGGGTTCCAATTCCCAGGAGCTGAACATTTACATTCTGAAGAGGCCAATATGGATGCCAAGATTCTGGGGTAATGATACTTACATCAGCACCTGTGTCCAGTAGGCCAGTAATAAAAATGCCATTTACACACACTCTCAGCTTAGGTCTTTGATCATTTATAGAAGTTTGCCAAAACACACGTAACTCATCTTTCTGATTACTATTGCTTGTAACAGTAGGCATGTGGCTTTCTAATTGTCCTGACGAGGCATGTTCTCTGCAGAAACTGGGAATGTCTGAACCATGTTTGCCATGGGGGCCTGAGAGGCCCCCCCTCTCACGTTTCCCGTCTGTATCAGGTTGCCTTGTCTATCTCTTGTAGACCTGCATTCATTCGTCCAATGTCTGCCCTTCCCACATCTTCTACATAAACCTGAAGGCTGATTCCTTCTATTCCTGTTATTTCTAGAAGACGCATTATTATTATTTCTGAAAACCCGTTGTTTACAATTCCTTTTCATATGACCCATTTTGCCACAATTAAAACATTTGGTATTCTGGTGTCTCCTTTTACCATTGGAAATTGCTTCTTCTACCCATGCTTCAGTGCCATAGTCAAATGTGTCAACATCTAGTGTATGCAAGACCCATTCTTCCAAGGACGCTGATCTGAACATTAAAGGCCTCAAGATCCTTTTGCATTCCACATTAGCATTTTCGTAAGCCAAAGACTCAATTATTATACGTCTTGCTTCTGGGTCAGGTATCCCCATTTGTACAGCCTTAGTTAATCTTTGTAAAAAGTCACTGAAGGGTTCTCTCTGACCCTGTTTAACTGTGACAAATGATTCCATTCTCTGTCCTGGGTCTTGTACTCTGTCCCAAGCCCTTAAGGCTGCTGTAGTACACATGGAGAGTATGGTTTCATCTAAATTAGCTTGTTCCTGAGGATCTGAAAAGAGCCCTTCACCTAGAATTTTATCTAGGGAAACGTCAATTCCCTTCGCCTTTTCCTGCTGTTCTAAAAGTCTAGCCTCTTGCCTGAATAAGCATTTCCATTTTAAGTGCGGTCCACTCTCAAGGACCGCGGAGCTCAGCTGGAGCCAGTCCAAGGGGGTTGCTTTGCTTGTTGTGGCCCAAGATTTTAGCATCTCTTTAACAAAAGGGGAGTGCATCCCAAAAGACATGATGGCCTGTTTAATTTCTTTGAGATCATTCATACGGACAGGCTCCCATGTATCTTCCTTGATGACCCTAGGGTTTCTGGAACCAACCACCTTTTCTGTTGTTATTACAGGAAAGGCATGTAGAGCTGTAGGTAGAGCTTTGTGAAAATTGTCCCGGAGGGATTTATCCACAGATGTAGTTAAAATTTGCCTCTCTACCCTTTGCTCTTCTTCATCAGAATTTAGAAATTCCTCAATCTTTTCAATTCTATTCACCATTGCTTTTTGTAATGTCTGAATCTCCTGCCCAGAATTATGTTCTAAAGCCTTCATTGAGGATTCTAGAGTATGAAATTTGTCCAGTAGAGATAACTTGTCATCTTTGGACCTAATTTTTATGGCATAAACCGTGCCTTCTTGTATTGACAATCTTTCCGCCAATCTGTCATACGCTTTAGACAAAATTCGATTGTCACATTCAGCAGTTTTGATTCTCTCAGTTAACGTTTCAGTTCCTACAGAAAGGGACTGCTGAAACTTACGATCCAATTCAGCTGTTCCTTCTTCCATAGTAATGAATTTCTCCTTAACATCAGAAAGGGACTGCTGAAACTTACGATCCAATTCAGCTGTTCCTTCTTCCATAGTAATGAATTTCTCCTTAACATCAACCTGTACTTTTTTTAGATTTTGCTCAGTTAACCGAGTCATGTTAAACAAAGATTTGTTTTCTTCCTGGAGAACTTCAAACTGATTCTTGAGAAGATTGTTGTCACTCTCAATAGTTTTTAAACTTTCAACTTCTGCCTTAAGAGATTTGATCATTTTCCTATTATCAAACCAAATAGTGCTAAGGAAAATTAAGAATCCCAGGAATATCCATATATGTGGTGTGGTAGACACCTCTTGTAAGATCTCCCAAATGGTGCATTCAAAAGAACTATTGAAATAGGCTGCGGTCACGTTGTCAGACATTATTTAGAAAAGAAAAAGTTCTCTTACCTGTAATAACTGGTTCCTGCCAGTGGTGGCGAAAGAGCCCAGTTGAATCCACGTGTCCTAAATCTGAAATAAAAGGACTCAAAAACAAAATTGAAACAGACACCAAGCTGATAAGTATTTTTTGTCGGGGCTCTCAGGCCGCTGTCACGTGACCTGAGCGCTGGCGGCGGTGGGGGTGGTGGGAGGGGGAGCAGACACAGGCAGCGTGCGCGCCGGCGAGCGGTTGCGCACGGGAAATCTGGCCGGGGCGGCTCGGAACAGAGGCTTAGGCGCTGTTAAAAAGGCTCTGTGGATATCAAACTCACTGCTTGATACTCTAACAAGCAGCAGGGAAAATCGAGTCGCTCAGGATCTCAGCTGTTTCAGCGCGCGCCCAGAGAGACTGCTCAGAATCTCTACTTCTTCCGCGCGCGCCCAGAGAGACCGCCGCAGCGACCCCGGGGTGCAAGAGACTCCGTTAGGGGCCGGTTCTCGGCAAAGCCCCACGGGGGAGGCGCCAGATGTACCGGCACAAAATAAAGGCAATGCAGATATCAAAGAATATTTACCAGTTTATTGTTAAACTTACTGAACCAAAGTTCCAGCGTAGCACAGGTAGCGAGGAACAAAAGGGACGAGCCGCCTCTCCGCGCACTCTTTATTGGCAGGGATTCGCCTGAGGCAAACCCCGCCCTCTAAAGGGAGCTGATTTAACCCCTTTAGGATACCTCACTCAGGATAGTGTTTTCTATTTCCATCCATTTGCATGCAAAATTCGAGAAGTCATTGTTTTTTACCACAGCATAGTACTCTAATGTGTATATATTCCATACTTTCTTCATCCATTCTTCCATTGAAGGGCATCTAGGTTGTTTCCAGATTCTGGCTATTACAAATAATACTGCTATGAACAGAGTTGAACAAATGCTTTTGTCATATGATAGGGCATATCTTGGGTATATTCCCAAAAGTGGTATTGCTGGGTCCAGGGGTAAGTTGATCCCAAATTTCCTGTGGGATCTTGGGGGTGGGATGGGATGGGGGTAAGGGGAGATGGGGAGAGAAAAGTTAGAAGGGAAGGAGGGGGGGCCTTGGGGAAACAGGAGGATTGGGATAAAGTAAGGTTGGACAGGGGAGCACGGAACCACAATTCTTAGTTAAGGGAGCCACTTTAGGGTTGGCAAGAGACCTGACCCTAGAGGGGCTCCCAGGTGCCCAAGCCGAGGTCCCCAGTTAGTTCCTTGGGCAGCTGAGGATAGGGAACCTGAAATGACCCTATCATAGAGCAATACTGACGAATATCTTGCATATCATCATAGAACCTTCATCTGGTGATGGATGGAGATAGAGACAGAGACCCACACTGGAGCACTGGACTGAGCTCCCAAGGTCCCAATGAGGAGCAGAAGGAGGGAGAACATGAGCAAAGAAGTCAGGACCACGAGGGGTGCACCCACCCACTGAGACAGTGGAGCTGATCTATTGGGAGCTCACCAAGGCCATCTGGGCTGTGACTGAAAAAGCATGGGATAAAACTGGACTCTCTGAACATGTTGAACAATGAGGGCTGATGAGACGCAAAGGACAATGGCACGGGATTTAGATCCTACGTAATGTGCTGGCTTTGTGGGAGCCTAGCCAGTTTGCATGTTCACCTTCCTAGATATGGACGGAGGGGTGAGGACGTAGGACTTACCACAGGGCAGGGAACCCTGACTGCTCTTTGGACTGGAGAGGGAGGGGGAAAAGAGTGGGGGGAGGGGTAGAAGGGTGGGAGGAGGGGGAGAAGGGTGGGAGGAGGGGGAGGGAAATGGGAGGCTGGGAGGAGGTGGAAACTTGTATTTTTTTCCTCCTTTTCTCAATAAAAAAAAAGAAAAGAAAAAAAAACCTGAGAGGGCTGTAAAAGGAATTCTAGACACAAATGTAGAGTTTAACACAGCTTTTTGCTGTTTGCTGGTGTGGTGCCGCAGAGAGAATTTCCTCACTCAGCAGCTGCAACAGGAAAAAAGTAGCAGTTTTAAAATACTGGCTTTCTGGGCTGTGCTGCCAGTACCACCTCTGACTCTTTTGGGATAAATAGCATTTGAATGGGGTTTGTGAGAGGATTGCTGCAGCTTGCTTGATAGCAAGGTGGACTCACTGTGTGTCTGGAACTGTGTGCAGTTCAGGGGCACCAAATGGCTCTGAGGCACTAGCGGCTCCACCATGCTGAACTGTGGTGATCTCAGACAGGAACTTTCTTTTTTATCATAATAACAGAACAGTTAAGTTATGGACTGGGCAGGAAACAGGCAGTGCCATATTACCCTTACATGCTTCAACTTAAGTTTTTAAGACGTGCTTAGCATTTTAAGATGTGTTCCTGGACAATAAAATATTACAGGTTCAAAATATGACAGACTCAGACATAAGCGATCTGTAAATGGGTCATAGTGTACAAATATATGTGGACTTGGGAGAGAAAAGATAGAGTATACAAAGTCATAAAAATAAAGTTAATGCTTTAAAATTAAGGGTAATGTCTTTAAAGAGACAGAGTACAGATAGTCATAGATTAAAGGAAATAAAAAATAAGCCACATAAAAATGGAAAATTCACAGAGAGTCTGGATTCTATATATTATCATGTTTTCTTTGAAATTTTTGACTGGGAAGTATCTAAGTGCAGAGAGACATTTCATTGTGTGAGCTGCTAAGCTAAACCAACATGTATATTATAAAGTATTATGACTTCAGAATTAGAGTCTAAGGATATGAAGCTTTGGAAAAGTGGTCCTTCTTTTGTTTTCACAGAAGATGAGAATCTGTGGATTGCTTCTACACCAATATGGTTTCATAGATTAAGGCCTCCAGAACAATTGCTGTGAACAACCTCCTAAAATTCATTCGCTCAACTGCTGACTGAGATGAACCTAGCACACAGGGTATACCATGAAAGACCTGATTAACAATGCCCCCATACAGCATGAAGCAGTTTGGAGAGAAAAAACTGTGTCCATATTCCCAAATATTGTTTATAAATATTCTTTTACATTTAAAAGGTGATGATATAGATATGAATAATTTTGTATGGATTTTGCTTTATTGATATCAATTTAAGGTCAATCTTTTTATATGTATATTTAGGCTCGTAATTAAGGTATTGTGATTATATAGCTCATTGAAAAATGTAATGTATAATTAGGAAATATAGGTTGTTAATGAATAATCATTGATTAGAGTCAAGCTTTTAGTCATGTTAGATTTTCTAGATATATAGAGATATATTTCAGTTAGATAGGCATTCTTCATATCTTCAAAAGACTACAGAATATGGTATATAAAATGTTTTAAGAACTTAGGTTTTTTTTCATGACAATGAGATGCATCTGTTCCTGGCAGAATAAGCTAATTAAAGAGAAAGATGGGCATCAAAGAGGCTCCTTAAGGAGTTTGCTAGCTATTTGGGCAAGAAACTTCTCTTGCCTGGACTGCTTCATTGAACATCCAGTACCCACAGAGAGATAACTGCTTAACTTGCCTAAAGATGAGATAGTCCTTTAGGGTTCCTGCTTTATGAAAAACTTTGTGAGACATTCTGCAAGACACAGAAGAAAGTGACTGAACTGTCTTTAAAATTTCTTGCTTCATGGGAAAGTCTGATGGACACTATGGATCTGTAGGCTAAAGATCGATGCCCCAACAGTACAGAAGAACTTTGGGTGACTGTCCAGTCAGTGAGATGTCTCTGTCAATTCTAGAGTTTTTGAAGTTGTTTATAATGCACTTCCAGTTTACATAGGTAATAGTATATCCTTCTAAAGTCTTTGATAAAGTTGAAGAATAGATAGTTTTCCTTTGTTATGATAAAAGATAAAGTAATTATAAATATTGTAACTCTAATTCTTGCTTGATAACTGTTTTGTTATATGTAATTTTACTATGTTAAAGTTAAAGCCTTCCTTTTTGTTTAAACAGAAAAGAAAAAATTGTGTAGGAGTTCCTTCTATTTCATTGGGTAATGAATAAAGAAACTGCCTTGGCCTAGCTGATAGGACAAAACTTATGTAGGTGGAGTAGACAGAACTGAATGCTGGGAAGAAGGGCAGAGTGGCAGATGCCTGAAATGGATGCTGGTTAGAATGTTGCTGGTAAGTCACAGTCATGTGGCACTACACAGATGAATAGCAATGGGTTAAATTAAAATGTAAGAATTATGCGTGGGGATAGATATGGATCTATTTTCATTCTTCTACAGGTTGACAACCAGTTCTGCCAGCACCATTTGTTGAAGATGCTTTCTTTCTTCCATTGAATACTTTTAGCTCCTTTATCAAAAATCGGTGTTCATAGGTTTGTGGGTTAAAATCTGGGTCTTCTACTCTATTCCATTGATCAACTTCTCTGTTCTTATGCCAATACCAAGCTGTTTTCAATACTGAAGCTCTGTAATAGAGTTTTTTTTTTCATATAAAGTTGGTTAATGTCCTCTCAAGATCTGTGAAGAATTTTGATGGGATTTTAATGGGGATTGCAATGAATCTATAAATTGCCCTTGGTAGAACTGCCATTTTTAATATGTTGATCCTCCCAATCCAAGAGCAAGGGAGATCCTTCCATTTTCTGGTATCCTCTTCAATTTCTTTCTTCAAAGACTTAAAGTTCTTGTCAAATAGATCCTTCACTTTCTTGGTTAGAGTTACCCCAAGATATTTTATGCTATTTGTGGCTATCGTGAAAGGTGATGCTTCTCTGATTTCCCTCTCTGCTTCCTTATCCTTTGTGTATAGAAGGGCAACTGATTTTTTGGAATTGATTTTGTATCTTGCCACGCTACTAAAGGTTATTATCAGCTGTAGGAGTTCTTTGGTGGAATTTTTGGGGTCGTTTATGTACACTATCATATCATCTACAAATAGTACCTTGGGCAACTGAGGAGAGGGAACCTGAAATGACCCTATCCTATAGCCATACTGATGAATATCTTGCATATCACCTTAGAACCTTCATTTGGCGATGGATCAAGATAGAGACAGAGACCCAAATAGGAGCACCAGACTGAGCTCTTAAGATCCAAATGAGGAGCAGAAGGAGGGAGAACATGAGCAAGGAAGTCAGGACAGCGAGGGGTGCACCCACCCACTGTGACAGTGGAACTGATCTATTGGGAGCTCACCAAGGCCAGCAGGACTGGGACTGAATAAGCATGGGATGAAACCAAACTTTCTGAACATGGTGGACAATGAAGGCTGATGAGAAGCCAAGGACAATGGCACTAGGTTTCGATCCTAATACATGAACTGGCTTTGTGGGAGCCTAGCCTGTTTGGATGCTCACCCTCCTGGACCTGGATAGAAGTGGGAGGACCTTGGACTTCCCTCAGGGCAGGGAATCTGGACTGCTCTTCATTCTCGAGAAGGAGGGGGAATGGAGTGGGGGGAGGGGGAGAGGGGGAGGGGAGTGAGAGGGAACAATGTGTGGGAGGAGGGGGAGGGAAATGAGAAATGGGGAGGAGGCAGAATTTTTTTTGTCAACAATTAAAAAAAATAAACAAAAAAATAAAGAAAAAAAAGATGTAAGAATTAGCTAATAAGAAGTTAGAGCTAATGGCCGAGCAGTGTTTTAATGAATACAGTTTCACAGTTTCTGTGTGGTTATCTCAGGTGTAAGCTAGCCTGGTGGCCAGGTCAAACAACCCCCCCCCCCCCCCCGACTCCTCTGCAACAACCAATTGCAGGTTCAATAGAGGATTCTGTCTGAGCAAATAAAATGAAGAACAAGGAAGAAAAACAGTTGATATCCACCTGTGTCTACCACATACCATGTGCGACTATATATATACATACATTCTCAAACAAACAAACACGTATAAATACAACACATACACTTACACAGAGAGAGAGACATTACACTTGGCCAAAGTCAGATAACTTCCTGGAATGCTGGGGATTATTCGTTTAAGATAACAACTCATGTGCTTTCACTTCAGTAGACAAGCATGGTTGCCCCAACTCCCAGAATGTGCTTGATCACATGTAGGCATGAGAAATATAGGCAGAAAGTACATCCAGATATATGCTTGTGTATAATTTGACACTGGCAAAAAGTACCATATGCCCCAATTAAATGACAGTAGAACATTCAACAGCCTTGTGAGTTTCTGTCCTTATGAGCATCTGACTGACCTATTCAGTACCATTTTCTGGGAGTTATCGGCATTGACTGGGAAATGTCATTCTTCCTGGACCATATTTAATAAAGCTTACTGTAGTTAGATGATCATAGGTTTGATATTTTTCTTCATAATTTTTAATGTTTAACATTTCCCTAAAATCTGCACTCACACAGTCTCATTGCTGGGTATTGGTTTTATTTTTAATTTACCTGTCCTTGACTCACCTGTGTCTATTCACTTAGTCCTGAGTCCCAGTAGCCTCTTGTCAGTTTTAGATTTCTTATTTAAATCAATAAATGTTCTATATGCAGTCATTCATTTTGGCAAATACTTGTTTATTTTCATATATTATGAATACATAGGCAACTTTATTATATATATAAACTTCTAATATAACTTAAATCTCTGAGAGGCACCTTCATCTTCCAGTTGAAATTGTGTTTTCATTTAATGTCATTAGCACAACAAAAATAACTTGAAACAAGGCATAAAATGAATTCTGAGTTGATTTTCAGTCTATAAGAAGTGTTCTCTCTTAAATAATACCCCAGTATCTAGGTCATTTTCTTAAAAACTGCAAATTAAGGAACTTAATTCATCCATACAGTATTGTTCTTTATTATTACTAATTATCTATAAGAAGGTGATATTATGATACCTTGAATAGAATTCTCTTTATATAAATAAGATTTGTAGACAACAACTTTTTGCAAGAGAATCAGTAGAGAGATTATATAGAGTAGAAGGTACTTGCTGGCTTAATAATTGCATAGAATTGTTATATAACATACCTAAATGAGTACAGATAAATGGTTACATTAAATGCCTACCCAAAATGTACTTGATTGCTGTAAAACCATTTCTTAAAATATAAAGCACAAGGAGAACCCAAATGGAGTAAGGAACCATTGTTATGATACCTTAAATTTCAGATTTTGGAAATGAAATAGTTCCAGAAAAACCTCATTTCAATCTTTTGTAGGCCTAATATCGCATAGGAAATAAATAAACATATGAACAAAAAACAAAACAAGCAAAATACACTCTCTATCTCTTTCTCTTTCTATTCTCTCTCTCTCTCTCTCTCTCTCTCTAGCTCTCTCTCTCTTTGACACACACACACACACACACACACACACACACATACACACATGCATACACATAAAAACACCCAACCCCTTCCTTTGAAGGAAAAAGTATACTTTTCAAAGTAGAAATTTGAACAACTATCCTATAAAGTACCTTGTACACTAGGTGAAAGGTTTGACTTATTATTGAATCAAGTATCAACCTGAATGAGAATTAATATAATAATATGTTATTAATAATCTAGGGCTTGTCAGGTATTGGGGAAATTACTTAGTTATTTAAACTAGTTCTTGAATAAAAGACTATATTTCAATCATAATGATACATTTAAGAAGTTTTATACAGTGGCATATGTAATCCCAGCACATGGGAAGCAGCAAGAGGGTAATTTTAGCCTTGCCTAAAAGATAAGCTCCAGGTGTGAGTGAAAATCCTTTTTTCAAAAGTTGAAATAGATGATTACTCTGGAATGGCCCTAACGGTTGACCTCTGTCATCAACATGCATTCAAGCACAAAAAGCACCCATCCCATGCAATCACAAACTTGTAAAACTACAAAGGTGGACACACATTTGCAAAATGTGAACAGAAAAACTAAAAATAAAAAAAATGGAGAAGAAATAAAAAACAGATAGAATGTTTAGGGGCCTCAGTGAGGTGACAAGGGCTGAAAACAGCAGAAATGGTGTGGAATGTCAGACCATGGTAGAATATAATAAAATCTCTTATTTCAGGTGTTCTTTTAGATGGGACTTCAAATTGTGACTGGAAATTACAAGTAGAACTAAGACTTATGAGGGAGAAAAACAAATAGTAGGTTCCCTTCTTAGGAGTACCTAAGTATTGTGCCAGAATTCTGCAGGTAGATGTTTACTGGATACGTATCTTTGCTGCTAAGTAGATCTAGGATAAATAAGGGAAAGAAGGAGGATGATGACAAGACCAAGAAAAAATGGTTATTGAAAAGAGAGACACAGGAGTTAGTGATAGGTGAATTCAATGTGCTGGAATAGAGTGTCTACATTGTAGTTCAGATTTTCTGAATTGCTGAACCTAAAAATTAAATTTTCACTCCTTGCCTAGTGGAAAATCATAGATTTTTAGCAAATACTTCCAACCAACTGTGACTTCAAAAGTATTAGTGAGGAGAAATGGATTGAGCGCATCTCTGTGGTGTCCTGAGGAAAAGTCAATAGCAGGAATCATACATGCACACTGACTTTTAAGGTGGAGATGATAATGCTAAGCAAGCTATATATCAAGCGTGAAGTCTCCAGTGTAAATAGTCTTACAAATAAGAATTAAGCATAAGCATCTAGAGAGAGGACCCCTAACCTCACAGGCAGATTTATTAGTGCTTGCCTTTAAGCTGTACCATGGGAGAGATGAAAAGGTTCATAAACAGAAACACCAAATTCTGACCAAGGCGATTTGACCACCTTTGGCAACACTCCAGTCTCCTTTTCTCCTAAGACTTGAGGACCTCTGTGTCCCTGCTTCAAACATGGTTAGTAAAGTTGCTGTGGTATACTATTTTATTGTGTACTATATTTGTTTATGTTTTGGATCATTTGTTTAATAATGTAAGATGTGTTGTTTCTTTTTATGCTGAACTTGTTTATCTCTGTGAAGCTCTGATTCTTTGCCTGTCTAAAACACCTGTTGAACAAATAAAGAGCTGAATGGCCAATAATGAGACAGGAGAAAGGATAGGTGGGTCTGGTTGGAAAAAGATAGGTGGTATAAATAGGAATAGAAATGTAAAGGAAGCAGGAAGATCAAGAAAAAGAACAAAGAGAGGAGGATGTTAGTGGTCAGCTACCCAGCCACACAACCAGCATGGAGTAAGAGTGAAAGTAAGGTATACCTTTACCTCAGTTTCATATAGTGATTCTACCTCTAGAAATCTCAGAATGAAACTATGTCCTATAGCTGTCTCCTTCCATTTTTTAATCCTCCCTAGAAGTGGTATTAAAGGCATACACCACTGGGATTAAAAGCACGCACCACCCAGTTTCTATGTGAGCTAATGTGGCTACTGGAATTAAAGGTATATATAACCTAGTCTAAAAGGCTGGTCAGTGTGGCGGTTTTACTTTTCTGATTGTCAGACAAGTTTTATTTATTAAAATACAAATAAAATGCCACTACACGTAGTATCTCTGATGCAGTTTCTTCAAAGTTGTATACCAAGAAGAGTTTCAAGACTGCTGCCAGAGATGATCTAGCTTCACAGAATACTTCAGTCAGGACCTGACAATAATCTTCATATTTTTTTGGATCCCCATAGGATTATCAGTGCCCCCAATCAGCAGGAAGTGTCCTAGAAAACTATACCACATTCCCAAGAATTTGATTATGGATGTTTGTTTTTGTTTAAAGTGTTGGTTACAAGTTGTTATTGATAAAAATCAGGAAAAATGCTAAAAAGGGAAACTAGATTCAAGGTTCTTGTTTTGAAAAGAAAAAAGGGGATATAGATACGATAGGGTAAAAAATAGATTATTGATTCTACTCTGAAAAGGAAAAGGGAGGATATATATTTATGATAGGATAAAAAAGTGCATTATTAAATATAGTTTTAAATCACAACTATTAGTTTTAAATGTTTTACATTGGATTGGAATTTTGTATAATGTATACAAATTTTGTATTTTGATACATATTTGAGATTAATTTTGTTAAAACATACTGTGCATACATTTCTAATCATGTTCATGGTATTGTACCTGTGCAGCTAATTTAACAATGCAATGCAAATCTTTATTCCTTGAAAATTATTATTAACAACTGTTTAGGATAATAAACAAACGCAGGTTAATAATTAATCACCTAATAGAACTTGTAGTCACATTGATATGCTTTCAAAGTCAAATGAAGATATAATTTGGATAGACAGGTCATCTTCAAACACTTCTGAGATCTACAGAATATGGCATTTAAGATGTTTTAATAACATGTTGTTGTTTCCTTTTTACAACAATGAGCCATGGTCTAATGCTGGCAGTACCAATCTATTTCAAAGAAGACAATGGACATTGAAGAAACTTCACATGGAGTTGACTTTCTTTGTGGCAAAAGCAAGCCACTGGGTAAGAAAATGTCCTTGCCTCAACTGCTGACAGTATGCTATCTTATTGGAAAAAGCAGGACACAAAGACAGTGACTGCCAAACCCTGCCCAGACAAGGTAGGACAGTCTTTCAAAAACACTGCTCATAAAAAAAAGCCTGTCAGAGTACTAGTACTAGAGTACTAAGCCTACAGTCTAAAGATGGATACCCCAATTTTCAGAGAAACTTTGGGTGACTGTCTAGGCAGAGAGCTGTTTCTGTCATTATTCACATTTTTTTTAATGTTGCTTGATTACATTTCCTGCTTACTCAGTTAATATTATTTACTTCTTGGGTCTCTGAGGTAGTTGAAAACTAGATAGTTGGCCGGGCGGTGGTGGCACATGCCTTTAATCCCAGCACTCGGGAGGCAGAGGCAGGCGTATCTCTGTGAGTTCGAGACCAGCCTGGTCTACAAGAGCTAGTTCCAGGACAGGCTCTAAAACCACAGAGAAACCCTGTCTCGAAAAACCACAAAAGAAAAATAAAACTAGATAGTTATAGTCTCCCTTGTTTATGAGACTTAGAAAACAAATTCACTAAAGAAATGTAAAGTATGTAATGTTGAGAGATATTGAAAGATAATTTTGGATGGTAATGCAAGTTATGATAGAATGTAAATTAGGTACCAGACTTTGTACTCACCAAAATAGGACAGAATAGGAGTATTTTTGTTAATACTAGTCAAATGCAAATGGATTAGATAGTGTTGATAAATTTATTGTCTGTATATATTGTATATAGTTATTGTACTTATTGTATATAGTTTTTCTTATATTAGTTATAGCTTGCTTGTTGGGGTTTCTGTCCTGCCTGGTACCCCATAGCCAGCAGCAAACCCCAAAGAAAATCTCCTGTTCTCATTGCATCATTTCTACTTCCTGTCTGGTTTTCCTTCCTATACCAACTGCCTGGCCAATCAGTGTTTATTTAAAACATGATTGACAGAATACAGACAATTCTCCTGTACCATAGCCTTCCTTATTTTATACAAAAAGGAGAAATGTAGTGGCATTTCACTTGTATTTTAATAAATAAAACTTGTCTGAGGATCAGAAAAGTAAAACATCCACACTGGCCAACCTTATAAACCAGGCAGTGGTAACATACATTTTTAATCCCAATAGTGACAATAGTTACCATAGAAACAGAGAAGTGCATGCCTTTATTCTCAAAGGTGCATGCCTGGGGAACACAAGTGAAATGGGTAAAGATGTGGTATCAGGGTAGGTAGGCCAGGTGAAAGCAAACGTATATTGTGACCAAGTGTCTAGGGCTATTGAGAAGAAGGCATCCTTAGGGTCCAGGGCTAAGAAATAGGAGGTTCCTGAAGGTACAGTGGCCAGGGGCTGGGAAGGATTAGCCATGACAGTATGGAATGGGATCAGTGCAGAATCGATGAGCCAGAGATCTTTAGCCAAGCAGTAGGTCCCATTGGGCTTTTTAACTACAAGTATAGGGTATTAAAGGATGAAGATGTGGAGCAAAATCTTTTTCTTAGGAGGTTAGAGATGATAGGCTTAAGTCTCTTGAGGCTCTAGAATGATAGTGAATACTAGACTTGGCCAATTGCTACTTGTCCAGGTCCCGGCCTCTGGTATACTCTGTCTGTCCCCAAATCTAAACATATACAGTATGCAGGTGATTTTTCTCTATAGTCCATCACAACAAATTATTCAGATTAACACATCTGCTCTTCTAAATTTCTTATAGCTATAGAGCCTTACCATCCAACTGTCCACCTCTCAGGTCACCTACTGGGAGCTAACCATTACCCCAACCCTGAAAGCTATTACCTTGGGTAGAAGACACATAATCCAGTTCCTCATAGCCACCTGTGCTAAAAAGAAGATTTTTATCATTCATGGGAATAGACAGTTTGTTATCATCTGAGATCTCTTCCTTTTCCCTTCTTTCCTAGGCTCTATCCTTGGCCCTTCACACAAACCCCTTCTCAAAACCATTACCAGGCCCTTTCAGAAGCTCAAACATGCCATTTTTCAGGCCCCAGCATAACACCTCCCTGATCTAGTCTACCCCTTCTCCCTCTGTGTATCAGAGAAAGAGGGATATGACCTCAGTGTCCTAGGCTACCAACTGGAACATTCCTTTGCAACTGTGGCAAGTATGCGAAAAATCAACCTTACCACCAAGGGATAGGCCCCCTACATAGGCACTCTAGCAGCTGTTAAACTCCTCATCCATGAATTCATGGGGTCAGCTACCTGCAAAACCTATTACATGTTCTTCTGACACAGCTGTAGTAAAGGCTGTACAACATCATAGTATCATAGTATCTGAAGATAAATGCTGTCAGCACCCACCACTAGCTTCTCCCCCACAACCTGTCCCACCCCTTTTAATGTATAATCTTACAAACTCTCCGTCTTGAGTTTGTTCTCTCCAGCTGCCACTAGTAGAAGATACCACACTTACTTTCTGATCATGCCTGCCACTCAACAAACACAGATTACCCTCTATTCCATCCTTACATGGAAATATTAGAGGAACTATTATTTCTTCCTTTGAACACATAGGCGAGTACAATGCCTCAAGCCATCTATGCCTGGTACACAGACAGCAGCTTCTTTTTACATGAGGATATCCTTAAAGCAGGCTGTGCCACAGTATCAGATACTGAGGGGGTTGAGGCACAGGCTCTTTCTTGTCATAGCACTAATTAACAGGCTGAAATAATAGCTCTCACCCACATTTTCTAATTGGCACAGTGACAATCACAACATATCTACAGATTACAAAAATGCCCTTCACATTATCCTGTTCCATACCACCCTCTGGAAAGAGTATAGACTACTTTCAACACAAGGAACATCATCAACTCAGATCAACATAGTCATCCTCAAAGCTTCTTATTTCTCTACAGCTATAGGAATTGCCCATTTCTGGTCCTACCAGGCTGACAATTCAAGTATCTGTAAGGGAAATAATTATGCTGCCAACAAAGTGGCTAGAGCCATGGCCTTTTGAGACTCAGACCCATTTCACCCACTGTAGGACATCCTTGCACTAAAATCCACATCTCCACTACCACTCCTGACACTCAAAAAACTCTGTCCTAGCTATACCAGCTCTTTCATCCTAATAACCAAGTCTTGTTTCATTTCACTGAGGACCACCTGCAGCCTACCCTACAGGATTTGCATTTCTTTTGGGTTGTGATTTCCTCTTGTAAAATCTGTCAAATGATAGACCCAAACTCAGTAATCATAGTCCCCATTTTCTTACATACCAGGCAAGAAGTTCTTTCCCTGGAACTGACTGGCAACTTGACTTTACCCACATGCTCACAGTCAAATGTATTAGGTAACTTCTGATCTCAGTGGACATCTTTGTAAAGTAGGTAAAGGCATTCCCCACCATTAGTCTCCAAACTCTTTTTCCTGAAATAATTCTTTCTTTTGGAACCCCACCTCCTCCAGTCCAGAAAATGGCCCCGAATTCACCTCCCATATTTCCCAAATCCTATCCATAGCCCTCAACATCCATAACCATTTCCATATATTCCATACCATCTCCAGTTCTCAGGAAACATAGAATAAACCAACTTGTCATTAAAAAAACTACCCTTGCCAAAGTATCACAAGAACTTCAGCTCAATTTGTAAAGTTCTCCCGCTGGCCCTCCTCAGTCTACAGAACAAGTAACCTTTCCATTTCATTATTTGAGCTCAGGTATAGATGGCTGGTTCTGGTCCCTGATCTTTCATCCAAACCCTCACCTTCCCTGACAACTTACTCCTTTACTCTGTCACTTCTCCCTTTTATGGAACTTTACTGACCATTGCCTATCCCATCCATGTGCCAAGTCCTGTCTGTCTCCAGTCCACTTTGGGGATCAGGTTCTTGTCTCTTCTTCAGACCAATTTCCTTCACCCCTTTACCCAAAATGTCAGGGTCCCTTCAAATTAATTCTTGTAAGCCCCACAGTGATTAAGCTTGAATCCTCATTGAATTCACCTATTCTGCCTCATGCTTTTACTCCCCTGCCTCAAGACAATTTCTCTTCCTATAAATCAACCCTAACAGTATCCTGCTCCCTTAAATTTCAGAGGACATGGTGATCAACCACCTTGTTCCTGATTCTAGAAGAATGAGGCTTTACCCCTGCAGCTATGCTTAATTTACTAGATGGGACTTAGACTCTTCTTTATTTTCGTCTCATCTGCTTCTGTCCATGGCAACTCATACATATGGAGATTTGAGATTCACAAATCACTCACTTATAACAAACAATCCCTCCAAAGAGGGTCTGGAAATTGTTCCATAGCAGGCTATCAGAAGCCAATTAGAGTACCATTACTGCTATCCTCCATCCATCCTCCTTCATTTATTGACCTTTTCACTTGCTTTCTCTATGATCAGACAGAATGCTATTGTTATGAGTGGCCAGAGAGATATTAAGGTTGCCTATGTTGGTCTTACCAATACCATTTTCCATATGTGCATTGTCACTCTGATTGCCTCCTTTATTGACAAGATGTGGTTCTTTATGTCTGTATCTTGGACCCTGGGATCCCAGGTATGAAATAGGTGATATTAGTAAGCTCTACAACTCTAGGTACCCCAGTAGCACTATTAAAATCCAGAGAAAATATATCCTGATTATTCAACCCCTAGGTGATTCAACATTCCTCCAACTCTTTAACACCCCCTGACCTAAATAATACAAACATCATTTCAATTCCTGCTTCAGTCTCTGACCTTGGCCTACTGGCTCCTTATTGTCACACAACCTGAGAATTTAGGGGACTGCTGGCTGTGTGTTCCTCCTGGAACTAGGTGACAATTGCTACCTACAGCTTTTTCTTTACCTTGCCAAATAATCTTACCTCACCATTCAACAAATGCTCCAAGACCAGTATTGATATGACTCTCTATCATTTTCATGTCATCCTCTTTGAAATGAAAAATTGTCTTAAGGTATCTGGGACACAGTTTGTGGGGACAATATATCTTCTAGACTGCAACAAAACCATAACATTCACAACCCACCTCAGCCCAATGCCCTACAGTCCATAACATCATGATTTTTTGCATTACTCAAGTTTACCATTAATTTTCCCACAATTTGGGGAAATGAGGTTTATTTTGGGCCTGATCAGTTTTAGGAGATAATATTGGTGCAGGTATTTTGTGTGTGATTGGTCATTTCTTGGAACAGTTAGTTGTGCTTCACTCTGGTTCCTATGATGCCAGAGGATCAACATCCATCAATTCTCAACCCAAGATAATGGGTTGAGTTCACTGTCAAGTTTCAGTGATGGCTAAAGACAGAGACATTTGAAGAAACACTCAAAGCAGAATATAACCTTCATTTAAATCAACTAAAGAAAGAGAGAGAGAGAGAAATTATCAAGAGTGAGAACTCATTCTAAGAAAGACCAAAATCATCAAACATGTTTGTCTCAGTGTTTTTATGGGGGTATGGCAGAAGCTGAACCAAGGCTAAGGGAACTGACTCACTGTCTGAGCTATCATGAGCTGCTTAGATAATGTGTACATATACTATACATGTTTCCATGGCTTTTCCATGTGTTTGTCATACAGGAAGTGAAGCCACTCCTTTGCCCATTTCTGACTCTAGCCTTGTTAATGTTGACTTTGTCTGCTAATTCTTGCTTTCTGACTGGTATAGCTATTTCCCATTCTGCAGATATCCCGAGTACTGTTAGTTGTACTAAGATTTTTTTGTTCACCCAGATACTGAGAAGTAGTTGGAGTTGTTCTGATTTAACTCCTTGGATAAGGGATATGCTGGGGTATCTTTTCTGAAAAAGAGACAGCTAAATGCTTTCAACTTTTAATTTGTTTCCTGAATTTAAAAGAGGAAAGGACAATAGTTCCTTTTGTATATCTCCCAAGGGCCTTAGGGGAATGGCTGGCCTGTGATCACTGTCAGAGAACTCTATCCTTATTCTTTCCTATCTAGCCTAGTTATCAATTCCCAGTTAAAGCCCCCATCTATTTTCCTCAAAATATCAAGCTTTATCATTTTAATCCTTAGTCTTCCTTTTAATCACATTGTTCATTCTCACTGCAACATTTGTGAAGGACTTGGAGTTTCTCCCATAGTCTCTTTTCCTTGCTACCTACAGAAAACTATTTTCAATGCCTGTGTATTTTTTTTAATTCATGTAGTCTTAGAACTTTTCCCTTAATCTAGATTTTGACATTATTCCTAAAATGTATGTTATAATTCAAAGGATTTCAACCAGTTGTTTAAGGTGTTAATTGATAACTTTCCAAAATCATTCTCAGTTAGAATTTAAAGTTAGACACCAAAATAGAATCTACCTGACACTTTAGGACACTTTATCCTCAGATCTTTATGACTCAAAGCAACTAATTTATGTATAGTTTAGTATTCTAGCAAGAACTCATAGACAACTCATGTAAACTCCCTAGTCACCATGACTGCCTAGTCACCACCTTATTTGAAAGAAGCACCACTTCAGCATTTTGAGACAGGTTTTCTCTGTGTAGTTTTAGTGCCTGTCCTGGAACTAGCTCTTGTAGCTCATGCTGGCCTCAAACTTAGAGAGATCTGCCAGTCTCTGTCTCCTGAGTGCTGGGATTAAAGGTATGTGCTAGCATCATCTGGCTAGGATTCTCTAAATTTAAACTACATTTTTTCAAGTCAGTGGTACACATGCTGACTAAGGCCGGTGATTCTCCCTTAGAGTGAATGAAATATCTCAAAGCGTTCTGTCAGGGAGATGTTGAATTTATATAAATATCTTCTCTTAAGTAAATTATAAACTATGCATTGGAAAATTTTTGGAAATATTTCTTCCATATATCATGTCTTAATGACAAAATACACAATTTTTGGAAGAATAGTAAGACCAACAGTAATTTGTGTGTCATAGGCAGAAACAAATATATTTGTCTTTAAAAGTACTTTACTTATCATAAAATTCTCATTCACTTATTATAGAATCATAAGAAAATATTATTGATATAATTAAAATATCTTGGGATAATCCACCTAGAAAGTGGCTGTTAACATTTGGAGCATTTTTATTATTTTTTTTCCTATGAAAAAAAATTAAATTATTGATGTCTAAGAATTTTAGTAAGAATGTTGCCACTTTGGGTTCCAAAACATTATCAATTAATTATTATTGATTCATTCATTATCAATGAATTATTATTATCAATGTAATTGATAATAGAAACTGCCACTTTTGTCTGTAAAATTTCCTAAATCTTTTCATTACATTTTTTTTCAGTGAAGAAAAATTTAATTATCTAATATTTGGTGACCCTTCACTTAACTATCTCTCTATTCTTATCACCAAAGAAAGGTTTCAGAACAAAGTTTAATGAATATTGTTTTTTTCCTGAGAAATGATGAATCAGACATCATGTTGTGGTGTTTATTCGCTCTGTGGACCAGGACAAACTACACTGTCTGCTACATGGGTGCAGGACATTCTCTGTTTTGATATGAACTGTTTATTGCCTCCTTTCTTTTCTGATGTTTACTATACTGTGATTTCATTGTAAAATTATTTGTCTTTCTTTTAACTTAAGTTCCATTGTTTGTATTCTGAGAATAAAGAAACCTAACTAATACTTGATCATGATGTAGACAAAAGAAATTCATCAGAAAAAGAACTGACATCAAAGAACATTTTATTGTAGTTAAATTTTCTTTAGTCTTTGCTCTTTTGGGGCCATGGAGACATTTTAATTATTAATGCCTGGCCTTCACTTGACTTATTTCTGGGAAATTTTTCTTAACTTTAGATATCCCCTCTACCTTTTGACTCTGGTCTTCTCCTTTCTCTATTCTATATTCCTTTCTGTCCTTCTTACTCCATGGCTGGTTTTATAACTGGGTGGCTATCCCCTGGTGTTCTTCTCTCCTTCTCACCTTGCACCTCCTTCTCTCTCAATTATTCTCTCTGCCTGCAAGCTACACCAATTTCTCTCTCCTGACTAGCTATTAGTCATTCAGCTCTTTATTAAACCAATTAGATATTTTAGACAAGAACAGCAAAACAGTTTTATAGAGCTAAACAAGTTCAACATAAAAAAATTCAATACATTTTTGCATCATTAAACAAATATTCCACAGCGTAAGTTGATGGAGGAAGGTCATTGGCTAATAAAGAAACTGCCTTGGCCCATTTTATTGGTTAGAACATAGGTGGGTGGAGTAAACAGAACAGAATGCTGGGAGGAAGAGGAAGTGAGCTCAGACTTGACAGCTCTGCTCTCTGGAGCAGAGGCTATGCTCCCCTCTCCCGGGCAGATGCACACGATGAAGCAAGCCTCCAGGTCAGACATGCTGAATCTTTCCCGGTAAGACTGATGCTACACAGATTATTAGAAATGGGCTAGTCCAGGTGCGAGAGATAGCAGAGAAGAGGCTAGATATAATGGGCCAAGCAGTGTTTAAAAGAATACAATTTGTGTGTTGTTATTTTGGGGCATAAGCTAGCGAGGCGGCCGGGGTGCTGGGGACGCAGCCCCAGCGCTCCTATTACTACAGTAAGTGAATGTAACACATTTTAAAATGATCTTCCACAACACTCTCATGTAACAGAATAGTAAGAGAGGATGAAAGAACCCTGAACTGAAGGCACACTCATTCTATGTTCAAGAAAAAATGAAAGTGTGGATTTGGGGAAAATAATCAGTGACTTTTTTAGACTTGATGGCCATACCCTGAGATCTGTAACAACAGACATTTCCATGCCACTACCTGGAAGAAACACACTGAGTTTAAAACTCTTATATTTGTATCAGGCCTGACATGGAAGATAGAGTATTAATAAACAAAGAATGAAAATCAGAGCAGTCAGAACAAGGGTTTTATTATGATCCAGACATTTAATTTGTATCAAAGTTAAAATGCCCAACAGAAGCTTTTGCCTTATACCCAGTTACATATGGTGTTCCTCACAAGCAAATCATAGCCAATTTGTTCCCTCACTCAAATAGTGATACTTATATGCTTGAACCTATATTTAAAATGCAAAATATCTTAAATGTGTAAGTAAAAATATGGGAATAGTAAATCAAACAAAAACCCATAAAAATGCAGGAGAAAATTTCAAATTATATTTCTTCAAACCTGCAGGGTTTGTAGAAGTAGATTTTGAACTTTGAGAAATACAGAGGTAAGCAATAAAGTTTTATTTCCAGTTAGATATATTCATAATACATAATTGACTAAAGATTTTTGTGAGCAGGTTTTCATGTGTATCCTAATCCACGATCATTTGATATTATTTATCTTCTATGTGTCTATTCATTTATCTTTTCATGAAATCTTCCAAGAAATCCCAAATGTTTTCCTTCTTCACAAAATCTTAGAGGATCAGTTAATTACACATAGCATTACTTATAAGCAGATAGAAATAAAGGCATATTTTATACATATTTCTTTAAATCTCCGCTACTTTCTTCTTTTTAAATAAGAAATCTTTTATTTGAACTTGTGTAGTGATATTTCATTTGTATTTTAATGACTAGAGTTTCCCTGAAGGTCAAAAAACTACACTATTCAGCCATAAAGGCCAGACAATAATGGCACACAATTTTAATCCCAGTGGCCACACTAATTAGCCATAGAAGCCAGGCAGTGGTAGTGCACTTCTTTAATTCCAGCATTGGAGAGGATTATAAGCCAGAATGAGAGAGGAACTTATTCTCTTTCAGTCTGAAGATTTCAAAGAGGTAAGAGTATTTTAGTTGTTTGGCTGCTTTGCTTTTCTGATCTTCAGGTTGAACCCCAATATCTGTATTTGAATTTTTATTAATTGTGCTACATTTGGCACCCGACGTGCCATCATCAGTACAGGCCAGAGTTGCATGTGGGGCTCCCACTGGAGCCTTACGTGTGGCACCAGTACCACCAGGCTAGACTTTTTTGTTTGTTTTGCCCAGGCGTCTGAGTGAGCTTGGGATTTTTCTATTGTAGCCTTTATGAAACAGACTCCAGCCGCCACCCAAACTCCTGAAGCACCTGGGCTCCAAATGCCACAGAACTCACTGGCTGGTTCTGCCTTAAGGCAACTTCCTACCACACCTGCTTTATCCAAACAATCTCCTATATGCTTTTCAGACAGTTGTCTTTTTCCTCTCTTTATCATGAGTTGCAGGCTCTCCCTGAACCCCCTTCTCAGGATGCTGCCAAACTAAAGAGCTGCCTTCGATCCAGTCATGCATTTACTGTTCTACGCAGCAGCAATCAGCCTCACATTTTCATCAACATCATCAGCAGATTTGGTACAACAATTGAGAATTTTTCAAGGAATGAATTAGTTAAGAGAGAGAGTTTTTTCCAACATTAAAAAAAATGGAAAACCTATTACAATGGAGGGATTTAGGCTTCTGTATAATAATATGCTAGACAGTTTGAAAATAGAATGATTAAATGAAGATATTTAATTTAGATGGGATTTATAAAATGTCAGTTTTATCAGCTTTAGCATTTTGTCTTATCATTAAAAAAGTTGGTTAATCTTAGTGTAAGATATATGCCTTAGAAAAACCTAATAAAACAGATCACAGAGATATTCACATCCAGACAGAGGAATTTAATGGAGAGTCAACTTCAACATTGCATTTTAAGGAAAGAGTAAAAGAGCCTAAGGTTTTCAGACAACCAAACTTAATATATCCAGTAACCTTTCAGGAATTTCTAAATGGAAGAGGCTCTGTTACAGCTAACTGGACACTTGTGCCAATGTTATAGCTACGGAGATTCAAGGAAGTAATAATCTCATGTGGCATGTGTTCACCTTTAGTGACGCATATGTTAAACTTGTGGTCAGTTTGTAATAGACTTATCCTTAACAACTGGATAGATATGGTTAAAAGATGTTTTAGAGCCTTGTTCACAATTGCAATGAAGTACCTAGTTCAGAGAAGAGGCTAAGATTATTGAAGAATGGAGTAAAGAAAGATGTAGGGAAATTTCCTAAGATTAAATTCTTGAAGAATGAGACTATGCTACTATAGAAAATCAAGTTGTATATGATGACCAAATTCTGATTTTATAATGTGCAGCAGCTATGAATGGGAAAGAATTGGAGAAAAATGAAAGAAAATTGAGTCATTTACTAAAGTTATACAGGGCCCTAAGGAAGCCTTTACAGATTTCTTACAAATATTGACATCAGCAGTAAATAGAACAATATTAAATTCAAAGGCTAGACAAATAATAATTGAATCTCTGATTTTTGAAATGCTAATTCTCAATTCAAAAAGATAATTAGGTCATTAAACGCAAGGTTAACATCTTTGGAGAAATGAATCCAAGATACAATTAATATTGAATCTTATGATCATGATAGTTCTTGTATAACAGAGTTGACTTCCAGAGGTTTGAGGAAAAAAAAAAGTCATGTGTTATAATTGTGCAAACAAAATCACTTTAAAAGGGAATGTAGATAGGGTGTTCCTAGAAACAAGGTGTTTTAAAATAATAATCCATTCAGAATGTCCCTCCCTTCTGGATTATGTGAAAGATTTGATGAAGACGTATTGGACTAATGAATGTAGGTCAACAAGAAATATTCAAGTCAATCTTGCCATGAGGAAACTCAGTGAGGGTCTTCTTACAGGCCCTTATGTTAAATCTGGTTCAGTCATTTCCTGCCAGCATAAAGGGAATTTCTTTCCAGAACAACTTACAAACCTAATGCCTTTTGTAAGAAACCAAACTATTGTGGATAATAGAACAGCTATAGAAGAGAGAACAAAATATTCAGGAGAAACTATAAAGCAGTATTTTGGCAAACTTCTATAAGTGAATAAATAGTCTGAAGATTTTTGAAGGAGGCCGCTTGTTAGTTTTGGGCTGCTTTGCTCGAAACAATTACAAAGAAGCTATATTTATTAAATCTCTGCTTGGCCCACTAGCTCTAGCTTTTTATTGGCTAACATCTACATATTAATTTAACGCATTTCTATTAATCTTTGTATCACCATGTGGCTGTGGCTTACTGGCTAATGTTATGCCATCTGTCTTGGGCAGGGCTACATGGCTTCTGTCTCACTCTGCCTCCTTTCTCCCAGCATTCACCTTAGTTTTCTCTGCCTAGCTCTGTTCCCCTATAGCTCTGTTATAGGTCCAAAGAGGTTCCTTTATTTATCAATGGTAATCACAGCATACAGAGGGAAATTCCATATCAGAAGTTTTCAAAGGGGTAAGAGCTCTCTAGTGGCTTGGCTGCTTTGCTTTTCTGATCTTTAGGTTGAATCTCAATATCTGTATTTTGGTTTTATTAATCATGCTACAAATGTGGTTCTCTTGTAAAAAAAAATATTGCCACATATCCATGACTCCCGAAATGAACTACCTATTCTACCTCCTCCTGAATTGTCTGGTGCTTAAGACAAGTTTCATTTAAATGATTGACTGTGTCACATCTTTGCTGTTTCTGTGCTTCTTCAGTAGGTGAGCATGCTATGTTTCAAGGGGGAAATGTTAGGATTAGTTGCAAGAAACTAGCATGGAAATCCTACAATTTCCATGTAATAATTCTACTTTACACTGTTGAATATTTTCATCTCTCTCTCTCTCTCTCTCTCTCTCTCTCTCTCTCTCTCTCTCTCTCTCTGTGTGTGTGTGTGTGTGTGTCATTCTCTGCTTCTCTGTCTCTGTCTCTCTCTGTGTGTCCCCCTCTCTCTCTGTCTCTCTTCCCCTCCCTTTTTTTTTGTTTTTTCAAGACAGGGTTTCTGTGTAGCTTTGGAGCCTGTCCTCAAACTAGCTCCTGTAGACCAGGATGGCCTCATACTCACAGAGATACACCTGTCTGCCTCCCGAGTACTTGGATTAAAGGCATGCATCACCCCAACCTGACTTACACTGTTGAATTCTTTTTTTTTGGTTTATTTTAGTTTATTTTATTTTGAAAAAATTAATTGATTTTCAAAACATTTCAAAATAACAAACTATACCAATTAAGTACAGACTTGTCATCCCCTAAACAATACACTTTTCTATAACATTTCTGTTATATTAGGTATAATAGGTAAACTGGAAATGATTTAAATTTTAAAGTATACATCAAGATATGTGTAAGTTATTTTTTACAGGTTTTCCTTTTTTAAATTTATTTATTTATTAAAGATTTGGAGGGGGACTTGATTGGGGGAGGGCGAGGGAAATAGGAGGCGGTGGCGGGGAAGAGACAGAAATCTTTAATAAATACACTGTTGAATTCTTATCTAAGAAACATAGCAGTATTGTACAGCCAAATTTCTTAGTCATCCCAGATTTTTGTACATCATAACTAGATTCAGTAAACATAGTCCATTCATCTGGATTTTAATCTGTTTTGTTCTCTTTCATATGGCATTAATGCAAAAATTAAGTGGATAAAATAATTAAAGAATGAATACAATACTTAATGTAGTAAGAGCACAAAATATGTTAAATTTCTATTGTAAAAATGAATACTCACAGTTATGTTTTATAAACTACTACTATTACTGCTACTTCTATAGTAGTAGTTTGCTAGTAGAATGGATTGTTTTTAAATGTTTGAATAAATTAATGAATTATCAACATTTCCAATTTAAAATATTTAATTTGTATTTTTAAAAAATCTGAGCAAATTAGTGTATTTACAACTCAATTTTGTTCTTATCAAAAACAATTTTTAAGAGTTAGAAGTTTTAAAAGTTAGAATTTTATAGTTCAGAGAAATAAAAAATATTTCCACATATTTTTAAAAGAGCTCTATCCATATATCAAGATGTTCTTGACCTTGTTCTCTGCATTCACCTTTATGGAAGTAGAAAACCAGATCATTCTTCCTCTGTTCTGCCCTACCATAGTTATTATAATAAATACAAATGCCTGCTTTCTGTGGCCAGAAAACTTATTTGTCTTCTCTGTTTTATATAAAAGATTTCCTTTCTCAAAAAGGTGTAATAGTTATTTAATATGTTGCTGCAAATCAAACAATTTAGTAAAAGAGATTGCAACATACAGTCTATTAATGTTGCTCTTTGGTGTGGGATGTCCTCTGTCTATGTGTTGCTTTTATTGGTTAATTCAGGGTTCCTGCTTCATGAAAGAGTCTGCTAGACATTCTGAAGGACACAAAAGAAAGTGATGGACAAAATGGCAATATAGGTGGAAATGTCTTTGAAACTTCCTGCTTCATGGCAAAGTCTGATGGATACTATGGGTCTGTAGGCTGAAGATAGGTGCCCTAACAGTAAAGAACTTTGGGGACTGTCTAGGAAGCAAAATGTCTCTGTCAAGTCTAGAGTTCTGGAAGCAGCTCACAATGCACTTTCTGTTTACTTACTTAATATATCCTTCTGGAGTCTTTGATGGAGTTGAAAAATAGATAGGAAGTAAATATAAATTTTGTAACTGTAATTCTTGCTTAATAACTGTTTTGTAATATGTAATTTTACTATGTTAAAGTTAACCCTTACTTTTTGTTTAAACAGAAAAGGGGAAGTGGTGTGGGAGGTCCTTCTGTATATGTGTTGCTTTTATTGGTTAATAAATAAAGAAATTGGCTTGGCCTATAGCATGGGAGAAGAAAGAGTCAGAGAGAAGGCATGGAGCTGCCACTAGAGACAGAAGCTGGGAAGTTTTCATGGTAAGTCACAGCCACATGGCAATATACAGATTAATAGAAATGGAGTAAATTAATATGTAAGAGTTTGCCAATAAGAAGCTAGAGCTAATGGGTCAAACAGTGATTTAAATAATATGGTTTCTGTGTGATTATCTCTGGTCTAAGCTAGCCAAGTGGCAGGCATAAATAAGCGGCCTCCTCCAACATCTCTGGCTTACTCTCCATATCTTTAAGGTAAAGCCCTATTGCTGATAATACCATGTATGTCAAAAACAGGTTCTAGAGTACCCCGAGCAAGAACTGGCCTGAAATACCCATCCCTAAGGATTAACTTTCATGATATTAGAGGGCTGCATGCAAGTTTCCTAGGAAGAGAGAGTCTACCAACTGTTTTACCCAACTATGACATCTAGGATTCAAATCAAGACCATCATGGCAAGATAACTCTGTGGCTGTGTTTGTGGCAATCATACCTTGGTAACAATAGCTTTCTACTTGGTCTTAAGATCCATTCAACAAAAAAGGAACATGCCTGGTTTTAGAAATGTAATTAAATACTTAGTGATAGTGAAGTCATGGTTATCGCAAGAGAATCTACAGTCACTAATTTACTAAACCAGAAAAATAACTAACTATACTTTGTCTTTATATACATAGATAAATGTAGTCCTCATCCCTTATCAAGGAAACTTCTTTTGCAACAGGTGGACACCATTTCAGAAAACCACAACCAGTATTTATGCATTGCTGTGCTTTATTTATCTATAAAATGTTTATTTATCTATAAAACCCTGACATACCTAAGGCTCAGGGAACTTTGTGAAAGAGGGGGCAAAATGATCATGAAAGTTAAAGGATCAGAGAGCTTTCTGTGAGACTGTTTCTTAGTAATTTCAGAGACAACACTCATTAATCCACCAATATGACTGCCCAAACATGAGCTAAATAAAAGTACCACTAGTGAACATGCCAAATTGGATGAAGAAAATCCTATGAGGCCTCAAGGATAAACAAAATCTATGGAAAGGTGAGGAAAGCTAGGAGCTGGAAAGGTTGTCGTTCTCTGAGAACACATTAATTGTTTATTTGTCAAGTTCCAAGTAGTCAGCCCTGAAGACATATATCAAGTAGCATTATACAGAATAAGCAGGTCTTTTTTCAGAATATACTTATATTCATGTAATACCAGTTAGTGAAAAAAGTGCCCATGAAATTTGAAGAAGTGTGGGGACTGGTATAAAGGAATGTTTGAAGGAAAAGGGATAAATATTGTAATAAAAATCTCAGCAATAATAAATGTTTTTCTGATACAAAATATTGCATATAAATATTTATTATACACTTTTAATAGCTAATATTTTCTTTCTTAAAATAGAAAAATTATAAATAACATTTGAAATATAACAGTAGACATTTTCCCCCACAGAACTTTTGTGTGTTTCTCTCTCTGACTGCATGTGATGCCCTCCTGACATTTACTGTAAGTACCAGAAATTCCACATTATCACTTGCTTCACAGACTGTGGTTTTAAAATATTTCACAAGATTGAGCATTTACCACAAATCTTAAAAATCTACAGAAGGAAAGAGGTTTCAAAGGATAACATTTTAAAATGGTTTAAAAAGCAATTTTTCTTTGTTTTCTTTCCTTGGTCAGAAAAGTATTATTAAAAATCTGGATATATAAAATAATAAGAAAAAGAGAAATTTGTTAAACAAAGTCAATTTTGAAATAATCAAGAGTGCTATTATTTAAAAATAATTCTCTCTCCTTCTAATGGAGATTATATTAAACTAATTTAATTAAACTTAATATTTATCTTTATTTAAAAGATCAGAAATATGTCAAATTACATTACAATTATAGCCATAAAGCTATTTTTATAAATTTAATTTAATTTCTTATATGTGTGTCCATATGCCTGGGCATGATGTGTTTGTTTGATGCTTTTTCAGGTCAAAATAGGTTGTCAGTTCTCCTGAAAGTTATAGAAGTCATAGAAGGCTGTCAGTGGGAATGTGGAAACTGGAAATCAAACCAGATTCTTGAGAACAGCTATTGCTTGTACTCTTTGAGCCATCTCTCTTACCACAAAGAAGCCATTTCACATGTCTTTATCCTCTAACTCTCTTAAGTATATTTTACAGAAACTATGTCAATCTACAACATTCTTAGAGCAAGAACCCCTCCAAACCTTTAAGATTTCCATAAAGTACAACAAAATAAAATGAATTATTCATAAGTTTTCAGAGGTATGGTTGAAGAAGGGCTTGCATTTATTGCAAACATTTATTTTAGGATTTAATCATTTATTTCCTTTTATATGCTTTAGTACATTTTATAAAGTAATTCTGATTTTTATCATTAGAGTTATCAAGTTATTCAAATGGACACATGGTTCTCATGGGTATAGGACTATCTAATGGTAGTTATAGAGTATGGATTTATACCTGAATTATCAGTTGTATTTCATCAATCAATATGTTTGCTTCTATTCCAGTATCCTGGTGTAGGAAGTCCTTCTCTATTCATGTTGCTTTTATTGGTTAATGAATAAAGCTGTTCTGGCCAGTGGCTTAGCAGAATAGGGCAAGGTAGGAATTCCAAGAAGATACAGGAGGGGAGAGTAGGCAGAGTCAAGGAGAAGCCATGCAGCCACCAGAGAAGAAAGATACGAGTTCTAAGAAAAAACCCTGCCAGTACGTCAGACCTCATGGTGATATAGAGATTAATAGAAATTGGCTAATTTAAGATATGAGTTAACTAGCAATATACTTCAGTGATTGGCCAAGCAGTGATTTAATTATTATAGTTTCTGAATGATTATTTTGGGTCTGGGCAGACAGGACACAAATAAGCAGCCTCTACCTATTGTAGCCTGCTATTTTATCACTGTGGCTGTGTAGCATAGGTTGAAATCAGAGATGGTAATACCTCCTTCTATATTTTCATTGTTAAGAACTATTTTGGCTATCCTGTATCTTTTGTGCACCCATACAACCAGAGGCTGCTCATTCTCTTCCTTGCCACCCAGACCTGAAAAATCATACAGAAACTATATTAATTGCAACATCGTTTGAACTATGATTTAGGCATATTCCTAGCTAGGTCTTATATCTTAAATTAATCCATTTTATTAATCTGTGCATCACCGCAAGACTGTGGATTACTGGGTAAAATTCTGGATATCTTTCTTTTTTAGCAGCCACATGGCATCTCCTTGACTCTGCCTACCTTCTTTCTCATCTCTGTTCTGATTTCCCTTGGCTATATTCTGCCCTGAAATAATCCCTCTACTCTGCTAAGACTTTGTTTGAAAAAACTTCTTTATTAACCAATGGTAATATAACATATTCACAGCATACAGAGTGCAATCCCACTTCACATCCATATGAATTTCAAATATTTTTTTTAATTTCTGGAAAAAATTATGTTGGGATTTTGAGGGACTTGCATTGAATTTGTAGATTGCTTTTGGTAGCACAGCCTTTGTCACAATATTTATGCTACAAGCCCATGAGTACAGGATATTTTTTTCATCTTGTTGTCTTCCATTTATCTGATGTTTTAAAGTTTTTATTGCTCAAGTCGTTTACTTAATTAACTAGGTGTTGTATAAGATATTTTATTTTATTGTTTTAGGTAATGGTAAATGGATGTTTCATAAATATGGATGCTATCTTTTTATTTGTATTCAATTCTAGGAATTTTTATTTATTTCTTCAACATCATGTCGGTATGTATTTTCTATTTTTGCTGCTGTTGGAAAGTAGTTTTATTTTGCTGTGGCAAAATACAAAGATAAATTCAATTTTCCTATGTTGGTTGTGATATACTTTGTGTCTATTTGGTCCATTTTAGTGGGTTTCTGGGGAAAATGTGTATAATATTTGAATGCTCTCTAGTTACCTATGAGATATGCATGATCGAGGATATCATTTAACTATTGTTTCTCTTCAGTTTTGTCTGGGTCATAAGTCTGTTGGTGAAAATAGATTATTGAAGTCATCTGTTATGAATGTATTCTGGTGTTGTCTTACTCTCTGTCCAATAGAATTAGCTTTATGATATCCAGTGCACTAAAGTTTCATGCACGTATTTTTAGAGTTGTAAAGACCTCTTGAAAGTCTGTTTTCTTGGTCACTATAAAACACCCTTTCTAGCTCTTCTGATTAGTGGTGATTTGAAGAATATCTACATAGTGTAATAGCAATGACTGCTTCTTTCCTGGTTCCATTTGCTTGAAACATTTCCCCAGTCTTCTCACTAAAGTAGCAACTATTTTTGATGTTCATCTACATCTTTAGATTATGAATTTGAGGGCATTTATCTTCAAAATTATGGAAATATGGGTATTAATTCGCATCATTTTGTTTATTTATAGTGTTTGTTTATTAGTTCCCCCTTATTTAATTTTTGACCTAACTTTATTAATTTCTTCACTCACATTTCTTGGATATGCTCACTAGTTCCTTCAGTTCAAAGCATCTATTCAAGTATCTTCCACTGATCTAGCTTGCTGTTCTTAAATTCCACCATCCTGCAGTTATAATTGAAAGTATTTTTTTTCTCTTTCAGTCATTACAGATTATTTGGCAAGGTGTTGGGTTTGGAGATATGGACTCTCAAACCTTATATTCCATTTCATCCAGTCTTTTGGCTTTTAATGTCACCATGGATATGAGGTTGCTACTCTGATAAGTGTGCCTTTATATGTGACTTAGTCTTTTCTCTTGTAGCTTTCAATATCCTGTCTCTGTTCCTTACATTTATAGTTTGCTGAGAATATTCTCAGTAATGTTATCATTTCTGTTTTTATGAAAAGCCTCTATACTGACTTCCAAAGTGCCTTCATGAGTATAGATGCCCATCAAAGGTACATTCACCTTTCACCCCACCCGTGTCAGCATTTGTTGTCATTTGTACTCTTTTTAAACTATAATTTAATTTTTCTTTTATTGAAATGATTATTTTCCCAAAATATATCCTGATTATAGTTTTTCTTTCTTCTACTGCCAGTTCTTCCTTACTTACCCTTTTCTGAAGATCTACTCTTTTTCTGCCTCTCATTAGAAATTAGAACATTAAGCTGAAAGCTGTATTACACATGCAGAGGACCTGGTGTAGACATGTGTCTGTCCTGTGCATGGTGCTTTAGTCTTTGAGAGTTCATATCGGCCTTGCTTAGTTGATCCAGAGGACTTTGAGCTCCTGGTGTCCTCCATGGCATCCTTGACCACGATTGTAATCAGAGGTTTCATGGCTGGGTTAGTGTTAGGTTCCTCTTTTGGTAGTCTACAGAGTACCTTCCTGCATCAAAGACACTAGAATGTAGAAATGAGGGCTTCATTTAGGTTGGTACCAGCTCAGTATTTCCATGTTCAATTAATGATATGAGTGTTTTCCACAGAAATAGGGCCCTCCTGTCAGTTTGTAGAGAGAAACCTATTGTCTTGACAACAGTATGGATTTTTGTAAGATTTTCATGGGATCCACGTTGGCAAACAACACAATTGATTGCCTTACAGAAAATTTCAGTTTTATGAGGTCCTGTTTATTAACTGTTGATTTTCATGCCTATACTATCAGTATTCTGTTCAGGAAGTTGTCTCCTGAGAGAATGAGTCCAAAGATATTCTCACTTCCTTTTCTCAGGCTCAGGGTATCTGGTTTTATAATGAGGTCTTTGCTCCATTTTGAATTAAATATTGTGTAGGGTAATAAATATGAGCATATTTGCTTTCTTCTACATGCAGACATCCAGTTTGACCAGCACCATTTGTTCAGATGCTATATTTTTTTTCCAGTGTGTATTTCTGCCTTCTTTATTAAAGATCATGTGTCCACAGTGAGTGGATTTATGTCTGGGTCTTCAGATCAATGGAATTGATCAACATATCTATTTCTTTTATTTTCTTTGTTTTTATGAAACAGGGTTTCTCTGTAGCTTTGTAGACTATCCTGGAAATCACTCTGTGAAGGCGTAAGTCACAAACAATCCCACACCAGTTTGGAATTATGATTAATAGAATGGTTATTTATTTAAAGGGGAAAACTTACAGATCACTGTCCCAGACAACAGCCCTCTGCACAATCAGGAAAGGAGTCTAATCACCAGAAGCAGAGCAGGAAGCAAGAGAGAGAGGAGAGGGAAGTGGCTGCTTTTTTAAAGGGAGAGAGACCACACCCCAATGGGCTGGTATCTCAGCAGCTATTGGCTGAAGGAGCGGAAGGAGCTCCAGCAACAACTCTGTAGACCAAGCTGGCCTTTAACTCTGAGATATCCACATGCCTTTGCCTCCCTAGTGCTGGGATTGAAAGAATGTGCCACCACTACCTGTCAACATATTTTTAATGCCAATACCATGTGAGTTTTAATAGTATAGCTCTGCATGAAAACTTGAAACAGGGAAAGGTAAAACCTGTCAACCATTCTTTTATTGCTCAGGATTATTATGTTTTATTTTTTAGTCATCAGGGTATTTATTTTTCCATATGAAGCTGAGAATTGTCCCTTCAAGTCTAAAAATTGCATTGAATTTTGATGGGAATTGTGTTTTATCTTTTGGAAGGATGATTACTTTTACTATGTTAATCTTAATGATCCATGATAATGGGAGATCTTTCCATCTTCTAATATGTTTTTGAATTTCTTTCTCCAAAGACTTAAATATTTTATAATACAAGACTTTCTCTTGTTTGTTTAGAGCTACCCCAAGATGTTTTATGTTATTTAAGGCTATTGCAAAAGGTGTTGTTTTCATGATTTCTTTTTTCTGTTTGTCATTTGTATAATGGAGCGATACTGATATTTGTGAGTTAATTTTGCATCCAACTACTTTGGGGAAAGTATTTATTAGCTGTAGGGGTTCCCTCGGGGATGTTCAGGGTTGCATTTATGTATACTATTATATCATCTGCAAATAAGAGTACTTTTATTTCATCTTTCCAATTTGTGTACCACTGACAGCCTTAAGTATTTGATTTCTCTAGCTAAGATTTCAAGTACTGTAATGAATTAGTATGGGGAGAATCAGAAATCTTTATAGGTTCCTAATTTTATTGTATATTGCTTTGAGCTTCTCTGCATTTAATTTTCTGTTGGATACAGGCTTGATGTAAAGTAACTATTATATTTAGGCATGTCCCTTATATCCCTCATCTCTCCAAGACATTTATCATGAAAGGGTGTTGGATTTTGTCAAATGTTTTTTGTCCATTTAATGAGATAGTCATGTTGTTTTTGTCTTTCAGTTTGTTTATGGAGGTAGATTAAATTTTTTAATTTTTATTTGTTGAAGCATTACTATATCTCTGAGATGAAGCCTATTTTTTTTCAGTGCTAAGAGATTCTGTCTTTGTTCCCAAGTATGGCACAGTGCCTTCTCTGGGACTGGGAGTTCAGATGCAGTGTATCTGAAGCACATGCAGCACAGTGTCTTCTGATTCTGAACCAGTACTTTGGTCTAAGTTTATACCAAAGAACCATCCCTTTATGTGCTTTATTTTAATTTTTAAATAAATGTATATACTTTACAACCTGGGTACATCCTCTCCCCTTTCAGGTCCCCCTCATCCATCCTCTGTACCTACTGCCCCATCCATTCCCGCTCCACCTCTGCCCAGGAAAGGGCAGCCCTCATACAAGTATCAATAAAACATGGCATACCAAGTTACCATAAGACTAAGTACCTCCCCAAGCACCAAGGCTGTGCAAAGTGACCCAGCATGAGAAACAGGGTCCCAAATGTCTGTAAAAGAGTCAGAGATAACCTCTGCCAGGAGATTTATTAATTGCCTCTTTTATCCAGTCCCTGTGTGGTAGGATTGTTGTACTCTAGGGGACACATATTACCCCTGCCGTTAATGATTATGTTTTTATGCTGGTGTCTATTCATCTGGGCTTGGTATAATTATAGATCTAAGTGCTGATTTATTTGTCTTTGTTGATGGGTGTTTATTCTTTGGTTTTTGTTTTTTCTCTGTTGCTGTAGGAATTCCTACCACCAATAGCCTTTAAGTTACCTGTCCACTTAGGTGTGGCCTCTTACTATATATGCCAATGTATAGTGTGCATTTGGCCTCTTTTCTGGCTGCAGGATTTGGTTGCAATTCCCCGTTCCAGAAGACAATTGTGATCTGTGAGTCAGCCCCTAAATAAATAACCCTCTATTATACTCAATTCGGAGTTAGTGTGGGATTTCTTAAGCATCCTTCTTTACTCTGGATTTTCACAGAGTATATGGTATGTGGTGCCTGGTAAGACAATTATTTTGGACATTGTAGTTATGGTCATTTGAGTTTCAAATAATGGGTATTGGGATCTGACATTTAGGAGTTGGGATTGGCTAACGTTTTGAAAGGATTCACAGGAGGGAGAAGGTCAGACTTTTCAACTAGATTTACTTTTTTACCCTCAGAATAAGGAGAGACAGTGAAGAGACGTCAGCGTAGAAGGTCTCCTATAGTGAGGGACATGAGACAGGTGTGGGGGGGGATCTAGAAGAACAAAAGGAGAGGGGGAGAAGCTACATGCTTACCTGATAGGAGTGGTATGTGGGTTAGCAAGGGGTGTCTTCTGGAGTTGGGGATTGGAACAAAACAACAAATGAGAAGAGGGTGATTAGAAAGGAAAGGTCCTTGTATTCACAGGAATTGTCTGCTGGTCTTGGAGGCTTGAATACTTGAAAGTGATGAGGGTAGGAATGCTGAAGAAGAACATCTCTGAGAACCATTGGAGTTGTGGTCAGAGAGGAAAGGGAGATGGGAGCAGGTGTTCTGCTACAGATTTAAGAATGAGACTTGGGATACACACTGGAGGATAAAAAGAAGAGGTGAAAGTCTGCCTTCAGCCTATTTACTTCCCTGGCAGCAGACATGATTTGCATTCTTGATGATGGATTTATGACATATAAGGGGGATTCCCTTTTTACTTCAAATATTATTTCAGTTTGTCTTTCCTTCAAAATTTTATCTGTTCATTGAATTCTATGTTTGTATCTTATATTATCTTCTGTATTCAATTCAAATGTTTGCATTTTCTTAGTATTCATCCCAGCATTTATTCATATTCTCATTTGAATATATTTATAATTGTTAATTTAGTTCATTATTGTATGGTCTTCTAAGCTACTTTCCTTAGGGATTATCATGAAAAACACTAATTTTTGAAGGCAATATCTTGCTTCAGTCCTTCATGTTGTATTTTTGTAGTGAGACCTGGGAATATGAATATAGGATATTTTTAGTCCTTTTGGTATGGATAAGTCATGCCTTTACTTAGTGGACATTTAGATCTTTTTTTTTTTCTACTACTCCAGCTAAGCAGGTTTGGGACCATCAGGATGGTACCCTTTGGAGTCACTAAGTAATTATGTGTGATTGGGGCATCAGAATTAGCCTATCTTAGCTAGGAAAAAGTGTATAATCTAACTAAATAGGTGAAACTTCTGTAGAGAGTCTCCCTGCAGTTACTCAGAAGCAGAGGTTGGGATACCAGAAAAGGGAAGATGAGCTTCATCGGTGGGGAGCACAAACAACTAGCACAGGCCCACCATCAACACTAGAATCCTAGTCTGAAGGGGAGCAGATGGTTCCTTTGGAGTACAAAGATTGCCAGAGCTAGGGTTTGGGTTGTGGGATTTGAGAGAAAAACAAATAGCTTCATGTAGAGATCCTCAAGTGGCAGTGCTTGAGGGCCTAGAAGGCTAAGAAATTTAAGGGATCCATTCTGCTTTTTACTGTGTAACAGCAAAAATAAAATTTTATATTTTAATGGGTAAAACAAAGGAATAATCTCAGTTATTCTCTGCAATTGTCAAAATGGTAACCAGATACATCGATTGGCATTATGACATAAAGATAGATGACTAGATTCAAAGATAAAAATAAATTGAAGTGTTATTTTATTTGTATAAAAAAATAAGATGTCACAATCCCAATGCTTTTCTTTTAATGATGATCATGACTCAGCTGTGGTCTCTCTCACAAGAATAATTAGCATCCAAAGTACTAATATTAAAAAATACTGAAATAATTAAGAAATTTCTAAATCTTTCTGGGGATACTTTCCTTGGATGGGTTTAAGGTGGTTATCATAATACCTTAGTAGTCCCTCACTCATAAACTGACTTTATAAAAAGAACAAGATTGGTTCCTACCCACCTTTGATTTTCTGTCTTGAATTTGATTTATCTCTCACAATTAATTCTGGAATGGTACCACCTACTATGTGATATTCACTAGCACTGAGCCAATATTCACTAAATAAATTAATTTATTTCATAATGGTTGTAAACACAGGCATTTTGTTCTCCTAATATAGGAAGTTATCTTTCCTAAATAAATCATCTATTCTAATTGACTCAAAACTAACTTTCAAAAGCTGGGTCATAATTATATTTTGTTTGACAATAGAGAAAAGTAAACCTGGTTTTATTGTTATTTGCCTTATTCTCCTGGAGAAATGCAAATTATTCACATAAACTAAGGCAATATTAAATGATGTAGTTAATAACTGATTTGTAGATCAAATATGAAGACTGTATCAGTGATTTATTTTATTAACTCAATAAATATTTTAGTTCTAATAACCTTCTGTCTCAGTCACTAATGCTATAATAATTATTTCTAAGAGGTGCTAATTATAGAAGTCTCTGATAAGTCCATGAGTCGTGACATTTAAGTAATTGATGTAGACAAGCATAAAAATTTTATAAATTCTGAACACTAGCTTTAAGGTAGCCAGATTTAGAAAGCATCAATATTGATCTCACATATCTATATGTGAGCTATAAAAGACAGTGATCTGCACAGAATACTACTACAGTAATTCTATATTATCAATTCTTCACTGAGATCATATCATTATATATTGGCCTATATTTATTTTATCTCATGTGACATCTAAAATAAAACTGGAAGAATATAATATTTTTTCTAAAAGAATGACATCATTCAGGAATGTATCAGAATAATATACAAATTATTCAGATCCATTTCCTTGCGATGTATACAAATTAACTGATTGTGGCAAGATAAACTTTTGACCAAAGGTTGTTGAATATCTTCTTGAGGAAAATAAAAATGAACCTTTAATTAAAATCTTTGATTTTTACATACTTGAGTATATTTATTGCTCGGATCACAAACACATCCCTCACACAAAGGCATGAATAAATATCTGAAAAGCATAGATAGGGCACTGATGACAGGCCAACATAAAAATCCTACCAAAGTCTAAGATACTGAACAAATATGTTTATTATATTTACTTCCAGAGTACAAGTGACAAATTATTTACAGAAATCTGGGTGGCACCAAAACAGCTATATCACTACAAAGTCACACCCAAATATATATGACATTCGAATGGAAACTTCATCATAGAATGTAGTAGAACTAATACAAACCCAGAAACAGATGTTGATGTTCAAGCTGAAGATCAGAAAAGCAAAGCAGCCAGCAAGTAGAGAGCTACTAACTCTACAAAGTCTTTAAACTGCTGAAGAAGAGATTGAGTTCCTCTCTCACCCTGCCTTATATTCCTCTCTAGTGCTGGGATTAAAGTCATGTACCACCACTGCCTGGCCTCTATGGCTAACTAGTGCAGCTACTGGGATTAAAGGGGTGTGCCCCTACTACCTGGGCAAAAAAATATAAAATGGAAAAAATAAAATATATTTAACAAATGGTTCTGGCATAACTGGATATCAACATGTAGAAGAATGAAAGTATATCTCTTATCACCATGCACAAAACTCAAGTCCAAATGGATCAAACACCTCAAGAGAAAGCCAGCCACACTTAACCATATAGAAGAGAAATTGGAAAGTAAACTTGAACACATTGGCATAGGGAACCACTTCCTAAATATAACCCTATTAGCAGAGACACTGAGAGAAACAATTAATAATGGAACCTCCCCAAACTGAAAATCTTCAGTAAAGCAAAGGACACGGTCAACAAGACCAAACAGCAGCCTACACAATGTGGTATATTTACACAATGGAGTACTACACAGCAGAAAAAAATAATATCTTGAAATCTGCAGGCAAATGGATGGACCTAGAAAACAAGATATTAAGTGAGGTAACCCAGATTAAGACTCTATATGACTAACAATATCATGGGAAAAGTTGTATATATATATATATATATGTGTGTGTGTGTGTGTGTGTGTGTGTGTGTGTGTGTCTTATAAGTTTTTATAGAATATTTATGCCTTAAGGAAAAGTATTAAAGAGAAAAAAATAAACCCAAAAGATTGTGAGATTATTAGCAATAAAATACTTCTTAAATATTTTTTCTTTCTTTTATCAATTGTCTCTTCTGACATGAGACAGAGATTTTTGGATTTTATTTTAACAAGAATCCTGAGTATATAGAAGGAGAGAACAACATTCCAACTCCAAAACCATCTTATTTTTAATGGGATTGATACTACAAAGAGACCCTTTGTATTATTTGTCTATAGGGAATAAGAAAAACAAACATTTGGGAAGATTATGAAATTTTATCATGCTGAAAATGTGATACACAGCAAGCCAATTTACTCTTTTTTTGAACATTTGGTTCTGATGATTTGTCCTTTTTCTTCACATATAACATTTGTCCCCTTCTCTTTAGATTTTTTTCTCCTGAAAAGACAAAAACAAAACAAAACAACAACAAAACCCATCCTAATTTTGGGGAGGCAGATTCTCTTTTCTTTTGGCAAGTTATTTTTGATCAAATGAAAAGCATTTGTTAATTTGGTTAGTTTAGATTAAAATCTATGATGTTTGATGAACTATTATTTCTTTCAATTAAAGGTGTCTTTTGTTAAAATTTAATCTTTATCAATTTTGATGATATCTATAGATTTTCTTTTCCTTCCCCAACATAACACATGTCTTGGGTTCCATTCTGAGGTCAACACATACTGAAAGCATTTTGGGTAGTTTAATTCCATAGTTTTTTCAATTATCCAATGTCTCTCCACAGCTCTTGTTCCTTTCTCATTAGCATTTAGAAAATTCAAGTTTAATAAAGCATTATGTAATCTATTTTTGGGAGGTCTTTGTCATCCATTTCTTTTTATTCAACATATCCTTTAGAGTTATATTTGATTTTTCTATAACTACCTGCCTTGTAGGATTGTGTGATATACCTGTAATATGCTTTATATTGTAACAAAAAAACCTTTCTTCATTTTCTTAGAGACATATGATGGAGCACTGTTTGTCTTTATTTGTGCAGGAATATACATGATGGCCATGACTTCTAGCAAATATGTGATTACCAAATCAACCTTTACCAAACTCAAAGAAGTTGCCCATTAAAAACATAAATAGGTATCAATAGTGTATTGCACATATTTTAGGTTTCCAAAATAAGCAAAAAGGAACATATCTACTTGCCACATTTCATTTCTTTAGATATCCTTTGAGATACTTCAGGTAGTAGTGTGTGATTGTATAAAGACCAAGTAAAACATTTTGTTATTATTTCCTTGGCTTGTTCCCAAGTGGTGGAAAAGTCTTTTTTTACCTTTGCTATTGACATGATAATTTTTATGAAATTCTGAGGTCTTCATCACATTTCCAATCAATTATTGATTGATTTCTGCATTACTTTGTGCCAGAGGGCCTTGTTAAACCATATGGGATCAGATATGTGTTATGTACATGGGAAAATTTCTATTCCTGAGTGTATCCTGTAACTGAATAAATAATAAAGTTAATTTTTGTATTGTCTAGTATTAAGTGGTTTCAATATGTATATCAGCTCTTTATGCATATTGCAAGACAGTAATTACACTGAGACTTTTTTAAAAATCACTTAGTACCATCACAATAGCATTTAATTCTGACTTTTAGACATAGTCATAAGGGCTTTAATCTACTTTACTTAAACTTTCTGATTTATAACCTTCCTTTACTGATTCATTTGCATTAGTTTAGAATGTAGGGGGTTCAGTTATTGGTCTTTTCTACAAAATGAGAGGAAGGATTCAGTTAGTTGTCTTTATATGTTAAATTTTCTTGATTTGGGGATATTTGTTGTAATATCTCCCAAAATATCACTACAAGCTCTTTGCCAGTGTTCACTTTCTGTCCATAATTTTTTAACTTTATAATTATAAAAGTTACTATAATTTCTGTTGGATATATTTCTACTAATTGATAAAATCTCAATTTTCCCTTTAGAATTAACTCAGAGACATTTTCCGCATAAGGTTTTAATTTTTAACTCAGTGTATATGTTAAAAAAGTACATTCTAAGATAATATCTTCCTTCTATATTAAAATTTCTGTAGAGGAATACTTGAGGGTAATATGACCACAATGGATTTAAGCTTCAGATCCACATGAGTATTATATGACTCTGTAATTTTTCTTAAATCAAAGCCAATTATTTCTCAGTTATTCCTGTCAATTTCCTGGAAATATTTGTCCTTGTCACCATCTAAGGCTTTATTTAAATTAATCATTTCATCTTGTTTTATCTCGATAGTGAGCTGTTAGATTGGACATGTGTCCTAGCAAACTTTTGAAGTCATTAAGAGTCTGCAATCCATTTTCCCTAATTTTTAACTATTGGGCTTTAAGTTTTTAAAACCCATTTTATAATCTAAATAATTAATAAAATCTTCTCTTTGTAATTTTTCAGGAGCAATTTGTATTCTCCAACATCCCAAAATTTTCTTTTCTTCTTCAAATATTTTTCTAAAGTATCTACATTTGAATCAGACAGGAAAATGACATCCATGTAATGATAAACTATAAATTGAGGAAATTTCTTATGTATCATTTCTAATGGCTGACATACAAAATATTGGCACAGGGTTAGGCTATTTACTATCCCCTGTGGAAAATCCCTTCACTGATATCTTTTAGCAGGCTGAGAACTATTATAAGTAGGCACTGTGAAGGAAAATTTTTTCTCTGTATTTTTTTGTAAAGGTATAGTGAAGAAACAATCTTTTAAATAAATAACTTTAGGAGGCCAATCTTTTGGTAATAGAAAAGACAAAGGGAAACTAGAGTATTGAGAGTCAATTGACTGAATCACCATATTGACAGCTTTTAAATTTGTTACCATTCTCCATTTCCAGATTTCTTTTTAACAAAAAATACAGGAGAATTTCAGGGACTGATTAATTCTTCAATATTCAGTGCATTTAGTTGCTCTTGAACCAGCATTACTAAAGCCTTCAATTTCTCTGTTGTTAAAGGCCATCATGCAACACATACAGGTTTGTCTATCAACCATTTTAAAGGTAGGGCTGTTGGTGACTTTAAAAGATCAGCAACTGTTGTGTCTTGTCTCTTACCACCTGAATGCTCTGTGACTGTCCTTTTTAATACCTTCAAATATGTTTCATAGAAAATGTGTTAATTTATGGTTTGTTTCTAAGATTGGGAGAATGTTATTCTGAGTATTCCATTGCTATAAGAGATCACGTCCCCACAAATATTGCTATGTTTGCCACGTATGGCTTTAAGTTTCCTCTCTATCCTTTATCTGACTTTATAGATTTAATCTATCATGTACTCTGTTTGACCTGAGATAAAGTCCTATCCAATCTTCAAATTTTGAGCATTTACTACCTTAAGAGGCCAATTTGGATGCCAAGATACTGTTAAAATTATTCTATATCCACACTGTGTCTAAAAGACCTTCAATGAAAAGGTCATTTATTCATATTTTTTTATTTTTGTCTTTGTTCATTTATAGAAGCTTGCTAAAATACTCACTTTATGATTTCTCCTGAATTTTTTGTTCTCTCTTCTATATCTGTTCTATTATCCAGAGCAGTATGGCTTTTACCATAGGCATTCATTTCTTTATTTGCTCTAGAAAGGGTTTTCCTTTATGATGACAGGAAGCAAATGAATTTGATTTGGCACTGGGGCCTGTGAGAAGCACCTCAAGGAATTGGCTGATAGCAAAGGGTTACCTTGAATATTTCTTGTTGACCAACATTTATAAGTCCAATACTGGCTCTCTCTACACCTTCTACATAATCATAAAGGGAGGGGCATTTGTTGGGGGAGGCTTCTAGTTTATTTCCCCAATGCCCAGACCAAAAATAATCACACAGAATCTATATTATTGGCATTACTGTTTGGCCAATAACTTCAGTGTATTTCTTCCTAGCTAGCTTTCAAAAATTAAATTAACCCATTTCTATTATTTTATGTTTTGCCATGAAGCTTGTGGCCTACTGGCAAGGTTCTATCTGGTAGCTTGTGTCTTTCTTCTTTGGCAAATTCATGGGTTCTCCCTGATTCCACTCAGACCCCAAAATGAATATGGTATGTAATCACTCATAAGTGGATACTAGCTATAAACAAAGGACATTTAGCCTAAAGTTCATGATTCTAGAGAAGCTAAATAATAAGGTAAACCCAAAGAAAAAATATATAGACCCACCTAAAAGCTGGACATGAACAGGATTGACTGCCAGAGTTGGGAGCATGGGTGTCAAGGGAGAGGGGATGGTAGGAGGTGAATAGGATGGGATAGTGAGAAAGTAGAGAACTTGAGGGAATGGAGTGGTCGAGATGAAGGAAGGACATAATGAGAGCAAGGAGAGATATCTTGATTGAGGGAGCCATTATAGGGTTAGCAGAAACCTGAGTGGTGTGGGACAACGATCTATATCTGTCAATTATATTTTAAATAAACGCTGATTGGCCAGTAGCTAGACAGGAAGTATAGGCTAGATATCCAGATAGGAAGTAGAGGTAGGTCAATAAGAACAGAAGAATTCTAGGAAGGAGGAAACTCTCTCTGCAGTTATGTCCTGACCACAGAAGAAGCAAGCTGTGACTGCCCCACCAAATAGGGTACTGAGCCACGTGGCTAACACAGATAAGGATAATAGTCTAATATAAGTTGTAAGAGTTCAGAAGAAGCCTGAGCTAATTGGCCAATCAGTTTATAACTAATGTAGACCCCTGGTATGATAGAATTGTCTGTATTCTGTCAATAATCATTTAAATAAACACTGAATTGTCTGTAGCCAGGCACAAAGTATAGGCAGAAAAACCAGACAGGAAGTAGAGATAGGGCAATAAGAACAGGAGTATTCTGGGAAGTAGAAAACTCTTTCCCCAGTCCTGCCCAGATCACCGAAGAAGCAGGAAGTGATCTGCCCTGCTGATAAAGGTACTGAGCCATGTGGCTAACATAGATAAGAATAATGAGTTAATACAAGTTACAAGAGCTAATAAGAAGCCTGAGCTAATGGGCCAATCAGTTTATTTTTTTAATTCATTAATTTATTTATTAAAGATTTCTGCCTCCTCTCCACTACCGCCTCCCATTTCCCTCCCCCTCCTCCAATCAAGTCCCCCTCCCTCATCAGCCCAAATTGCAGTGAGGGTTCCCTGCCCTGTGGGAAGTCCAAGGACCTCCCACCTCCTTCCAGGTCTAGTAAGGTGAGCATCCAAACTGCCTACGCTCCCACAAAGTCAGTATGTGCAGTAGGATCAAAGCCCATTGCCATTGTTCTTGAGTTCTCTGTGGTCCTCATTGTACGCTATGTTCAGCGAGTCCGGTTTTATCCCATGCTTATTCAGACCCAGTCCAAAAACAATGACTTCTTGAATTTCGCATGCAAATGGATGGAAATAGAAAACACTATCCTGAGTGAGGTAAGCCAGACCCAAAAAGAGGAACATGGGATGTACTCACTCATAATTGGCTTCTAGCCATTAATAAAGGACAGTGAGCCTATAATTCGTGATCCTAGAAAAGCTAAATAAGAGGGTGAACCCAAAGAAAAACATATCGTCATCTTCCTGGATATTAACCTTCATCAGGCGATGAAAAAAGACAGAGACAGAGACCCATATTGGAGCACCGGACAGAAATCCCAAGGTCCAAATCAGGAGCAGAAGGAGAGAGAGCAGAGCAAGGAACTCAGGACCGCGAGGGGTGCACCCACATACTGAGACAATGGGGATGATCTATCAGGGCCAATCAGTTTGTATCTAATGTAGACTTCTGTGTTATTCTTTGGGGCTAAACGGCTGTGGGAACTGGGCAGGAAAGAAACCCCAACAAGCCCAGCCCTCATGATACAGATCTCTGTGTAATTTTGGGGGGAACTTAATGATTGTGGGAACTAGGCAGGACAGAAACCCTGACAACAGCTCTAGAGAAATTCCCAGGAATCCCAAAGGATGACCACAACTAGAACCCTGGGCAATAGAGAAGAGGGGGCCCGATCTTGACTTTCCCTGTAGTCCAACTGATGACTATCTTAAATATTACCATAGAGCCTTCATCCAGCAACTGATGGAAACAGAGGCAGAGACCCACATCAGAGCACTGTACTGAACTCCCAAAGTCTAGTTGAAGAGTTGAAGGAATGAGAATATGAGCAAGGAGGTCAAGACCATTATGGGTTCACCCACTGAAACATTGTGCCTGAGCTAATGGGAGCTCACCAACTCCAGCCACACTGGAAAGGAACTGAACCAAACCAAGCATAGGACCAAACTAGATCCTCTGAATGGGCTGACAGTTTCATGGCTGAGGCATATGGGGAGCCACTGGCAGTGGCACCAAGATTTATCTCTACTGCATGTACTGGCTTTTGGGGTTCCTATTCTCTTTGGATGAATACCTTGCTCAGAATATAGTAGGGAGGGCCTTGGACCTTCCAAAGACAATGTGCCTTACCCTCTCTGAGGATTAGATGGGTTGGGGTGGGAGGGTGTGTGAAGGTAATGGGAGGAGTGGAGAAAGTGAGAACTTTAATTGGTATTTTTTAAAAAGGCATGCACCACTATCACCCAGCTTCTATGGATAACTAGTGTAGCTGCAGGGATAAAGGTTTGTGCCACCACTGCCTTGCCTGTATGTCTGACTAGTTAAGTTAGCTTTGTACTCTGATCTTCAGGCAAGTTTTATTTATTAAAATATGAACAAAATTTAGTTACATAATCAAGAACCTTCCAAGATCACTTGCTATGGAGAAATAGCCAAAGGTAATGACCCATTAAGGGTCTTGTGAACCTTCTCTCCCTCCTTCTACTAGCTGTATATTAATACCCCAATTACCAACCAATTTTATAGCCCTAAGTGTAGCTGTGTTGGCCTGTTAAATTAGTTGCTATGGTTACTTAGACAAGGAAATCTCTACTTCAAAATGGTAATGACAAGTTCATGCTATGCACCGAATAAAAAAGAGCCATATTACAACACTGTAATGCTTTCCTCTGGCCCTTATACTCTTTTTTTCCTCTTACACAATGTCCTTGTATTTTGGAAAGGCTGGTATGTTCATAACACTTCTGTAAGAATTGGGTAGCCATTCTACTCAACACTTATTCACAATAAGTTAAGCAGCTCTAAGTCTTTTGGTGAGTAACCATCAGCTACTGGAAGAAAATTTTCCTTTTGATCAAGTCAGACTGGCGTCATAATAGCAGTGATTATCTAAACACACAATTGTTTAGGAGAAATTAGATACTCACATAAAATCTATTAAACAACAGTAATTGCTTTTGCAATGGAGCCCAATTTTTGCCCTGCTTTAAAGTACAACATGTCACTTGATTTGGAGAAAGAGAACTTAACATTTATTGGGAAATTGTTGTTGGTACCCATAATATACAAATCACAATAACACAAGTAAGGCATGATACCTTTTGATGTATTTTTTGATAGAGTTTTGATGTAATTCACAGGATCTCCAAATGAGAAGAACTGTAGGTCAAAATTTACCCTAGGAATCCTGGTTACTACCTTCCAGCACTGCAAACTTGGGAAAACACTTAATCAGGACCCAGCTGCCCGCCACTGACCTTGGCTAAGGAGGCGAAGTGGTGCAATGCTGGCCACCCAGCCCCCAGCTCTTGGAGACATCAGATGCAGCGGGGGAGTCTAATCAAGAAGGAACTCCTCGTTTATTTCCTTACAGCATGCATCTTATAAAGCAAAAATCTACTGATCCCGGAAGAAAAGGAAGGGGAATTAGCCAGTCGAATCAGCAGTCAAGTCTGCATGAGGCACGTGGAGATCACAAGGGCATCCGGCATTTTAGGTCATCTTACCCCATCTTTAACCCCAATTATCCTTTCTGTAAACAAGTTAGGTCTCCTCCCCCTTGCTCCCCTTCAGCGCCATCTTGGCTGGGAATAGTTTTTGAGGTCTTTGTAAGGTCACTGTTTTTTTAATTTCACACCTATTTCTAAAAGCTGTCGTGCTTTTTGACCTAGCTGTTATGCTTTTGGCACCAACCTGGCTACTCCAGCCTCCCATGTGCTCCATTCGGCCCACAGACCTTCCCTTTAAGGAAGAAAGGGCTTTAGTAACAGCATATGAAGAGTGTAGGTCGGTAGCGGAGAGTTTATGGCTTGCCAGACACAGCAAGGTTTTGGGGGAAAGAGGAAGTCTTACTTTGCAAGGAGTTACAGAGACTTTGCGCACAGGAATGGCATTAGCTAATTAAGCTTCTTTGGACCCAAAGAGGCAAGAGAGTTAGACGTTGTCCTTTCCTTGCTTGTAAAATCGATCTGCTTAAGACCTGGTTTCCTGGAAGGCCTGAGTTTTCTATAATTCAGGACATGTAAAAGAAAGCTATCAATGACCTCATTGGGTTAAAGACATATTTCATATCTGATTACACTCACTGGCAAGTACAATGAGAACATGCAGCAACAATTATCCTGTTAGAATTATTTCAATCACCATAGTCAAACATCATTAGCTTTTATTGCTTGGGGATTTAGAAACTCATCTTTTAGAAATAGTGTTTAGTGGAATAGTGGGGTGATTTTTCATTTATTTTCTATAATTAACTTTAGAAGAGGATAAAAGTGTTGCAGTTTGCTAAATCACAGAAAAAAAATACCAGAAAACAAGACACAACAGTGCCAACAAATGAAACTCCAAGAAGAGATGAAAATTGTCCTGGAGAAAACTAAGTGCTGTAACAGAGGTAGGAAAGTTATCTGGTGAAAGTACATTATGAGAGAAAGTACTTAGGTTCAGAGAGCGCTGCCACCTCACATGATGCCTGCCGTTTTGCCAATGTGCCACAATGCTTATGTAAATTAAATATTACAGATGTTATATCTATGTTTTTTTCTATAATAATATAAATATTACCTAAACAATAGCATGGCATTGCATTTATAATACAAACAATAACTTCCTATGAATAAAAAATTAATAGAAAATTACTACTTAAATTTAGAATTAGAAGAAAATATTTTAACTGTTAAGTTGGTACCAATCAAACATGTGCTTTGTTTTTCATTCTTTGTGTTTTTGAATTTGTGTAATGACCAACTCTATTATTCTTCTGACTTTCTTCCTGTCTTCTGGTCCTTTTATAACATTCAGTTTAGTTACAGCGCCAGTTATAAGTCACCTAGCAATGCCCGCTTACAGATTGTTATTATGACACCAGGCAATTTTTCACCTCTGCAGAGAAAAATATTTTGTAATAATTAAGCTGTATATAAAACTATGATCATTGAGTTTTAAACAACAAACTTACCATTTTTGGAAGGTAAAAAAGGTTGACAGCTAAGAACATACATTTCATTGCTGCAGATCATAACTCCCCATCACAAAGTGAGGTTGTAGGGTCCTATTCTAAGTTTGCTTCAGGTTTTACAATCCATATGAAAACAGATTTAGTTGTAAAATTTAACTCATGGGAATTTGACATGGGAGTGATTTTATTGTTACATAAACGTTTACTTTAATTCACTAAAACATTTCTAAGTGGATGAAGGAGGCTACAAAACTGAATAAGAATGCAAATTGCCTCAATTTTACTTCTTTACAAGTAGGAAATTAGTATCTTTTCTAAAGAATGTGATTTTCAGAGTATCTGTGATGTGATTCCATTACCAGAGAGTAAGACATCAAGAATGCTGTTTGCCAGAAACACTCAGATGAAAATATTTAGATGAAAAATGAGAATGAGAATCATTCAAGTCTTTTTGTGGACATTTGTTTCTATGACAAACAAGTACGACTACAGGAATGTCCATTGTGTCAATTAAATAAGTATTTTATTACAGTAACTTTAAATGCTTACAAACAGGCCTAAATTTTCAAAATTACCTTCACTATGATAAAAATTTAGCCAATATTTACTAAGATAACTTAACAAAGGCAATTTCATAGACAATATTATATCTATATTTACTTTATACTATTACTGAGTCTAGATCAGAAGTTAAAAAGCCACAGATGAATAACACACTCAACTCTAGGTATCTTCACAAAGGACAAGTACAACACTGAAACAAAAAAAAAATGAGAATCGTAATGTGGCAGGCCTGGAATGCATGTTTTATAGAATCTCTGAGATTATTTTTAGTTTAGAACCTCTTTAAATATTAATGATTAATAATAAAATAATATGTAATACTTAGTTATTAATCAATTTCAGTGACTATCTCAGTTACTGGGGTATCAGACTGGTACTGGTTCTTCTGGAGAATGCCTAGTTCATGTATGGATTGAAACAGGGTTTTCATTTTTTACTGTGTCCATTATTACCAAAAACTATTCAAGAAACTGGGATAAAGTAGCTCCCACCCCCCAATTTGTTGGAGTATGCATTAGGTTTGTAGCAAGAGAGGAGTAGAAAAATAAAGCTAAGGTATTAATGGGGGGGTAAGCTTGATATATAATACTTGAGCCGTTGAACTGTAGATGGAAGGTCAAAGGAGGCTGATTTAAATGTTTAGAAACTTTCTGTTAATAAAGAAGAAAGAGAAAGTCATAATAGAATTGGGTTGTAGCAAAGAAAAAAAAACAAACAAAAAAACCAGATGTCTAACATTAGACAGAAGGTAATTTCTAACAGGTGTATTGTCTAGGCCAATGGATGTACATTCCATCTGGGACTTTTCTGTTAGGTAAGTGAATAGTTTGATGTTCACAAAAAGAATGAGGCTATTCTGGATCTAATTTGGCAAATAAGTTGAATAAGGATCAGAGAATCAAGGAAACTATTTGTGTGCCAGCTGATACTATGGTGACAAGTTTCATGTAGTATCAGAGTGAAGAAACCAGTGGTGAGAAATAGAAAGATGCAGGAGGCATCTTTGAGTTTTAGCTGACAAGTCTTGCTGAAATTTTCGTGCAGATTTGAGGAAAATAGGTGATAAAGAAGACTATCTAAAGTTTGGCTTTAGTAACAGTGTAAGAAGGAAGACAGTCCGATTTGGAGGGAATGAGAAGATTAGAATTTTGTTAGTTTGTGTCAGGTTAGGGACACCTATTCAAAACCAAGGGAGCACCCTAAGGACATTGTATACTGGGAGTTCACACAGGCAGTAGCAATTGCAAAGCCAACTTTCTTGAGACAAACACAATGAAAATTAACAACAGCTCCTGCTGTGTATAAGAATGAGCATAACAGAGGAAATATATTTCAAGACACTTTTGCAGTGGGGCTGTTGTAAAAATCTAAGACAAGAGAAACCAAGTCCAGAGTTCGTGCTAGCAGAAAATTAGAGCTTAGGAATTGATTTTTGTTATAGATAGAAAATGGATAATAAAAATTGGAATGCAATTACACAAGCAATAAAAGATGAAATGAAGAAACAAAGTTTAGTTGAATAATGTAGTCCAGAGTCAGCAAGTGGAAGGACTTGTGACTCTGATTCTTCTGACTGAAGAGGCTACAGTCAGTTCTGGAGTGTGGGAAGGCCCATGATAAAAAGTGAAATGGAAGGAGACCAGGAAGATCTTCCCCATGCTTCCACATACATCCCATGCGTGGAAAACCAAGGGCACAGATGCTCCACAAATTCCAAAAATTCCTGCTATTCTACTTCAGCTTCTCTGGTTTTTAAAGTCTCTCTAGGTGGTTGTACAAACAGCTGACTACTATCATCTTGCCCCATATTTACAAATTTTACTCCCAGTTCCACATTTGCTAATTATCCAAGCACTCGCTTTTTACATTGCACCTGCAGTGTCCTTCACTTGTGGAGTCCATCAATTTATATTCTATTCTCAGGCCCAATGTTCAGGGAACCATCTGTCAGATCTGGTCCAATGTTCCTGATAACATTGGGTCCATATGTTCCTGAGAAAGGGAGTGTGGAATGAGGAAAGAAATAGACAAGAGACAGAAAGTAGAGTAGGGAGGGTTACCAGTGAATACTGTTTTAAAAAAAGCCTTGAATTTATCACTCACAGTCCTTATATACCCCAATCAAAAGGGGATGGCACAAGACTTCCATGATACAAAGAACAAACAAGTGTAACTACCTTGGTACACCTCAAAACATCTGGTAGATGCATCCTAATTCAAAACATCCTGTTGACTTGCCTTTGAAGATTAAAGCATCCAGTAGACACACCCTGGTCAAATATCTGTTCATCCTTGAGGATCAAGAATAGGTCTAAAATCTCTGACCTTTAGTCAATATGGAATGGATCCAAAACTGTGGACTGATGTGGGAGTGATTTCTTATTAATAAAGAAACTGCCTAGGCCCATTTCATAGGCCAACCCTTACATGGGTGGAGTAAACAGAACAGAATGCTGGGAGAAAGAAGGGAGTCACCATGATTCTCCTGCCGGACACAGATACAGGTTAAGATTTTTCCTGGTAAACCACCCCCTGGGCTACACAGATTATTAGAAATGGGTTAGATCAATAGCAAGAGCTAGCCAATAAGAGGCTGGAACTAATGGGCCAGGCAGTGTTTAAAAGAATACAGTTTCCATAATATTTCTGGGCATAAGCTAGCCATGTGGGTGGCCGGGTGCCGGGGACGCAGCCCCGCCGCTCCTATCTCAACAGAGTGGCGCCCAGACATGATGGGCTAAATCTACTTAAAAACCTGAGAGAGCTTAATTTTAAACAGAGAAAAAACAGAGTTTAACGCAGAGTTTTGCTCTTTGTTGGTGGCGTGCCATAGAGAGATTTCTTGTTTTGGCAACAGCAGCAGAAAAAAAGCTGCCTCATTTTAAAACTCGGCTTCCTGGGGCTGTGCCACCAGTGCGAACTCTGGCTTTATGTTTTTTTCTTTTAATTTATTTATTTATTAAAGATTTCTGCCTCCTCCCTGCCACTGCCTCCCATTTCCCTCCCCCTTCCCTGATCAAGTCCCCCTCCCTCATCAGCTCGAGCGGGAACACAAACATAAAGCCATGACCTATAGATTTATGTTTGTGTTCCCGCTTGGGATGGGAAGGAGAGTGCTCTGAGACCATGCCAATGGCTCAGAGCTCCCTGCCTGCACCTGGGCAGACTGCAGAATCAGTCTTAGGCAGGCGGAAGAGCCTGGCAGATTCCTGCCGCCATGCAGAGACGTGTTTTCAGACTGTGCAGTGCTCTGCGTGTCAGATTTGGCTGTAACTTGGATGAAAAGAGTTTCTGTGCCGCACGCTCAGTCTCAGAGTTAAAGTGCTGAGTACGGCTCCTACCTGGAGGCCCCAGAGCTAGTAGAAAATGGTACATCTTTCATTTTGAAATTGGAGAGAAGTGGAGCCAATATCCAGAACAGCCCTTCTCCCTGCAGCTCAGAAGTGCAACTGATTCAGTCACAAGTGGCTCACCCATGTTGGACTGGGTGGGGCAAGCAGGCAGTACCTGTTTTTGACCTACAAATGTCACAGCTTAGATTCTTAAGCGCTTAGAGATTTAAAGGCACGAAACAAAGTGCTCATGGATAGTAAAAAAATTACAGATTCACAATAGAACAGATTTCAGACATAAAAGACCTTTATGGATGAATGTACGTAGGCTTGGGAGAGGGAAGAAAAAAAATAGAGAGAATAAAGTTAATGGTTAAAAAAAAGGGTAAAGTCTTTAAAGAGACAGAGTAAATAAAGAAAAATAAGCCATGTAACAATGGAAAATTCACAGAGAGTCTGGATTATGTACATTGTGTTTTCTTTAAATTTTTTGACTGTGAAGGAGCTAAGTACAGAGAGACATTGCATTACATGGGCTACCAAGCTAAACCAAAATGGATTTCATGAGGGTATTATGACTTCAGAATTTGGGTCTAAGGACATGATGCTTTGGGAAGGAGTTTCTTCTTTTGTTTTCACAGAAGACCAGACCCTGTGGATTGCATCTATCCCAATATGGTATGATAGACCACGCCCTCCCAAAAAGTTGCTGTGAACATCCTCAAAACATTAATTCACTCAACTGCTGACTGAGATGACCCTGGCACACAGGTTACACCATAAAAGACATAAATAACAGTGCCCCCATTCAGCAGGAAGCAGTTTGGAGAGAAAAAACTGCGCCCATGTTCCCAAATATTGTTTATAAATGTTCTTTTACATTTAAAGGGGGATATGATATAGATATGAATAATTTGCATTGGTATAAATCTTGACTTACTGATACAACTTTAAGGTCAATTTTGTTATATGTATATGTATTTCTGATCTTGAGTAAGGTATTATGATTGTGTAGTTCATTTCTAAAATGTAATGTATAATTAGGAAATATAGGTTGTTGATGGATAATCATAAATAATAGTCAAGCTTGTAGTCATGTTAGTTAGATTTTCTAGATATATAGAGATATATTTCAGTTAGATAGGCATTCTTCATATCTTTCAAAGACTGCAGAATATGGCATTTAAAATATTTTAATAACTTACGGTTTTTCATGGCAATGAGACATGTCTGCTCCTGGCAACCCCAGCTACTTCAAGAGGAAGATGGGCATTAAAGAGGCTCCTTATGGAGTTTGATAGCCATTTGGGCAAGAAACTGTTCTTGCCTGGACTGTTGCATAAACTGGACATAGAGAACCCACAGAGAGAGGACTGCTAAACTCGCCTAAAGATGAGATGATCTTTCGGGGTTCCTGATTCATGAGAGTCTGCGAGACATTCTGCAGGACACAGCAGAAAGTGACTGAACTGTCTTTGAAATTTCCTGCTTTATGGAAATGCCTGCTGGATACTATGGGCCTGAAGGCCGAAGATGGATGCCCCAATGGTACAGAGGAACTTTGGGTGACTGTCCAGGCAGTGAGATGTCTCTGTCATTTCTAGAGTTTTGGATTTCTTGTTTGCTTAGGTAATATTATATCCTTCTGTATACAACATTCTGCCTCAATATATGCTCGCACACCAGAGGAGGACGCCAGATCTCATTACAGATGGTTGTGAGCCACCATGTGGTTGCTGGGAATTGAACTCAGGACCTCTGGAAAAGCAGCCAGTGCTCTTAACCTCTGAGCCATCTCTCCGGCCCTATTCTATCCTTCTGGAGTCTTTGATGGAGTTGAAGAATGGATAGATAGTTAAAGTTTTCCTTAGTTATGATAAAAAATAAAGTAGATATAAATATTGTAACTGTAATTCTTGCTTGATAACTGTTATATGTAATTTTACTTTGTTAAAGTTAAAGCCTTTCTTTTTTTTGTTTAAACATAAAAGGGGGAAATGATGTGGTAGTGATTTCTTATTAATAAAGAAACTGCCTAGGCCCATTTGATAGGCCAAACCTTAGGTGGGTGGAGTAAACAGAACAGAATGCTGGTAGAAAGAAGCTGAGTCATGGAGTCACCATGATTCTCCCACTCTAGGCAGACACAGGTTAAAATTTTTCCTGGTAAGCCACCCCATGGGCTACACAGATTATTAGAAATGGGTTAGATCAATATGTAAGAGCTAGCCAATAAGAGGCTGTAACCTCACATAAAATTATAAGTAAGTTCTTTTATTTGTGCAGACAAAATCAACATTACTGAATAAGCTGTGCACACATTTAATCCCGACACTCATAAAGCAGAGATAAGGTGTTTCTCTATGTTTAAGATCAGCCTGGTCTAAGAGTGAGTTCCAGGACAGACAATGCTGCACAGATAAACCCTGTCTTGAAAAATAAAAAAAAATTGTACCATCTTCCACATATGACTCCTCTGAACAGTGAACCAGAATAAAACTTTCCCTGTTTTATATCACTTAGCTCAGATAGTTTGGTATAGTAATAGAAAAGTGACTAATATACTAATAGATTTAGACAAAAATTATAGAGATATTGTTCTATAAAGACCTTGAGATGTTATCTCAAACATTGTTTAATGTCCACATAAGAGGTAGAAGAAGATAAGACAATACGGAGGAAATTAAAGCTTGTATACTGTCAGCAGTAATGAAATTAGCATAGACAATGTTGAAAAGGGTAGGAGAATTTGTTGAAAATGAAAAACAGGATAAAGAAATGTTTTATACTTACATAAAAGGTTATCATGTTTTGAATAAGGCAGGAATACTTTTATTTTCAACACTCTAGAAGAACCTAAAGAGCATTATCTCAGATAAAACAAGTGAAAAAAGAAAGTGTGTAGTGCCACATATACATTCTAAGAAAGAAACAACTTATCAAACCCAGAAGGAGGAAGAGGGGATAGTTATCAAAATGTTCAAGTAGATGTGAGAAATGGTTTCAGATCTGCTGTGTAGCACAGTGACAATATAAACCATAATGCGTTATAGTCTTAAGAATTATTAAGAGAAAGCTTAAATTGATTTTTAAAAAGTGACAGAAATGTTTACTGATTTTATCTCATATAAAATATGTTACACTTGAAAAATATATATTTAAAAGAACAGTGGCCATGCAGTTCTCTTACTGACTCAAACCACTCTGATAAGTATTGGAGGCTCATTTAAATACAGAAGATAGTAACTCATTCCTAAAATCCATTTTTGCATCATTATTATTTGTAGTCTGCTGCGGGAGGACCTTCTGCTCCTTCAGCCAATAGTCGCTGAAGTACGAGCTCATTGTGCTGCAAGAGTGCCTTCAGCTCCTTCAGCTAATAGCTGTTGAAATACCAGCCCACTGAGGCATGGTCTATTTATTTTTAAAAAAGAGCAGCAAGCCTCAGCCTGCTCTCTTGGTTCCAGTGCTTGGTTCCTGCTCCTGTTCCAGCTACTAGGCTCCTTTCCTGATGGTTGGTGTTTCGTGAGTTTTAACCCCCTAAATAAATATCCCTTTAAATCATAAATGGTGTGGGATTGATTTGCGCATAAGTAGTCACCTGAAGTTTGTGCTTACTATTATGCAAAGACCCTTTTAATATATAATACTTCATTATGTTTCTGCCACTTACATGGCAAAAACTAGTAAGGTAAGAATGAGCCCTGAGTTTTGTGTTCCTTTGGTAATTTAACACCATTCCATACAAAATGTTCATTTGGAAAATCTAAATTTTAAAAATTATAAACCACAGCAAGAGAGTAGGTAGCAACTGCTTGTCATTTGGTGGGACAATATACTATGTAATATAATCAATTCTGGAGACACTACCAGTAAATTCAAAAGAATTTGGAGTTAAACTATCATGAGGAATTACCTATCCCAGCACAATTCAAATACTCTAGACACCAGGGGAATGTTTATAGAGAAATTTATATTCTTGATTATATCCATTAATACCATATCCATTTCTATGTAAGGCAACCTAAGCTTTAGTTAAACCATGGTTTCAGTGATATTATTTGCTCCTGGAATTTGATCCCAAATGTGCTTTTGGTAAACATGGAATAAAATAATCACATAGTTCTAATACATGCTATCCTTATAGATAGGGATTGTTTCTTTCTGAGTTTGCCTATCTGAGAATTTTACTTTTTCCTCATATTGACTTGATTTGAAGAAGGTTTGTTGTGGTGATGCTCAGTAAAATTCAGAAACATAAAACCAAGATTATTTAAGCAAGAAGTTTGAAACTTTTATTTTTATATAAAATTGAGTTTTTGAGCTTTTGCTAATTTTATGTGTGGGTGTATTTGCCTGAAGAGGACCTCAGATGTTGTAAGCTGAAATGTCAGGCTGGAATCTGGAACTTCTGGAAGAACAGCTAGGATTCTGAGAAACTAAACCATTTCTTCATCCCTGAAACTAATTTATTCATTTTCATTATCCACAAATTTTTTAAAAACAAGATCCAACTTAAACATTCAATTTCCCTTTCAATGCTGATAGCTGAAATAACATAAGAGCAAGAGAACAAATCTCCCTCAGTCAGGATTTTATGTTCAATTCCTGGCTTGTGTGAAAATTTTAATGAAAAAAATCATGTTTCATAATCAGTGCCAAGTAAATTTCAATAATTTTGAAAAGAAATATCACAATACCATGCATAGTTTGTATGATGTTAGATACTGAGCAATTTAGTTTCTGAAATTTTGTGGAAAACTCAGCAAAGACACAGGACCCTGCTCTACATTTAAAATGTTTTTTGAGAGTTTCTGTGATATCAAAATGTAAGATGTTAAAGTGACCTTTCCATAGCAACCCTGAAAATGCTGCTTGAAATAAAAACATAATTTAGAATAAAATGTGTTTTCTTAAATGCCTAAAGTATTTAAATGAGTAACCTTCCTGGGAGGATTTGAATGCATCTTATAATCAGTCTTATGTATTTTAAGTTTACGAAATTTAGAAATAAAATCTGTCTCTCAGAGAGACAATTGCTTATTTTGCCAGGAAAGCAAGTACAGGACTTCTAGATTATAAATGTGAACTATCATTTCTATCATTTTTTGCTCTATCCATTAAGGTCTTTGCTTCCATCCTGCTTGTTCCAGAAGTTTAACAAGAAAAGGTGTCACTCTGCACACACAAAAGTCTATCACCTAGAAGAATAGCACAGAAACTATTATGTCAAAAGTTTTTGTTAGAGCTGGTCAGCTGTCTGAAGCCTTACCTCTGGGATAGGAAGAGAACCTTATATTATTAGGATATGAATTTTCTTTGGGTGGAGAAAGAAAAAGCTCTTAGCAGAAAGGCATGCATTTGATGTTAGTGGAAAGGAGGTCTATAGCCCTTTGCATTCACAGCAATAGATGGAGACAGTTCTGCCTTATAGAACTTGTGGGTTCTTAGAAAAGTGAAGAGTAAGAACTGAAGCCTTAGAAAAATGTGAGTCATAGGAAAAAAGAGATTTTCCATGGAAAGGCAAATTTTATTTCATTCCAAATCTTACAATAAAGTCTTCTGGACCATGAAAATTATGTACATTAATTTATAATAGCTGGAGGATTAAAAAGGTCTTTCACTATTACATTTCCAATATACAACAGTTTTTTAAAGGTACTTATTGCATTGAGAAAGTTACCTTGATTCTGGAGAGATAAGAATTTCCCTATGGTTAAGAATAGCTTACTGCTCTTGCAGAGGACATGAGTTCAGTTTCCAACACCAACATGGTGACTAACTCTAGCGCTTAGATGTTAGATGCCCTCTTCTAGCATCCAAGAACTCCTGTAAGTAAGCATGTGGTACACACAAACTCATAAAGGTCTTCACATATACATGTAAATTTTAAAAATTGATAGTTGCTGTATACATATACACCATAACATAATAACAATTAATGGAATAGGAGGCCATGAATATGAAGGAGAGTAGGGATAAGTAAAATGGAGAATTTAAAGGGAGGCAGATGTTGGGGGAAAATGTAATTATAATCTCAAAAATAATTTAAAAAGTCAGTTTTAAAAGGGAAGAGAAGGTTGTCTTATTCTTTTACCTGGGCTTCAGAGATAACTCAGTGGATGAAATGTTTGCATAGCAATTATGGTATCCTGGATTCCATCTGTACAACGCATGTTTAAATCGAGGAAAGAAGTAGGGAATGGAAGTGTACCTGCAATCGCTATAGCCAGGAAAGTGGAGAGAGGTAAACCTCTAGTGCTTGGCAACCAGTCACTGTATCTTGGTAAGATCAGGAAAAAGAGAACCTGTATCAGAAGGGAAGTAAACAGCACATGAGGAATGATATCTGAAGCTGTCTTTGGATATTGACACAGTGTTCACATGTGCACGTGTGTGCACACGCACGTGCACACACACACATGTAAAAGTCATCTTTCATATCCATACACATAGAAACACTTTATATCATCAACAGCTTCTTTTTGTAAAGTATGCTGATTTGTTTTTCAAGTATTAAATGTATCCTTGTAATCTGGAAATATATGTGTTAATGAGAACGTGTTACTTAAATATTATAGGATTTCTTATCATCTTCCTGGATAGAATATTATTTAATCTTTAAATTCACAGGATAATTTATTTTTGAAGGTATTAGTATCTAAAGGTGTGTGTGTGTGTGTGTGTGTGTGTGTAATTGTGTTTGTGTATGGGGGATGAGCATGATATATTTGTATTTGGGAGGTGTGTATTTAGGGAAGTTTTATATCATTAATTTAACCTGACACCCAAGCACTCACATGTAGCATGTTGAAATTTTTAGATCATTGATTGAGGTGTGACTCAAAAGGGATACTGGGACCCTGGAAAAGACCCCTTTTTATCCACTTTCTGGCTCTGTGAGGGGAATTGTTTTTATCATGTGCTTTCACATCTGTCATTTATTATAATGCCATAAAGGGAAGCAGGTATCAACACACTGAAAGTGGATTCCAGAATATATTGTTTTAAATTTTACAATGCTTGGATCATATAGCCTGTCAGAGTGACAGGGACCTGACAAATATATTTATTGTATACACATCCTCCAAACTTAAAAATAGATATAATGTTCATTGCATCTTACCAAGCATTTATACATTCCTTTAAATTTTTAAAATTTATTTCTATAAGTAGGGCTAGAAGAAAGTGCAGAATTTAAGATCATGTGCTTCTTTTAAGAAACTTAATTACACAAAAGTATAATTTAATTTTGAACATACAATATTACAGGCAATAATAATAATAATAATAAAACCACAACATATAGATATAGTTTTCTATTTTAGCATTGTAAGAGTGTTTCAAAATTAAGTATCTTTATAGGTCATAACTCTGAATGTATCTAAATCTTTTGGAAGTTAGGATTTAAGCATACATAGATTGCATGTAATGGGAAGTTTATTTTAATAAATCCATTTCCAGAAGTAGACCTGAAGAAAACACTGATGGGCATGCAAATGGATGGCAATACAAAACACTATCCTGAGTGAGATAACCCAGAAACAAAAAGATGAATATGGCATGTATTCACTCATTGGTGGACTCTAGCCATAAACAAAGGACATTGAGCCTATAGTTCCCAAGCCTAGACAAGCCAAATAACAAGGTGAACCCAAAGAAAAACATATATAGATCCTCCTAGAAATTGGAAGCAAACAAGATTGCCAGGCAAAAGTTGGGAGCCTGGCTAGCTTATGCCCTGAAATAACAACACAGAAATTGTATTCTTTTAAACACTGCCTGGCCCATTAGTTCCAGTCTCTTATTGGCTATCTCTTACATATTGATCTAACCCATTTCTAATAATGTGTGTAGCCCCACGAGGTGTGGCTTATTAGGAAAGATCTTAACCTGCGTCTGTCTGGAGTGGGAGAATCATGGCAACTGACTGACTCGGCTTCTTTCTCCCAGCATTCTGTTCTGTCTACTCCACCCACCTAATTTTCTGTCTTATTAAAGGGCCAAGGCAGTCTTTTTATTTAACCAATGAAATTAACACAAAACAGAAGACTCTCCCCCATCATGGGGTGGGAGTAGGAGTGTGGGTAGGGTGGGGGTTAGGGGAGAGGGGAGAGAGAAGGGAGATGGGAAAGATTGGGGAGAGCTTGGGGGAGTGAGAGGGTGGAGATGGAGGAAGGGCAGATATAGGAGCAGGGAAGAATTTTAGGGTTGACAAGAGACTTGGCTGAAGGCGAAGGCGTAATGCCACTCTGTTGTAATAGGAGCAGCAGGCTGTGTCCTGCCACCCAGCTAGCTTTACCCAAAATAATTACACGGAAACTGTATTCTTTTAAACACTGCTTGGCCCATTAGTTTCAGCCTCTTATTGGCTAGCTCTTACATATTAATCTAACCCATTTCTAATATCCCTGTAACACCACGAGGTGTCTTACCAAGGAAGATCTTAACCTACGTCTGTCTGGAGTGGGAGAATCATGGTGACTCACTGACTCAGCTTCTTTCTCCCGGCATTCTGTTCTGTTTTCTCCACCCACCTAAGGGTTGGCCTATCAAATGGGCCTAGGCAGTTTCTTTATTAATTAACCAATGAAAGCAACAGATTAGAAAGAAATCACTCCCACATCACTTGGCTCTAGAGGGGATCCCAGGTGTCTATGGGGATGTCCCCAGCTAGGTCCTAGGTCCCGAGCAGAGCAGAGGGTGCCTGAACTGTCCTTGCCCCAATATCACACTGATGATTATTTCGAATATCATCATAGCATAGAATCTTAGTTGGGTGACAGATGGAGATAGAGACAGAGACCATCATCAGAGCAATGAACTGAGCTTCCAAGGTCCAGTTGAAGAGCATAAGGAGGGAGAAGATGAGCAAGGAAGTCTGGACCATGAGTGGTTGGTCCACCCACTGAGACAGTATGCCTGTTCTAATGGGAGCTCACCAAATCCAGCTGGACTGGGACTGAAGGAGCATGTGATCAAACAGGAATCTCTGAATGAGGCTGACAACGGGCCTGACTGGGAAGCCATTGATAAAGGCACTGGGACTTGTTTTTACTGAATGTACTGACTTTTTTGGACCCTAGTCTATTTGGATGCACAGCTTCCTAGGCCTGCATGTAGGGGGAAGGGCCTTGGATTTCCCACAGGGCAGGGTTCCCTGCCCTCTCTTAAGGAAGAAGAGGGAGGGAGAAAAGTGAGTGAGGGAGTGGGAGGGGAATGGGAGGAGGGGAGGAAGTGTAAATTTTTCAATGGAAAAATAAAAAAAAAGAAAACACTGAAGAAATTGAAAAAAAAACAGAAATAATAGATATAAGTATTCAAAGTATTTTTATAATCTAGAATCAAAATGAGAATCAGTACAAATTTCAGGGGTACAAGAGATATGTAAATATAATAAAAGCAACATACAGCAAGCTGACATCCAACATCAAATTAAATGGAGAGAAATTGAAAACAATTCCATTAAAATCAGGAACAAGACAAGGCTGTCTACTCTCTCAGTATCTATTCATGAGAGAATTTGAAGTTCTAGCTACAGAATAAGATAGCAAAAATTCAAGGAGATACAAATTAGAATTGAGAAGTCAAAGTACTGCTATTTGCAGACAATGTGGTAGTATATATAACTGACCAAAACCATTATACCAGGGAATTCCTATATTTAGTTAACACATTCAGCAAAGTGGCAGCATACACTAAAAACAATGAGAAGTAGTTCTCATATAAAAATGATAAATGGGCTGAGAAAAAAATAAGTAAAACAATACCTTGCACAACAGCTACAAATAGTATAATACTTTGGGGTAATTCTAAGCAAGCAAGTGAAAGACATGTGTGACAATAACTTCAAGTCTTCAAAGTCTTCAAGTGTGACAATAACTTCTGACTGCTGGATTTGGTTCCTGCTCCCTGTTCATGCAGAGAACTACAATCTGTGAGTCTACCCCTAAATAAATAACCCTTTATTATACTCAATTCTGAGAAAGTGTGGGATTTCCTTTTAGTGTCCATCTTCATATCGTGCCCAATATGGGGCCCAATTGCACACCTATCAGGTGGACCAGTCTAAAAGACCCAAATGGAAGTTGACTAAAGAAGGTGAGACTGTCCTTCAAATTTCCTGCTTCATGGAAAAGTCTGTGAGATACTATGGGTCTGTGGACTGAAGATTGGATGCACCAACATTACAGATGAACTTTGGGTAACTGTCCATGCAGCAAGATGTCTCTGTCAATTCTAGTCTTTTAGAAGTTGCTTACAATGCACTTCCTGATTACTTCTATAGTTTTTGATGGAGTTGAAGACTAGATAGTTAAATTATAGCTTTCTTTAGTTATGATAAAAAGTAAAGTAGATATCAATATTATAGCTATAATTCTTGTTTGATACCTGCTTTGTCATATGTAATTTTATGATGTCAAATTTACAACCTTCGTTTTTATTTAAACAGAAAAGGGGAAATGGTGTGGGAAGATCTTCTGTATATGTGTTGCTCTTATTGGTTAATAAAGAAGCTGCTTTCAGCCAATGGCTTAACAGAATATAACCAGCCGAGAAGAGATATATATATAGAGAGAGGGTAGGCAGAGTAAAAGAGACATCATACAGCCCTGTGAAATACAGACACCGGAGATGGATCTTTACACAGTAAACCACAGCCACAGGACAATACACAGATTAATGGAGATGGGCTAGTTTAGGATGTAAAACCTAGCCAATAAGAAGCTAGAGCTTTTTAATCCCAACACTTTTGAGGCAGTCGGATCTCTGTGAGTTCTAGGCCAGCCTGATCTACGAGAACTAGTTCCAAGATGGACTCCAAAGTAACACAGAGAGAACTTGTCTTGAAAAACCAAAGACAAGAAGAAAGAGGAGGAGGAGGAAGAGGAGGAAAACGGGGAGTAAGAGGAGAAGGAGAAGAAAGAGAGGAGGAGGAGGAAGAAGAAGCAGTAAGAGCTAATAGGCCAACAGTGATTTATTTAATACAGTTTCTATGTGATTACTTTGGGTCTGGGAAGCCTGAAATGTACAAGTGCCTTCTGCCAGCAATGAAATGGTTTCTATGATATTCTGCTACGGTTTGTTCCTAGCCCAATTTTCTCTCATCAAAGAGGCTTCCTCTAGCAGCTGATGTGAGAGCAGAAGCAGACAACTACAACAAGACATTAAATGTAACTCAGGGAACTCCATAGACAAGAAGGTGGGGAAAGATTGTAGAAGTCAGAAGTATCCAGGACATCAGGAGAACAAGACCATAGAATAAACTAAGCAGGGCTCCTAGGGGCTCGTGGAAGCAGCAGTTCATGAGCTTTCATGAGACTGTGCTAGGTCCTCTGAATATATGTTATGGTTGTTTAGCTTGGGGTTCTTGTGGTACTACTAAGAGTGGGGGTGTCTCAGTATTTTGCCTGGTTTTGGGGCCCTTTATCTCATACTGGGTTGACTTTTCAACCAATGATATGAGGGTCTGTACCTATTCTTATTGCGTCATGTTATACTGTGTTTTGTTAATGTCCCTGGGAGGACTGTTCTTTTCTGAAGGGGACTGGAAGAGTAGTGGATCTGAAAAAGTGGGGAGGTGGGCAAAGAATAGGGCAGATTGGAGGGAGGGGGAAGCTGCAGATGGGATAAGTTGTATTAGAGAAAAATAAATAAAAAGAAAAATGGAAAAATAACACCCTGTCATCAAATATAATATAAATTATTTTATTCTTACAAGATCAGTATAGACTAAATAACATTTTATAAAATGACTGTTAATCCTGATATGACGGATGCTCACATGAAATATTTTCAAATTGTCTAATTCACTGTAAACTTTCATCTGCACAGAAAAATATATATAACTTCATGTTAAACTATCAGACTTTCCAAATTCTTAGGAATATGTTCAAGAAATAGAGAAAAATAAGATGGACAGTAAGTTTTGAGCATTAATGTCACTAATCATGCAGTTAACTTAAAGAAAACATGGCTTGGAAATGCATCCAGCATGGCAGTCAGAATCATGAAATCATATTTTTTAGTGGCTTACAGTAAGGACTGACAAACAAGGTAAATAAAAATATATGAGTAGAAATGACATCTCAATTCTGTAAGAGTGTAGATTATAACAGAAATAAATACTGTCTGAGACATTCAATGCTGCCTCAGCATACTTTGCTTTTTGCAAATATAGCCCACATTCTATGCACACTACACCTGGAGGCTTTCCTTCAGGTTCTGTGATCTGCAGTTAGTAAATTTATTTCCTGAATATACATACGTCACTATCTAACTTTCTATAATTTCCTTTTAATTAAAACCATAATAAATGTAATCAGTGTAGAAAGTAGAATTATAAGATGATCCTATAATTCCCATTCTTCAGAATTAAGGCTGTGATTATGTTATATTACATAACAGAGGGATTGTGAAGCTGCAATTAAGGTTTTTAATCAGTTGGTGTTGAGTTAATCAAAAGAGAGATTATCCAGGTGGGTTCAGCTTAATCCTAGGAGCTATTTAAAAATAAATTCTGTGACTCTTCCTAGAAGACAGAGAGAATAAAAATGGGAGAGATTTGGTATGTGGGAGGTTCATATTGCTGTGATGGAGCAGTCAAAGTTCAAGGACCTAAAAGCACACTGAGAAGCAAATACAGCCTTTGGTCAGATACAGGAAAGAAACAGGCTTAAGACTTATAACCACAAGTAATGAATTACCTCATTGTTGTGTGATTTCTGTGTATAGGATTTCACCAACTATTTGATGCTGGCTTTGAAATTATGTATCCCATGTTTCTGTCTCCTATATACTGGAATTATAGTTATATTCAGCTGTGTCTGGCCAAAGCAACACATTGTATTCTACGGATTTTCAGTAAAAACCTGAATAATGAGCCTGAAAGTAAAAAAAATTTTAAGCCTCAAGGTAATCCTGAGACCAGTTGTCATGCTGATACTGTGAACAAAGAATTCAGTCAATTAAGAACCACAAATTCTGAGTTAGAGAGACTAGAAAGTATCATTTTAAGTTGTTAAAGTTAAAAGAAAGTTTGGAAGTAGATAATTATAGAAGGTATTTTTGGTGAGTTGATGATAACCTCTCCTATTTTATATAGGGCAAGTGGAAACAGCCCTTGCAGGACAGTTTAGAGGATTGTGATTGCATGCAGGTAATCAATACAAATAAGCAAGTGGATAAACAAGGGGATATTGTCGAAGAATAGTCCTGGGAAGACAACTATAACAAAGCCAGCAAGAGCTTTATTTTGTGAGATTATTTTCAGGCATGATAGTAAATATAGGTATAATATTTTAGTCTTTCCTTTGAGAAACACCTGGTAGGTCCTTCTTACCGTTTAGATTTACACAGCACATCTTTAGATAACTTGATTGTCTTGGCAACTGGAAAATGTAATAATCACATTTGATTAAAATAATAGATATATATTTACTTAGAGTGTGAATAATCAAGGTACAGAGAACAGGAGACTCTGGAGTGCTAGGACTTACGTTTGATATCTATATCACACACAAAGTCCAGGTATCTTGATAGAAGAAGGGTGAGAAAGATTGTTAAGAGCCAGAGGCAAGTGGATGACAACAGTGGGGCTGTTTCCTAGCATTGGGCAGTTGCACAAATTAACTCGTAGCAGTTGAGCTAGCATACCAAAGAGCTGTACTAGAAAAGCCAGACAAAATCCCAGCATAAAGGGGAGTTCCATCCCTAGCTGAGAAACTATTTGTATTTGATAGCTGCTGGGAAAAGGAGAGTCAGTTTTAATTAAGGTTTGGACCAAGGTACACATAGCACACTCAGTGGAATCCCCACAGCCAAGATAAATAGGCAAATTAATTGGATTATTTGGGCCCAAAACTACAAAAGAGAAACAAAAAAGAATGAGGATACAATGGTAAATGGTCCTGGAATGGACACTGGATCAGGAAGGGATTGAATAGGATCAAAACACAATCATAGGATCAAAACACAATAAGTAGAATTCTCAAAGAATTAGTTACGAAGTTTAGACTGTACTGTTAAATTTAACATCATCACCATGCATATTTATAACTTCGCAAGTCTGTGACCTCTTGTTCATTAGTGTTGATGGCTGTGAAGCTTACCTTTTTTTTTTTTACTTTCTATACTTTAAATAACGGGAGATGCTGAAGTTTTCTGTAATGTGATAATCGCCTCATTTTCTCTAGTTGTTTCTGCGCACATTTGTCCATGTTAGCCATGAATTATATTTCCAGAATTTTTACCTGTACTGAATTATATTCCTTAACTTCTTCAAAATGTTAGGCAAGAAACACTAGGACACAAGTCCATTCTGTTTCATTTGTTGTCTATTCAATTAAACTCTTTATTTAAATTTAAAATTGAGGTCTAGTTGGTATTTTAACTTATTAATTTTATAACCAATATTCATCATTACTACATTAGATTTCTTACCATTTAGCATTGTTTGTTGCTTATTGGGTTGATACTTCCCAGTGACTCATTACACACTTGAAGTTTAAACTCTCTTTAACTTGTAAGTCAAGGACTTTTATAAGAAAGTTCAGTTAATGGAGTAACATTCAGCACAGTGACTGGGAAAGGTGATTGGGTGAGTCAGAGAGAGTGAAGGGTGACTTTCCAAGACACAAACTCATGTCTCTATGCTGATGGTAGTTATATTTGTATGTCATTCATTGCATTTGCTTTAAGTGTTGTTCACCAGTTTTAGTCAGTTTTGCATGGCAGTGACAAAGTACCCGGTTAATTTCAGCCGATGACTTCATAGAAGTCAGATCCTGGTTCTGCTAGCTCCATAACTGTGGGCCAGAGTCAAGAAAGGTTATTACAGGGTATCAGAATGTGGGAGGAGTCTGGTCAGTTCATGTTAGTGAGGGACAGGATGTTATTTTCAGAGAAATTCTTGTGGCATACTTCCTTTAGGTAGATGATACCTTTGATATCACATTCATCTATGAACTCACCTAATGCATTAGTTAATCACTTGATGGGGTTAGAGCCTCCAGTGCTGTCACTAATTAGAGAACAATCCTTTGATAGTTGAGTATGGTGGAGATAGGGGACTTCACATTCTAATCGTGATAATTGTTAACTCTTAACAGTGTCTAGACCTGTTTTATGTATTAAACATCAAGGGATCTATTTGCTTCTTCTCTCCATCCCTCCTTGATTTTCTGGACTTTGTGTAACAGCATTTTATTTAATGGTTTGTTAAGATGCAACATGAATTTGCTCTACAATTTGAAAATGGAAATGGGATGTTGGGATGAAACCCCAAAGATGTGAGAGTGGATGTGAAAAGACATGTGGAGTGGTGGCACACACCTTTAATCCCAGCACTGGGGATGCAGAGGCATGTGAATCTCTGTGAGTTCGAGGCCAGCCTGGTCTACAAAGTCTACAAGAGCTAGTTCAAGGACAGGAACCAAAACTACAGAGAAACTTTGTCTTGAAACACACACACAAAAAAAAAAAAAAAGAAAAGAAAAAAGAAAGTATTATGAAATATCACAGGAGAGGAAACAGGGACATTTGAGGGGGTACTAGAGAAGACTCAGAAACAAGTGCCAGAGTGAATCCAACAAAGAAACCTAGAGTTTTTCACAACTTAATACAAATGGAATTGTCCTCTAGACCAGTAAGGAAAGGAAGGTGATAGGACAGAAGTCAGAAATGGGGATGGTACACTCATAAGCCAGCACATGTGGCAACTCAGCATTAGATGTTGAGCGAGGCTCTGCCAGAGCTGCCAGAAGAAAGCTGCTTTAAGTCCTTTCTAGCCCAGAGTCTTCCTTCCCACTTCTGAGCTCTGCAGCTATCCAGTGTCCCTTTTCTGCTACAACAAATGAAAGGTCTTCTCTGTGGAGTCGGTATCTACAAAAGTACAAGAAGACAGGGATCCATTATCAGAGAGTGAGCAGATATTTATATGAAAATTTATTACTAGATATTATTTTAGTATAATTGCATTAGGCTCCTTTGACAGCATGTTGCAAACATAGCACATTCATTTGAAATATTTAAGTTCAACTAAGCTGTCACTACATTATCTTCTTGAACTGTTGTTAGTTTCTATCCTACATACAGATTGCCTTTGTCTTCTTCTTGTTCCATTTCTTATCTCCTCCCTCCTTACCCCTTCTTTTTATTCTTTCTCTGTTGTGGGACAATAGTCTGTACCCTGTCAATTGTATTTTACTAAAACTTTCATTAGCCAGTAGCCAAGCAAAAAGTATAGTTGGGCCAACCAGACAGGAAGTATAGGTGGGATGAGAAGAACAGGAGAATTCTAGGGAGAGGAAAGATTCAGTCTGCAGTTATAGTCCAGACACAGAGGAAGCAAGATGTGACTGCCTCATCAAAAAAGGTACCAAGCCACATGGGTAACACAGACAAGAATTATGGGCTAATATAATCTAATAAAAGAGTTGATGGAGGAAGGTCATTGGCTAATAAAGGAACTGCCTTGGCCCTTTTTTATTGGTTAGGACATAGGTAGGTGGAGTAAACAGAACAGAATGCCGGGAGGAAGAGGAAGTGAGGTCAGACTCAACAGCTCTCTTCTCGGGAGCAGACGCCTCAGCAGAGACGCCATGCCCGGCTCCCTGGCAGACACACTCGATGAAGGTCCGACCCAGGATGGACATAGGCTAGAATCTTCCTGGTAAGACCGGTGCTACAGTTCATTAGAAATGGGTTGATCGGGATATCAGAATTAGCCAGTAAGGGCTAGAGCAAAGGGCCAAGCAGTCTTTAAATGAATACAATTTGTGTGTAAATATTTCGGGGCATAAGCTAGCTGGGTAGGCGGCTGGGGTGTTGGGGACGCAGCCCCGCCGCTCCTATTACTACAAAGAGTAAATAAGAAGCCTGAGGTAATAGGCCAATCAGTTTATGATTAATGTAGACCTCTGTGTGTTTATTTGGGACCAAATAGTTATGGGGCCTAGTGGGACAGAAACCTCAGTCCACATTTCTCTGTCTTTATCTGCATGTATATGTGTGTACTTGTACATGCATGTGTGTGTGTGTGTGTGTGTGTGTGTTAAATCTTAGAGTGTCAATTTTAGGCAAAATTGAATTTCTCATTTAGTGCTGCTTAAAAGTTTTTTTGGCACAGGGTTAAAGTATTGAGAAATTTTGGGCTTATCCATGTTTATGTGGTCAGCTAGGTAATGAAATGCCATTACCATAAAACACAGAAATCATCATGCAAACTCATGGGGCATAAGGGATTTTTTTTTTCTAAAATCATACCTAAGATATTCTATCAGACTCTCTTTTCATGTGAAAAAACAAATCTCCTCTATATTTTTAGATTGTGATAAATTATATTTGAGTGGCAGAATAATAGCTCAAACTTGGAAATCTTAGTGTTTTGGTTTGGGATTTAAGATATGAACATAATTTAATTTAGGAATTTTGGTGAACCCTAGGGGATATTTACATTTGCTGTAAATCAATTACTCTATTCAAATAGTTAATTGATGAGTGGAAATAAGATATTATAAATAATTATCATTAAGTTCTATCTCCATCAAACTATGTTGACAATAAAACTGTTTAAAACTGTTCTAGAAGACCAGGTGGTGGTGGCACACACCTTTAATCCCAGCACTCGGGAGACAGAGGCAGACGAATCTCTGAGTTTGGGGCCAGCCTGGTCTACAAGAGCTAATTCCGGGAGAGGCTCCAAAGCTACAGAGAAATCTGTCTCAAAAAAAACCAAGCCCCCCTCCCCCCAAAAAGAATGTTCTAGAAATAATAGCTTCATGACAAAGAATCTCACGAATACATAATACTTTTGGTGTGGATAGTTTTTAAATGAGTTTTTTATGTATTTGTGTTATTTATTTACTGTGTGTGTGTGTGTGTGTGTATTACTTTTTTGTGCCATAGTCAAATGGTGAAGACAGAGGATATCTTGTTTGAGTTTGTTCTGTCTTTCAATCATATGAACCTCAGAGATTGAAAGGAGGATGTGAGACTCCGCAGCAAGAGTCTTTACTTGAGGTATCTTTCCAGCTCATGGAAGATGTTTAAAATATACAGTTAGTTCCAAGAAGAGGGAATAGTACAAATTTCTACTGTCAGTTGTTCTCTATGTCTACTTTGTAAAATATTCTATAAATTGTAAATCAAGATAAAGCAAACATATAAAAGCCAAAATAGTTATCCCAATAACTATTAGTCATGTCCCCTTTGACAAACCACTATCTCCAAAATATTTGCAGTATGATTCATAAAAGTAATGAAATCACAGTTATAAAGTAAAAATGAAAATAATTTTATGGTTGAGGGTAACCACATATGAGGTATTAAAGGGCCACACCATTATATGGCTGAGAATCAGTGTATTTGAGTAAATTTTATTAAAGTAACAAAATCTTAGACTCTAAACAAAATTAACTTTTGTTCTCAATTTTTCTTTCTCACAACATAGTCTTAGAACAAAAGTTATATAAAAAGCACTGTAGAAAAAAGAAATAATTTGATACATTAATTTGGGGCGATGCTCAGAATTGAACCTGAGACCACTTATATGATAGGTCACTGCTCTAACACTGAGCTACATCCTACTCTATCAATTTGTTTGCAAAAACAAACTAGTATAAAGAATTTCCAAGCCCTTACAATAAGAAATTGTACATATGCTGGGGTATAGTCTGTGAAAGAGTGCTTCAATAACTGGGCAAGTCCTTGGGATCAATCTGAACTGGAAGACAAGTGAGCCTACAGGTAAGATATTGAAGTCAGACTGCATTTTGAGTGTGGCTTCTTTCTTCTCAAGTATGGGGAGAAACCAAAATAATGTGATATGTGCACCTGTTTATTAGCCCCAAAACAGTAATTTACATATGCACATTGTTCATCTCTGTAATAAATTTACGCTGCCTCCTTATTGTGAATCATTTGAGATTTTAATTTCATTTCTAATCTACTGAAGGCATAATTTTGAGAGCATCAACTCTTGTGAAATCAAAGTATAAAAGAAAAATCGTTTTGTGCCTTGTTAGGCTTTTCAAAAACTTCTTGACCTTGACTAAATGCTTTGACATAACTGGACTCATTCTTCTCATCTACTGAACCTCAATTTCCTTCTAGGTTTATAGTTCTTAACCCACAAGTATATTGAAAATTGTCATTGTCTTCCTGAATCTAAGCAATAGTATTATCATTACAAAGGCAATTCTGTAGTTATGAAACATTTGCCATCTTTTTTTTAATTATAAAAATGTTATTCATTTTATATATCAACCACAATTCCCCCTTTTCCTCCTCTCACTATCTCCCCCACCTCCCATATCCACTCAGAAAGGATAGGGCCTCCCATGCGTAGTTAACAAAGCCTGGTACATTAAGTTGAGGCAGGGCCAAGTCACTCTCCCCTGCATCAGGGCTGAGCAAGATATCCACCATAGGGAAGAGGCTCCAAAATGACAGCTCATGCACCAGGGATAGATCCTGGTCCCACTGCCAGTAGCCCCTCAAAAAGACCAAGATACACAACTGTCACCCACATGCATAAAGCCTAGTTAAATCACATGTAGGCTCCCCAACTGTCGATCTAGAGTCCATGAGCTCCCGTAAGATCAGGACAGCAGTATCTGTGGATTTCCCCATCATAATTTTGACCCCCTTCATATGATCCCTCCTCCCTCTCTTCAACTGGAGTCCTGGAGCTCGACCTGGTACCTGGCTGTGGGACACTGCATCTGCTTCCATCCCCTACTTGATGTAGGTTCTATGATGAAAATTATGGTCGTCACCAATTTGATTGAAGGGGAAGGCAATCTCAGGCACACTCTCCATTATTGCTAGTAGTCTTAGTTGGGGTCCTCCTTGTGGATTCTTGAGAATTCCCTAGGAACTGGTTTCTTCTTCACCCTGTAATGGCTCCCATTATCAAGATATCCCTTTCATTGCTCTCCTAATCCCTACTCGTCCTTCCTGTTCACTCATGCTTTCATTCCCATTATCTCTCTACCAAACCCCAATCCTCATTTTACCCAGGAGATCTCATCTATTTCCCCATTCTAGGGTAATGCATGAGTCTCTCTTTGAGTCCTCCTTGTTTCCTACCTTCTATGAAGCTGTGGACTGGACTGTAGTCTGCTTAACCCTTGCTTTATATCTAGTATTCACTTATGTATGAATGAGTACATACAGTGTTTGTCTTTCTGGGTATGGGTTCACTCACTCAGGATGATTTTTTTTCTAGGTCATGCATTTGTCTACAATTTTTATGATGTCATTATTTTTTACATCAGAGTAATATACCATTGTGTAAATGTAACACATATTCTTTACCCATTCTTCAGTGGTGAGACATTCTAGATTGTTTCCAGGTTCTGGCAATTATGAATCTTCTCTGAACATAGTTGAGCCAGTGTTCTTTTGGTATGATTGAGCATCCTCTGTGTATAAGTGCAAGAGTGATAATGCTGGTTCTTGAGGTAGAGTGATTCCAAATTTTCTAAGAAATCACTATCCTGAATTCCAAAGTGGCCATACAAGTTTGCACTCTCACCATAAAAGTTTGTTCATGCACCATACAAGTTTGCACTTTACTTCCTCTCCTGCATAATCTGTCAACACTGTGTTTGAATTTAGCCATTCTGACAGGTATAATATCTCAGAGTCATTTTTTTTTTCATTTCATTGATGACTAAGGACGTTGAGCAATTATTTAAGTGGCTTTGGTCTATTTGAGAGTCTTCTGTTTAGAAATCTCTATTTAGATCTGTATCCCATTTTTTAAATTGGATTATTTTGTATTTTGATACCTAGGTTCTTGTGTTTTAATACATTTTGAAGATAGGCATTTTGTCAGATGTGGGGTTGTTGAAGATCTTTTTCCATTATGTAATCTGACATTTTGACTTATTTACCATGTCCTTTTGCTTACAGAAGCTTTTCAGTTTCAGAAAGTCCAATTTATTGATTGTTGCTCTCAATGTCTGTGCTACTGGCATTATATTTAGTAAGTGCTCTTCTGTGCCCATGCACTCAAGGCTATTTTCCACTTTCTCTTTGATCCACTTAGACTTGAGTTTTGTACATGGCAATAAATATGCATCTGTTTGCATTCTTCTATATGCTGACATCCAGTTATGTCAACACCATTTTTTGAAGATGTTTTCTTTTTTCCATTGTAAAGTTTTGACTTCTTTGTCAAAAATCATGTATTCATGGGTGTGTGGATTAATGTTAGAATCTTTAATTTGGTCTCCATGTCTGTTTTTATTCCTCTACCAAGCTGTTTTTGTTAATGTAGTTGTATAGTAAAGCTTAAGTCAGGGATGGTGATGCCTCCAGAAGTTCTTTTATTATTCAGGATTGTTTTGGCTATCCTGGATTTTTTTCTCATATGAAGTTGACTATTATTCCTTTGAGATCTCTGAAGAATTGGAATGGTATTTTGATGGGGATTGCCGTGAATTTGTATATTGCATTTGCTAAGACTGACATTTTTATAATTCTGATACTACCTTATCAAGAGCATGGGAGATCTTTACATTTTCTAATATCTTCTTCAATTTCTTTCTTCAAAGATTTAAAGTTCTTAGCCAGGTGGTGGTGGCACATGCCTTTAATCCTCACTTGCAAGACAGAGGTAGCTGGAACGCTGTGAGTTTGAAGCCAGCCTGGTTTACAAGAACTAGTTCTGGGATAGCCAGTACTGTTACACAGAGATGCCTTTTCTTGAAAAACAAAAGAAAAAAGTTTTTGCTACACAGGACTTTCACTTGTTTAGTTAGAGTTACCCTGAGATAGTTTATATTATTTGTGTCTATTATAGAGGGTGATGTTTCTCTGATTTCTTTCTCATTTGCATATATTTGTATATATATATATACATACATATATCTATGTATATATCTATGTGTGTGTGTATATATATATATATATATATATATATATATATATATATATATATATATATCTTATATCATGCCACATTACTGAAGGTGTTTATCAGCTCTAGGAATTCTCTGGTAGAATTTTTGGGGGTTACTTATGATACTATCATATCATTTGCAGATAACTGAAGTTTTACTTCTTCCTTTCCAATTTGTATCCCCTTTTGTTGTCTTATTGCTCTAGCTTGAACTCTGACTACCATCTTGATAGATATATAGAGAATAGACAGTCTTTCTTGTTCCTGATTTTAGTTCAATTGCTTTGAGTTTCTCTCCATTTAATTTGTTGTTGGCTGTCAGCTTGCTATAAATTGCCTTTAATCAATTTAGGTATGTTCCTTGTATCCCCAATCTCTCCAAGACTTTTATCATGAAGGGGTGTTGGATTTTGCCAAATGCTTTTTCATTATGTAACAAGATGATCATGTGTTTTTTTTTCTTTTCTTTCAGTCTGTTTATATGATACAATAAAGTGACAGATTTTTGTATGTTGAAACATCCCTGTATCTCTCACATGAAACCTACTTGACCATAATGGATAATTTTTGTTTGTGTATATGTGTTCTTGGATTCATTAGCTAGTATTTTCTTTATTATTTTTGCATCAATGTTCATGGCAAAAATTGGTTTGCAATTCTCTTTCTTTGTTTCATCTTCATGTGTTTTGTGCATTAGTGTAACTGTAGCCTCATAAAAAGAGTTCAACAATGTTTCTTTTGTTTCTACTGTGTGAAACAATTTGATGAGTATTGGTATTATCTCTTCATTAAAATTCTGGTAGAATTCTGAACTGAAACCATCAGTTCCTGGCCTTTATTGGTTGAGAGGCTTTTGATGACTGTTTCTGTTTTTTTTAGAGGTTATAGATCTATTTAAATTATTTATCTGATGTTAATTGAATTTGGTATATGGTACCTTTTCAGAAAATTGTCCATTTATTTTAAAATTTCCAATTTTGTGGAGTACAGATTTTTGAAATATGACTTGATGATTTTCTGGATTTTCTCAGTGTCTGCTCATTTTTAATTTTGTTGATTTGGATATTCTCTCTCTGCTTTTTTGTTATTTTGGATAAGTGTTGTCTATCTTGTTTATTTTCTCACAGAACCAACTCTTTTGTTTCATTGATTATTTGATTTGTTCTCTTTGTTTCAACTTTATTGATTTCAGCCCTCAGTTTGAGTATTTCCTGAAGTCTACACCCGCAGAGTGAGTTTGCTTCTTTTTGTTCTAGTACCTTCAGATATGATGTTAAGTCAATGGTATGAGATTTCTCTCACTTCTTCTGAACTTTCTTCTTAGCACTGTAGCAAAGTGTCCCATAAGTTTGGGTACGTTGCACATAAATTTTTATTGACAATTTCATTCTAGAAAGTCTTTAATATCTTTCTTTATATCTTCCTTGATCCAGTGGTGACTCAATAGAGCATTATTCATTTTCAATGAGTTTGTAGACTTTCTGTAATTTGTGTTATTGTTGTAACCTAACTTTAAGCCGTGATGATCCAATAAGACATAAGAGGTTATTCTTTTCATTTGATATCTGTTGAGATTTCCTTTGTGATTGAGTATGTGGTCAGTTTAAGAGAACAGTGAACGAGGTGCTGAGAAGATATATTCTTTTGTGTTTGGATAGAATGTTCTATCGATGTCTTTTAAGCTCATTTGTGTCATAACATCTGTTAATTCCCTTATTTCTCTGTTAAGTATCTGTCTGGCAGACCTATCCAGTGGTGAGAGTGGGATATTAAAGTCTCCCATTCTTAGTATGGGGGGTTTGATATTTGATTTAAGCTTCAGTAAAGTTTCTTTTACATATGTGGGTGCCCTTGTATTTGGGGCATAAATTTTCAGAACTGAGACTTCATCTTGATGGATTTTTCCACTGATGAATATGAAATATCCTTCTTCATATCTTTTGATTAATTTTAGTTTGAAGTCTATTTTGTTAGATGTTAGGGTAGCTACAACAGCTTGTTTCTTAGGTCCATTTGATTGGAAAATCTTTTCCCAACCCCTTACTCTGAGGTAATATCTGTCTTTGAAATTGAGATGTGTTTCTTATATGTAGCAGAAGGTCAACTCCTGTGTATCCATTCTGTTTTCCTCTGTCTTTCTATAGGCCAATTGTGTCCTTTTAACTAAGGGTTACTAAAGGCCAGTGATTGTTAATTTCTGTTCATTTTTTGTGGTAGTATGTGTGTTTGTTTCCCCTTTTTTGGGATTTGCTGGTGTGAGATAATCCATTACCTGTGTTTTCATGAGTGTAGCTTATTTCCTTGGATTGAAGTTTTTCTTCTAGTACTTTCTGTAGGGCTGAATTTGTGGATAGGTATTATTTAAATATGGTTTTAACATAGAAACCATGCTTTATCTGCCTATGGTGATTGAAAGTTTTGCTGTGTATAGTAGTATGGTCTGGCATTCATGGTCTCTAAGTGTCTGCATAATATTTTTCCAGGATCTTCTGGCTTTTAGTATCTCCATTGAGAAATGGGTGTTATTCGGATGGATCTGCCATTATATGTTACTTGCTCATTCTTCTTTGCAGTGTTTAATATTCTTTCTTTATTCTATATGTCTAGAGTTTTGATTATTATGTAGTGAGGGAATTTTTTTTTAGTCTAATCTATTTTGTATTTATAAGCTTCTTGTATCTTCATAGACATTTCCTTCTTTAGATTGGGAGTGTTTTCTTCTATAATTTAAATATAATTTCTGTGCCTTTGAGGTATTATTCTTAGTTTTATTCTTTTCATGATGCCCCAGATTTCCTAAACATTTTGTGTTATGATTTTTGTTGGTTTTAATGATTTCTTTGATGGATGTATCTATTTCCTTTACCATATCCTCAATCCCAGAGGTTATCTCTTCCATCTTTTGCGTTCTGTTGGTTATGCTTGCATCTGTAGTTCCTGTTTGTTTACTCAGATTTTCTATTTCCAGAATTCCCTTGGTTTCTATGTTCTTTATTACTTTAATTTCAATTTTCTAGTTTAGAACTGTTTCCTTCACCTGTTTGACTGCTTTTTCTTGTCTTTCTTATGGAATTTATTGATTTATCCCAACTTTTTGTCTATTCCTTGAATTATTTACTGAATTTTCCATTTCCTTTGAGTGTCTCTATCATCTTCATAAAGTTATTTTTAAGGTAACTTTCTTCTGCTTCTTCTGTGTTGGGATGTCAAAGTCTTGCTGTTTTAGAACCACCAGGTTCCATTTGTACCATATTGCACTTTAGGTTATCGAATGTATTCTTGCACTTGCATTTACCCATCTCTTCCTCCAACTGGTATAGGTGGTATCTGCTAACATTTGCAGTCTTAAGTGCAATCAGTTTCTTGTCCAAATATGTGAGAGAAGCATAACTTGCTAAACATATATAGTTTGCTACCTCTGCCTCCACACCATGTAAATATAAAAAAATAGAATGAAATGATGTTGCAATATATCTGAGTCCTCCACACTCCATGAATTGTGGAAATGATATAGCAAAGTAGAGGACATCTAACACATTTTTATCTTTTATTGTTTTTGTTATATAAACAGCATATGCTCAGCAGATAATATCATCATATGCAAATAAAAGTAATAGTACATGGAAGGTATTATATATGATGATACATGTTTTACACATAACAGTCCTACGTGCTGTGTTCTATTTATTCTTGCTGAGTAACGAGGGAATGAGAGTAGAGGATCCAAATGCATTTTGCCCATCATTGCTGAACTCATAAATGGGAAGTCTGTCTTACTTCTGTGTTCTTATCACTGACAACAAAGCATCTTGATATGAAGATGGCAAATAAGCACTTTGGGTGATATATGGAGCATTTTGTGAAAGATTTACAATGTCTTTTCTTAGACCTTCTACCAAAACCTTCCTATTTTATAACAGTGTCCTCTTTGTCTCATTTCTGTAAAAAAATACTTCTTTTATGAGACTGAAATTTAATAAAATATTGAAAGCTAAATTAATTTACTGGAAAACAAATGTACAGTTCACTTACAAAGAGCAGTTATTCTTTCCCTAAGTTTCAGAGGGATCAAAAGTCATAGAATGTGATCTCTATCTTTAAAACTGATTAATTTCATCGGAATATAGAGACATTCATATAATTCAATAATTATTCATCAAACATTACTATTTCAGGAAACTATTTGTTTATATATAAAACCTGGTTATGTTAACTCATCAGAGGACTTTTCAGATGGACAAGTTTAGCAGTATACCTACTTATAGAGTTTACTAAAGTCACAGGGTATGCATTTCTGTATTATAGGGTAGCTTCTTCTCTCCTAGTCCCTGATACATTGAAGTCCAACACACTGCAGATTGATACTGTTTGCATGGAGAAGATGTGCCACAGAAAACTAGAGACAATCCAAAAGAGCAAATATTGCTTTGTAGCAGATATAAAAATTATCTCAGTCTTTACCTCTTTGTGTCCCATTGATAACCAAGTAAGTACACACACACATTTATGAGTTTATGTATAATGCATACATGTTTCAGGTTTCCAATTAAACAGTATGACTTTTTTTTAATCACTAAGTATTTTAGTTAAATGCATGATTTAAATTAGTCCAATTACACAGTTGTGCTTTGTTTTTGGTTTTTCTGGGCTTTCTTTAGAAACTTTTGGGGAAAGAGCATCCTCTACAAGCCTTTGTGCTTAAACGTCCCCTTTAGCCTTCCTATGATAATTCAGTTTAGTATGTATTGAAATTTTACAATTTTGAAAAGGAAAGCAATTAAATATATCTTAATTTTAGATAGGAATATTGCATTAAGAATATAAATTAGTCCAATAAAATCTTAACAAAGAAGAATAAAGGAGCCTAAATATTCAACTTATTAAAAAAGTTTGTGTATTATTCTGGCTGTTCAATTAATCATGAACTTTCTATCTAGGCTTTATGTGTTGGTAGAAGAATCGTAATTTTTAAACCTAATTTTTCTATTCTTTAGCTATTTCCCTCATACTATTTTTTTTTTACAATAAATGAATGTGCCTTGGAAACAATAAACTCTAAAGGCAAACTCTTTTTCAAAACTGTCTAAATTGGCCTAGTAAGATTTCATACAGTTCATAGTAGTTTTACCTAATTTCTTTATAATCTGTAATATTCAAACTCTATACAACCAAAGTTAATTATCCTAACCTGCCTTTCTGAATAGTTTAATGACTCTAGTTGCCTGTAATGCTATCAGTATTCCAGATGCCCCAAATACACAAGTGCATAATTGCACACACATCCTTCTCACCCCAGAACCAGTAGCCAGAAAGCTTTGTGGTGATATTTTGTTTGTGCTTTAACAAATAAACCTTGACTGAAGATCATAATGTGGAACTAGCCACACTATTTAGCCATAGAGGCTAGGCAGTGGTAGCACACACCTTTAATCACAGTACTCAGGAGACAGAAATCTCTATTAGTTCAAGGCCACTTTGGCCTATGCGATGTTGAATCAGTCTGTAAGAGAAACAGAGTCAAATGGTGGTGGCTCACAACTTTAATCTCAGTACTAGGGCAGTGGAGACAGGTAGTGATATGGCTGGGTGGAAAAAGGAATATAAGGCAGAAGGGAACTGGAATTCAGGAGGCATTCTGAGACTTTGTAGAGACAGCATTTAGTCTGAGGATTTGTGGAGACAAGATCTTGCCCCCTTCTGTTTGAGAATTGGTAGAAATGAAAACTCTATTTTAGAGACCGGCTCCTTTACTCCTCTGATCTTTCAGCATTTATGCTGATACCTGTCTCTGAATTTTTATTAATAAGACCAATTAGATTAATGTTAAATAACATGACATCGATAGTCTCTATGCCACAAGGCATTTTCACCGTACCTAATAAGATTCTCATTAAAGCAAAGATAAAAATAAAACAAAACCCAAAACAGCCAGGATGAAACAAGAAAGTTCTATAAATCTAAAATAATAAAGTCTGCAAAGGAATCTCTATGTCTATATCAGCCCTTTCTTCCTTATTTAAGAATATTTGTTATAGGCAAACTGAAGTGATGCTTTCCAAAAGTGTAAGTTTGTTTCAATGGAAAGGAGCATAGCACTAATATTTAATTATGTCCAAATTTGTGTATTGGTTAATTTTGTACTAAGTGAAGATATTTTGTTAGAAAGTCAGTTTTGAGCAATTTTAGTTGTCCCCAGTTTGTTGACTGGGTCGAGTTGGTGCATGATAATGTGGGAGGTTCACCTCATGATAGCTGAGGCTAAAAGAGAAAAGTCTGTAGTCCTTCAAGGCCAAGTTTTCAATGATTTAAGCCTTATAACCGGGTTCTATTTCTTAAAGGTTTCCTAGCTCTCATTGATATCAAGCCATGAAGTGAGCAATTAGCATGGGACTTTAGCAGACATTGTAGTTGCAAACTACTCTGACTAATAAAGCTGCTAATAATGTGTTCATTTATCAACTATTTCTAAATCATTTTCTCCATCTCCAAGATGATATTACACTCACACTGGTTTCTGCAGTTCATGGATATAGATGAAAGGCTTCATAACTTTGATTAGTAAATAAAGATTGCAATGGTTTGGAAAAGAATGGCTCCCATAAGCATATATATACTGGTTGGCAATTGATGGGACTATTTGGAAAGAATTAGGATGTATGGCCTTATTGGAGAAGGTCAGTCACAGTGATACACTTTGAGGTTTCAAAAGACTCACACTATTCCTGATGATCTCAATAAAAATTACCCTTACACACCTATTTCTTCTTGTTCAACTTTTGATGGTTTATATCTCTAGAGAAATTAGTTTCTTGATTTATTAAATTTTTATTCACAGTAAACTTTTACTATCTTTTTGAAGTGCATATACACTAATAACTCTTTAACTTCTTACACTGGTTATTTTGTGCACTCTTTCCTTCACTGAGCAGTTTAAAGAGGTTTGTCAACTAATAATGTTTTTCAATGTTAAAACATTTATTTGATTATTTTTTAAATCATTTTCATATTTTAAAATTTATTAGCTCCCTTCTTTAACTGCTGCTTAAAAATAATATTAATAACATAGTCTGTTAATTTAAAAATAATTCTGTTTCACATTCTGATATTTACTTGCTATATTTAAATGATTCTTAATTGCTATATTTGGGTTAATGTTTTATGACTATCAATCTATATCCTACTTATTATATTTATTCCTTTGACCTTAACATGTTTCATCCACATTTACTATGGTTTTGATTGAGGTATCTTGCAAGGGAGAGGGTCTTCTTATTTGTCCTGGCTGCCAGAGTAGCTTCCACCTAAAATACAGAAACTGAATTAGTTAAAACACTGCTTGGTCCATTAGCTCTAACTTCTTATTGACTAACTCCTACATCTCAGTTTAACCCATTTCTATTAATCTATTAATCTTAGCAGTGGCTTACAAGGAAAAATTCAGCATATCTGTCTCTGGCGGCTCCATGGTTTCTCTCTCCTACTCCGCCTTTTTTCCTCCCACCATTCAGTTATTCCCCACCTACTTAAGTTCTGCCCTATCAACTAGGCCAAGGCAATTTCTTTATTCATTAACTGGTGAAAGCAACACACAAACAGAAGGCACTCCTGCACCAGAGGTATTTGTATTTTTTCAACTATATTTCCTATATTAACATTTTAATTATTTTTCTACCAAAAATATTTCAGTGGATGGGTGTGGAGGTAGATTCCAGATGATCACAAGTTCAAAGGAAGCCTAAACTATATAGTGAGATTTAAGGTTATATAAGATACAGTCACAAAACATAACATCAAACTGGCCCAAATCCACACAAACAAAATCCACAGGAGATATATTAATGCCTTCACATTTCTAACATACATTTAAAATTATATGTTGAAGCCCCTCTCATTTATCATTCTGTCCTTGCAGAACCACATTTTATTTAGATAGCAGTAACATCAATACAATCATTATCAAACAGCCAACGTTTAAATTAATTAAGGATAAGAAAACTCACAAATTCACTTCACATTAATTTGTTCTCAACACACTTTTTATGGAGACAGGCATTTCTATTTTATGCTACTTTTCTTTAAGGAATGTTTTTTTAACATTTCTTGCATAGTACATAGGTGTAGCGGTTATTTCTCCTAGTTATTGCCTGTCTGAGAAAATCTGTACTTATCTACTTTTTCAAGTTATAGATCCAACTTGATTGTTTTCTTGTGCCAAAACTTGAAATGTTTTACTTTGCTTTCTTTTTTCCTTCGTCTTCTGAGAAGCCTGTGTCTTCCATTCTTACCCTTTGAAGTACAGTAGATTCCTAAGGATGTCATAATAAATTACTACAACTGTCATGTCTTTTAAAACAATGACATTTTCCATTCATTGGTGAAGAGACCACAAACTTGAAATTCATGCAGTATTGGTTTCTTCTGAGCCTGAGGCTTCTTCTAGTACTCTGAAATTTCAGCACCATGATCAATGAACATCTGTTTATGTGTCTCTCCCCAAATTTCCTTCTTTTTATTGCATCCATATAATTTTCTTTAAACTTAATTACACATGCAAGAGTCCTCTTTGAAATTGGGCCATTTTGTTGGTATCAAAAGTAAAGTCATGGACATATGCTTCAGAAACACAAAGAATTTTCAAGTATAGGAGTAAAAGTTACTCTGTATTATTAGTCAACATATTTAAACAAAATTGGTTTATTTTTTGCTTTTGTTCTGCTTGAATAAAAATATAAAAAGGTGTAAATTTTCTTTGATCTTGTCCTCTGAGATTTTTTTAACCTCTGTTTAGGTATAGCTGTTATTTCTTCAAATATTTACTCTGCTCTATCTTTTGATCCTGTGGTGTTCTAATTATGTATATACTCTGTCATTTAATATTTGCTATATTTTTCCTTTTTTATTTGAGTTATCTTTTTTGAGAATTTATATTTACCTCTCAATTTCCAGAAATTAATTACTTCCACAAGTTTATGATTCCAGAGGTCTCTGCTTCAGGAAAGCACATCTCAGTATGGTCTCTTTCACATCACTTGACTTTACAAATATAAAGGGTTTTATATTTCCCCTGCTATGTAACACTATTCCTCGGAGACATACTCATTCCAGGAATAATGTCACAGATCAACATTGTACAGAGAACACTGTGTTTTCATATTTGATATATTATCTTTTCAATTTTTAGCCACAAAGAAAACTGATGACAGATCAAAGTAAGGAAACCAGCAATATCGAACCAGTGAGTATCACAGATATTTACTGAAGTATGAGGGACAGGATACTTACAAAAGCAGAAATAACTCAAATATGGCTGTTATCACAGAAATCCACCTCTTCATCATGATGAATCACAAAAGCTATAAATCTGGAGCTCACAGCACAATATAAAGTGAGCTTGTTGTTTAGATAATATCTTTTCAAGGCAACTCAGTGGTCTTTCTCTTTCCCATATAGTTTGGCTGGTCTGAGGGTGTTGAGGCAACTCAGGTTTTCAGTGAGTGCCTCGCTGTAGTTCTTAGTTCTTACATATGACTCATGTGATATGATCAGTTTCAGGACTTCATGAAACTTGTGAGATGTTTACTTCCTGGGCTTAAGGATCTTCCTTGAAAGATGTAATGTTTCACCTTCACTTAGAATAGCATGCCTCTTACGGAGCTGCCCTCCAGCATAAAATGTTTTATCTTGGAGAAAATTGCGACACAATAGCCCAAACCACATTTTCTTGATTATACATATGATTGTTATTTATGTTTTTAAATTCTACTTTTCATGATTTAAAAATTAAACTAAAAACTTTAGTACTTTGTCACACAACAGAGTCTCTCTTGAAGTACTCATATTTGTTTTTCCTAACATTTTCTTGCTCATTTACATTTTTGAGTATGTGTGATTTTAATCAAATACAGTTGTCATCTTCCTCTAGAAACAGTTGCCAACAGTGTAGATAACTACTTAAATTTATAATGCTTACTTATTACATTATTAATACCTACTCATTAATCTCCTTTTCCTTCCTTTTCTTCATGTGTTCTTGGCTGCACTTTGATTCTAAATATACCAAACTCTGGGGGGACTTTGAGTTCACAAACTGAATGTGAGAAATGGAAGTGGAAATTATGTATTCTCGCCAACAATAAGTATTCTGCCAAAGTAAAGAAAAGGAAATTCTATCCTCCAGTTAAAAGTCTACACTCTGAACAAGTTACATATAATGTCATCAACACAAGATGCTGCAGCCATAGCTCTTAAAGTGAGAGAAAATTTCTGGCATAATTAGTAATTGACATTTTAATTTGCTGAGTAATTAAATAATATGATGATTATATAATCACAAAGTCCTATACAAGTTAGCAAATACTAGGATAATTAAACTGAAAAATATCAAGTAAGATAGAAATAACATAAATACCCACAAACCTAAAGCAATAGCTGCCATTCCTAACTGTTGCTCTGTCTTTGTTTCTCTTGGTGTTGTCTCTCTGCTCAACCATATAAAATTAGCTAGGAACTTAGATAATAGAATTATTTTATTTACAATAACAAATGTTTTATTAAATGAAATGGGCATAAGCTTCATATCACCTGCATGTTGCAATTCCTCTCAAGCTCCTAAGCCCACCTCTGTGGTAGCTATTTTTATGTCAATGTGATACAGGCTAACATCACTTGACAGATGGGAATCTCAACTGACAAAATGCCTCCTAAAATCAAACTGTAGGCAAGCCTATAGGGAGTTGTCTTAATTAGTTATTTATGTGGGAGGGATCAGTTCACTGTGGATGGGGTGAACTGGCCTGGTCTTCCTGGGTTTTATAAGAGAGCAAGCTGAGCAAGCCAATAAGCAGTACCCAACCAAGACCTGTGCATTTGTTCCTACCTCTCACTTCCTGACCTGTTTATGTTCCTGTCTTGACTCTCTTTAATGATGAACTAGAATGTGGAAGTATAAGCAAAAATAAGTCTTTTCTCTTCCAACTTGTTTTTGGTCTTGATATTTTATTATAGCAACAGGCTCTAAATAGGACACACACCATTGTCCCATTAAATGTCTCTGCTTCTGTGGTTACTGCATGTTATGTACCACATCTTAAAAATCTGGAGCATTTGATAGAGGACCTGAGAACTTAGTGTTTCTGGGTCTGGATTACTTCCTTTTCAAAAGTACTATCCATTTACCTGAAAATCGCATGATAATATACTTTTACAGATGAATAGTATTCTATTATGCATATGTACTACAGTTTCATTATCTGTTCATCTGCTGAAGGATGTTTAGATTGTTTCCATATCCTAGCTATTGTGAATAGAGTAGAAATGCACATAGCTGAGCAAGAATCTATGGAGTAGAAAGCGGCGTCCTTTGGGCAAATGCTGAGAGGAGTGGTATAATTAGGTCAAAGGGTAAATTTATTTTTAGCTTTTTGATTGCTGTCCACCCTGATTTGTTGTGGAATATTATTCTAAAAGGTGTTTCATTTGTTTAGGCTATGGAACATTTGTTTAATAATGTAAAATTGTGCTTCATTCTTTCATGATGCATTTGTTTAACTCTGTGGAGCTATGTTATGTTGCCTATCTAAAACATCTGATTGGTCTAATAAACAGCAAGGCAGGAAAAAGGATAGGCAGGGCTGGCAGGCAGGGAGAATAAGTAGAAGAGAAAATGAAAGAAAGGAATATAGAAGAGCAAAATAAGGAGGATAAGGTTAACAGTGACCAGTCACACAGCCACACAGCAAGACAAAGAATAAGGAAACAAAAGATACACAGAAATACAGAACGATAAAAGCTGAGAAACAAAAGATACACAGGATAATTTAGGTTAAGAAAAGATGGCTAGGAAAAAGTCAGTCAATGGCCAGAAATTCCTAGATAAGAATAGGTCTCCATGTGTATTTATTTGAAAACTGGGTGGTGGAACTGCAAAGAGTAAAAGATTGGGGAAAAAAAAACAACACCCCTGATTATTCAGTTTTCATTTCCAGTAACAGTGAATGAGGGGTACCCTTTCTACACACTTCTAGAAGACTTTGTTATCAGTTATATTGATGTAAGTTATTCTAATTGGGTTGAGATGCTACAGTAAAGTGATTTTAATTTCCATTTTCTTAAATGTTCAGGATGATTAACACTTTTTGAGATATTCTTAGCCATTTTTAATTTTCCTATTGAGAACGTATATGTAGATTCCTAACCCATTATTTTTAATTGGGCTCTTTGTTTCATTTCCTCTTTGTTTTTGAGTTCTTTGTATATTCTGGATATCAATCTTCCCTATATGTTCAGACAGCAATTATTCCTGTCCACTCTCCAGGCCTGTTCTTTACACAGTTTATTGTTTTCTTAGTTGCTAAGAAGCCTTTTTTAATTTTACGAAGTTCCAGTGTTCATTGTTGACCTTAATTCTTAGGTGAATGGAATCTTATTCAAAAAGTCCTATCCTATACCTGTCCCTTCGAGCGTATAGTCTGCCTTTTCTTCTAACAGTTGTAAGGCTTCATGTTTAAAATTGAGTTCTTTGATATACGTGGATCTAATTTTTGTTCAAGGTGATAGACATGGTTCTAATTTCATCATTCTGCATTGGAGAACTCATTTTCCTAGCATCTATTGAAAATGCTGTCATTTCTTCAATGCATACCTTCACTTCTATCAAATACTACATGGTTATAGCAATATGTACTCACGTTTAGGTCTTCCATTTTATGTCATTGGCCTCCATGCCTGTTATTGTGGCAGTACTATATTGCTTTTAGTACTATAGTGCTATAATATACTTAGGATTCTGGAATGGCAATCCCTCCAGTACAGTCCTCCACCACCTCAGGATTTCTTTGACTATACATTACTTTTACTGATTTTTGATAAACATAAAGAAAAAGAAGCTTCCAGTTTGAGGATGTACAGTAGAAATATAAGAGGAGTTTGAGAAAGAAAGGCAAAGGAGAAATGATATAATTATATTTTAATTGTCATAGACAAGTGTAATTGTAAATATTGCCTTATAAAGGAAGACTCAAAATAAAATGGATTTAGTTAATATCATTATAATTATAATATATAATTGTATATTATAATTCCAAATCCAATTTCATTTGTTTAAAATGTGAGTTTACAAAATACCTATAAATAGAAGCATAAACAAAATAAAGAAATTTATAAGTATTAAGAACAGATCTACCCTATGATTCAGTTGATCCTTTTGAGGTTCTATAGATAAAGGAAATGAAATGAGAATACTAAGGGAAGCCTACATGACCATATTTCTGGCAACATTGTTCACACTAGCTAATATGTGAAATCATCCTAAACATAAGGTGTCTTTTGGTAAATAAAGAAATTATAACCTTAGTACAATAAGATGAGTATTAATAGATTTTTTTTTAGTCTTTAGTAGATTTTAATTTTCTCTCTTTCTGTAATTATTTATTTATTGTAATGTCCTAGTTCTACTGTAAACTTCATTTGAAAAGTTAAATTTGTTCACATTTGTGACCTTTTTAATTAAAAACTTAGTATAATGAGTCTAAATACTCATTTGTTATCCTAAACACATCCAAAAATTCTGATTCTAACTCATCAAAAATGTAGTTTGAGTGTAAATAACTCTTATAATCTCATAGGGAGAGATTATATTCTCTATTAGGAAGTATGACTTTGTTAGAGTAGATATGACATTTTAGAAGCAAGTGTGCCACTGTTGGGGTAGATTTGAGGCTTTCTTTTCTTAGAATACTTTCTGGTGATGCAGTTGACTTCCTGAAACCTGATGGATGTAGGACTATCAACTCCTACTCCAGTAGAATGTCTGCCTACATGTCCCCATGCTCCCTGTCATGATGTTAATGTACTGAACCTCTGAAGCTATAAACAAGCAAGCCCAATTAAATGTTTTATTTTAAGAGTTGCCATGGTCATGATGTCTTTTCACAACAATACAAACCCTAACTGAAATGCATTTTTACATTTTACCAAAACAGAAGAAGCTTAAAATTAATAGTGTTTGGAGAAGAAAGAGAAATCAAAAGCTGGTAGGATATATGATAACTTTCACGGACTGAGTGTAAAAGATGTTGTGTACAATAATATAAGAATGAAGTCACTAAAAAGTGCATTCATGTCTTCAGCTAAGGCAATATGAAGAACAGACCTAATGCCACTGAAGAACCAGAAGATTTGCTGACAATCTGTCTTGAAAACAAGCACCAAGACAACTGAAAAACAACACCACTTGCAACTAAAGAGAAGTCACTATTCACATATGAATATTTTTAAATAGATCTCATCAAATTATGTTAAAGTTCCATTTTCCATCCTAGTACAGTCTAAGGGAGATATTTTAAAACATCAGTCCAATGTCAATGACTTTGAGCTGTTGGGAAAAGCTGTGAACACAGATATGGACGTTGCAAAGGAATTATCAGTAAGGAAAGGCTAGGAATTGCATAAGCTTTCAAAATGTGGATGAGTAAATATCTACAGTAAGCATGGGCTTCAAGAGACTGCATCTCAAAGGTGCAGCATGCTTTGTGCTTTAAGGATGTGTATGTCTGTGAAGGTGTTTTCATGACAAAGAACCTCAAACACACTCTCTTCATCACCTGTAGCAACTTTGTATCAGTGTGCAGATGAACTAACTTCTTCCATCTCACACTAATTACTATGCTCTGTGGTGTTAGTACTACAAGCATACATTAGATCTTGCCAAGGTTGAAGACTATGTATTTATTCATATTTGCTATGTGTAAGGCTATGCTACTGTTTTGAATTTGGTACCTACATTTTTAGTATGTCCCAATGATTATATTGGTTACTAAGTTCTGTTCATTTACTCCATAGACTCTACGCTTTCTATTATATCATTTTCTATGATCATATGTTTCATAAAAACACACATATGACACAAATTTTTGAGTGAACTTGAGTTAATGTCTGGAGGTTTTCCACTCTCATATCATGCATGAATTACTATGTTCCGGTTTTTATAAACATCTGATTTTCTATTCTAAGACTCAAAAGCTGTCATTCACATATGATTTAGCTAACAAATAAATATACTGCCTCTGACAAAGAATATGTAGATAAAGGAAAGAGATCTTCATTTTTTATTAAATATGTATTTTTGGTTCCTACAAACAATATTTCATTCACTGGTTGTCACAATAAGAAACTAAAACTTATTTTAAGTCAAAAGACTTTGAGTGATAAAATTTACAGTCTGAAGTCAACGTAGTAAAGTTTGCACAGTTATTTTGTATATTTAATGCAATAAAAGTCTAAAAACAAAATGGAAAGAAATATTTTTCAAAATGGATTAATTTTTTAAAATCAAAACTATTACTCTTACACAGAATTAAAGAGGCACAATTATGTCTGTCATTTCAAACAGGTTCTTGGTATGTTATTAAAGCTTTATGATGAGTTTGGCTCATTAATACTGAAGAAAGACTTCATTTCTTGTTTGTAAAGACTAAAAAAGAAAGTCTTGAAAACCCCATTAAGATTATCAAGTAATATGTAAAATGCAAAGCACAGACAAAACATTGCCATGACAATTAGAAGGGGACATTTTTAGAATAGGAGATATAAAGTCACACAGAACAGATAAAAAATATTCTGTAAGTTTTAAAATGTAAAGGTAGAGGTATATTCAGCAATGAACTAGGGTGAATGTTTTCAAAGATAATAGAAACTTTATTTTGTACTCCATGAGACATAACACAAAATGAATGAACTATGAAACGGAGTTGTATTTAAGTCCCTCAGTATTACATGGTTTGCTAAAATTGAGTATAACAACTGCAACATATCATGAAGAAATTAGCGATCATGGAAATGCAAATCAAAACAACTTGAGATACCATTTTACACCTGTCAGAATGGCTAAAATCAGAAACACCAATGATAGCCTATGCTGGACAGGATATGGAGTAAGGGGAACACTCTTTCATTGCTGGTGGGAATGCAAACTTGTGGAACCACTTTGGAAATCATTGTGGTTGTTTCTCAGGAAATTGGGAATCAATCTACTTCAGGATCCACTCTTGGGAATATACCCAAGAGATGCCCAATCATACCACAAAAGCATTTGTTCAACTATGTTTATAACAGCATTATTTGTAATAGCCAGAACCTGGAAACAACCTAGATGACCCTCAATGGAAGAATGGATAAAGAAAGTGTGGAATATATACACATTAGAGTACTACTCAGCAGTAAAAAACAATGACATCTTGAAATTTGCATGCAAATGGACGGAAATAGAAAACACTATCCTGGGTGAGATAAACCAGACCCAAAAAGACGAATATGGTATGTACTCACTCATTAGTGGACTCTAGCCATAAACAAAGGATATTAAGCCTATAGCTTGCAAGCCTAGAGAAGCCAAATAACAAGGTGAACCCAAAGAAAAACTTATATAGATCCTCCTGGAAATTGGAAGCAAACAAGATTTCTGGGCAAAAGTTGGGAGCATGGGGGTGGGGGAAGGGGAGGAGGGAGAGAGAAGGGAGAAAGAAAAGACTGGAGAGAGCTTGGTGGACTGGGAGGGTAGAGATGGAGGAAGGGCGGACATAGGAGCCGGGAAGAAGATATCTACATTAAGGGAGCCATTATAGGGTTGACAAGAGACTTGGCTCTTGAGGGGTCCCCATGTGTCCACGGGGATGTCGCCAGCTAAGTCCTTGGGCAGCAGAGGAGAGGGTGCCTGAACTGTCCTTGCCCCACTATCACACTGATTATCTCGAATATCACCATAGAATCTTCATCCCTCTATAGATTGAGATAAAGACAGACCCTCATCAGAGCAAGGGACTGAGCTCCCAAGGAGGAAGAGCAGAAGGAGGAAGAAGATGAGCAAGGAAGTCTGGACTGCGAGGGGTTGGTCCACCCACTGAGACAGTGTACCTGTTCTTATGGGAGCTCACCAAATCCAGCTGTACCGGTACTGAATGAGTATGTGATCAAACCGAACTCTCTTGAATGTGGCTGACAATAGGGGCTGACAGAGAAGCCATTGATAAAGGCACTGGGTCTTGTTTCTACTGCATGCACTGACTTTTTGGGACCCAGTCTAATTGGATGCAAAGATTTTCAGGCCTGGATGTAGGGGGGAGGGCCTTGGACTTCCCACAGTACAAGGTTCCCTGCCCTCTCTTAAGGAGGGAGGGGAAGGGAAGAGGGTGAGTGGGGGAACGGGACGGAACTGGGAGGAGGGAAGGAAGTGTAAATTTTTTAATGGAAAAATATAAAAAAAGTAAAAAAAGAAATTCGGAATGTAACTACTGGGAAATTTGTCATTTACAAACCTCTAAGAACAAAAATTTTAAGGAACAAAGTCAAAATTAGAGCTAAAAATGCTACATATGTTAGTCCGGGAATGAGAAGTTAGTAAGGACAGAGGACCAGCATCCTAATAAAGAGAATAAAAAAAAAACTGCGTAAGTACTACTGGGAACTTTAGTAAAATAAGGACCGCAGTCACCCAATGGGTGCATTGATATGAAGGTTATTGATGAACAGCTAACTATAACTTACGGAGTTTCAGGTATGGAAGACAAGTAGGAATGTCTAGGAATCTAATATTTTGTATAGTCTGTGAACTGTCAAAACTGTCTCTGTATAAATTAACTAAAGAAAAGAATTTAAATTAAGAAAAATAGAAAATATATCAATAAAAGGTTTAAACATAGCCTAATGGTAACTTTAATACAGTTAGTAATAATTATCATACATCACTCATTTTATACACGTCTTTTAAAAGACAAGAATAAGATATCTATGTAAAGACATATTGCAGGGAGCAGTGGGAGTATTTAGAAGATGTAACATGAGGGCCTACTTGGGGTTTCTATCCAGCCCAGTTCCCACATCCAGTAAGCCCCCAAAGAAATTATACAGAGAAGTCTCCATAAGTTATAAACTGATTGGCCCATGAGATCAGGCTTCGTATTAGCTCCTATAACTTATATTAGCCCATTATTCTTATCAATGTTAGCCACATGTCTCAGTACCTTTTTCAGTGGGATAGGTCACATCCTGCTTCTTCGAAGTCTGGACAGGACTATGGAGGGAGCTTCCTTCTTTCCAGAATTCCCCTGTTCCCATTGTCCCACCTCTACTTCCTGTCTTCTTGTCCTGCCTATACTTCCTGCCTGGATACTGGGCAATCAGCATTTATTTAAAACATAATTAACAGAATACAGAATTGTCCCACACCTAGAAGACATGTAAACAAGAGTCTTGGGTAGGATATATTTGAATATGTTAGAACACCAAGGCCAGCTGGCCTGGGTCTGAAAAAGCATGTGATAAATCCGGACTAGCTGAACATAGCGGGCAATGAGGAATACTGAGAACTCAAGAACAATCGCAGTGGGTTTTTGATCCTACTGCACGTACTGGCTTTGGGGGAGCCTAGGCAGTTTAGATGCTCACCTTACGAGACCTGGATAGAGGTGGGCGGTCCTTGGGCTTCCCACAGGTCAGGGAACCCTGATTGCTCTTCTAGCAGATGAGGGAGGGGGACTTGATGGGGGGAGGAGGAGGGAAATGGGAGGCGGTGGTGGGGAGGAGGCAGAAATCCTTAATAAATAAATAAATTAAAAAATAATAAATAAAAAAATGAAAAAAAGAAATGTAGTTAAATATATTTGTGTTAAAATGTATTAAAATAAGATCTCCAACATTTAAACCAGCAGATGAAGAAAAAGAAGACAAAAGTAAAAGATTACTAAAAGATAAAGCACTAAGATTTTGAGAATAATTTTGTAATATATAATATTTATATAAATATAGCACATATACAAGAATATGAGCTAATGGTGCAGAGCTGTAATTCACGATTTCAAGCAATGTTACAAAGATAGGGGTTATATCAGTATGGTACTGGCAATGAATGGACATGTAGATCAATGGAACAGAACTAAAAATCCAAACATTAGTACATTAATTGCAGCACTTTGATACAAAAGGTCAAAAACAGACCCCAGAGAAAAGATAGAGCTTTCAACAAATGGTGCTGAAATAATGATGTATCCATATCTAAAAGAATGAAATTAGACCTCTGTCTAATATCATACGAAACAACTCATAAAAGATGAAAGACATTGATGTGAAGCCTGAAGTACTGAATCTTCTAGAAGAGAACACACTCAGCACCTTATAAGATATAGGTATCGGGAAGGACTTTTTGGATAGGACTCCATTTATTCAGAAAATAAAGTCAATAATTCACTAATAAGAACTCCTAAAACTAAAAAAGTTCAGCTAAAGTTAACAATTAACTGAGTTAATAGAAATCATGTGTGTGTGTGTGTGTGTTTAGTAGACATAAAATAATATGATTTCCTGTGGCTTTTTGACACATTTAGTGTTATTTATCTAATAATGGGATAGAACCTCATAGATTAATGTCCAGGAAAAAACTTAAATCCAAAGAAAAAATAAAAATGAGCTACTTGGAAAGTAGGTGATGGACCTGAAAAGAATCTTAAAGAAAGTAGTAAACTGGCTAAAATATCTCAAAAAGCACTCAGTCCCCTTAGTAAGAAAGGAAATGCAAATTAAAACTCTCTTGAGCTTTCTTCATACCCTATTCAGAATAGATAAGGTCAACAGAACAACCAAGAACAAATGCTTTCAGGGTGCTTAGAAAATGCAGAAGACTGACTGCTAGTTGAATTGCAGACAGGTCCAACCACTCTGAAAAATGCTCTGAAGAATTCTCAAAATACTAAAAAGAATTTTACCATATTACGCAGCTACAATACCTCTTGTCACAAATCCAAGGACTCAGCATCTTACTCAACCAATACTTGCTTAGCAGTTTCACTTTTAATCCTGCCAAAATATGAATCAGTGTAGAATATGAACAGGAAGCATGCTGTCATAGCCCTCAGAATGTATAGGTATAGGTTATTGAAACCTGAAGAACATGCTTATATGCCTCTCTTTGGCAAGTGCCTCAAGGATGGGATTTTGTCAGTGGAATCTGAACAGTACCTGTGAGGACAGGAGGCAGGTCTGGGGAATGGGTACACCTCATAATGAACGGTCAGCTTGATTAGAACCCTCTAAATTCTAGCGTTGTATAATTTAAATACTAAAATTTTACAAAAATACCCATTTATGTTTGTCTGTTAATCTGTCTACCTCTCTATTTTCCACCCATCTGTTTTATGTGTCATGTAACTATTTTTTTAATTTATTTTTCCATTCAAAAATTTACACTTCCTCCCCTCCTCCCATTCCCTTCCCATTCCCCCACTCAACCTCCTCCCTTCCTCTCCCTCCTTAAGAGAGGGCAGGGAACCCTGCCCTGTGGGAAGTCCAAGCCCCCCACCAACATCCTGGCCTAGGAAGCTTTGCATCCAAATAGACTAGGGTCCCAAAAAGCTAGTACATGCAGTAGACACAAGTCTCAGTGCCTTTATCAATGGCTTCTCAGTTTGCCCCCATTTTCAGATTTACCTATCATCTATTTACCCATCATCTGTCTGTTTCATCTACATTTCTCTCTTTAGAAATATTCATCATGAATATCTCTTTGTCTTCATCTTGTCCTAGAATAAACTGAACTATTTAGGCAATTCATATTCAGCAAGAATTCTTCAAAGTGTTTTGGCTAAGACCTCCTTTGTAAAAGTATTTTTAAAATGAGTTTCTCAAAGTATTAAATCCAAATGCCAAGAATTAATGGTATTTAACCTATTTAGAATTGAAATACATTTTTTTCTTATTTAACATACTATTATATAGTTTTAGTTCTCTTAACAGATTTTTAATCTTTATCTTGGGAATTATTTTAATTTAAGGATTATAAATATAAAATAAGTTACAGTGAGAACAATTTAATGATTAATTTTATATACACACATTCCCCAGGATAAGTTAATAAGATAAAATTTCTATAAAGTTCAGTTTTTCAACTGTATTCTTGAGTATAGCCCAATAAATCTGATTTACAGAGCAATTATGCAAAAATCTTTTATTATTATCACTTCAATTATATGTATTCTAAGCAGTTATCTAGTCAGATGGTGACTAAGGCACAGCATGTCCTCCAAATGATAACATAAAAGTTGGGTTTTTTCATTTTCTTACTCATATTAGAGTTTCTTTGAGCTCTGGAAACATTACTTTCTATCCTCAAATGGACTATAAATTTATCAAGCATACCCTTATAAGAAAATGGCTAAGCCTATAATGATGCTGAGACTTAATTCAAGCAACACTTAATGTTGCAGAATCCTTTTCTGTTATTAATACAGAATCTATCCAGAGGTTCTGGGAAATTCTTTCATTATCTCTATCTATGTAACTCAAGACCTCAAGAAATTGGTGATGAAATTTATTTCAATGCTAATTTCAAAGCTCTCTAATCATCATTGATTTGTGGTTGCGTTCAAATGCCTGGGATGAACGAAGATAGGATCATGGGAAGGAACTGGTACTTAGATATTTATACATCTGAAATTTTTCTTTGTGCATATCATTTCCAATACTTTTGAAAGTTTATATATGTAGTCATATATATTAAGATTATTAAAGACATTTTATAAAAATTCTAACCATAAAGGACAAGTAATTTAAGAGAACTTTTAAATTTATATACCATTAAAGTGCAATACTTTTAAAAAACATTAATTTTAGCATATACCCCCATATATATATATGTGTATATATATATATATATATATATATATATATATATATATATATATATATATATAAATGTTCTAATTTGTTCTTACATATCATCTTATCTTGTCTAACATGTATTTGAATTGCATTTAGTCCAAAGAATATGAATGAAATCTAAGTGTATTTGATCTTAAAATAAACTCATGAAAATCCTTATTCTTTTGGAACAAAACACACACGTGATTAATACATAAGTATAGCATATATTTATGTAATTTAAACCCAATATTTTAAATGATAAGGTTTTCTGATAAATTGTCTTTTCCATTACTATCACAAAATATATCTATAAACAATGAAAATGAGTGAATATTTTAAAAAATAAATATAAGACATAAAATGTAACTATAATTTATCTCCTATAGGAAAAGTGGGAAAATTGATTTAAAATATGTAAAAGTACAGAATTTTTTTATTTTTCATGTGGCTAGATATTTCTCTTTCATTTTGATTAATCTTGATTAATCCTTATGAATGGGAATTAAGAGCAAATATATTTATATATTTAATATCAAATAGTGACCATTTGCCAAAGTTATTTTTGATGATCATGTGTTTGGACCACCATTAATTTCTATGAAAATTTTGTTGAAATTTGAATATTAATAATAACTTACCTTCCAAAATTATTTTTAATCTATAATTAGAATTACTCAGTTTTTCAAAATAAATAACATTTTTATTTATTTTTGGCAATGGAAAAAAGGCTATGAGAAAAAATATAGTATGCATTAACAATTGGTGAATACTTAGGAAGACATTGCTATGCAAAGGAAGATAAATGGAAATTTTGATTTCTTATTTAACTGAAAGTTTTAATTAACATTTAAAAAATTTTCATTCATATGTACTCCTAGAAAGGTCTTCATACACTTCAGTGGATATGTACTATCACATTAACATCTACTGGAATTAAAAAACTGGCCTGAAAGACTTTGGTTTTAGATTTTCCTAAACTTAGTTATTCCTGGGCAGTGTGTCCTGAGCCACAAGCATTGACAACAGATTGTACTTAAGTTTTGAACAGGTATGTTTTCTGAAAACTTACAAATTCCTTGAGTCCAGGCAACATGCTGCTCTCTGGCAATATACATCCAAATCCTCAGCACGAGCTTTGTGTAACAGGCTACAGATCAGTAACTAGCATCATAACTTACTCTGTGTATTTAATTAAATCTGATGTTATGAAATTACACATTTCAACTTATCTGATCTTAGAATAGACAGCACAAAAACTGAAAATTACTAAGAGATACAGACTTCTATATGTGGAGATTGAGATTACCGTTTTTCTGAGAAGGCCTGGTTTTGCTCAAACATTAATGATGCTGTCTTACTGACTCGTGAGTTTTATTCACTTTCAGGAAAAATGAGTGCATAACTAATTACATTAAGAGAGCAATGTGGGTTTATATTCCAGATGCATGTAAATGATAAGAAGATTCTTGTAAAGGAAAAGTAGTGCATAAATACAAGAAATGTTAAACTTGAAGATATTTCCAAACACTTCTATGTTGCAACGAGGCTGCTTGTTCATCCCAGCTAACTGGCTAGCTTAGCCCCAAAATAACCACACAGAAACTGTATTAATTAAATTACAGCTTGGCCCATTAGCTCTACTTTCTTATTGGCTAGTTCTTACATCTTAGTTTAACCCATTTCTATTAATATGTGTATTGCCACATAGCAGTGGCTACTGGAAAAAATTTCCTAGCATCTGTCTTTGTCAGATCCATAGCATATCTCCAACTCTGCTTTCTTCCTCCCAGATCAGTTCTGTCTTCTCTGCTTGCCTAAGTTCGGTTCTATCAGGCCAAGGTAGTTTCTTTATTTATTAACCAATACAAGCAACACACAGTGGGGACTCCCACATCACCTCCCCTTTTCTGTTTAAACAAAAAGGAAGGCTTTCACTTTAACATACTAAAATTACATATAATAGGTATCAAGCAAGAATTATAGTTGCAATATCTCTGTTTACTTTATCTTATCATAACTAAGTAACTATATCTATAAATTCTCCAAATCCATCAAAGACTCCAGAAGGATATAATATTACCTAAGTAAATAGGAAGTGCAATGTTAGCAGCTTCTAAAACTCTAGAATTGACAGAGACATCTCGCTGCCTGGACAGTCACCCAAAGTTCTTCTATACTGTTGTGGCATCCATCTTCATTCTATAGGTCCAGACTTTTTTATGAAGCCAGAAATTTCAAAGAGAGTTCAGCCACTTTCTTCTGTATCCTGCTGAATGTCTCACAGAGTCTTTCATGAAGCAGGAACCCCAAAGAATCATCTCACCTTTAGGCATGTTCAGCAAACATTTCTCTGAGGGTCCTGCATGTCCAGGCAAGAGCAGTCTCTTGCACAAAAGGCTAACCAACTCCATAAGGAGCCTCTTTGATGCCCACATCTTTCTCTTGAAGTAGATAGATGCTGCCAGGAGCAAACGTGTTTCATTGTCATGAAAAGTCCTAAATTTTTAAAACATTTAAATTTTGTGGAAATCCAAAACCTTTTCATTGTATCTTGACCAAGCCTCTTTGTAGGCTAGCTAAAGATGTATCTTCTAACAATGGAACTAGTGGTTTCCCTTGCTTGCCGCTGTCTTCAAACCCAGAGTGTGTCACTTCTGTAGTGAATTGACTCTTCATTATTCATGGTCTTATTTGGTACTTAATTCCCACATTTCCCTGTTCCTCACAAATGCCCAGAGCCCAGAAGCAATTGGACTGTCATTCCAGAGTTTCCTTGTACATAGGATTTTGTCTGGAGGTTCCAGTAGTTCTCATAGATCCAGTCTAGAAAATCCATCATTATGAGTGATATTGCTTTCACCCTAGAAGAAAAGCTCATGACATCATGGTGTTTGCAACGTGTTGACACACTAGTCACTGACTCTGATTTAATTAGGGAGTAAAGTTTATTAGGTATGATTTTTTGAAACTCTTTGAGACAATGTAATACATTACAATTGTTAATAATCACAAATCCAGAACAATCTAGAAGATTCCTTAAGTAGACTATTCTTTACTCTGATTTTTGAGAGTAGAAAATTATTGAAAGTACCTACCGTTTTCCTTAAAAATTAGGGCCAATAGAAATATTTTGTATACTAGATATGATTTCCCTCTGTTTTTCATATGAAAAGTAGTTGGTTATTATTGTATCTTATAATTTGGCCTACAAAATGTTTATAGTCAAGCCCCAAAGAAAGAAAAGTCCCAGTATGAAGGTAAGTTATTTCATATGCTTTTGAGTAACTTAAGTAATTTTTAGAGCAACAATAGGATATGTTATAACTTCTAGATCCTGAAATATTAGCAGGAAAAATATTATTATTTACCCATGTATTTGAGCATGAATAAGGGCTGAGGATATATGGGAAAGATTGAGACATAATAGCTTTTAACCATGTTTTCATTCATCTACTAAGATGTATTCATCTCCTCATGTATGTATAGTGTACAGAAAATGAAGTATACATTTAGAAAACAGATATGTGGTTCCAGGTATGTGGCAGATGAAGAGTTTGAACAATGGCAGTATTTTACTAACTTGGAACCCATAAAGATCAAGGTGATTTTTTTACTTTAGAAATGTTTCTATAATTGGAATATTTCTACTTACAAAAATAGCCAAATCATTCAAAAAATGTGGAGTGAATGAAGTTTTATGGGAGCATTTATTAATACAGCACTATTTATTATAGAACTCTATTGAGTTTTAATGTAACTGGAATAGTGGGATGGGGGTTAGTAGAAAGATACTTTGATTGAACCTAACACACAGAGGAGGAGAAAGAAATAGGGGAGGGTAAACATTACTGTTTTTCTGGAATAGTTCACTTGAAGTTAAGAAAAAAGTAATCTTTTCATTATTTAATCATGCCCCTTTGGCTGCTGATAAGGTTTTATGGCTGCTGATAAGATGTAGCACAGCAAACATCTTTTCATCTTCTTCACTCCATTAGTAATAAAAAGAAAACATTTTGCAAGTTGTCACAGCCACTAAGATGAAAGTACTCTTTCTTTGCCTTGATACCTTGGTTTTCCAAACTGAGTAAAATTAGACATGATCTTAGTTTCCCTATAAAAGAACATGCTATGACCATTACAAACTAAAGCAATGCACTCTTGAGTCACAATGACTCAACATTTAGATTACAAAATCTCAATTGTGTCTATTAAATTAAGATGTCCTAATTAAAGTAACAAATGTATTTGAAAGCACAGTGAAGTAATAACCAGGAATAATTGTTTTACAACCTACTATACTGATAAAGAAAAGGCAAATGCATTTTTCATCTTACTGTCACTGGTTTCATATATTGAAAATCTTGACATTGATATTAATTTTTGAAAAGGAGCATCATTGAATCTATTAGTAATCTGGACCACAGCAGAATTATGCAAGTTACTGCCAAATCCATGGCATGTTTTCATAATTGTAATCAGCTAAACTGCTTAAGTGAGTAATACAATTTAAATTAGGAATTGAAAAGTTTGAATTATTTTTCTTCAAATACATGGCTGTTTGTTTATGGAGCTGAAGCTTCTGGGATCCCTGGATTCTCTGTAGCCACTGATTGTGTGCTGTTTACAAGCATTCTACAATTTGCCTAGCTGCTGCCAATAAAATATTAATGCAATCAGGTTTAAACCATTTTCTTTCATATTTATCTTACTGAGGGTAATACTGTAAAACATTTTATTAAAATGAGACAAATATATTTCCATTTATCTGTACATATGTAAGTTTAGACATATCAGACTAAATTATTCAAGAGTTTTAAATTTTTTTCTTCATTTCATTTGGATTGGGTCTTTATGGACTTTATTGTTAGATGTGCTGGTGTGCCTGGCAATACAGATACTACCAAGGGCACAGCATGAAGTTCTGGCATTTATAGCATAATTTGGAAATAATGTTGCATGCATACACACACACATACTGTAAAAAGATAGGACAATTTTTCTCAAGAGGTGCTGGTATTGTGCTGACCATGTTAGGCATAATTAATCTTATACTAAGCCTAGGTTAGACTTTATAATAAATAATATGTTGCCTGTGGTTATTTAGTGATTAACTGTTGGGACAGAACAGACTGGTGGTATAGACTGAAAACTCTACCTATAGAGATCCACATGAGAGCAGAATCACCTGGGACAGACTCTGAGCATTACAGTGTGAAAATGTGAGGAGTTAAAGAGGAGAAGCATTCAATACAATCTAGATGTCAGACAAATATCAGGGAGATTATGACGTACTAGGAATCAAGATAGTGATTCAGTTTTGATTTAAACAGAGAACAGCTCTTTAACTACCTAGAAAAACACCTCATTATGTAAAATGACATTTACTGTATTTATGGATTTTAAGACATTTAGGATTTAAATGTCAATTATTTTCACAAGTGCTCTATGAATATTCATATCTAAATAATTTTGGAAAGAAAATACGTGGAATAATATCAGGCAAATTATCATTCATTCCTCCCACACACTACCATAAAGCAGGATTCAAGGACATTGGAGATGTACATGCTTAACTCCACCAGCATGAAGAGCTCACCAACATTCCCACCAAGGGAGAAAACTCTGTTCCTCCTGCCTGTCAGCTTCCACACAAGAAATACAACATCTTTGTGTAGCCATGTTACACCCAAGACAAGAAATGTCTTCTAATATTTCTTTTCTGGCAATATATTTTTCTCACTTTAGGTTGGTAGAAATAAGCTATCCAATCAATTCTCAAGAGACAACTAATTTTGGCAGGCTTGCTTTGTCTTGAATATTTGTGTTGTTCCAACTAGAACTGCATTAAAAGGCCCCTTTCAAAAACACTGCCCTTTTGATCAGTGAAGCAGCACAGACGCTGTTTTCTACAAGAAAGCAAAGCAGTAGCCTACAGGCCACATAAACAAATAGAAAGGGGCTTTGACATAAGCCCTAGTTGATTCTTTCTTATTATGTTTTTACTTATTGGAATTTGTGTTATTTGTCTTGAAATTTGTAGGAAAAATATAACCGAGTAGTAATAGTTTAGCCATGATTAAGAAGTTATATCTAAAAAGAGGAATAGGGAATATCAATAAGAGAAAAATGCATAGATATATGAAAGGGCAATAGATTGAATTGATATATTAGAACAAAAAGAAAAAGAATAAAACAAGAAATAAACCACTCACAGAACATATTATTCCCATAACCACCACTATAGATTGCTAAAGAAATCATTATTGTAAATATAAATAGAACAGAACATGAAATCATAGTACTAAATGAATATTGTACTCATGGCCTAATTACATGATTAAACAATGCTATATACTGAACACATCAAACAATTTAATCCACTTAATTACCCTATTAGACAACTTTAAAAAAGTTTTTATAATCTAGAGAAACGTGAGATGTCTTGAGAGCACTAAATTCTCCCCATTTACCAAACAAGAAGTATTTGCTCTTTGTTTCTTTGTAGTTGTGTTCTCAATGAATCAAACTGAACAGGAACAGAGAGGTTTGGAAGTTATATCAAGTAAACAATTTATAGTTTGAGAAACAGTATTTCATCTTTAAAATTAAGTTCTACTCTTGAATAGACTAGAGACATTCAAAATTATAAACACTATCCCTACATATTTACTAGATTTTCTCACAGTCAAAAATGACTCACGATTGCCAGAGAGGATGCCAGCATCAAGTGGCTGGGTATGGAGTTAAAGACATCACCATGATGCTGTCTGGCCTTGGATGGAAGGGTGACCTGTGCATATAGAAAGGTCATTAGTTAAGAAGGCATAATTTTGCCAAAGGTGAAGCTTTCTTCTTTCTGGCTAATGTTCACTGAATGTATTACTTCAGGCAGAACAAACACCCTTCAGGGATGAGTGGATTCTGCGTGGTGTTGTAAATCCTTTGCCACTGTTTGAAAACAATCTCAGAACAGCAGTCTATGAACAAAACTTAAAATGAACAGTGGGTCCCCTGTGAGCTATGAGTTTGGAGTCTGGGAAAATAAAACAGCACAGGATATTGCTATTGGTTCAGGTATTTTTTTTTGAAAATTAATTATTTCCTTTTTGAGATTAAAAGTCATTATCTATTTTATAACTTTGCCAGTGGTAAATGAAGTCAAATGTGTTCCTCGAGAAGAATAAGAGGGACAACTTCAGATGTCAGATGTGTTCATGTTAAGAGCTGATAAATTGTAAGAAACCGAAAAGGATAAATGTTCATTAAACTGTAATATGATGTCACCAGAGATTTGAAAAATGTAAAATCAATGGATTTTATTTTCAGAGAAAATACAGGAAAAATTTATGAAGCTATGACAAGTATACCTGCTTTTATAAAATAAATCTGAAGAAGGTAATATGTGAGCTAGATCATTAGCCATAGGGATGTGGTAAGCATAGTAACTTTTATTGCTAGAAGAAATTTGAAGGGATAGAAGCTTCGACATGAAGAAACAAGTGATGGCAGACACTGAAAGGAGTGCATGGGCTGTGCTCCATAGGACGGTACAAGGTAAGTTGGAAATGAGAGGAAGAGCGGCATTTCCAAAGAAACCATAAAGCTGAAAGAAGCTTGCTGAAGAGAATGGATATCTCGAAGAATTAGACTTTGAAGGCTCTGCAGACCTAAGGGACTCATAGGCCATCTGGAAATGAAAGGAATATGAGACTGAGAAGGTGTGCACCCAGGCTGAAAGTAATGAAATTGTCACTAAATATCACGAAGGACAAAATATATCTAAAAAACCCCTAATGAGTTCAAGTTACTCTTCAAGAGTCTTTCTTACTCATGTGTGTGGCCTCTCTGTCCCCTAGCAACATAAGAAAAGTCAGACCAATAAACAGGTAGGTAGGTAGATGATAGGTAATAGTAGATTCATCATAAAGACAAGATCCAAATATGACTGGAGATAATAGGCGTGTAATAACTTCCAACCTTCTAGTACCAGATAATAAGAGAATCGTGACAGAGGAAGTAAATAAATGGGTTTATAGGTTACTATTTAGGTTATATACACTAACATGAACAAGAACATTGATGAGGAAGATAAATTCCAGAAGCTATAGTTTCAGTTTTTTTCTGGAAGAACATGAACAGAGGTTGCTAAGAAGGATCCTTAGTGTCATCAAAATTACACCTGGCGCCAAGACAGCCAGGGTTAGAAAGTGGATGCTTGCATGACCATTGCATTCAATAGTTGTAGTTTTATGCTCTGTCTCTGAAATCTCTGAAATGTTTAAAATAGGACCAAAGTGTTAATTTTTTCAGTTTCCCTACCTTTAAAATGGATAGCAACTTTAAAATATAAGAGCGATTTACTGAACTAATGACAGCTGTAATGGAGCCTGCCTCATCACGTTAAGCATCCCATAAGTATTTAGAATAATTACACTGCATGTCAATCTTTCACTCAAAATCTCTGCACATGATAAATACAGAAACTTGAAATTAAGGGGAGAATGAAGCCAAGATAAAATCACTTGATTTTTCTATTACAAATAATATATGGAATATGTCTTCTCCATTAAGTAGGAAATGAGAATAAAGTTCAGGGTTAATTTTTTAAAAAGCAGTTAGTTTGCTCCTTTAGTGACAGAATCTATTAACTTATTGCTACTTACTCCATTTCTTTACACATGAGCAAAATATTAATTCAGCCCTGAAGACAGCACCAATGCCTGGAAGTGGTTTTATCACCAGCTCATTAGGTCCCTATTTGAAGTTTCTTATTGAAATATGATTTTTAAATAGCAAAAGATCTTCATATGCTAGGTGGAAGTAGATCTTGAAATTTAAAGAGAATGCACTTTCTTCTCTAATTAGTGGCAATGAGACAGTGAAATAAAGATGATTGGTGTGTCTTCACCAAATCATTTATAGGGCAAGAGAATAAACAACTTCTAAATGCTCACTTCTTACTTGGTCTAATTTGACATTTAGGTTAGGCAGTATATTTCCAATGTTTGTTAATGAAGCATGAGTACTCTGTATATCAGGAGCAGGAACCTTAGCACCACCTATGGAAACGCATCCCAAGCCACATTTTAGAGCCAGCTGAGTGATCTTAACTTCAATGCATGCTTGGGCAATGCATATGCTAGTTCAGAAAGGTTTATGAAAACCATTCTTTTAGGACTCTGGTGTGTGCTTTGCCATGCTAGTTATAACTCTTGTTTTCTGAGTAAAGAGAACCACTGTCATAGAAGATCTTGAAAAACAGGAACAGAAAATACTCCATACAGATCCGTGCAGTTCACGGAGGCATTTTCTTTCTCCTTCCATGTTCTCCTTTCCTGAAATTGGGTGACAAAGACTCTGCATACTCAGTACCATCCCTCCCACTGAACTGAATCTCTTGGCAATGACAGATCTTTTGCCTGAAGACACAGGATGTTCCTGCTGTGTTCACCAGTGTAGCTCATCAATTTTACCAACCACGGCTTTTGAAAACAGAATTGTAAAATATCACTGAACACACAGTTTGAAGATGGGGGATAAATTTTCCTATGACAAGAACAATTCTTAAACTCGTAAGTTTGTACTAGGTGACATGTACTTTGTCAGAAATGACAGTTCTGTTGAATTGTCACACTGACGGGATTTAAGCAGCAAGGAGGGAATTGAACAACACAGTGAAGGCATATTAGTTTTAAGTTATGAATTTAGTATAGTCTTAACATTTAATACATCCTAAACATTTATAAAGGAAGTAGGAATAATGAGCTGTTTAACTTAAAATGGGATGAGGGATTAGAAACAAGTTTGTAGCTATGTTAGTTATCTGATATGTTGACAAAAATAAAACCTGGAGGTTTATCATTTGCATTAAGTGTTAAAAAAACTAATTTTAAAAATTCTTGACTCAGAAATAGAGAGGTGACCCAGCAGTTACGAACCCTTCCTGCTCTTGCAGAAGACCCATCACCCATCCAGCGCCTACACCAGTAGGCTCACAAACACTTGTAGCTCCAGTTCCCAGGAATGTGACCCTCTTGACTGATTGTAATTACAGTCAGGATTGAGATGTACCACAGTAGGGTTTTCAGCCAAAAACAGTCACAGATAACAGGCTGCAAAATTTAAATAAAACTGTGAATTTCCAGGAAGAGAACTTATACCTTTTTATTAAATACAATATCTTATTATTAATTTAAGCGAATAAAAGTTACCCTACAAATTTGCAATCATGACATATCTAGTTGAGGAAAATGCTAGTTTTGTGTGAGAGAAAAATATGTAGTTGATGGATATGCTCTTCGTTATGGGTTCACTAATCTCACTGCTCTTTGCTCTCACTGGTAAAGGAGATTTTATTCCGTTTTAAATTTTATACAACAAAAATGTATTCTTATAAACATTCTTCTAAGAAAACGTATACTACAACCATTTGCTTAGAGGAGCCCAGGATTTTTAAAGGATTGTTATGCATGCTTCACAGTAGTGGTTGTTCGTGACAGTGTCACTCTTTGGTTTGTGTTATAATTTTCAGTTTGGAAAATCATTTTACCACATTTCCTGTAGAAACATTAAAATGATATGTGGTTTTGGTCACTGGTTTGGTGACTTTCCTAGGTCCTTAAAAAGCCAAAAAAAAGAGAGAGAGATATTTCTTGTATGTATGAATATTCCAAATTATTTTTGGAACTATAGGTTCAATAGATAGTTTTATTGGTCTATAGTGAAGGAATAATTAGAGATCACATGTTTGCAGAGAGATTTACACTTCAGAAAAGTAAATAAAGCTTTCTTTAAGAATGTTTAAGATTCAGTGAGAGGAAGAAATAAAATTCCACAAAGAAATGAATAAGTTATTTTAGTCTACCAAAATTAAATTTTATACAATACTTGCATTTCTACAATAATTTTTTGTGACTAGAGGATTTTATCTAGAGTTTCAGAGAAAATATGGGAATTATTAATGTTTTTTTTCCTAAAATAAGGCACTATAACTAACAGCTCTACTCCAACTCAAATCTATACCAAAGTACTTTTTAAAATACATATTCTTTACAGCTATTAGTGTCCTAGTAAATTATATTTGTAGATATTTTGCATTCTCTGATTCATAGGACAGGAAGAAGCGGATGATTTAAGAGAAGGAATTAGAGGTGTCAAGCCAGTCACTAAGCAGGAATTTAACATTGATTTCATGCCTGAAAAGTCTCATCGAGGGTAAGAAAAAATAAAACATGATGAAGGTTACATTCATAGGAAGGGTAAGAAGATCTATGCAAATTAGAATCTTAATAAAGATTGTGTTTGTACAGTAAAGGCACATCTTCTCTGTAATACTCTTAGGCATGTATCATAATGAAATACAAAGTGCTTGGTCTCTCCCCCTAGTGAGTGTAAATATAAATGAACACATTTATGAAAAAGCTAGCTTGGTGACCTGGGGTCAGTTCTCCAGGGCTCAGATTTCTCACTTATAAAAGGAGGGTGTTAGACCATGTGATCTCGAAGGACCCAACAGCCCCCAAAGCTGACTTTATATTATTGAAACTGTATGAAGAAAACCAACTCAGTCAGATGGCATTATAAAATTTTTAGCTTATTCCAGCTAGAGTTTCTTCTTAAGAGATTTTTATGTCACAATAGAAACAGATGCTATTTGTCTTTATAATTTGGGTTTAATTGATTTACAGGCTCATGGTGCCCTGCAGTGGAATGGCTTCTCTACGTAGGAGATGAGTGCTTCTCTAGAAGATGTTTCAGCTCTCTGAGATGAAATTATGTTTGTGATTCCTGATGAAATTGCTATTGCCTTTATGACTTTCTGGTGCCTGCTCTTGGCCTGCTTGCTTCTGTTCATTGCCCTCTTTCTCTTTTCTTGCCCATCTCAGAGGTTCTATCACTCCAATTTAAAATGCTGAGCTGTGTTTGTCCACACCTTTTCCTGAGTTCCTGATGCATAACTATTCTTTTTTTTTTTTTTTGGATTTTTTTCAAGACAGGGTTTCTCAGTTGCTTTTGGTTCCTGTCCTGGAACTAGCTCTTGTAGACCAGGCTGGCCTTGAACTCCCAGAGATCCACCTGCCTCTGCCTCCCGAGTGCCGGGATTAAAGGCATGCGCCACCACCGCCCGGCCATAACTATTCTTTTCTGACAAGTGAAGAATATGGGATCAGCAGTCCAAACTGGAGCTCTTTGTCTCCCTTTATACAATCAGTCCACTAATTCCATTATTACCTACAGCTTCTCAGTCACTAAGGCTGGAAGAGTTCCTTTATGACATAATATTGTCTTTTCCCTGCCAACTCCCTATTAGCAAAAGAGTTCAATAATAGTGTAAATGTTCCTACTTCAGGAATTAGATTGTTTAGTTTAAGTCCTAGTTCCTCTGCCTCCTGGCTGTGATTTCTTGGGACTTTACCGCTCTGTGAAATGGAGCCAATAGTCTGTCCAGGAACTTTTTATGCAGATAATATCAAATGATGCATGTAAACATGGACAAATCCCCTCAGTTCCCAGACTTTGCAGTACTTTTCTCAAATCTCCATGGACCGGTTGACCACCATAATATGGTCTTCTTTGCCTCACACACAACCACTTGCTCCTTCATGTTCCTTTGCTGTTCTTAATCCTCTCATATAGTAGTACCTGTCATCCTATTTCCCACTAAACAGGGTTGTATTCCTGGTTTCCTACTGAAGGAATATTTATAGTCCAGCATCACAGAGTCTTCACTGCGTGATCTAAATGTCATTTCTAAATCCATCTCCTATAACCTATTATTACCTGTAACTTTAGTGCAATCAGTTTTAAAAGGTTTGCATTCTTCCCACCGTGCTGTGTAGCTCGTCCACATTCTTGACTCAATCTTTTATATTTTCTTTACTGCTATCTTCATAGGCATAGTCTACTAATTCCATGGAGAGCCTGTGTACTAATTAAGGTTCTATAACCCATCACTGCTTGAGAGTTTTCTTCCACTCCTCTCCTTACTGATAACTAACCTGTTAACAGATGTATGGTACTCATTTCTCCCCACTATTAAGTTGGTTATATATCTATTCCATCTCCCATGTTTAATTACAAATGTCTTCAGCAAGGAAATATTTTGTGCTAAGACAAAAATACCATAAAGAATAGAAAAGTGAGTAAGCAATATTTTAAAATAATGAATAAAGGAATATTGACAGAATTACATTTTTAAAATATATAAACATATGAATAAATTGAGAGAATTCTGTGCTTTATAAGTTGAAAGAAAATTTAAAATGTTTTTTTTTCAGGAAAGGAAAACTTCTAAGTAAATATGATTGGAAAAAAGTCATACTATGAAGGGTACTGCTGATGGATTGGACAAAGGAAAACATAGTAAAGGTCACCTCAAGGGATAGAAGGAGGAATTCAGCTTTCTCTCAAGTATTAATCTATTCTCACCTGTTATCCCTTGAATTCAATCATTTGGCTCTTGAGTTATATGTGAATAGTACTAAAATGTCCCATTGCATCCTGCTGTAAAGTTCTCAACTAATTTTTTTATAATGTGTATTGTGTCATTTTAATCTTAACAATAATAAAACATTCTGATACAAGCTTGTGTTTGTGGTATTTTCTTTTTCTATATTTGACCAGTGATTTAATGTCAAAATGATCAAATTGTCTAGCTACTTGATAACATATGTAAAGGCTCAGACTCAGGTCCAGTTATAAATTTTTTCTACTCCTATGAGGTAGTAGTTACCTATTCCAATTCAGCAAATCAAAGAGGTAGAGGTACATATTATTGTCCTAACAACAAACTCCTATTCTGACTACTACTATATTTAGACAACTAAAGCAGTTCCAATTTGTCAGCCTGCCATCAGCACTCTGTGCCACTCTGTCATTCTCACTGAGAACCCTCGACGGGTAACCTCTCCCCTTACATCACAACACACAGGCTGAACACACTGTAAACAATATTGAAAGATGCTTCCTGCTGCTAACCAAGGACTTCTAAGTAGATCAGAATTTCAGAAATTCTTTCATACAATGAAATGTTCTCAACAGATCTTTCCAAGATACCAGTTTGAATGACTTAGGAAGAAAAGGAAACTGTAAAAGCTTCAAGTCTAAAAAATTTAGACTTACTGTCCAAATGCCTTCCCTCTCCACTGCTTTAAATGCAGGAACTCTATCTAGAAAATAGCGATTCATAAAAACCATGTATTTGAACATTATGTGATTGGGGAAGGAGCAGAAACAAAGCCTAAGCCTAGCTCAGGGATCACCCCAGCAGAAAGTATTTCTAGAAATTACCAGCTAACCTTCTTCTAACAGTTTTAAGTACATCTATGTTCTTAAACATCCAATTAATTTTCTATTAAGAGCAAAGAAAAATGTTTCTTTTTACCTCTTCACATTATGTTCACTGACATAATAATTTGAAAATCATGCGGAGAAGCAATTATTTAATCACTGAAATTGTGCTAGAAAATGGAAATTTCATTGCAATAAATCTGGCTAAGATTGTCAAAGAACATGTTGCCATGAAACAGGGTGATTGCTGTGGATAGCTGTCTCCATGCATTTAAACCATAGATGCGTACCAACCTCCCTGTCCTTGCCATGCCGACAGTGCTTCTGGCATGAGAATAGTACTCATTCAGATCTAGAAGGATCTCACAAGATCACCTTAACTTAAGTTTTACTCATTTTATCTATAGCCCTTGCCCTAGGGCAACATTCAAAGCCACTTACATTTGTCTTGTTTGTATCTAGCAGTTGGTAATAGATCAGGTAAAATAAATGCAACTTGATTCATAATTTTACAACTAGGAATTAAAATTATCTTAGTGATCTCTTGAGAACTCATTCATTAACTTATTTTATACTCAAACCAGTGCCTTTATCCATAAACTGCTTTATATAGCCCTTTTCAAATGGTTTATTTTGGTAGATCAATAATTATGATATTATTCAGAATTAATAAACAGATCGAAACCAATATTTTCAAGATATCGGTTTGAATCACTTAGGAAAAAAAGGAAATTGTAAAATCTTCAAGTATAAAGGAATGGTGTCTAAATGCCTTCCCTCTTCACTGATTTAACTCAGGAACTCTTTTGGTTCTTTAAAAATTCCTTTAAAAGGAATATAAACTCTATGTTTGTCTATGTCTATCTACCATCTATTTATCTACTGGTCTCTCTATCATCATTATCAATTGATCTATCAATCAATAAATCTGTCTATTTTTTCCCATAAATATATATTCATGACACAGGAACTATATAAACCATAGATGAAGAATTTTATTGAGAAAAGATAAATATAATGAAATAATATTATGAATAGTGAATGATGATTGACAGGTTCTATAGCATTGAAAGAGAGTGTCAGAAGAGATAATAAGTGAAAAAGAAGTAGTAAACCATTTTCTCTTTCACACTGCTCAAATATTTCTTCTTTCCTTTTGAGCATTTATAAACACATTAGGTATCCATCCTTCTTCCTTATCTTTTCTAAAACCTCATTCACATACTTAGTGCTTAATAATTGTAACAATTTTCAAAATTCATGTGAAGTCATGATCATGCCTTTCAAACACCAATGAAAACTGTTCATAGGCTTCTTAGGCAGACCACTGCCTAAGAATATAAAGCAATGTATATATTCTTCAAAGTTGGTGAGACTTCTGGCAAATTCCACCTTTGTAAATCTGTGATTTTAAAGTGATGATAGGACATACATTAATGGATCCATAAAGGTATGTTATTTAGAGAATTTTCATTCTTTCTATGACTAAATTTTTTTCTGCTTAAAATATTTTTATTACTATTTAACTAAAATTTAACAATCCAGTCCCAGTTCTCACTTCCTCCCCTCCACTTGCTTCCTTCACCTTCCTTCAACTCTATCCCCACCCGCTCCTAAGAGAGGGTAAGGCTTCCCATGTGGAGTCAACACTGTGCTTTGGGGCAGGACCAAAGCCTTCTCGCTATATCTAGGCGGAGCAAGGTGTCCCTCCAAAGCGGAATGGGCTCCAAAAGGACAATTCCATCAGTAGGGAAAAATCCTGGTCCCACTGCCAGTGACCCTACTGACTCTCCCAGCCACACAACTATCACCCACATTCAGATATCCGAGTTTGGTCTTACGCTAGTTCCCCCACTGTCTGGAGTCAGTGAGCTCCCATTAACTCAGGTAAGCTGCTTCAGTGGGTATCCCCATCATGTCCTGACCCTTTGTTCATATTATTGTTTCTCCCTCTCTTCAACTGGACTTTGGGAGCTCTGCCCAGTGCTTTGCTGTCAGTTTCTGTTTCTTCTTGCATCGTTTGCTGGATGAAATTTCTAGATTTTCTGGGGTCATGGGATATAGGCTCCTTAGTCTTTGCTTTACATTTAATATCTACTTATGAGTGAGTACAAGCCATATTTGTCTTTCTGGGTCTGGGTTACCTCACTCAGGATGACTTTTTCTAGTTCCATCCAATTGTATGCAAATTTCAAGATGTCATTATTTTGTACCACTAAGGAGTACTCCATTGTGTAAATGCACCACATTTTCATTATCCATTCTTTGGTTGAGGGTCATCTAGGTTGTTTTCAGGTTTTGGCCATTACAAGTCATGCTTCTATGAATATTGTCATGCAAATGTCTTTGTAATAGAAATGAGTATCTTTGGGGTATATGCCCAAGAGTGGTATTGCTGGGTCTTGAGATAGGTTGATTCCTAATTTTCTGAGAAACCACCATAATGATTTCCAAAGTGGCTGCACAAGTTTACACTCCTACCAGGAATGGAGAAGTGTTACCCTTAATTCACATCCTCTGCAGCATAAGTTATCATTGGTGTTTTTTTTTTGTTGTTGTTGTTGTTTTGTTTTGTTTTATCTTAGTCACTCTGACTGGTATACGATGGTTTCTCAGAATCATTTTGATTTGCATTTACCTGATGGACAAGGACGTTGAAGAGTTCCTTAAGTGTCTTTTGGCCATTTGAAAGTTTTCTGCTGAGACTTCTCTGTTTATATTTGTACATATTTTTAATTAAATTATTTGGTATTCTGATGTCTAGTTTCTTGAGTCCTCTGCTGTGGGATTTGTGGAGATCTTTTCCATTCGGCAGGCTCTGTTTTGTCTTATTGAATGTGTCCTTTACCTTGTAGAAGCTTATCAGTTTTAGAAGGTCCCGCTTATTTCTTGAGGCTCTCAGTGCAGGAAGTGGTATTCTGGGCCGGTTCATTCAAAGCTACTTCCCACTTTCTCATCTTCTTTTATATCCTTTCTCTTCTATCAAGTTTAGTATAACAGGATTTATGGTGAGGTCTTTCATCCATTTAGATTTGAGTTCTGTGCATCGAGATAGATATAAATCTATCTTCATTCTTCTACATGTTGACATCCAGTTATGTCATTACCATTTGCTGAAGATTCTTTCTCCTTTCCAAAACTCAGGTGTTCAAGGTTGGTAGATCTTAAACATCCCCTATCTTAAATGTCACAATAGAATCTTTAGCAACTGATGGAAAAAGAGGCAGAGACCCACAGTGGAACACTGGGCTGAGCTCCCAAAGTCCAGTTGAAGGGTGGGAGTTTGGAGAATAGGAGCAAAGAGGTCAAGACCATGATGGGGACATACACTAAAACAGTTCACCTGAGCTAGCGGGGGCTCACCAACTCCAGTCAGACAGTAAAGAAACCAGCATAGGACATAACTAGACCCTCTGAATGAGGGTGAAAGTTGTATGGTTGGGGCAGAATGTGGGGCCACTGGCAATGGCATCAGCATTTATCACTACTGTTTGTACTGGCTTTTTGGAAGCCATTTTCTTTGGACGGATACCTTGCTCAGCCTATATATAGTAGGGAGGGGCTTAAACATTCCTCAAAGCAATGTGTCTTACCTTCTCTGAGAAGTAGATGGTGGTGGATTGTGGGGGAAGGTAAAAGGAAACTGGGATTGATATGTAAAATGAAAAAAATAGTTTTCTTTTTTAAAACAATAAAATATAAGTCAAACCTTCACTATTTACAGATGATGTGATAGTCCACATAAGTGATCCCATAATTAGAAGGGGGAAATCCCACAGCTGATGAACACCTTCAGTAATGTGGAAGGGTACAAGATCAACTAAAAAAAAATCAGTAGCCCTCCTACATACAAATGATAAAGGGACTGAGAAAGAAATCAAAGAATCATCACCATTTACAATAGCCCCAAATAACATAAAATATCTTGGGGTAACACTAATGAAAAAAACCAAAAGACTTGTTTGACAAGAACATTAAGTCTTTGAAAAAAGAAACTGAAGAAGACATCAGAAAATAGAATGGTCTCCTAAGCTTTCAGGTATGCTGCTAAGTCACTAGTGTGAGCTTTCTTTGATCACTGTGTTTATTTTCACTATAGTGTCTTCAGCATTGAGATTCTTTCTTCTATCTCTTGTATTCTGTTGGCTATGCTTGTCTCTGTAGTCCCTGTTCGTTTACTCAGATTTTCCATATCCAGCCATCCCTCAGTTTGTGTTTTCTTCATTGCCTCCATTTCAGTTTTCAAGTCTTGAACTGTTTCCATTATCTGTTTGATTGCTTTTTCTTGGTTTCTTAGGGTATCTTTTAGGGATTTATTCATTTCTTTAAACTTTTTGTTATCTTCCCATCCATTTCTTTAAGGGAGTTTTTCACATTCTGTTTAAGGGACTCTATCACTTTCATAATGTCTATTTCTTCTACTTCTTCTGGATTTGGGTGTTCAATCTTCCTGCTGTATGTTTGCTGGGTTCTGGTGTTATATCATGTTGTTTTTCAGATTGTAGGAGGAATTCTTGCATTGGCGCCTGTCTATCTCTTCCTTCAAATGTTCTCCAATGGATCTTCTGATACAGGATCAGGGCCACTTGCTGGCCAGGGACCTCACAGCCAAAAGGGTAGGCTTGCTGTATGCAGGCTTAGTGAAACAAAGGAACTCCTGCAAGTTATACTCACCACTTTGTCCCCAGACCCTCCGCTCCAAAGCAGGCTCTCTACTTCTTTTTAAGGACTTTCTCTGTCCTTTTTCTTTTCTCTCCCAAGCCTACACATATTTTTAAAAACACTGTAAACCTTTTAGATATTTTTCTGTCTAAAGCTGTCTTTACTATAAGTATCTATATTTTTCTAGCAACATGAGTCTTTAATATGCTGAGCAATATGTCTATGGTTAAAGCTGTGAGTTTGGTGGCTGGATCCATCCCATTCCTTGGCTTTCTGTGAGTCTAGCTTCACAGAAAAGTACTGGCAGGACCCACATTCTTTACCACAGCTCAGTGGAGGTTATAGACCCATGCCACCACCAAAAATTATGCTGTCAGCTGATTATGATCACAATTTAAATGTTTGGTTCCTGGGCCTCTTAAAAGAGCTGCATGGTTTTTGCTGCTAAGGATAAGCCAGGAGAGCCTCTCTTAAAGGAGCCACATATCTGCTTGTCTCTAGCAAACAGAGCCCACCTGAGACAGTGCTGCTACCAAGAAGCTATGCTTCACTGTGTTCTTTTCTCTCTAGAATCCTTTTTATTTAAGCTTTCTCAGGCTTTGTGTGGAAATTCTTGCCAAAGGTTTGGGCGCCATTTGTAAACTGAGACTGCGCTATCATTTCCCGGCTGCTCAGACCTGAATAATTACACAAAAATTTTATTAATTACCACACTGGTCAATGGCTCAGGAATATTTCTAGTTAGCTCTTACATTTTAAATTAACCCATTTTTATTAAGCTATGTGTTGCCACTAGAGTGTGGTTTAATGGTAATGTTCTGGCATCTTTCTCTTTCAGTGGCTACATAGTGTTTCCTTGACTCTACCTACTGACTCTCTCTCTCTCTCTCTCTCTCTCTCTCTCTCTCTCTCTCTCTCTCTCTCTCTCTCATCACCTGACTTTACTCTGCTACCTATTGGACCAAACAGCTTTATTCATGAACCAATAAAATCAACACATATACATAAGAACATTCCACATCACGCAGATAAAAAGATAAAAACGTGGTAAAGAAGGCATGGAGGACAAGTTTATCCACATCACTTCTTCCTAATCCAAGCCATAACTCTGGAGAGAAATGTCTTCTGTTTAAGAAAAAACACAAGACTTAGGGGAAATAAGCTCCACACTTTGCCCCTATTGTAAACACTGAGCCTAGCCCAATAAAACTGATCAAAAGTGAGAGCCCAATAAGCACTCTGTTTTTGTATTCCAAATTGGTATCAGGAGACAGCAGGCCAACTCTTCCCATATGCCAAGTCAACTCTAACACCACAAGCTCCAGAATTCCCAGAGCACATGCCTTTATTCTTAGTTATGCTCTAGGACCAGGCAAGAGAGATTGAGTGTGAACAGATAGAAGATTATGTCTCCTGAAAATGGAAAGCAAATGGAACAGGTGGATATATACTCAGGGTAGATAAAAGAGGGTTAAGTAAAAGTATATAAAGTGAGAGAAAGATTGTATAGTGAAAAGGGTCCGTTGATTAAGAAAATATAACACCTGTAAACATTCATGTACCTGAACATTGAAACCAACTATTAACTATTCTGAAGAGATAGAGAGAGAATGTGTGTGTGTGTGTGTGTGAGTGTATGTGTGTGTGTGTGTGTGTGTGTGTGTGTGTGTGTGAGAGAGAGAGAGAGAGAGAGAGAGAGAGAGAGAGAGAGAGAGAGAGAGAGAGAGAACTTAAGACCATACAAGAAGACTGCAATATCACACTGATAGAAATTCACAAATCTACCACAGGAACAAGCCACTTAAACAAGTCAGGAGTCTATGGATGCAATACACATACCAAGAAGATTATTCCCAATGGAAGCAGAATACACACCTTAAGAATGTTTAAATTGTAACAGATAATTTTTGTGACCAAACTGGTTGAAAACTAGTATTAAGTAGAATTGTTTTTTAAAATGTGTTCAAATGTTAGACACAGTGCTATGTGTGATGTACTATGTCTACTTCTTAAACTCTGCCATTCACAAATAGGAAAACAATGTCTTCATTTCATATACTGGAAAAAACCAACATTTTTTCCCTTCATGTATTTTTCCTTTCATATAGTTAATGAGCTTCTGTTGGGAAAGATGTTGCTAGAGTTTGAAACAAACTTACATTTTTACAGAACAGGATGTTTTCCCTACTCCCATGACTAGCGTAATGGGCCCCTTCCACTTATAGACTCTGTATCAGTTGGCTACATGATTTGTTTACTGCAGAGTGACTTTTGGCAAGTTGCTCAATTTCTCAGTGTGATATTAGGGTAAAAGAAGTATCAATTTGATGAAGTCTTTGAAAAGATTAGGATGTCTTAATGTATGTAAAATGAATAAAAAATAGTATGTCAGTCAATTCAAATATAAAGAAAAATTTACAAATCATGGACCTAAACACACTCTCATGTAATCTTTTACTGCTCTTTCTAAGAGGACATTTAAATAAATATATTGGTTTGAAATGTTTCTTTTCAGTATCTCTTTAGTATGGTAAGTCACTCTATTCTTCAACTTTATTTGCTAAAGCAAAAAAAAAAATTCTTTGGTTTTCTTGACATAAAGAAAACCCAGTAGAGCTTAGGAGAATGGTGTTAAAATCATTACTGACAGGTCAAATTAGGAATAGCATTATCATGAGTGTTCTGAGAACACACTGGTAGACTCATCATAGAACACATTTGCTCAGTTGATTGTCCTAGGTTATGATGTCTGCCTTCAGAGAGGGTGAAATGGCTGATTGTGAGCCGATTCAGTATCTCAATCCTGGGAATGAGACTCATATTATTTATTTTTCAATTAGCTCCTGCTTTGCAAGAGGCCTCATAAATTAAAGTTGTTGTCTCCTGTATGACAAAGCAGCTACTGAAAATTCCTCATGTTAGACTTTAGAACCTATAACTGTCCAGCTAAAAATAGGGGACCCAAGCAGAGATGATAGCAGAACACTAGTAGATCTCCAGTCTCCTTCCCCTGGGATTGTCACTACATCTGTTCAGCACAAAATTCCTTTCAAGGAAAGTACAACATTATTTATAGTTCCATTAAGGTATAATATAAGACAGGTTATGATTGACTAAAAATCTAGCATGTATGTATGTATACATGCATGTGTGTGTGAATGTGTGTGTTTATGAGCATGAGAGAGTTATGTACTCTAGATTCAAAATCATGGAAACATTATTATTTATCTCTTTCATAGTGAGGAAATTCTGACCTGAATCTCTCAGAACATATGCCAAACTATATTAAATCATATGAAGCTAGTCCAATGAGGCACTGCAAAATAGAGATGTCATTTCTCAAAATAAATTTAAGTAATTTCTGCTACAAATGGGATATAAAAGTTGGCATGGCTAGATGTATATTAAAAGCATGTTATCCATACATTTATGTCTGTTTAAATTTAAGGCAACATTTTCTATGCATAGATGCAGCCAAGAACATTTTCACTAACATTTCAGTGAAATAAATCATATCACACATTGAACAAAATTCCAAGGTAACTCAATGTAAGTATATTCATTTTTAAGAATTTATTTTTTTCTGTTTTTACTATGTGTATGCATGTATATCTGTGTGGGGATATGTGTATTAAAGTACAATTGGCTGAGGAGAAAAAAAAGAGAATGCCAGATCCTAAGGAGCTAAAATTACAGGTGATTATGAGTAAAATAATATGATTGCTAGAAGCAAGCTCCCACTCTGTTCTAGAATACTACATGTTCTTAACTGCAGGGCCATTTCTCCAGCCCCTGGACTTGAGGTTGTTTTATATATCAGTTTTATGGATGTAACCTTGTGGCCATAAAATTGACACATCAGACTCGAATCATATTTGGCACATTCACAGGTAGTTGCAACCATTATCATAATGAGTTTTAGGATCATTGAGTCATGTAGAAAATGACATATCATCTAGCTATTTATTCTCCACCATATATTCCATCATTAATCATTTGATGTATGAGGAGCTTCTCAGTAGTCCTGTGATTTTTATATGCCAACATCTCTTTTATGTCTGATTGTACATTCTTTTGAAGAGATCATTATGAATAACTCTCAACTATTTAAATGATTTATGAGTTGTATACCTAGTTGTGAAAATTATTTATATATCCTATAAGAAAGGATTTTATTAGATCTATACTTTTCAAATATTTTATTTTATTCTTTTGATTTTCTTTTTATCTTCATAATCTTATGTGTCCATTGAAGCAAAAATAAAGTTGTTAATTTTCTAATTCAATTTCTTTCTTTAGGTCATTTAATTATCCTTTGAGGTATATGGCTTCTTTGGAACAATTTCTATTGCATAATTTTTGTTTTTACCTCTAGTACATATCAAATATAATGTTTTTTTTATCAAAGTCCCCCATATTATCATTTCTTACACCCTGTCTTCCAGCATATCCTTTCTATGCAACTGCCCTTTCTACTTTCATGAGTTTATGTATGTATCTCTTGATGTGTGTTTTCTATTTCTGTGTATTTGTGTGTATGTGAGAATGTCTATGTGTGTGTGTGCATGTGTGTGTCTGAGTGTGTCTGTGTGGGGGTGTGTTGCTCTGTGCGTGTGCATTCCTATTTCTGTGTGTGTTTCTTTGATAGGTTAATTTCTAGCAATATGACTTAATGGTTCTGATCTCTACCAAACTGGCTGTTGACACTTTCTGTGCCATTTTTTTTTTACTTCAACTTCTATATTTTTCATGTCTAGTATCTCTGTTGATTCTTTATGGTCAGTTTTTCATTTTATTCTTGCCCTGCTTTCTAAATTTTGTTCACTACACTACTAATAAAAGGATTTATTTGTTCCAGTGCTGGAGATATAAGCCATACCCACACATATCCTAGGCCAGTCTTCTAAAAACTCAAGGCCATGAACACTATTCAGCTCTTGGAGTGATCAGTTCACAGGGTGACAATGTTGCTGGCTGGTTGAACACAATGTCTGTTGGCTGTGTGGTGTTTTTACTGAGAACAAGGATGGTATCTATGGCTCTGCCTACTTGCTTGACTTGTTGGTTTTACCCATTAAATGTCTTCTCTAGGTTCTCCACTGTTCTGAGGTCAAAGCAGACTTACTGAAAAGCTTCTCAGAGTGCTAGGGAAGCTGATCTTTGTTCCATAACCCCAGGCTTTCTTCCTTCAGTATGAAGAAACTGGAAATGGAATGAGACATTCCGACTTCTGGGCACTTTGGTGGCTCTAGACCTCAGGAAAGCAGCCGTAGAGGAAAAAGGAACTTTTGTTCTTGGTGTGAAAATCAAAAAGTGCAGCTTTTATCTCATTAAGCTGAGAAGGAAAAAGTTGGTCCTAATTCAAATTTCCAGACTCATGCTGTTTTCCCCAAGATTCAGCAGATTTTCTTGATGAATGGTTCTTCATTTACTATAATATGCCAAAAGGATAATTTCAAAAAACTGAATATTTATAATAGCACTTAGCAGTTTCAGGGAAAAGCTGGTCTGCAGATCTCCCCACACTGCTCTGCCTGAAAAATTTCAAGTCTTGAGTTTTTATTGACAGTAAAACTATAAGTAATTCATGTAAAAACATTGTATTCTGGCTGGAGAGCTGCCTGAGCATTCAGGAGGTTATTGCTCTTGCGGAGTATCCAGGTTCTCATCCCAGACTCCATATTCAGAAATTGAAAGTCTCTACAACTCCAACTGTAGGGGATTTACAAAAACACTCCCTACTAAACTCTAAGAGTGCCACAATTACATGCAGACCAAACAACCACACACACACACACACAGAGACACTGGAACACTCCCTATTGAACTCTAAGAGTGGCATATTCAAATGCAGACCAAACAGCACACACAAACACACACACACACACACACACACACACACACACACACACACACACACACACCAGTCAAAAACAATCCTTATTGAACTTTAGGAGTACTGTGTTCACATGCAGACTCTCCTCACACACACATGCAGATACACATACAAACTCATATGTGTGCACACATACACATGTTTTAAAATAATGAAAATAAATCTTCTTAAAAGTGCTTTTTGAAATTTAAGTCATTAGAGAACTTAGAATGGGGAGGAGGTGATTCTCATACATCTCGCTATAAGTGCCCCCCTCAAAATCCTAGTTATATATCCACTTATTGTGTCTATTCTCCAAAAGCCATTTGACCTCAGCCAAGAAATACTTTGTCATGGCTGCTATGTGCTGTTTGATAAACAGTATGGCGTTAGAGCCATTAAATGATGTGTATGCCATTACACATTTTCAAATGAGTCCCAGGTTTCTTCTGAAAACTACCAAAATTCATCTCACTCCTGAGGGGCTTCATTCTGGGCTTCACCAGGGTCAAGGTTCACCGTTCCCAAGCTATTGTAAACACTGAACAATTTCCAATGTCTAAACATCTGTCTAACTACCTGGAACAGCACTGGAAACACTTTAAATGAAGTCTATACCTGGGAGTGAACAAATACTGGAATAATATTCTTCTTAGCTATTAAGAACATTACTAAAAGTTTCAGAATTTACTATTTGTAAATTACTGAACAGTGTACTGAACAGAATAAAGAAAATTATTCACCAGGTATGTTATTATATTTTTTTTTGCTTTTTCCATATATATATATATATGTGTGTGTGTGTGTGTGTGTGTGTGTGTGTGTGTGTGTCTATGTATATATGTATATTCATTTTAATCTCATATAGGTAAGTTTTATTTTGGCAGTTTTATTCATTTTTATCTTATGAGCAAGAATGGTTTGTCTGCATCGGTATATGGGTACCATATGCTTGTGGGTGTCTCTGGAAGTCACAAGAGGGTGTGAGGTCCCTGGGACTGAAGTTACAGTTGTGAGAAAACATGCTCTGCAAGAGCGTCAAATGCTCCTAAACACTGGGCCATTTTTTTTTTATTTTTCCATTGAAAATGTCCACTTCTTCCCCTCCTCCCATCCCCCTACTGCTCTCCCACTCCCCCTCCTCCCTCCCCCTCCACTCTTAGAGAGGGCAGGGTTCCCCACCCTGTGGGAAGTCCAAGGCCCTCCTGCCTCCATCCAGGCCTAGGAAAGTGTGCACCCAAAGAGACTAGGGTCCCAAAACGCCAGTACGTGCAGTAGAAACTAGTCCCAGTGCCATTATCAATGGCTTCTCAGCCAGCCCCCATAATCAGCCACATTTAGAGAGTCTGGTTTGATCACAGGCTTATTCAGTCCAAGTCCAGCTGGATTTAGTGAGCTCTCATTTCTTAATCCCCTAGATGAGATCTTTAAAAATTTTAGTTATTATCTCTTAAATTAAAATTTTATACGAGAATACATGAAGCACAAATTCCCCCTCTCACAACTCTCTCCTTACTCTTTCTAGAACTATTGAATATTATTTTCAAAGAAAACAGCAGAAAATGGTATTGGACAGAACTTCTTCACCAAGCTCACATCTAACAGATGGTTGATTTTCACAATATTTAAAGAACTCCAGATATTAGAGATCAAAATACAAAATAATCCAATTTAAAATAGGGTACAGATATAAACAGATAATTCTCAATGGAAGAATCTCAAATGGCTGAGAAAAACTTAGAGAAATGTTCCTCTGAGTTTCCATCTTACACCTTTCAAAATGGCTAAATAAATAAAAAAAAATATATAGTGACACTCATGCAGGCAAGGATGTGGAGCAAGGGAAACACTCCTCCATTGCTGGCGGAAGTGTAAACTTGTATAGTCACTTTGAAATTGAATATTTCAGTTTCTCAGAAAATTGATAGTCAATCTATTTCAAGACCCAACTACACCACTCCTGGGAATATACCCAAGGTATGCTCAATAATAGCACAGCACTTGATCAACTATATTCATAGCAGCTTTATTTATAACAGCCAGAATCTGCAAACAACCTAGATGTCCCTTAACTGGAGAAGGGATAAAGAAAATGTGGTGCATTTGAACAATGGAATATTACTCAGATGTCAAAAAATAATGATATCATGAAATTTTTAGGAAAATGTAGGGAACTAGAAAAAATAATCAACCATGAGGTAACCCAGACCCAGAAAGACAAACATGGTATGTACTCACTCATAAGTGGATATTAGCTGTAAAGTTAAGGATAACCACAATACAATTTACAGAACCAGAGGTTGGGGGACACTTGGATCTCCCTGGAAAGGGGCAGTAGAAGAGATTTCATGAGTGTACTGGGAGCAGGTGGGAATGGAAGCATGAGGGATCACATGGGGCGGGTGGAGTGAGTACTGAAAGAGACTATTGGAAAGGCGGTCATTTCAGAATCAGGTGGAAATTTGGTACAAGGAAAACTCCCATGAATCTACAAGCATAACCCCAGCTAAGACTCCTAGCAATAGGGGGTGCATAACCTGTGAACTTACCATCTCCTGTGACTAATCAAGACTTCTAGTGAAGGGATCGGGACACCAGCACAACCACATAACCTTCAAACTACAGTCTGTCCTCCGCATGGCATGTGCTGGATAAGGGTGGCAAGAGATTGCCATTTATCTATGGTGGGATACTTTGCTCAGCCTTGATACAGGGGGATGTGGCTTGGTCCTGCCTTTACTTGGTATACCAGATTTTGTTGACTTTCCAAGGGAAGGTCTTACCCCCTCTAAATAGTGGATGGGGTATGGAGTGAAGGGATATGTGCTGCAGAAAAAGAGGAGGGAGGGGGAACTTGGGCTAGTATGAAAATTAATAAATTTTTAAATAAAAAAGAAAATACAGTTCAAAAAATGTGTCTTTAAGAGAGATATATTTAGTCAATTTATTCTCCACTTTTATATAATTGTATGACTTCTACTTCAAACTTCACTTTTGGCACATTAAATTGTTATGATTAATATTGACAAGAAACATTATTTAATTGCCATTTTCTCATTATCCAGCCATTATTTTAAATCATTTTAGCATATGGTGCCACAGGAGCTCTGTTTATGTATTTAGAAAAGATGATTTCAAAGAATTTAGTTGCATTTAAATGAAGATCCATAGAAAATTAGTGTGGCAAATTGCTTCAGTGACTAAAAACAATTTATTTTTATTTTATTTCAATTAAACACTACAAATTCTTAGATAAATGGCCCTAACTTAAATATATATATATATATATATATATATATATATATATATATATATCCATCTTCCATGGGTACACATGTGTTACATTTGTAAAATATTCCCGAGTCATAGAATTGAAATGCAATTCTCTGAATGCCCTGAAATTAAACATACTATCCTTCTGAATAAATGGGAAGTGAAAAATGCAACCTTATTTGATATGTAAACATACATGGAAATTTATATTATCATGTTAATATCCATGAGTTAAAATATTTGCTATCTTCAGTTACACCTGGTAGAGCTATAAAAGTTGTCAATCATCTGGGCAGTGATAAACTGAGAGAGAATCCAGCATTCAAGGTGATGAACCTGGAAAACAAAGTTTCTGTAATAAGCCAGGCTGAGCAGCCCTAATGGTGGTTAACACAGTCATGGCCAGCAACCCATTCAAAATAGATTTACTTTAAAAAATAAATGTCTTGGCCCTAATGGATTCTTAGTTGCTGGGGATTTTCTCTCTATAGCATTATAAACACAAAATGTGGCCTCGCCTTGCTGCCAAGATAATCAGTTTCCAAATAAGCATATACAAATACACCAAGAGCCATGACTGTGGCTAGAGTGCCCTCTAATTTCAAGTTGGGCAGTCAGTGCCGAAGAACATTCTATGACAGTCTGGAAATGCGCTGTGTGTCTAGAAATTAATAAGAAACCAGTAGCTCCGGTAATAACAGTGCTATTAGAGAAAGCTCTTGTGTGCTAGTGAGTGCTTCACAGTCTTTAGGAATTCCAACAACCCATTAAAGTGTGTGCTATAGTTCCTTCTTTTGTGACTGGAAAAGCTAAAGTTCAAACACATCCGTTTTATTTCTATAAAATTAGAAAATAGACAGTCATGTTCAAGTTGTTCTCTGAGTAGTACACAGACTTTGTTTCTTCATGCTTTGCTTTCCATTGTCAAATAATTCTTCAAAATTCTTGCCCTGTTTTTCTCATGGCTTGGGTCTTAGAACACCAGTGGTGGTATCTTAGTTAGGGTTTCTATTTCTTCACTGAAACACCATGACCAAAGAGTTAGTTGGGGAGTGAAGTGTTTATTCAGTTTACAAGTCAGCATTACTGACCATCATTGAAGGAAGACAGGCTAGAACTATATCTGGGAAGGATCCCAGAGACAGAAACTGATGCAGAGGTCATGGAGGGATGCTGCTTTCTGGCTTGCTTCCCATGGCTTGTTCAGCCCCGGCTTTTAAAATACCCAGGACCAGTGGTCCAGGGATGGTTCATCATGATCACCCATCATGGGTGTAGCCATCCCCCTTTGGTCACTAAGTGAGAAAATGCCTTATATTTGGATCTCAAGGCGGGTTCTCCTCAGCTTAGGCTCCTTCCACTGATGACTCTATAGCGTGTGTCAAGTTGATACACACAACCACCTGGTACAGGTGACAAGGGAATGAACAGAGGACTGGCACAAGAACACACAGTGAGGCAGGAACTTGGTTCTTCTCCTGCTACCCCATACGCAGGAACCTTAGAGTATTCCAGGTGAAGAAGCAGGCTAGTCTCTGCAGGAGGTCTCTGTAAGGAGCAGTGTCAGACTGTTAACATACAGTGAAAGGAAGCTGCAGTCTCTAGTCTTTTTGACAATGGATGACCATTCATTAACACTTCTACTCAGAAAAGCTTCTGAGAGAGGCGTTGCATGGCCACATGGGTAACATCTTTGCCAATTGTCCCATGCATCAGAGGATTGGAGTTTCAAAATTGCTGTGCCCGTGTTATAACAAACGATGACTCAGGTGTTCAGTTGCTCATGGTTTCCTCCACTCTCTACATTCCTGCTATGTGGGCAAACACTTTGTCCCTCTGAGAAAAACACTGTCAGTTTCTTTCCAATCATGTCATATCCCACAGGTTTGTCTCTTCCTCAGCATGACATTAATGCCTTCTTAGTAGGTCTAACTAGAGAGAACACAGGGACATGTTAAAACATCTGGGTTAAAGAATTGATAGTCCCTAGGGTTCCTATAATAGCTTTAGTTGATATGTTCTCTAGATGTGTTTTCACATGTTGTTTTATTTTTTAATTATATATACACATGTTTTGCGGTGTGTGTATGAATGTACAGATACCTGTGGAGTTTAGAAGAGTATGTCTAACTTCCCTCTTGCTGTGGTCATGATGATTGGGAGCTGCCTGATCTGGGTACTAGGAATAAAACTTCAAACCTCTGAAAGGGCAGCAAACTCTTAACATTTGAGCCATCTCTCTAGTCTCCAAAATTAGTTTGAAACATAAGATTAACAATTCCCTATAGGATATCCCCTCCCTGCTGTGTTTTCTTCCTACTCTTAGTCCCTTCCTTTCTACTGCTAATACCTATTTAAGTTCTTCATGGTGTATCACATAAAGAGTGGTGGATCAGGGTTCTCTAGAGGAGCAGGACCATCAGAATGACTGTATACCACAAAAGATGATTTATGACATTGGCTTACATAGTAAGTCCAACAATGACTGGCTGTGTGCTGGAGGGGCTGAAAGTTCAGAAGACCTGCTTAGTATGTGATGATAGTGGGTGTCCCAACGATGTCAATCTGGTACTGAAGGCCTGGAAAATCCCCAGAGAACAGCTAGTTTTCAGTCTGTGCATTTGTAGGGAAGTAGTGACAGATGTCAACAACAGCAACATCCACCCCGGGACAGTCACAATCATCACCAGGAGGCAAGGCAGGAAGGAAAGCAGCTCTGCTTTTACCTTGAACTTTTTTGTATACAGGTGGCCACTAGAAGGTGCTGCTCACTATGAGGGAGGCTCTTGCTCCTCCTATGCTTCCTGAAATGTTCCTATGTTTTAGTTGATCATTGAGTCTTTCAAATTGAAAATCAAGACTCACCATTTCAGATGCCAGAAGTTATGGAACTAGATTATTTTCATTTCCAAATTCTCCTTAATGCAAATGAGCTGAATGTACCACTTTAGTAATCACCAGGAGAATGAGAGCAATGGCCATGTGTGGCACGGCTGTGCATTTTCTCAAGCGTTAAAGTTAACACATATTTTGGTTATATTAGTTATTTCTTCCTTTAGTGTGTTTGTCTAACTCATGAAGAATATGTCAAAACACTTCAAAATTTAAATTCAGCTCACATAAGAGTAAAAAGCAAATGTCTGTCCCACAAACAGAGATGGGAAGGACATAGACAAAAGTTATGACTAGAAAAAAAATTCTTTCATGTTGTTGAAACAAAATTCACAGAATTTACAAAATCATGACAGTGTATAAATTATTGAAGAGATTGTTATGGACTGGATTATTCTGCCTCTCAATATATTGAAGTCCTTACTCTTAGATTTTGAATGGGGTTGTTTTTGGACAGGTTTTTGAAAGGTGTAATTATGTCTGGACTCACTAGAGTGGTTTCTAAGCACAGCCATTTTCCTTAGGAGATGAGGGCACAGACATGCAGAAATTATACCGCAGGAAGGTACAGGGAAGACAAATAATGGCCAGAAAAGAGGAAAGTAGATTAATAAGAACTAGGAAATAGAATAGAAAACAAGGAAAAGAGAAATAGAAAAGCACATGTCTAATGACAATTTGATTCCTGATTTTTTTTTTCCAATATAACTTAGAGAATGAATTCATGTTGTTTCACCAACCAGTAGAACCATCATGACAGTCCTGTAGAGGAGTGCAGATGTTTTCTTTAAAAGCATTTGTAAAGTAGGAGCATATAAATGGAGAAACCAAATGTGTTAAGACTTGTTGATTGAATACCGAATATATTTTAAAGACAGCAAATAACACAAGTATGTTTAGTAGGAGAATAAAAAGATACATTATGATCACATATAGGAAAACAAGCCTAGGAGTTCTATGAAAATATAATCTCAATTACCCCAAAATCAATAATTAACCAGCCTAAAGTTATTTTGGCTTATTTGCATTGGTAAGATTTTTCTTTAATGCACAAGATTTCACAGCTCATTTCAAAATATAGTTAAGGAGATTTTTTTATTAGCTTTGATCTTCTAGTGTGTGTCTGTCTCAGTCCTGAAGAATGTGGCAGATCACTTGTATGCATTTTAATCATCATAATTTTCAAGCATTTTCCTCTGATACTTGCTTAATCTTTATGTATATCAAGCTTAATTTATTTGCCTTTTAGCTTTAAGATGTGATATTTCTTGTAAGAAAGTTAAATATAGCCTGAGAAAATCCAGAAGCCTGTGTCTGCATTGATGTGCTTTTAGCACCAAAGCTGATGCTGGAGTTCTTATCACAAGCGCAAAGCTCTTAGTCACCCATCTATTTCCCCAAGGCTCAGTCACAGACCACCAGTTCTGTGTTTAACAAATTCCTCCCTGTACAGAGCAGTAGTAACAGAAAGAGCATGGTACTGCCACAGAAACATAAATGCACACATTGTGTGTGTGTGTGGAGGGAGAGAGAGAGGAGAGAGAGAGAGAGAGAGAGAGAGAGAGAGAGAGAGAGAGAGAGAGAGAGAGAGAGAGAGAATAACAGAGGACATGGATATATGTTCACATAGCAACAGTCACCTGATGGTTCCCAAGATTGCAAAAATTATAAAGTGAAGAAAGACCAAATCAACAGATTTTACAGGAAAAGGTGGATATAGCATGCAAAAGAATTATGCCAGGTCTCCAGATCTTTTATATAATGCTTGAAATAAAATTTGTAGACACATAAGCCCGATTTGTCATTTTTTCAAAATTTCCATAATTATTATTAAATAAATATTTAACCTCTAGGCCTAAATTCTTAACCTTCCTAACCTTCTTAATGCTTCAGCCACCCCTCATGTTGTGGTGACCCCCAACCATAAAATTATATTTTTTGATACTTCATAACTGTAATTTTGCTACTTATGAATCATAATGTAAATATTTATGGAAATAGACGATTAACAGGGCCTTGCAACCCACAGGTTGAGAACCACTGTTCTAGACTAATACATATGATATTAAAATAATTTTAAATAATGGTAACTCAAACATAAATAGTTCCTCTTGATGGATCTAAACAATGTGCACATCACAAAGGGAAATGTTGTATCATCCAGGCTACTGATGTTGAAGGAGCTAGGTATTTAAGAAATGAGCCACCAGGGAAATTATCAGAACTGAGTTTATTATGCCCCTACCCTACCTTAGGCCAATAATGGTAGGTTCCATATTTCATATGACTTTCAAGCTGGGTTTATGACTATCAATATATAATTAACCCACCTAAATTATACAAAATAGCATAATTGTTCAAAAAGGAAAAAAAAATGAAACAGGACAGAAAGCACAAAGAGATTGCAAACTGCTGTATAAGTACAGCGCCCTAAACAATTGCGCCAAGGGAGGACCTTGAATTTCCCACAGGGCAGGGAACCCTGACTGCTCTTAGGACTGGAGAGGAAGGGAGAAGGGGAGTGGGGAGAGGAGGAGGTGGAAATTTTTAATAAATAAAAAAAGGTTGCAAACTTGTATAATTGCTGGAGAAAAAAGAACTTTTTCATATTCTAAGAGCTAATATAAATGAATTGTGCAGATTTATATTTTATTGTATTTAATTTATATTCATTAATATTTATATTTTCAGGGAAAATCTTTACTCGTCTACTGCCTTAATGACTTGTATCATCTGTTTTGCTATTATCTTTAATAATTTTGTCTCTGAAATTTTTTTTGTTTACATGGGTAACAACCAGACATAAAATAGATTAATGAAAAAAATGTGTGATCAATTAGTTGATATGAGCTTAATGAAGATGTGGCAAAGAAAGAAGAATGTGATTACCAGATACAGATAGGCTCAAGGTAACACAGGAACTTAAAAGCCCCTTACACTATTAGCAAGCCTTTTTTTTTTTTTTTTTTTTTTTTTTTGGTTTTTCAAGACAGGATTTCTCTGTGGTTTTAGAGCCTGTCCTGGAACTAGCTCTTGTAGACCAGGCTGGTCTCGAACTCACAGAGACCCGCCTGCCTCTGCCTCCCTAGTGCTGGGATTAAAGGCGTGCGCCACCACCGCCCGGCTCTTTTATTTTTAATGTATATTTACAACATGAAAATATTATTAATTTTCTTAATTTGTTCATTATTTTCTCCTAAATCACAACAATATACAATGAATAAAAAATGTAAATACAATAATTACAATAATTCTCAGTACAACTTAAGTCTATGTACATATTATTTTTATTATTGATTGAATGATTGACATGTATGTGTGTATTATATTGCTATGTGTTCATAGTATGACCTGAGCTTGCCTGTGCACATATGTATAAACGTCAATGGTAAACATCATCTTTCTTTATTCCTCTCCACCTTTTTTGTAACAGGGTCTCTCACTAAACCTGTCTTCATTCTATCAGCTGCACTAGCTGATCACCTGTCTCTGATCTCACACTGAGGTTACAAACCTGGGCTTCCCAGGTTTATTTGGCATCTGAGGATTGGAACTCAAGTCTTCCCACTTATATAAAAAATACTTGGTTCTCTAAGCCATCTCCCTAGTTCATAAATTGTTGAAAAGACTTGATGATTTCTCCAAGTCACCTGGAAGACTTTGCCTATTGAGTTACCATTAATTACTTACTGACAGGTCAAATTGTTTAGCATATTATAACCAATTGTTGAGTAAAATAATTTAACCAATTATTGACTATTATATGACTCAGCATGTCATTTGGTGGATGTTAACATCAAACATTAATCGTGAAGAATAATGAACAGACAATACAATGAAGAAGAATTCCAGTTCCTTATGATTTGTCATTGAAATGTAAAAAATACGTTTTCTAAAATGAATTATCTTTGAGATTTCCTTCTCACCTATTCTAATTGGGTGAGGAAAGTCTGTACACAGATGGGATGAAGAACATAATAATCATCAGTGTAATTTTATCATTATATTGTTTATTTATATTTATATTTAAATGAAACATAGTATTGTTTTAATTGGTAAAAAATCACACTGTGGTTCTGCACTATTTTAATATTAAAATTCTAAAGAACTCAAGAAGGTGTTCTACTTGAGAAGAAAATGATTGCATAATAAAGATATTCTAAGGTAAGAAGCACTGAATCCTTCTTGGGTACTGTTTTGTTTTCCTTGCTTAGCATGTCAGTTTTCTGATGAAGGATTTCTCTCTGTAGCTGTGAATATCATTAATAAAGGAACTTCTTTGGGCCTATAGCAAGCCATAGGGAACCAGAGCTAGGCAGGGAAAACTAAACAGAATGCTGGGTAAAAAAAAAGGCAGAGTCAGGGAGAAGTCATGGAGGCGCCACCGGAGACAGACATGCTGAAACTTTGCTGGTAGGCCACGACCACATGGTGATGCACAGATTACTGGAGATGGGCTAAATTAAGATGTAAGTGTTAGCCAATAAGAAACTAGAGCTAATGGGCTAAGCATTGATTTAAATAATATAGTTTCTGTGTTATTATTTCAGGGCTAAATGTCTGGGAACTAGCAAGTAGCCTCTTTACTACAGTTTTCCTTGGGACTGATGGCTGATCTGTGTTTTTGTGGAAACTCTCTCCATAATGTGTTTACTACAGACATTGAAACTGAGGAAGTTTTTAAAGAGAAGCACAGATTTTTGTTTCCTGCTCAGAATTTTTGACATTATAAAATTAGTACTATTTCTTGATGACTTTCTATTTTCTATGGAAATAGAATTCTGTTTCACCTCTGGGATTTAACTATCTGTTGTATTTATAAAAAATATTTGCTTGTTTCAAATTTATTAAGCAACTCTCTTTTCTTCACTTCATATTATAACACATTATAATGCCAGGAGATCACAAATAATATGCTAATGACTGACAATGGCTTATCTGAATGAAAAACTAAAAGAGCACAGAGCATATTAACATATTCTTTTCTTAATGCCAAAATAGCTGGATGTGGCATTATAAGTTAAGGTGCTTTGCCAAATTTGTATTTAATAATTATAGGACAGGCTCCAAAAGTTACAGAGAAACCCTGTCTTGAAAAACCCAAAAAAAAATTATTTTTGAAATTCAGTGGCAAATCTTTACAAAGCTCATAATGTAAGCTCTACTTTTTGGTTTTGTGTGGAACTGATTCTTCACACATGTCATACAAGTGCTCCTCAATAAGCAGTAGCCCAGCCCTGTTTTACTTTGTATTTTGAGGTGGTTTCATAAATTGTCCAGATGGAGCTTGAACTTGCTGTCCTCCTTCTTCTCCTTCCAAGGGAATAAATGATAGACTTGAACCACCAGGTTTGCCTTCAGATCTATCTGGATAATTTTTCATCCTGGTGAGGCTGAAGAAGTGAGACTGGGAGTGGGGAGTTCAATTATCTCTGACTCAAACAACAGTTTTAAAGGGTATGTCAAGGAAAATTGGGTTCCTTTGAAAATCTGTTTGTAGAAAGTAAATATCTAAGAACAGATGTTGCTGACGGAAATGGAGATGCCAGGTTGCAAACAGCACAATGTCCTTGAATCTAGCAGTATTGTAGCTTTGAAGCTAAGCTGACCCATACAGAATTTAACCTTTCCATGCTTTCTATGAATTGTGGAAAAATGCACTTTGTGTTATTGACCTGAAGCTTTCCTGTCACCACAGTTCTTCAACATCTGGAGGGGACACGATTAATGATACTTCCCATGTGTGTTTATATTGTACATGATAGCCTTCATTGGGTTTGGCCCTTTTCCAATGATAACTGTTGATCACAAAAGTTGATGATTTAATGAACACTTATTATAAAGATGGAAAATATTATCATCAGAGGATTTTAAAATCCTACAAAAGTAAGAAACAAATAGAGAACAGAATCACCTAGAGAACAGAATTTAGGACGAATCTGATTTTAATTACTTTAAAAACATACAATCTGAAGACAATAGGCTGACAGAAGAGAAAGAGAGGTAGAAAAGAAAAAGTCATGCTCTGATCACGGTGTCACTGTTTCACTGAAAGCTTAGGTAACTGAGACCTCATTCCACCTCAGTTTCCTTTCTGTCCATTTAGAGTACAAAATGACATGCCCTGTGGCCACTGTCAGTGCCAACTCACAAGCCAGTTCAAATATTCCTCAAAGTGCATTTTGTCTATTGGCTGAAGATAGTGGTGGATGTTACTACAAGATGCATTTCCACATAAATGAACTGAAATTGGTTCATACGTGTGGAGGGAATGAAGAGACCAAATTATGTGCTAAGGTAAAGAGAAAAGATTTTATACACATTTTGTGTGTGTGTGTGAAAGATGGGTGGATAGCAGGACAAAGACAGACAGACAGCTATATGTGATGAGTGATAGATGATTATAAATAGATAGATATAGATAGATGAGATGATAGATGATAGATAGATAGATAGATAGATAGATAGATAGATAGATAGATAGATAGATAGGTTGATGATAGCTAGATAGGCAAAATAACCTCAAAGTATCTACACAATTTGTGATTCTTTGCCACATGCAAATTAAAAACAAGTACCTTATTTAAGACAGCATTATCATTGGGGGAAATAAAATTCAAGACATTACCCTGCTTTTAAAATGTCTGCTTTTCATAGTTGTTATTTGATATTATACAGCATTTGTCATAGAGCAACATTAGGAGTTTTAGCAGGAAACTGGTCACATTGGGGCTGACATAAACACTCCCTCCACTTTTAACTTGTATCTGCTTTGGATTCCATTGAATTTTTCAGTGCTGTCACTGAAGGTCTCAGTTCTCCCTGAACCCTGTGCCCACAGGAAACGAATTTATGAGCATACACATTTCCTTGGCTCACACAGATGCTCTGCTATCCCATGGCATTTTATCTGTAGAATGCATGTTAGACAAAATACATCAGAATGTCAATATAATGACAGTAGAAAAATATCAGCCATTGCCACCTCAAGTGCTACACTGTTCATATGTTCATGAAGTGTGTTCTGCAAACAGTTTAAGCAGGTAAATTATTTATTGTAGAATTAACATCCCAGGATAGTAGAAAAAAATGGCTGGGGATTAAAATGTCTAAAAATGCTTTTTGACGTAGCAATAAGGATAAGTTTAAGGAAACATGGGACAGAAGAACATTAACTATTTCTATTATAACACCTTCACAGTATCTTTTCTCAAGCTGACTTCACTTTCTATACATCAGAGAATTAAAATTGAATTAAATCTGGAACTGCTGATAGATCACCTTTTCCATTGTTGTAGCAATGGAAATGTGATTGTAATAGTCTCACCTGCTCTGCTTTTATTTCTTCATGCTTTTATCTATGGAACAGACACAGAGTTCAATTGTAATGCGGAAAAAGCGGGACATGAGAGAAAGATACCATGTGACAGAACTCAGGTGTAGGGGGTTTTATTGGGGGAAAGGGAATGAGAAAATGCGGAGGAAAAGGGGGGAGACAAGCCTCTAGGGACAGGAGTGGCAGAATAGAAGAGAGACAAACAGACAGAGTCAGAGAGATAGAGAGGGAGTTAGAAGGTTGGCAGGTTTTTTTTTCCAAGGGAACATAGTGAAGGTGCTCAGGTGGTACTCTTAATGGCTTCAGTTGAGGTCAGGCCAGTACAGATGCCTGAACACTAACAATCCCATGTTTCATGATCTGCCTCAGATGCCTGTGTGACAAAGCCATCCAAACATAGATGACTTATTTTCCAGTGATTACAGACAACTTTATTTTCTGTCATTTCTGTATTGCATCAAACCAGGGATTCTGGGGATAACTTTTCATGTAACATATCCAAAATTCAGAGATAGCAGCTACTCCACTAGATTTGTCAGAATTTTAGCCTCAGCCCACACAAACCTATCACAGCTGTTTGTTTTAGAACATTCCCTCTGTAACTTTTCAAATAGTTATTTCAGGTCTTTTTGTTTAAGCACATTAAAAATACCCAATATATTACTACCTATCCAAATTGTTTTACTGTTTAGTTCTATTAAAAAGAAACTATCTAACTTCTACTTTTCTTACTATTGACCACCTATTGTGAGGCATTTTCACTGAGTTGTTGGAAGCCAACATTGATTCATTCCAAAAAGGAAATTGACAGTAGACCAAACAGGGATTCTGCTGTCCCACTTGGAAGACCAATGAGCTGTTTTAAAGTTACTTAGAAGAATTTGGGTAACAGGTTGCTTATAGGTACAGAAATGACTCATGCAGTCTTAGTAATGATATCATCTTTGTATTTATCTTACCATTGTTTTTAGAACAATGTGCTCATAACTTCCAGGAGTTCAATCTTAAAGGACGTTAACGAGATTGTACTCTAGTACTCCTCTTCTCTCAGAGCCCTGTGATCTGAGCTTAGTGTATAAGAAAATAGGCAGCATTCATCAATGAATCAACTAGAGCACCCGATTAGGGTAAGAATGGACAATGTTCAAAGGGACCACTGTTCTGATGCATAGCCAGGTATCATCTCTTAATGTCTCTGGAGCAGGCAAGATTCCCCTGAGGGACCAGATACACAGACCTATGTAGATTGACTCTGACTTCAGAAGCAATAGTGTGTCTCTCTCTCTTTTTTTTAAATCTGAAACCAGATGAACCTTAAAAATCCTAGAACCAAGTTTACATAACCAGTAACTATCTATAAGTACCTAGTAGTTGTCTAAAATATCTTAGCTATTTAATGCTTCCTCTCAGGAACAGAGATAGGATTTCAATCCCCTTCCTCTGACCAGCATTTGGGGTTTTGTAGCTTTAGTCCTTGACATTAGAAGTTGCTGTTTTTGTGGGCTCTGGCCCAATGTCAACTATGCCTGCTAATGTCTGATTACCTACTCAACAATCAACTGTGAATAACTCCCCTTTGATCCAGAAAACTAGTCTTTTGGGGAGTTCATCTGTGTGCCTTTGTAAAAGGATCATCTGACCTAGGCCAACTGACTGTTTCTATACCTTCACAGGGGGGCAGGGAGGATCACTTCAGCCTCCAGACATTCCTAATCCATACTCCCTGTTGTATGCAATTCCGTCTGAATTACATGTGGTCTCAAAAGAAGAGCTATTTATGTAGACTGGAAACACTAGGAGATGGGCTGATCTATATGGCTTTAAGGAAACATTCTTCCCTGATGGGCAAAGTCTTCTCAGGATCAGCCTGTTGTGGGCAGTGGCACCCAGACTTTTGTACAGAAATCTGTAATGAAACCCGATAAACTCATTGACATCCAAAGTGAAACTTTAGAAGAATTGTGCCTCAGTTTGTCATTGACACTTTAGGGAAAGGGGTAGATATTTCTTATGTCTTCCCAGCGGAAGGAATTTTAGCAACATGCTTCAATTTTCTGAGTGCGCTTATATAGGCCAACAAAGAGCTTAATCTTTGTTCTCTTGGCAAGTATCCTGATAGTATAAAAAGGCAACTGTAAAGTAGTTTTTGTCTTTAGCTGTGAATGTTGTTATATCTGAAAATCCTTGGGTTATTTTTCTTGAATCTCATTATTAGTGATGGCTACACCTACATTTTTCAATCTCTCCTTTGATCATGTTTTATTGAAATATTGGTGGGTATGACATGTATTCTTCTCTAAGGAAGCTCTGTACTCATTTTTACCTAAGTTAAGGAGATGTTTGCTCATAAATGGGAATCATAATTCATGTGTAATTCTTCATGTTTTTATTATTAATTCCATCCAAGGTATTCCTATATTACAACTATCTCTGTGAAAATATAATCTTGAGCTGTCAATTAATATTTATAATGTGGATATAACAGTCTATGTATTTTCTTATTGTAGGGCATTTTATTTGCTTTAACTTTAAAATAGTTATTTAAAATATAACTTTCCAACATATACCTTAATTCAAAGTGTTTTAGTTTAAACTGAGTAGTTCATGTTGGATGTAAATTGCCAGAGCAAGAGAGTGACGCATTTTCAGGCTTTAGATTATCAGATTGTTATTCAGAAGCCTTTATGTTTTGCCTTGGGTGGAGTACGCATTTCAGCTGCTTCTTTTTTACAGATAATAATGTGTGGGTGGAAGAAGGCATGCCCATGCCATGGGCTTCCAATTTCGATTCTATTTTTCTGATTGTGTTTTAAATTTTAATGGTGTTGAATTTTAATGGTTTTGAATGGTGCTCCATTTAAGAAATCCATTATATATTTCTTTACCAATGAATTCTTGTAAAATTATTATTTCAATGTATGTTTATTTAGGGTTAACTTGCTATTTTTTAAATCTTGTGGAAAAATCAAAAAAATAAATTTAACAATTTAAATCCTTGAGATTTCTCAATGTAAATAATGAGATATTCATATTTTTTGTTTCTGATTTATATCACATTTTGTATAGGTCAGAGATTATGTGTCTATAAAATGTACCTGTGGAATCATTGTCTAAAATTATTACTTCTATTTTTGACTATTATATAATTGCATCATTGCCTTTCCTTCTCATGTCTCCAAGCTTTCCATATGAACCTCTTTGCTATCCTTCAAATTGATGACCTTTTTGTCATTAACTTTTTTATATGCATATAAATATACACATAAATAAATATATATAAATATTTTCCATGATACAATCTATGTTGCTTGTATAAGGTTACTTGTTTGTTTGCAGAACTGATCATTTTGTATTGCCTAACAAATTCATGAGCTCTTCCCTGGGGAATGATATTTATCTCATTCTGATAATTTCTTGGTTGCCTATAGATCTTTAGTAGGGTTGAGCTTAGTGGTATTTTGGATGGGGATTTTTATCTCCCTCAATAAAACATGTTGCAACAAAAACAATGTATCTGACTCAACTTTATGACAAATAAACTTAAGGCGGTTAAATTATGTATTTTCTTAGTCTATCAGTGTAATGTCCTAAAATTAACATTCTATTCAGTATTAGTAAACTTTGCTACTTTGTGTGCAAGGAAACCAAATTACAAAGAGAAAGATTTTTTTTGCTTCCATTTCAATAGTTTCCAAACAAGCGAGATCATGTAAACCCATTGATTTGGAACTTCAACAAGAATTTCACATCGTTGTGGGTACATAACAGACATAATCATTTATATCATGAGCCAGGAAACTGAGAGACTATGAGATTCAGGACCCACAGTCTCTTCTGCTGATACAACTCTCACAGTCTTGATAGCTGCCACAATGTCAGTCACATCTTCTGAAGACTTCACCATGATTAACACATACCCTGAAGATTAAGACATGAAACATGGAGCTTAAGCAACACTCATCACAACAGTAGTATTTTTTCCTTGCTCCCATTTGTTCATGTCTTCCTCATAATGCAAAGTACTTTAATCCTATCTGTAAATCAACTTTTCAATATTAAAAGAATAATATCTATGACTCAAGATGTGTTAAACCCTGAGCTCCTATATACTAAAGATATAAAAATACATATTTCTGAGCTACAGAATTAAGAAAGTCATAAAGGAACAAGGATATTCAAAAGAGGTGAATTGAGGCATAGCATAATGAAAATAATACTAAAACATACTTAAAAGACTGAAGCATGGCAAGGCAAATATTGTATCCCTAAGTCTCATTTCTAGTACTCTAGTCCTGCTGAGGAAAACTCTAGACTCTCAACAGCTTGTGCAACTCCACCTCCACAGCTTTGCTCACTGCAATACATATGCCTTAGACTTTTGGTGTGGCTCTGGATGGTGGTCACTGTCTCAGTGAATGAGCATTCCTTTTTCAGCCTATTCTATCTTCAGAGTGTCTCCCCATGACTTTGCTCATACAATTTTATCATACATTATTCCACAAGGGATTCCTCATGGAAACTCCAACTTCTCAACACACTGTTTTGACTCTTGACTTTCCTGAAATTTAGATGTCATCTTACATGATTTGCACTATGCAAAACTGGTATCACAGAGAAACACCAAGGTCACTATTGGTACAGATTATTTTGAGGCCTATGAAATCACACTATAGCTATGGATCCCTCTGTAACCTGAAGATGGAGAAATGAATCCAAGGCAATGTTGGTATACAGGGAACTTCAGAGCTCTTTTCAGAAAAGACTTTATGCTAGAAAGGCTTAGAGACAATTTTTCTCTGTTTAGAAACATTTTAGATTTCTTTATTTAATTGATTTTTATTGAGCTCTACATTTTTCTCTGCTCCCCTCCCTGCCTCTTCCCTGCCCTTCAACCTTCCCCCAAGGTCCCCATGCTTCCATTTTGCTCAGGAGATCTTGTCTTTTTCTACTTCCCATGTAGATTAGATCTATGTATATCTCTCTTAGTGTTCTCAATGTTGTCTAAGTTCTCTGAAATTGTGTTTTGTAGGCTGGTTTTCTTTGCTTTATGTTTAAAAACTACTTATGAGTGAGGACATATGATAATTGTCTTTCTGTGTCTCGGTTACCTCACTCAAAATAATGTTTTCTAGCTCCATCCATTTTTTACAAAATTCAAGGTGTCGTTATTTTTTTTTTCTGCTGTGTAGTACTCCCTTGTGAAAACGTGCCACATTTTACTTATCTATTCTTCGGTTGAGAGGCATTTATGTTGTTTCCAGGTTTTGTCTATGACAAATAATGCTGTTATGAACATAGTTGAGCACGTGTCCTTGTAGCACGATAGAGTATCCTTTGGTTATGTACCCAAAAGTAGTATCACTAGGTCTTGAGGAAGGTTGTTTCCTAATTTTCTGAGAAATCACCACACTGCCATCCAAAGGGGCTGTACCAGCTTGCATTCCCACCAGCAATGCAGAAGTGTTCCCTTTAACCCACAACCTCTCCAGCATAGGTTTTCATTAGTGTTCTTGGTCTTGGCCATTCTTACAGGTATAAGATGGAATTTCAGAGTTGTTTTGATTTGCATTTCTCTGATGTCTAAGGATGTTGAACATTTCCTTAAGTGCCTTTCAGCAATTTTAGATTTCTTTGTTGAAAGTTCTCTGTTTAGGTCTATACTCCAATATTTTTATTGGATTATTTGTTCTTTTGATGACCAATTTCTTGAGTTCCTTGTATATTTTGGAGATCAGACCTCTGTCTGGTGTGAGGTTAGTGAAGATACTTTCCCATTCTGTAGGCTGCCATTTTCTATTGTTGACCATGTCTTTTGCTCTACAGAAGCTTTTTAGTTTCAGAAGGTCCCATTTATTAATTGTTTCTCCCAGTGTCTGTGCTTCTGGGGTTATATGTCATGTAGTTACTAGTGTATAAAATCAAGTTCATGAAACATTTTATAATTTATGGTCTCCAAAAATATAATATCACATATGGTTTATATATTGTTATGTAAGTACACATACAACTACTCTTTCCAAATTTTCAAGTTTGAAAAGAGAAATAAAAAAATTTGCTTAAAAATTTTCCTCTAAAAAAACAACTACTGCTCATTAATATCTCTTAATATCAATGGACTCAATTCACCTACAAAAAGACACAGGCTAAGAGAATGGATACAAAGCAGGATCCAGCCTTCTGCTGTATACAAGAAACACATTTCAATCAAAACAGACAAAGGAGGACATTTCATATTAGTCACAGGAAAAATACATCAAGGCCGGGTGATGGTGGCTCATGCCTTTAATCCCAGCACTCGGGAGGCAGATGCAGGCGGATCTCTGTGAGTTCGAGACCAGCCTGGTCTACAAGAGCTAGTTCCAGGACAGGCTCCAAAGCCACAGAGAAACCCTGTCTCAAAAAAACCAAAAAAAAAATACATCAAGAGGAAATTCCAATACTGAACATATATGTCCCCAATACAAGGGTACCCTCATATGTAAAATAAACACTTCTAAAGCTTAAATCATACATTAAACCCCACTCACATAGAGTGGGAGACTTCAACACTCTACTCTCACCACTGGACAGTTCAGTAAGACAAAAAATTAACAGAGAAATAAGGTAACTAACAGGTGTTATTACTCAAATGGACTTAGCAGACATCTACAGAATAGTCCATCCAAACATTCTCAGCACCTCGTGGAACCTTCTCAAAAGCTGATCACATACTTGATAACAAAACAAACCCCAACAAATACCAAAAAAAAAAATGGAATAACCCCATGTATCTTATCAGATTACCATGGTTTAAAACTAGAAGTCAACAGCAATCCTAATTCCAGAAAGCCTACAAACACGAAAAAATTAAACAGTGCTCACCTGAATCACAAAAGGATCAAGGAAAAAATAAAGGGAGAAATTAAAGACTTCCTAAAATTCAATGAAAATGACCACACAACATACCCAATTTTATGGAACACAATGAAAGCAGTATTAAGAGGAACGTTCTTAGCACTAAATGCCTACCTAAAGAACCTGGAAAAATCTCACACTAGTGATTAAACAGAACATTTGAAAACTTTAGGAAAAGAAGAAGCAAACTCATTTAATAGAACTAAATGGCAGGAAATAATCGAACTGAGAGCTGAAATCAACAAAATAGAAACAAAGAAAACAATACAAAGAATCAATGAGACAAAGAGTTGGTTCTTCAGGAAAATTAACAAAATAAACAAACCTTTATCCAAGCTGACCTTTTAGATTTCTGAAATACTTTCAAAACATCTCTCCCATTGCTAAGAAAATAATACTTAAAATTATTTGATATAAAAAATTTAGTTATGTGTATATGGAGAGCTAGGCATGTGAGTGCATGCATTCTCAGATCAGAGGCTTCAGATTGTCTTAGAGCTGGTGTTCCCAGCAGTTGAGGTGTGAACCAGCCATCATGAATGCTGGAAACTGAGCTAGCATCCTTTGTAAAGGCAATAAGAACTCTTTACTGTGAAGCATCTCTCTACCCCTTTTATATGTATTTTTCACATTTGTAGCCGTAATTTATATGATTTTTCATATTATATAAAACATATAAGCACATCCTTAGACACACTCCTTCCAAGTCACATAGCATATTTCAAGGACTACAGGCTATGCTCTATTTTGCTTTTGATTCTCACTGTAAACAAGATGAAAGATAGCACAATCTCTCCCACTCAACTGCACCCCACACACAGTTTGATGCTTTGAGATTTCCTCTAGCAAATAATTTGTTCACCAATCTTCAATTTTGAGTTTAGAAAGGACCAGCCAAAAGACAATATCAAATTGCTTTTCAACATTAGGGGTAAGACCTCTATGCTAATGAAAGTTACATTTCTATCAGTAACTTCATCATTTGGGCCTTACTGTTCAATACTCATTTTTCTCAGCATTGTAGTCTCTGGAGCTTACTAGAACTGGTCAGTCAAGCTCTCCACTAACAACATTCTAGGTTTTCTCTAATCTCTTTCTCCAAACTCTTCCTTATGCCTACCAAAATCCAAATCTAAATCCCAACATATTTACATTTTTGGATAGAATTAGAATCAAAAGCCCACCCCTTACTACTACCTGTATGCATTAGCTTACATTAATATAATGAAATGTATGTTAAAATTAATGTATGCTAAACTTGAAGATAATTTTGCAACAGGGAAAGTTAGCTCTGTGGATAAAGTGCTTGTAATACAATTGTGATGTCTGGATTTAGATCCCCGGGACACATACATACTAGGCAAGTATGACAGGTACCAGGAAATGCAACCCTCATGATGTATAGACAGGAGATTTCTGGAGCCAACTATCCAGACTAGTTGTACTATATAAACTTCAAGTTTAATGAGAGACCATGCCTCAATAAACAAATTGAAGACACCAAGGCCAATGTTGGACCTCTATAAGCATGCAAGCACATGGGCATGTGCAGTCACAAACAAACATAACACTTCATACATGAATGCATATCCACACACAGATATCACATACAAGCACATTTAAAAATTCCAGATGTTTCACATCAGCTGGTTCAATACTGATAAGTGTTTCTGGCTAGGGTGACACTTTATGTCAACTACATGGTAAAGTTAACACCTTACATCATGAGCCAAGAATTCAGTGGCAAGACCAAGATCCCACAATACCTTTTGAGGACACCTATACTCTGACCTAACAACCTCCTGTAAGGCTCCACATCCTGAAAGTTTTATTGTCTGTCAATAGGGTAACCCTGGAAACTGAACCTTTAAAGTATGAACCTGGAGGAAATATTCATCATAACCACAGTTTGTTCTTAAAAATAATCCTTATATCAGCATTTGTATTTTTAAGAACTATTTTTTGTGCCAAATCACAGAAAACATAACAAGGTAACAAGTTTCCATGTTCATGCTGATAATGGTTAATGCTTAATAAGTGGTTTCAATAGCTTGTGAGCAATATTTATTTGAAACCCAGAAGTATAAAATACTCCTCATATATAAATACTATGTGTATATACACATACACAGGCACCTGTGAGTCAGTTATATGCATATATGTGTATCACATAGACATATTACCTATGTTTGTGCATAAAAAAGTATTTGCATTTCAATGTATCACATATATTTGTGCATGCTTATCAGAGTTTTTAAGGTAAAATTAAACATTATATCTTGTCCCAGATATTCACAAGATTTCCTTCAATTTCGATTTTAGTCATTCAGTTGCATGCTTTGCCACTTTATATGTTTGGTTGTGAGCCTAACCTCTAACGACTGAGTCATCTCTCCTGCCCACATGCTTTGTCATTTTAACAAGTAGTATCAACAGTGTTGTGGCATATGGCCTACACTGCCTCTTTTGAGTAATTCCAGGGTTGTTGAAGTGGAGTAGCAGAAGCTACAGTGGACACAGATTATTTGGGTTTATGTTATCAGAAGAAGAGTACATGATGGAATGGCAGGCATGGCAGCGGGTATTTATATCACAGAGCGTAGAGACACCAGCTTTGACTACTCACAGGAAGCGGCAAAAATCAATCAGAAGTGAAGTCATTATACAAATGATCAAATATCATCCAAATCTGATGATTCCTTCATCAAGGATCTACTCTCTAAAAGTTCTATAATCTAGCCCAGCCATGGTGGTGCACACCTTTAATCCCAGCACTCTGAAGGCAGAGGCAGGCAGATCTCTGTGAATTCAGGGCCAGACTGGTCTATAAGAGCTAGTTCCAGAACAGATTCAAAAGCTACAGAGAAATCCGGTCTTGAATACAAAATCAGAAAAAAAAATAAACAAACAAAATGTTCTATTATCTTCACACACAAATAACAACACCAGCTGGGAACATGAGCACATTGGGGCATTCTCATTCAAAACAACTAGAAGTTGTGAGTAATATTATCATGGTTGTCTTCTAAGAAGTTGAAAAAAACTAACAGATTGCATACATATTAAATCATGATCATTTTTAAAATGAGAATAATTTTATTAATAACATCTCAATCGGTCCTCATCAGTCATTTAAAAAGTATAATATTTGAATTGATTATAAAGTACAATCAGGTAAACATAAGTGAGAAATATTTCTGTTTCTTTCCTTTTGGGCAATTGTCCAATATTGAATGACTGCTTTGAATTTAAGTGTATCATAGCAGATGACAAATGCAGACCGATACAATCACAATGATAAACTCACTTTCAGTGTGATACAAGCATGAATATATTTTTAGCTTTAGAATTCAATTAACTTTGAAGCCTTGAAAAAAGAAATTGAGATAAAAAGAAACTGATTCAGAGATTTAAAATAGCTTTATGGCAAGCATAGAGAATTCTAAGAGTGGCAGATGTTGTTGAATGAAAAATACACTTTTAAATATGCTTTAATAAGGAGACTGCAATTTGATGAAGTATCCCTCTGAGCAGGGAAATGATATTTCCTTTCCAAACTCCAGTTAAGTTATGGTATCCATATGACATGTTTCTTGATTCTGTAACATAGGAGTAACTCACATCTGTCTCCCTTGCTATTTGAATTCTGCTGTGTTTATGACCTGTACTGACAGTCAATATAAACCATCATATGTATCATTTAATAGGTCTTCATATGACTTTAACACTCAAGTTCTGAGCCTTACAGCAAAGGCCTCAGACAGTGTGATGAAAACATAAACCCTATCTTCAATTTCCTGTCTGACTTCAACATCAAAGACTGCATCACACAACTTTAATATTCTGAATGTTGTCTTTGGAAACAAGTCACTGAATATAAAAAGTTATGAGTAAAATGAATATACATTAGATGAAATCAATAAACTAAATCCAAATAGTCCAAATATCATTGCAAAAATTGTTCATAAGAAGTCTTTATCTAGATTAAACTCCACCTAAAAGTTGAGAATTAATACAGAAAACAAGATTTTGGCAATGTACCTAAATATTTGAAACTATGTGGTATTATCTACAATTAAATCATTGTCACAAAAATATGTTTTACAAAACTGGCAAAAATAGTTCTGATTAATAACGTTTAGTTCATAATTTAATCAGTGACATATCATATAAAAATCAACTTTCCCTTCAATTTTCCACCAATGACAATAAGATATTTCTTACAAATAATTTCACTAAGTCATAAATATATGTGTAGTTCTGTATTTTCTTTTTAGTCTTAAAATGATGTGTTTAAACAATTAACTTCAAACTGGAAGTACTTTAAATAGGCTCTTTCTAATGTGGTAGACAAACATTTCTTAATCCAGCAAAGAAATAGAGATTACAAGCTAAAAGAACAATAAGCCAAACTTCATTAAAATTAAAATGTTTTTTTAAGTCTTTTTTTTATTTTTTTAATATTTATTTATTATGGATACAATAATCTGTTTGCATATATGCCTGCTAGAAGAGGACACCAGCCCTCATTACAGATGGTTGTGAGCCACCATGTGGTTGCTGGGAATCGAACTCGGGTCCTTTGGAAGAGCACACAGTGCTCTTAACCGCTGAGCCATCTCTCCAGCCCCTAAAATGTTTTATTCAGCAAATAAAAGCTGATTTTTACCTATTGAAAAAATCTATAGACTGGGATATGACATTTGAAAGCTACTTATTTCATCAGTAATTTATATTAATAACATATAAATTGCTTCTTGTGAATCCTAGGAAAAATAATAAGCTTCATTTGGTCTAATGGTTACAATAAAAGAAAGAAAAATGTTTATATTTCTGACATGTGAATGAGAATAGAAAAAGATAGTGACCACAGAAACAGTTTCTGACATTCTTATGTCTTTTGACTGTAACTGAAGGAATGTATTGCTATCTGTTCTGAAAGTTAAAATTTTGGTATAGGAGTTCCTTCTGTTTGGGCATTGCTTTCATTGGTTAATGAATAAGGAAACTGCCTTGGACTAGTTGATAGTGCAGAACTTAGATAGATGGAGAAAACAAAACTGAATGATGGGAGGAGGAATGCAGAGTCATAGAGATGCCATGGATCCTCTGCCTGAGACAGACACTGGTTAGAATCCTGCCAGTAAGCCACAGTCGTGTGGCGATACACAGATTAATAGAAATGGGTTAAATTAAGATGTAAGAATAAGCCAATAAGAAACTAGAGCTAATGGGCCAAGCAATGTTTTTTTTAATTTTTTTTTAATTTATTTATTTATTATATATACACTTTCCAGGATACAGTGCCAGATCTCATTACAGATGGTTGTGAGCCACCATGTGGTTGCTGGGAATTGAACTTGGGACCTCTGGAAGAGCAGCTAGTGCTCTTAACCTCTGAGCCATCTCTCCAGCCCCTCCAAGCAATGTTTTAATGAATACAGTTTCTGTGTGAGTATTTCAGGTATAAGATAGTTGGGTAGCCAGTATGAACAAGCAGCGGTTCTCTCTTGTAGCATTTGGCACCAACGTGATGGATTAAATCCATTTAAAAACCTGAGAGAGCTTAATTTTAAACACAAAATTACAGTTTAATACACCTTTTTGCTGTTTTGTGGCAGCATGCTGCAGAGAGATTTTCCTGACCCAGCAGCCACAGTAGAAAAAAGTGACAGTTTTAAAATGCCTACTTTCTGGGCTATATTGTTAGCATGACCTCTGTCTCTTGTGGGAGACAGAGAATTTAGATGGGATTTGTTAGCAGATTGCTGCAGCTTGCTTGATGCAAGCTTTGTGCCTGGAAGTGAGGTGGTGTGCTTGGTTCTCAGAGGCATGGCTCTGTCATGCTAGACTGGGTGGGGCAAATCCACAGTACCTGTATTTGACCAAGGAATGTCGCTGCTTTGGTTCTTAAGAGCTTAGCATTTTAGAAGCACAAAGCCCAAGCACACCTGGACAGTAAAACATTACAGATTCACAATAGGACAGATTCAAACATAAAATACCTCTAAATGGGTCACAGTGTTAGATAAATGTATATAGGCTTGGTAAAGAAAAGATAAAGAGTATAGTCATAAAATAAAGTTAATGCTTTAAAAAAAGGGTAAAGTCTTTAAAGAGACAGAGTATAAATAGAGATAGATTAAGAGAAGTAAAGAAAAATAAGCCACTTAAAAAATGGAAAATTCACAGAAAGTCTGGATTCTGTATATTGTTGTGTTTTCTTTGACATTTTTGATTGTGAAGGAGCTAAGTACATAGAGACATTTCAATGTATGGCTACTAAGCTAAACAAGCATCTATATTATAAAAGAATCATGACTTCAGAATTTGGATCCAAGTATATGTTGCTTGGGAAAAGAGGTTCTTCTTCTCTTTTCACAGGAGGACCTGTGGATTGCATCTGGCAAATATGGTTTCATGGACCAACACTTCCTGAAAGGTTGCCATGAACACTCTCAAAAACTTGAATAACCCACAGAGAGATGACTGCTGAACTTGCCTAAATGTGAGGTGATCCTTCAGGGTTCCTTATTCATGAAAGAGTCTGCAAGATATTCTGCAGGATACAGAAGAAAGTGACTGAACTCTCTTTGAAATTTCCTGCTCCATGGAAAAGTCTGCTGGATACTATGGGCCTGTAGGCTGAAGATGGATATCCCAATGGTACAGAAGAACTTTGGGTAACTGTTCAGGCAATGAGATGTCTCTGTCAATTCTAGAGTTTTAGAAGTTGCTTACAATGCACTTTCTGTTAACCTAGGTAATATATTCTTCTGGAGTCTTTGATGAAGTTGAAGAATTTATAGTCATAATTTTAATTTTCCTTTGTTATAATAAAAGATAAAGTAGATATAAATATTGTAACTGTAATTCTTGCTTGATAACTGTTTTGTTATATATAATTTTACTATATTAATGATAAAGCCTTCCTTTTGTTTAAACAGAAAAGGGGAAAAGGTGTAGGAGTTTTTTTCTGTTTTGTGTTGCTTTCATTGGTTAATGAGTAAAGATACTGCCTTGGCCTAGTTAATAGGACAGAACTTAGGTAGGCAGAGAAAACAGAACTGAATGCTACGAAGAAGGAAGCCCATTCCTCTGCATTTGTGACCCAGCCACAGAAGAAGCAAGATGTGACTGCCTCACTGAAAAAGGTACTAAGCCACATGGCTAACACAGATAAGAATAATGGGCTAATATAAGTTGTAAGAGTTAATAAGAAGCCTGAGCTAATGGGCCAATCAGTTTATAGTTAATGTAGATCTCTATGTGATTTCTTTGGGACTTAATGACTGCGAGAACTGGGCAGGACAGAAACTCAGTCAACATAATTTATTGGGGATTTATATCTATAGGCAGTTACTTTCTAAATTTGGTGTCACCAATCAGGAGTACTACTTGGATACAGCTTAAGTGCAGCACTGGTTTGCCTAGGATACTCAAAACTCGGGTCAAGTCCCAAAGCTGAAAGCAAAACACTAAAGAGAAAGAAGCAAGCAAGCCTCAGCAACATTCAAATAAGGTATGTATTTGAAAATTAAACTCCCTAGGTTACCACTGGTGTTGCTTCCTTCAAAAAACATATGTATGACTTCTTAAGAACATTGTTCTATTTTTATTTTATATCAACCTTATGCAAAAGAAGTCTAATAGTCTGCTGTTAGAAAATGATGTTGGGTCAAATTGTTTTCTCAGTTCCCTTATGGCTGTGCACATTAAGAACTGACTTAAGCTCATACTATTTCCATAAAGTTCCAAATGAATGAAAAACCATGAACAAAAGGAAATTTCAGTGTAATGGATTTTAATAGTATTCATGTTTTAATAATAAGTGAAAAATATAACTGTGGTTCACATATTTTAATAAAAGGTAAATTTTAATGAATATTACCAAATGAAACTTTTCCATACATGTCATTTAAAATAAGTGTTCCTGATACTGTTAAAAACATTTTTCCAAATACTTTTTGTATATAAGATAGTGAGAAAACTATATAGTTGGCTAGTGGTGGTACACACCTTTAATCCCAGCACTCAGGAGGCAGAAGCAGGCAGATCTCTGTGAGTTTGATGCCAGTCTGGTCTACAAGAACTAGTTCCAGTACAGTCACCAAAGCTGCAGAGATATCCTCTCTTGAAACACCAAAAGAAAGAAAGGAAGGAAGGAAAGAAAGAAGGAAGAAAAGCAAAAAAAAGAAAACTCTATAAATTTATATAAATGACAGCTCACCAAACTTTAGTCCTTAAGTCCAATCAGTATCTTGCTTTTTATTATCCTTACTATAAAATTCAATCTAGCCCTTATTCATAGACATTATTTATTTTATTTTATTTTTTTTAGTTGTTGCAAAAAAAAAAATTTTTCCGCCTCCCCCCCTTTCCCATTTCCCTCCCCCTCCTCGCACACATGGCTCCCTCCCCCAGTCCTCTCCCCCTCTCCCCCTCCCCCCACTCCATTCCCCCTCCCTCTCGAGAATGAAGAGCAGTCCAGATTCCCTGCCCTGCGGGACGTCCAAGGTCCTCCCACTTCTATCCAGGACCAGGAAGGTGAGCATCCAAACAGGCTAGGCTCCCACAGTCCTAGGCCAGTTCATGTATTAGGATCGAAACTTAGTGCTATTGTCCTTGGCTTCTCATCAGCCTTCATTGTCTGCCACGTTCAGAAAGTCCGGTTTCATCCCATGGTTATTCAGTCCCAGTCCTGCTGGCCTTGGTGAGCTCCCAATAGATCAGTTCCATTGTCACAGTGGGTGGGTGCACCCCTCGTGGTCCTGACTTCCTTGCTCGTGTTCTCCCTCCTTCTGCTCCTCATTTGGATCTTAAGAGCTCAGTCCTGTGCTCCAATTTAGGTCTCTGTCTCTATCTCAATCCATTGCCAGATGAAGGTTCTAAGGTGATATGCAAGATATTCATCAGTATGGCTATAGGATAGGGTCATTTCAGGTTCCCTCTCCTCAGTTGCTCAAGGTACTAGCTGGGGACATCTCCCTGGACACCTGCGAGCCACTCTAGAGTCAAGTCTCTTGCCAACCCTAAGATGGCTCCCTTAATTAGGATATATATTTCTCTGCTCCCGTGTCCACCCTTCCTTTATCCCAACCATCCCATTCCCCCAAGATCCTCCCATTCTCCCCTTTTCACGTTTCTCCCCCCATTTTACCTTAGCCCCATTCCACCTAACCCCCAAGTTCCCAGGTTTTGCCCTGCAAATTTGTCTACTTCCTGAGTGAGGTATCCAAGACCCAAAAAGATGAACATGGGATGTACTCACTCATAATTGGTTTCTAGACATAAATAAAGGACATTGAGCATATAATTTGTGATCCTAGAGAAGCTAAATAAGAAGGTGAACCCAAAGAAAAACATATAGTCATCTGCCTTGATATGGGAAGTAGACAAGATTCATAGACATTATTGACTGTAATTTTTTTTTTTTGGTTTTTCGAGTCAGGGTTTCTCTGTAGCTTTGGAGCCTGTCCTGGAACTCCCTTTGTAGACCAGGCAGGCCTCGAACTCACAGAGATCGGCCTGCCTCTGCCTCCCGAGTGCTGGGATTAAAAGCATGCACCACCACCACCCGGCTTTGACTATAATCTTTTAAACATAGTGAATACTCTTATAACAGTACTTGAACATTAAGGGAGATTCTAGTAAAAATATGTTTAGTAGTTTAAGGTATTATAGAAAGCAATATGCAAATATTTTAACTAGGAGTAAGGAAGAGGGGTTTAACAAATGTCTTTATTTTTTCATTGAAGTTGGGGCACTGTTGCTGTTTTCAATTGGTAGAAAGTTTTTTTTTCTTTTTTGCCGTTTACAGAAGAAAGTTTTGTTTTAATATTAATTTTTCATTTTTAAATGAAACAATCTGGCCTTTTTGTCTGTGGGGGTATTTGGACTACCAGGAGTCCTTGTTCCTGTGCTGAGGAGATCCATCCAGAAGGGTGAGCCTGTGCCAGTCCGGAGTGGACGGTCTGGGAATGGGAGCACAGGGAACCCTCCTGCTTCTGCTGCAGGGGCTTCTTTGTTCCACATGACCCTGCCTCCCCCAAGCTTGCCCTATTGTTTGCGAGTTCCTTGGCCAAGGAAAAGTTCCTGCTTCTGCACTGAGGAGATTCACCCAGAGGGGTGAGTGTGTGCCCGTCTAGCCAGAAGGTCCCCGGAAGGGAGTGCAGGGCTACTGCTAAAGGGACTTCTTTGTTTCATTTGACCCTGTTAATGCCAAGTTTGCCCTTTTGTCTGCAGGGTCCTTGGACTACCAGGAGTCCCTGTTCCTGTGCTGAGGAGTTCCATCCAGATGGGTGAATGTATGCCTGCCTGGCCAGAAGATCCCTAGAAGGGAGTACAGGACACCTCCAGCTCCTGCTGCAGGGGCTACTTTATTCCACACGACCCTGCCCCCCCAGTCCACCCTTTTGTCTGTGGGGTCCTTGATCCAGGAACAGATTCTGCTCCTTCACTGAGCAGAGGGACTCCTTTCCATCTGCAGGGTCCTTAGATCCACAAGCACAACCAGCTCCAGTGCCAGGGACCCTAAGAGAGGCCAGAACAAGAAAATTCCCCAAGTACAGAGTCAGTCACAGCAAGATTGGACCAAGATGCCAAGACTTTCCTGACTGCATTTGAAGGAAGAAATGGGCAGGTGCCAATGCAAGAATTCCTCCAACAACCTGAAAGGCAACATGACAACACCAGAATCCAGGGATCACACAAGAAGACCTGATCACCCTATTCCAGAAGAAGTAGAAGAAATCGACTTTAAACATAACATTATGAAAATAACAGAGGTCCTTAAACAGGATGTGAAAAACTCCTTTAAAGAAATGGAGAATATAAACAAAAATGGTAGAAAAAATCAATAAATGTCTCAAAGATACCCAAGAAAACCAAGTAAAAGCAATAAAACAGGTAATGGAAACAGTTCAAGATGTGAAAAATGAAATGGAGACAATGAAGAAAACACAAACCAAGAGAAGGCTGGCTGTAAAAAATCTGGGTAAATGAACAGGAACTACAAAGACAAGTATAACCAAAAAAAAAAAAAATAGAAGAATCTCAGACACTGAAGAGACTATAAAGGAAATAAACTCACCGATCAAAGAAAATAAAAAATCAAACAAATTCTTAACAAAAAACATCCAGGAAATCTGGGACACCATGAAAAGACCAAACCTAAGAATAATAGGGGTAGAAGAAGGAGTAGAATTACAGCTAAAAGGCCCAGAAAATATATTCAACAAAATTATAGAAGGAAACTTTCCCAACCTAGAAGAAGGATATTCCTATGAAGATACAAGAAGCATACCGAACACCAAAAAGACTGGATCAAAAAAAATCCCCTCACCATATAATAATCAAAATACAAAACGCATAAAATAAAGAAAGAATATTAAGAGCTGCAAAGGAAAGAGGTCAAGTAACATATAAAGGTAAACCCATCAGAATTACACCTGACTTCTCAATGGCAACCATGAAAGCCAGAAGGTCTTGGATAGATGTGATGCAGACACTAAGAGACCATGGATGCAAGCCCAGACTACTATACCCAGCAAAGCTTTCTTTCACCGTCAATGGAGAAAACAAGATATTACTGGACAAAAACAGATTTAAATAATATGTAGCCACAAACCCAGCCTTACAGAAAGGAAAACTGCAAACTAAGCAAGCTAACAACACCCATAATAACACAGGCAACTGACAACCCTCCACCAGCACAACTCAAAGAAGGGAAACACACAAACACTACCACCAAAAAAAAAAACTAGGGTTAACAACCACTGATCATTAATATCACTTAATATCAATGGATTCAGTTCACCTACAAAAAGGCACAGGTTAAGAGAATGGATACAAAAACACGATCCAACATTCTGTTGTTTACAAGAAACACACCTCAGTCTCAAAGACAGACATTACCTCAGAGTAAAGGGTTGGGAAAAGGTTTTCTGTTGTGGGGGGGGGGCACTTTGTAGTGTGGAGCGGTGGGCCACTTCCCATCTCCCAGCTCCTGGCCATCATCTAGCTTTACCTGAAATAATTACACAGAAACTGTATTCTTTTAAACACTGCCTGTCCCATTAGTTATAACCTCTTATTAGCTAGCTCTTACACATTGATCTAACCCATTTCTAATATCTGTATTGCCACTTGAGTGTGGCTTACCTGGACAAGTCTAACAGGCATCCGTCTCGGAGGGGAGAGCTATGGTGACTGACTGACTCGGCTTCTTTCTCCCAGCATTCTGTTCAGTCTACTCTGCTTACCTAATTTTCTGTCCTATTAAAGGGCCAAGGCAGTCTCTTTATTTAACCAATGAAATTGACACAAAACAGAAGACTCTCCCCCATCATGCTTCACAGAAGAAACAACCAGACATTCTGCAGGACACAGAGAAAAGTGACAGAAAAGCTGCCAATATAGGCAGGACAGTCTTTCAAATTTTCTGCTTCAATGAAAAGTCTGCCTGTAGGCTGAATATGGATGTCCCAACATTGCAAAGGAACTTTGGGGCACTATGAAGGCAGTCAGATCTCTGTTATTGCTAGAGTTCTTTGGAAGTTGTTTGCAATGCACTTTTTGTTTGTTCAAATAATATTATCCTTCTGGGGTCTTTGATGGAATTGAAACTAGATAGTTACAGTTGCATCTTAGTTACAATAGAGAGTAAATGAGCTATAAAATTTTAGATTCAATAAGATAGGATACATTATGAAGTATTTTCTTTTAGTTTACCAGACAAAAATCAACTGGAATTTGTTACATTGTGAATTTAATATTTATTTGGTAATTGTTCTTACTGTGTACAATCTTATTATCTTAGAGTTAAAACCTTTTGTTTAGACAAAAAAGGTAGAAATGTATATGGGGTCCTAGCAGCAGGCACTGTCAGAGGTCCTGATCATGCATAGCCAATGATAAGTTACCACATGATGTCTACAGATTGGAATGGCTGGGTACTGGAAAGTTATATAAGTTTTTCCTTGATGTTGAATAAATGAGTCTGCTGTATGATGTTAACTCTGGACCTTCTCACCCCCTCCCCCAACAAAGATATTAGGACCCAGCAACACTGGCCCAGCACCATGACAGTCTGGTTCCTTTCAGGATGACCATGGACTAACCCTCAAAATGTGTAAGTAAACCCAGAATTAAATATTTCATTTTCTAAGAGTTGCCTTGGCCATGATATTTTTTCACAGCAATAGATCAGTATCTAAGACAAATGTTCTAACTAGAGAGTGCTGTGTTGATGTCATTGGCCTAATTATGTTGTTGTTTCAAGGAATATGTATGAATTTATCAGTTTGGATTAGAAAAGCAACTGAATGATTTAAGAGGAAATTAATGTGCCATCCTAGTAGAAGTATGGAAGATAGTGCTAAGGGTAATATGGACTATGCAGGTTCAGCTCAAAAGGTTTCAAAGGAAACCATTCTTCTGATATTTTGGCAAAGAATGTGGCTGATTTTTGCCATTGTCCTAAAAAATTTTCCAGAGTCCAAATTAAACAGTTTTGGATTAATGACCTTTGCAGAGAAAATTCAAGACAGCTTACTATTGGTTGTGTCTCATGGTTATTAGTGATCACTCTTATGCATATCTATAATGAAAAGAGCAACCATGGAACAAAGAAATGTAAAATGTACAGATTGGGGGGGAAAAGACCTCCAGAAAATGTAATATTGGAGCCATGTCTTGTGTTCAAGGAGATAAAAGTTTAAAGGACTAGTTTGAAATGGAAAAAAGAGAGTGCTAACCTTAGGAAAAGTTCTGCAACCTGAGAAAGGAAAGGCCTGAGATTCTTGGTCTAGAAACCAACAACAAGTCAAACTTATGAAACTGTATGTCATCCAGGTATCCAGATTTCAGCCAAAAGAAGAAGCAGAATTTGGCGCCTTTACCCAAGTATATTTGGACATAAAATCAAGAAGGAGACAAGAAAGGAGTTATGGAATTTTCCCCCATAGTTAAGGAAAACTGGCAAGGCCAGGTGTATGCCAGGGAGGTTCCTGTGTGGAGGCCAGAAGACAATACTTCATGAAACCTGCACTGTGATGGAGACCTCAAGATGTTTAAAATCCAGAGCCAAGAGATACCTACCAAGGAGAACTAAAGACCAGGAATGGAATCAGCCTGAGGAGAATTGTGCTGAAATCTCAATCCACAGTCCCTTGACTACAGAATGTTGGCTAAAATTTCATGCAATCAGAAACATGTGGCAGGAGATATTTTCATCTCATACCAGTGAAATAAATATGAAGAAACTGGGTGAGAATTCCAAAAAAACCAATGACCATTCCTTCAGCTGGCCCCACCACCTAGTTTCCAGAGCCACCAGTAGCTAAGAACCAAGAGTCCAATTCATGTGTCTTTGGGTGATATTTTGTAATCGAAACAATACCATCAACTTAAAGATGGGATTCAATGGTCTTTGCACTCTTCTGTCCCTCTCTTTCTCATTCCCACACATATGTGCATACATGTATACATTCATGTATTCAGGTATAATTTATAAAATCCTCCAAAATATTTGGCAACTCATACCTTCAGCTAGTCTTAGAATCTTCTTATCTCCTAACAAACTTTGATCCTCTACTTTCATGTGTGTTTTTAAATCCCATAATAAATAACATTAAGAAATGGAAGCACAGGGCTCCTTTTTAAAAAGCCAGTGAACTCAATGTTCTTTCTTGAGGAAAGGCATTGGGTGCAGGGTTGTAAGTCCATTATAGGGGCAACTACTGATTGAAATTATAATACTGAAACTTCAAACTCAATATTGTGAAACTGAACTGAATCATGCTACTTCATCAAAAGATAAGGTGAGAGTTTCTCACTAATGAGACACAGGTTTGATCTTATTTTTTATATTTCAGCTGAAAACTATTTTTAGATCTTAATGAACTCAATTCAGTGATGTTTCTAACATTGCAAAAACTGTTTGAATACCAAAATCTAAGTTAAACAAAAATCTTATTTAAAAATATGATCTTTTGTAAATCTACACATTCTGGGATTTTAGGTTCATTGTAGATAAATAAAGATATGTAAGTCACATCTAGCTGCAATATATATATATATATATATATAATCACAAAGATTATTTTAATTTTCTAATTTCTTTTACTTTTTCTTTGGATTTATTTTTGAGTTCGTACATTGGATTTGTATTTTACAAAATAACTTAAGAGACATAAATGGATAATATTTTATATATTTCATAAAAGCCTGCAGGTTGATAAATTAGTCTGGCCCAGATTTAAGTCCTTTCATATGTACTAAATTGCATCTTCATATTCTGCTTACTGTTTTCTTTAGTTTCTGGCTGATTAATAGCCCATTATCAAGATGTAAACTTTTGAACACTATGTTTAATTGCACCTGATATAAAAAAATGTCCAAACTTTGCAAAATTATTAGTGAGAAAAATAAAATAAAAATGCTTACATGTGGGTTTCTTCTCAGCTATAAAATAACTAAAAATCTTAAGTGAATCCAATATGTCTGCTCTAGCATGAATAATAAAAACCCAGAGAGAGTTATTGGGTTCAACCTGAAGATTAGAAAAGCAAAGCAGTCAAAGTATTAATGAGGTCTTTCCTCTACCAAGACTCAGACAAACAAAGGGGTTATACTGCAATGTTCTGTACCAACCTCACGCTTCACACTCCCCTGAGCTCTTGTCTCTTTTCCTTTATATTCTTCTCTTCTCTAAGTCATATCACTTCTGTCCTCACCTGCCTAGTGCTGGGATTAAAGGCATGTGTTCCCACGTGCTGGGTTCACCTTCATGTGACCTCTGTTTCTTTTTGAGAGAGATTCAATCTTTTGTAGTCCAGGGTATCCTTAAATTCACAGGGATCCACCTGCCTCTGTCTCCTTGTTTTTGGCATTAAAGGTTTGTGCCACCACTCTCTAGCCTGTATAATTGACTAGTAAGGCTGCTTTGCCCTCTGATCTTCAGGCAAGCTTTATTTAAAACACAAATAATATATCTCTATATTTCCTTTTTTCTAAAATAAAAAGAAGGCTGTAACTAATATCAGAACAAATATATACAATAAGTACAATAACTATATATGACATATACATACAATAAATAAAACAGCAATGTCTAGTCCATTTGCATTTGACAAATTCAGAGAAAATACTCTATATCTATTCTATCTTGGTGAGTCCAAAGTCTTATACCTAATTTATTTTCTATAATAACTTGCTTTCTATGTTTGGTATACAAAAGCAATTATAACTATAGCAATCTAGTCTTCACTTCCCTCAGAGACTCATGAAGTAAATATTAACTGAGTAAGTAGAAAGTGCAAGCAATCAACTTCCAAAAAAAATGTGAGGAATGACAGAAACAGCTGGCTGCCCAGCCATAAAAAGTTTCTCTGCAATGTTGGAGCATCCCTCTTCAGCCTACAGGCTTAGCATATCCAACAGACTTTTCTGTGAAGCAAGGTATTCTGAAGGATTATCCATCCTTGTCTTGACAATATTTGACATTCACTTTCTTTTATCTCCTGTTTGTCCAATTAAGACAGGATATTGTCAGATGTCAAGGCAAGGGCATTTTCTTGCCCAATGGCTTACTTGTGCCACAAAGAATGTAAACTCCATTTCGAGTTTCTTTGATGTTTATCATCTTCTTTAAAGTAAATTGGTACTGCCAGGGTTAGACATTTCTCATTGTCATAAAAAAAGGACCTATGTGGGTCTCTGTCTCTATCTCCATCCATTGCCGGATGAAGGTTCATATTCATCTTTTGGGGTCTGGGTTATCTCACTCAATAAAGTGTTTTATATTTCCATCCATTTGCATGCAAAATTCAAGATGCCAATGTTTTTTATAGCTGAGTAAAACTCTAAAGTGTATAAGTGCCACACCTTTGTCCATTCTTCTATTGAGGGGTACTTGGGTTGTTTCCAGGTTCTGGCTATTACAAATAGTGCTGCTATGAACATACTTGAACAAATGCTTTTTTTTTTTTAGTATAATTGAGCATCTCTTGGGTATATTCCCAAGAGTGGAATTTCTGGGTCCTGAGGTAGGTTGACTCCCAGTTTCCTGATTTCCAAATGAGGAGCAGAAGGAGGGAGAACATGAACAAGGAAGTCAGGACTGCGAGGGGTGCGTCCACCCACTGAGACAGTGGGACTGATCTAATGGGAGCTCACCAAGGCCAGCTGGACTGGGACTGATGGAACATGTGATCAAACTGGACTCTCTGAATGTGGCTGTCAATGAGGGCTGACTGAGAAGCCAAGGACGATGGCACTGGGTTTTGATTCTACTGCATGGACTGGCTTTGTGGAAGCCTGGTTTGTTTGGATGCACACCTTCCTAGACCTGGATTAAGGGGGGAGGACCTTGGACTTCCCACAGGGCAGGGAACTTTAATTGCTCTTAGGACTGGAGAGGGAGGGGGAGGAGAAAGGAGAGGAAATGGGAGGTAGGGAGGAGGTAGAAATTTTTAATAAATAAATAATAGAAGGAAAAAAGAACCTATGCTATTAAAGCATTTTAAATTCAATATTCTGTAAATCTCTGAAGTGTTTGAAGATGACCTATCTAAAACACTTTTATTTGAACTTGAAAACATACCTAATATGACTATATGTTTGATTGCAATAGGTGGTTCACTACTAACCTGCAATACCTTATTATTCTAAACATTTGGTAGTAATACTTTTCAAGGACTAGAAATTTACATTGCATTGTTAAATAAGTTGTATAGATACAATACTTTGAACAGGAGTACAAATATTTGTACAGTATGTTCAAACAAAATTAATATCAAATTTGTATCAAATTCTAATATTTGTGTACAATGTTCAAAACTCCTAATCAATGTAATTTTTTCAAAACTATTAGTTGCTTAGTTGCTTTTTTCTTGTTTGTTTTTTGTTTTTAGAGACAGGGTTTCTCTGTGTTGTCTTGGAGTATGTCCTGACATTCTTCTCTTTGTAGACTAGAACCTTGAATTCACAGAGATCCACCTGCCTCTACCTCCTGTGTGCTAGGATTAAAGGCATGCACCACAACTGCCTGGCCTATTAGTTGCTTTTTAAAAATTAGATTCAATAATCTACATTTTTATCATATCATATCTATATTCTCCCTTCTTTATTTCCAGGGGAGATTAAATAATATACCATTTATACTTCATATCTGTATCTTTTTTCAAAGTAGATTCAATAATCTGCCTTTCATTCTATAATATTTATATCTCCTTTTTTTCTTTTCAAAACAAGAACCTTGAATCTAATATCCTTTGTTTAGTTTTCCTTCTGTCTATAACCAATAACAACTTGTAACCAAACTCCCAAAACAATGACATATATATATATATATATATATATATATATATATATATATCCCATTGAAAGATCAAAATCTGCTCACCCTACCTCTTGGGAATGTGGGCATCATGTTTTTAAATTTACTTCCTGCTGTCTTGGAGTAGTGATATCTTTAGGTGATCCCAGAAGGAAAAACTTCAGGTTAATTGTCACATTTTGGGACAGGTAGCTAGCTGTACAATTATTTTCCAGTCTTTGTATAATGGGAAAGTGCAGGGATTGTCTCATATATTGGCTAGAGTAAACTTTTACACTGGATCATCTTATATAGCCAACTCAAAGTTGTTCTGAGACGTTCGTAGCCCAAAGTCTATCATTAGATGGTGTTCTTCAGCTTATTTCTGTTATCATAGTTCTGGAGGAATCATCATTGTTGGGACCCATCCTTCTTTTAGAGACTTCAAATAAAATACCACTATAGTCTGCTGTTTAAAATTCTCCAAACAAGTTTTTATTTGTTGAGGCTCCTTACCCACCTTTGCCTTTCAGAGATTCTGGTGTTTATTTGACTCTGGAATAACCGCATGTCTGAACACAACAACCTGTGTTAATCTCTGTTTTTCTTCAATGTGCTAATCACCTAGTCTATATTTTCCCCAAATACTATTCAGAACATCTCTGTTCTCTTTTCATTTTTTATTGTCCATTATTATAATGTTCACAGACTTAAAAGAGTGAAACAAACACTTTATAGCTGGAAAAATATACCAACCTCTCCTTTTTGACAATTTTGCATAGTCAATTGATGCCAACAGAATATTTTCATTGATGCTTTCCAACTTCATTGTAATTACATGGTTTCAAACTCTAATCCAGACCATGGAGGGGTGCCCATCTACAGTTGAACACTCACAAATGCTTATTCTTAACACTTACCAGATACTAGTCTCTGCACTAATTGTACATTATTTTGTCTCCCAGAAATGTAATAATAAATTTATAATAATTATCACTGAAAAATCAATATCCCTATTTAATGTTCCATTATATTTTATTGGTAGTAAATTTAATGATCCACACACAGAACTCTGGCTTTTTCTTTGAATTTTACCAGAATGTTTCATTCTTAGTCTAGTTCTAATATTGTTTTTAAAAATGAGAAAAGAACCACAAAATTCTTTCAAAAAATTCTCAGTTACATTTGAACCATAAAGAAAAAATACCCTCATAGTGTGTTAGTAAGGTGGGGATTTGTAATCACAAAGCCTTTTATGTTACTAGTAGAGTTGCAATCATTGCCTCATCTGTTTTACAATATTTGTTAATTATGCTCCCCTTGACTATAGGAAGATTTCTTTTATACCAGGTGGTTAGTAGTTGGACTTTGCCTCCTTACAAGGTGAGAGATACAGATTATAAGTCTGTCAGACTCATGGAGACACTAGTGTCTCCATAAAACAAGGGAGGAAATGTATAGTGATAAAAATAAATGATTAATGAAGTGTCCAAAGGCAGAGAACACAAATTATCAAACTGGATTACATGAAGTGCATTCTTCCAGATGTAAATCCAGTCTGCTTTATACTAAGGTCAGGAATGTGCAAGTCAGTGGAGCCTAGTAATAGCGTCCACAGTAATTTTCCTCCTGCAGCAAGAAGTACAAATTAAAGAGTGGAAATGAACCTTAGTTTTTCCAGGGAGAGTTGAGGCTCCACCCTTATCTCATTTATGAATGCATTTAATTTAGAAATATTAAAATGTGTGATATATTCTTTCTCTGTCACTTCAAAAGCTCTCTCTCTCTATATATATATATATATATGTGTGTGTGTGTGTGTGTGTGTGTGTGTGTGTATGTGTGTGTGTGTGTGTTAACCTTCCTCCAGTCAGCATTACGACTCAGAAATATCTTTGTAAAAAAAAAACAGGAACATAGCATTCCCAGGTCTCAATTTCACTGAACAGGGAAACCTCAGCAATGGGATTCAAATTTGATACATGTCTCCTCTGACAAATTTAAGAAAGTTATTCTTCATTTGGGTAATAATCAAAATAATCAAACAGGTCACTATGTAATTACCAAGTGAATTATGGATACAGAAAAATGATGTTACTAAGCTCTGTAGCTCTGTTCCTGAGGAATTGTTACTGTTTATGTATAGAAATATGGTTCTCTGGTCTGCTTGACTATTTGTATGAGCGAGATTTCATTGTGCCTCTGAGATCTGAGTGGATTACCTGTGCAGAACATCACAATTTGGTTTGCTGCTGAGTCAAACTGAAGATTTTTTTTATTTTTCCCTTTATAGCTTTCCCTGAAATTTATGATATATTATAATAAAGGTTTTAAAATATTCATGTTTCTTCAACTCACTGTTTCTATACTGCTCAGTTATAATATAAAATGTTAGCCTATAGAACCTCAGTTTGTATGTATATAATAAATATACACATACAAATTGAGGTAAATTGGAATTTTTTTCAATGGCCCAAATTCCCTAAAAAGGATAATGCCTCAGAGAGACTAACCTATATAAACATTTTCTTGATTTCAAAAAGAAAATTAGTTTCAGGAGGTTAAATATGGTGAAAAATTAAACATATAAATAACTCTATGAATAATATAGGATTTCATAGAAACAATAAAATAATTAATTTACATACTCTACTTTTCAATGACTTGCCAATAACTTAATAAAATATTTTTGAAGATTTACATAGACATTTTAATTAATTTGTAAATGATATAATTCTTGCTGAAATAAATGTCATTTTTTGCCTATGTGACTTATAGTTTCTTTCCATGCAACTTAACAGAATTATATAAAATCTGGGTTTATTTTTTATGAAGCTAATATGTAACCTTTGAAAAATATAAAATAATAATACTGCTTCCCAGGATACAGTAGAAATCTTTATTGTTTGAGATACTTGGTTTCTCAAGAATGATGAAATATGGTTTGCCAGAGGGATAGTATTAGAAAGGAACCACAAGGTCATACCCACCCACGACCTCATTCAACAGAAACCAAGAGGTGACATGAATCTTAAAATATTACACTTTAAATGAGCTCTCAATATCACCTATTTTAGTTTAACCAAGAATTCTTGCTCTTAGCATGTATAAATATGGTATTAAATACTGGTCTTAAACCACATTTCCTGCGGTTTGATATTTCATATTCCTCTGCATCATCTTTCAAAAATGTTGAAGTTTTAAAATTGAGTGGTGGTATATTTATAATAAGGAATAACTTTTCTCTTTGGATGAAAAAAGTCACATAGTCAAACTACTAGTAGAATTGAGCTCAGAAAATATTTTAACTTTATTATTATTATTACTATTATTATTATTATTAAAAATTTCCACCTCCTCCCCACCTCCCATTTTCCTCCTCCTCTTCCATCCCCCTCCTAATCCCTCTCCAGTCCAAAGAGCAGTCAGGGTTCCCTGCCCTATGTGAAATCCAAGGTCTTCCCCACTCCATCCAGGTCTAGGGCGGTGAGCATCCAAACAGACTAGGCTCCCACAAAGCAAGTACATGCAGTAGGATCAAAACCCAGTGCCAGTGTTTTGGCTTCTCAGTCAGATCGCATAATTTATCTTCATGTTCTTCTTTCTGAGGCTTTCACTGTATAACAGTCCTTGCTGTTCTGGAACTCAATTTGTAGACCAAGTTGGCCTCGAACTCACAGAGATCCACTTGCTTGTGCCTCCCAAGCTCTGGGATTAAAGATTTGTACCACCACTGCCAGACCATCTTCATGTTCTTGTAGTGCCAAGAATCAATGTGGCTTTGTAAAGGGAAGGCTCTCTTACCTGACTTCATTACTTCACATGCAAAGCAGAAAAATTGCACCAGTACTTTCCCCATGTGCTTCGAAAGAATGTCTATAGTGTTGTTTTGAATTAATAAAAGATAAAAGAGTGGAGATAACAACTCACATGGCTACAAACCTAAGCAAAACCTGTAATTTGATGATTCTTTGTTCAGGTACCAGTCCTAGATGATCCAGGGAGACAGGTTTTCTGTGCAGCTCTTTTTCTCTTGCTGTGCCACTATATGAAAGAAGAAAGTAATTGCAAAAGCCTGTTTTGAAAATGTGCCTTTCACAGATTTGACCTCATGTTTCTTTGTTTCCTTACTTACTTTCCTAAAGAGAATGTCACAGAGTTTATAACTTTCACATGAGGCCATGCACAGGGACTATGCTTTTCCATTTTCAGTGACCTTTTCATGGTGAATCATTAGCTTACATTGTCTGTGGCACTCCGGGAGCTCGGGAGACTTACGGTCCAGGAATTTCAGAAAGGTTACAGATGTCATTGCCACTCCTGTGGTAGAGAGATTACCATTCCTTTGAATTTGCTGCATTAAGCTCAATGTCACTAGAAGCTTGGTCAATGAGATCATTTAAACAGATTAGATGATTAAAAACACATTATTTCCTATTAGAAGTCATTATAACATTAAAACCATTTTGAAAAAAAATTGTGTTCTACATCAGGGATAATTCCATTAAGCAGAGACATGCCCAGGATGCCAAAAACTTGACAGGAGCCAAATGTACTCTTAGTCAATCCAATATTTTACAATTTGTCCATCATGATTACCAGATACTGATGAGATTGTACTTTTTACTTGTTTGATTAGTTGCATATTGTTTTGAAGACTCAACAATCAAAAAAATCTTATCCATGTATTAGCTTGTAAGGATTAAAATGGAACACAGGTGACTAATGTGAATATCACACATATATCTACCCAGTTACTCCATGACACAAGTATATTGTGGATGTCAATTAAAAAAAAAGAAACTTATACTAGGTTTAGTATATCTCCTCTCAAACAGGTGGTCAGAGTCACAACTAGAGACGCATCAAATAAATATTATTGCCACTGGTCTTGATTGCCCACCCAAATCTGTTGGGAAGACCCAATTGCTGAAGATTGCACACAAATGAAAACATCAGAAAACCACAGGACTATTGTCCTCATGACTCACATTGCCATGGCTGCCTGCACAAGTTCAGTCCAGTCGATATTCCAACAGACATGGGCAGAGGTGCATGAGCCCCTCTAATAGAGGCACTATCCACGGATGGCTGCTGGGGAGTGGTGTGGGCCCTGGCAGGCTGATGATGCTCCAGAGGATGGCTCCATACTTATGTGCATGCACAGCACTAACTGGACTCCACGAGTTCTAAAAAATAATAAGAAAGAAAAATAAAGGATGTGAAGTTGGGAGGGGTGAAAAGGGAACCAAGGGGAAACAAAAGAGGTGGAGTAGCATGGATATGATTGAAACAACATACATGAAATTCTCAAACAGTAGTTGTTTTAAAATGAGAATCAAAGTCTGTTCAATGGCTCAGGAGGTAATAGCGCTCACAATCAAGCCTGAAAAATCTTAGCTCAATCCTCAAAACCTACAATGGAAAGAGTGGACTCATTCTTAAAAGCTATTATTGGTTCACACATGTGCAAAGATAAGCTCACGCACCTTCCCAGAAATATAGCATAAATGAATGAATGAATGAACAAATGAATGAAGGAATGAGAACTGTTGGCATGATTATCTGTAAAACTAGTGTAATGTGAAATATTTGAGTAAAACAACCATAAAAACCCTAATTATGTTCTAATAGTTAATATTAATTATAAATTGCAGAATTCACACTGAAAATTATTAGAATTCTCCAGGAACAAATATGTAGATTTTATATAACTGCAAATGTCTAAATTAATATAGTATATCAAGTTGAACTTTCTAGAGTAAGAAGAAAATCACATTCATGTTAAGATCTAAATGTCCTCTTGGGAACTTCTGGAAATTGCTTTTATATTTTAGTGAAGATTCACAAATTTGTAGGTTCCTGACTAATATTTACAAATTTAGGTGAAAAACTATAGATGAAATTGCTATATTTTTATAATAAATCACTTAAATTATAACATCAAAGAGCTCTCATTATTGGGCCCATGTGGAAATTTTATTTATGTGTCATTTTGAATGCTTAGTCCACACATCATAGAGCTATACTTGGTGATCACCTTCATTAGCAGTGCTCTGTTTGTAATTTTCAATCTCTATCCACGATGCAAATGAGAACCTGAGTCTCTTGGAGACTGCAGGGATATCTGCAGGAGCCTTCCTTTTCTAAGAGCTATGTCATTGTTCATTTGTTTCATTCATTAAAAATAATCCCAGAGGTCTTCATTTTTTAAGTTGTTTAGTGCATAAAGCAGAATAGAAAATTGTTCTTTAAAAGTTTATTAGTACTGGGTTACCCATTTTATTCAAATACTAATATAGTTTTAGCAGGCCATACAAATAAATGAATGGTATTGAATATATGAATGACGAATTTTAATTATGAAACTCATTTTCCTACATTAGAATTATTCATACATAAAGTTTTTAGTGCTATTTACTATATTAGAAGCTCATACATATGCACATAGAAACATGCACAGACATGGCTTATACATGTGTGTAACTATATCTCTTTATTAAACATACAGCTGTTAATCTTAGAAAGCACTGTGCTTTGGGTTTTAAGAAATATGGTTGTCACATGACTTTTTATTGGGAGACATGAACAAATATCTATTTTATGCAGGACACCAACAGCAAACCAAAGCAATGATTCTACCCAAGTCTAAATGTTCAAGCTGTATGTTTGGCAGGGGTTATTTACAGTAGTGTGGGTGGAGGGTTAGTTACTGGAACATAGGTGACTCAAAGACAACCTCACATCAGAATGCCCAAAACTTATAGATGCTGTGGAAACTGTGTTCTTGTGACTCCCTGAAGAGCTACAGGTAGCTATTCTGAAAAATATGTTCTTAGGTCTATGACCTCAGAAGAGGCCTCACAAGACTTCAAATTTTTTCATCTTTCAGAGTCTTAAGAACCTCACCCCTAGTGTGTTCTGATTTGGAGAATATCACTATGACAACTTACATAGTGTAAGAACTCTTTACCTGAAAATCACAAGGTGACTAAATGACAGAGCTATAGTCTATCTTCATGATATTTGCACACAAAGCCCTCCTTTGTGCTGCCCATAACACAAAAGGAACATTATTTTAATGCATACCAGGATTACAGCATGTCTGGAAGAAAACAATAAAAGCAAATCTTTGGAAATGGATGAAATACACTGTAATTGCTGACAGCTGTTTTTTTTTTTTAAGGAAGCAGACTATTGTCTCCAAGTTTCTCAAATTAAGTTGGATGTGTTGGGGTAATTAATCATTTTAAAATCATAAGCAAAAAACTTTTGAGGAATACTTAAAAGGACATCAGACCTTACATGATATTATAAAAACATCAATATAAAAAGGCAATTGTAAATCAATTAAACATTTTGAATGTGAATGATAAAATAAAAACTTTTAAGCGATGAGGGTTATTACTGACATAAATAGTAAGTTGTGGAGAAGATATACAGTATGATATCATTTTATTTAATTACAACCATGTTTGTATGATATCAACAAAAAATCAAGTGTGATTATCACAGTATGATGTGGAATCCCCTCTGTGTGTTGCTTGCATTGGATAATGAATAAAGAAATTGCTTTGGTCTAGTTGATAGGATAGAACTTAGGTAGGTGGGGAAGACAGAACTGAATGCTGGGAGGAAGAAAAGCAAAGAAGGAGAGAGACACCATGCAGCCACCAGAGACAGAAGTACCAAATCTTTCCCGGCAAGCCACTGCCACGTGGTGATATGCAGATTAATAGAAATGGGTTAAACTGAGATGTAACAGTTAGCCAATAAGAAGTTAGAGATAATCGGCCAAGCAGTGTTTTAATTAATACAGTTTCTATGTGATTATTTTGGGACTAAAGTAACCAGGCAACCTGGACAAACAAGTAGCCCCTCTCTCTACAAAAATTGACACTCCAACAAGGTCAGCTATAATCCACCTAAAGCCTGAGAGAGACTGAAAAGGAATTCTAGACACAAAAATAAAGAGTTTAACACAGCTTTTTGCTGTTTGCTGGCAGTGTGCTGCAGCTCCTTTAGGAGAAATTTTCCTGACTCAGCAGCCACAGCAGGAAACAAGTGGCAGTTTTAAAATGCTGGTTTTCTAAGCTACTGCTGCCAGCTCGGACTCTTTCAGGCAGGAGGTCCAGGTAGAGAGCATTTGAATTGGGTTTGTGAGCATAGTGCTGCAGCTTGCTTGATGGCAATGTGTATGCCTAGAAGTGGAGCAGTGAACTATGTTCATAGCAGCATTATTTGTAATAGCCAGAACCTGGAAACAACCTAGATGGCCTTCAATAGAAGAATGGATAAAGAAAGTGTGGCACATCTACACATTAGAATACTACTCAGTGGTATAAAACAATGACATCTTGACTTTTACATGCAATAGGATGAAAATAAAAAACACTATCCTGAGTGAGATAACCCAGACCCAAAAATATGAATATGGTATGTACTCACTCATTAGTGGATTCTAACCATAAACAAAAGATGTTGTGCCTATAGTTTGCAATCCTAGAGAAGCTAAGTAATAAGGTGAACCCAAAGAAAAATATATATAGATCCTCCTGGAAATTGAAAGCAGAAGATCACAAGGCAAACGTTGGAAGCATGGGGGTGGGGTGGGGAGAAGGGAGAGGGGGAAAGAGAAGGGAGAAGGGGATGGTTGGGGAGAGCTTGGGAGAGTGAGATGGTTGAGATGGAGGAAGGACAGATATGGGAGCAGGGAAGAAGACTTCTTTATTAAGGGAGGTATTATGGGGTTGGCAAGAGGCTTGATTCTAGAGGGGTTCCCAGGTGTCCACAGGGATGTCCCCAGCTAGGACTATGGGCTGTGGAGGAGAGGGTACCTGAACTAGCCTTGTCCCGTAGTCAGACTAATGACTATCTTGAATATCATCATAGAACCTTCATCTGGCGACAGATGGAGATAGAGACAGAGACCCACATTGGAGCACTGGATTGAGCTCCCAAGGTCAGTTGAAGAGCAGAAGGAGGGAGAATATGAGCAAAGAAGTCAGGACCACGAGGTGTTGGTCCACTCACCAACTCTAGCTGGACTGAACTGAATGACCATATGATCAAACTTGACCCTCTGAATGTGGCTCACAATTGAGGCAGACTGAGAAGCCAACGATAATGGCACTGGGAATTTTCTCTACTGCATGTGCTGGCTTTTTGGGATCCTAGTCTATTTGAATGCATACCTTCCTAAACCTTGATGGAAGGGGGAGGGCCTTGAACTTTCCATATAGTAGTGTACCCTGCCCTCTTTTAGAATTGGAGGGGGGAAGGGTGAGTGGGGGAACAAGAGGGAAATGGGAGAAGGGGAGGAAGTGGAAACTTTGGATTTATTTATTATTTATAAAGCAATCAAAAATTTAAAAATATGGGGAAAAAAAGAAAACTCCAAAGAAATAAGCCAGAAGTCTTATGGCCTCAGTTTCTTCAAAAAGATTGATTTCAGAATATGCTTTCATGCCCCTCCAGGTGCACCAGGTAGGAGTGAGTTTACTTCAGATTACTTATTGGAACTGTCTGTTGTTGTATGTTTTCATACCTGCCTGGAAAAGCATGTTTTTGCCATGTGCAGCTTGTTCTTGTGATTTTACACTTCATTCATGTGACTCTTCTGAACCCTCAGATTATAAATTGTCTGACGCTCTGAATAAAGTTAGCTATTGCGTGAGGCTATAATCTGCCTCATTTGTTGACTCCCTTCTCCTAATTCCCACCACCTCTAGAGTGGTAAACAAAAGAAAGACAGGAAAATACTGCTGTTAATGGAGACATGTGCAAACATGCACAAGGCACTGAGGCTACAGATATCTGTCCTTAGTTCTTCTCAGCCTATAAAGAGTATGGCATTTTTTTTAAAGTCTAGGCATTTTTATCCACAGACTGGACAGAATTTTTCTAATGATGTAGAGGTTTATTTCCCAAGAAACTTTCTTGTTAAAAATAGCACAAGAAAAAGGAACTTTGGAAAGAAATCAAAGCAGTATTAATTTGTAATTCATCTTTAAAGACATTCTCAAGAAATTTGTCTCCAAGCAGTCAGGGCTTCCCAATTCCTTCCCAGAAGCCCTGTTGTGGGCAGGAAGTCTCAACTGTTCCCCATTGTGATGAGAAATTGAGGGTAGCAAAAACTCTAACTGTTCTTAATAATAAAAACTCAGAGTCAGGTATTAGGGAGTGAAAGCTGAAAGATTAGAGCAGTGAAGCAAGTCACTAGAGAGACCTGTTAACCTCTACCAAATCCTTAGACTGAAGGGGTGATCCTATTTTAAGAATTCTCAGACTGCATCATCAGACTGTATCTACAAACTGCATCTGTCTCCTCTCACCATATATTCTTCTCTCTGCCCAGCCATATCATTCCTGTCTGCAACTCCCTAGTGCTGGTATTAAATTCATGTGACTCACAAGCACTGGGATTAAAACTGTGAACCACCACTGCCTGGCTGTTTCTCTTTGAGACTATATTAATCTAGTGTAGTCCAGGGTGGCTTTGAACTCAAAGAGATGCATCTGTCTATGCATCCTGAGTGCTGGGATTAAAGGTGTGTACCACCACTGCCCAATCCCTATTGCTAACTAGTGGCTTAGCACTTTACTCTGATCTTCATGCAAACTTAATTTGTTAGAACACAACCAAAGCATCACTACACCAAGGCAACAAAAACCTTTTAGAAAAATTTAGACCAAGATCCACATTTAATGATTTGCTTTATTTGAATAAAATACAATGCTTAAAAGTATATGTAGCTGTCCAGCTGCTGGTCAGAGAGGCCATTGCAATCCAGCTGCCATCTGGACTCAGATCCAATGCTTCTGAGTCAGTCAATCCTAACACCTACTCCATCTATGAGCTGTTGGATCGCAAGGAAGGGAGAGAAGAGGAAGAGCACTGGGAAACAGGGCACATGCATACATTTTGCTTTTTCTTTCCTCTCCCAAACCACTGAAAACCAGTGCACATATGTCTCAACTAAACATAAAAGAATGTATATCTACACAGCCTGACAGAATGAAAGAAGATAATAACAACAGATATGTTGTACTCTCCAGAATAAAAGATCAGCTAAAAGAACTTCAAAGGAAGAAGCCAACAATTGAGGATATTTTTGTAGCTGAACAGAGCAGACAATAGATAGTGATATTAACTTTATCAAATACAGAGTTCAAGAATGATAAACAAAAGCCATCCAAATGTTACTTCAAATGGCAGATCAGCTCCCAAACACCTTTCCCTTCTCTAGAAGCAAGTAACTCAACCTCATCCTGGACAAAGCTAAACCTGACTTTCTGAAGTAAGCAATAAAGGTGTGTGATGACTTATCCCACTAGGCCCAGTAGAAGACAACGTGAAAGCTGTAGACTCAAATACAGACCAACTGACTAAAATATGAATATGTACAATTTATATCAATAAAAAACATTAGTCATTAAACATTTTCATTGCATTAGGCACATCATTTTGACATAGGTATCTTTATAGTTAAGTAGATTTTATCTAGATACAAATCTTTATATTTTTAATTGACTAAAACTATTGAGAAAAATGGTACCAAAGATTTTTAACAACTTCTGAAGCTACAGATACACAGGAAACATCAAGACTGAAAGTTGATCTGATTTATATTGTAAAATGAGCTAAAACTTGGCTTGTATTCTTAAATTATTCCATCCTGACAATAGTAGCAACAGAACAATTCATGAAAATATTAAGTGGGATCCATTTGAAGCCATTTGCCAGAATGCAAAAAAACTACTACTTTAAAGTGTTTCTAACAACCTAAACTAACCAAGATCACTATGAAGAAGAGTTGGAAAATATAGTCTGTCACAGATTAAACAGTGAATGAACAATTACAAGGGAAAGTATTTACACTAAAATATACAAGTAAACTCCTAGAATAAAAAAAATGTACTCAATTAGCCTTATATACAACAAACATCTCTGAAGTCCAGCCATGACAGGAGAATGGATGTTGAAAACTCTGATATTATCACGAAAAATTTAAAGGTTGGATCATGGTGGCACAGGCCTATAATCCCAGCATTTGGGAGGCAGAAGCAGGCAGATCTCAATGAGTTCAAAATCAGCCTGGTCTACAACATGAGTTCCAGGACAGCCGGAACTGTTACCCAGAGAAACACTGTCTTGAAAAACTGAAAAGAAAAAAGAAAAATATTCAGCTGTAACTCATAACACCTCATAAATTGAGTTATACTTCTGAATATGAAAGTTAAAATATCCCATAATCTAAAAAATACATTTACTTTGGGGTAGGCAAAATTTGATTAAATATGTTATTAAAAAAACTCTGATCATTCAATCTTCATATACTAGTGGAGAAATGAAAAGGTCTTACAAGCTCGCACTCCCACCATTAGTGGAGAAATGTTCCCCTTAATCCACATTCTCTCCAACCTACACTCTCATTAGCAATTTTGATCTTAGCTATTTTAAAGGTATACGATGATATCTCAGAGTCATTTTGATCTGCCATTCTCTGATGGCTAATGATGTTGAAAAATTCTTTAAGTGTATCTAGGCCATTTGAGATTCTTCTCTTGAGGATTGTCTTTTTAAATCTGAACCCCATTAGGTACTTTGATGTCTAGTGTCTTGACTTCTTTATATAAAAATGTCATTCTTTATACAAAGATAAGGTTTTGGAGATAAGAAGTGAAGTTTGTGAAGATCTTTTCCTATTTTGAAGGCTGTTGTTTTGTTTTATTGACAGTGTCCTTTGCCTTACAGAAACTTCAGTTTCAGGAGGTCCCATTTATTAATTGTTGATCTCAGTGTCTATGCTGCTGGTGTTATATTCAGGAAATTGTTTCATGTGCCAATGTGCTGTACAAACTTGAACAGTCACTTTGGAAATCAGCATGGCAGTTTTTCAGAAAATTGGCAATCAATCTACCTCAAGACCTAGCTATATCAATCTTGTACATATACCCAAAGAATACTCAATCATACCACAAGGTATGTACTAACTCATAAATGGATATTAGCTATAAAGTACATGAAAAGCAGGCTAAAGTAAACAACCTCAGAGAAGCTAGGTATCAAGGAGAACCCAAGGCAAGGGGAAATAGATAAGTTCTCCTAGATAACCTAGGGAAGAGAGGAGGGGAGAGGTGGTCAGATGGGAACATGAGGATTAGGGTTGGGTAGCTTGGGGCAGGATGGAAGGGGAGAGTAATGTCTTGATGGGGTCGCATTTGGGAGCTAGGGAGAAATCTGGTGCCAGGTAAACTCCCAGGAATCCACAAGGATGACTCCAGATAATACTCCTAGCAATAATGGAGTGGGTTCCTGAACTGTCTTTCACCTGTAATCACACTGATGACTACCCTAACTATAATCAGAGAGCTTTCATCTAGTAACTGATGGAGACCAATGCAGAGATTCACAGCCAAGTACTGGGTCAAGTTTCAGGAGTCCATTCGAAGAGAGGACTTGAGCCACTGGGAGTCTAGATCATGATGGGGTAACCCACAAGGACAGTTGTCCTGAGCTAGTGGATACTCACTCACAGACAGTTTAACCGAGCTAGGGGATGCTCACAGGCTCCAGATTGAGAGCTACAGAGCCTTCATAGGACTGAACTAGGCCCTCTGCATTTGGGTAAGAGTTGTGTAACTTGGTCTTATTGTGGGTCCCCAAACAGTGGAATCAGGACCTGTCCTTGGTGCTTGAACTGGCTTTTGAAAACGTACTCCCGATGCTGGAGGGCGTCACCCAACTTTACAAGGGTTAGGATCTTGGTCTTGCCTCAACTTGAAATGTCACGCTTTGTTTACTCTCTTATGAGGCCTGCCCCTTTCAGAATGGAGGAAGAGAAATGGGTAGAGTATAGACAGGAGGTCAAGGGGAGGGAGGGAAACAGGCTGGCATGTAAAATAAAAGAAAATATTAGAAAAGAAAAAATGAAAATTCTCTTAATTGAAGTACAAAATTAAACTAGTAAAAACTGTGCCGTGGGTTTACTGGCAGTTGTGACCCCCATTAGCAAACCTCTGTTTCTAAATGTACTTGCATTACAACTCATAACAGTAGCAAAATTACAGTTATGAGGTAGCAACAAAAAATAATTTCATGGTTGGAGGTCACCACAACATGAGTAACTGTATTAAAAGATCACAGCATTAGGAAAGTTGAGAAACAATGATATAGCCCTAACGGACATTTTTCAGTATTTTAAAAGACTATCTTGGTATCAAATAAATAAAACCTGACTTGTGTGTTTTTTAATTGTTGCTCAGATTTCATGAATATAATATCACTTTGGACATAGTGGACAACATGTGTCAGAATGTTTTGGGTTGTTTTTGTTGTTGATGATGTAAATTAATTTCCTAGAAATTGTTTTTGCTTCTTTAGTGTGATTAGCACCCGATTTCTATTTAAAAATGTATTTTTATTTTATGTGTATGAGAATTTTGCCTATAAGAATATATGTGCACTATGAGCAAGTGTGCTATATGGGATAGCAAGGAGAGGACATAATATTCCCTAGAATTGTCATTGTAGACATAGTAAGCTGTCATGTGGATCCTGGTAATGAACCTGGAATCTCAAGAGCAGCAAGCATTTTTAGTCATCGAGCCTTCTCTCTTGTACCAGAGGAGAGGAACATCCACTCACCACCCCCCCCACACACACACATACACAAACAAACACACACACACATACACATTTCACTTTATAAATGTTTGTGATGATTATAAATAGGCTATCCAGCTTTTCTTTAACTGACTAAAATTTTGTTAGAGCTATAATTTGCCTAAACTGTGTTAGAAGAGTATTGTTATCCTATTAATTGTCATGATTTACATGAAAATTGCAATTTTATGGGCAAGTGTGCACAGTAGGATTTAATTCTGAGATATGTTAGAAATTTCATGAAAAAAATCATTGTCATCAGGTTCTGAGAACTTATTAAGATTTCCCCTGTGGTTTAATATTTTTATTAATTTCCATAAATGCTTACAGAAATCACATCTCTTTTTGTCAAATTTCATTGTAACAGTTCAAAATAAAGCAGTTTCTTGTTTTGAAAGCAATGATGGAAGCTGACAGATGGGGATGCTTTTTCAGTTTTCTCTCTGAAAAACATGAAATTGCACAAACATTAAGTGTGAGCAAGCCTGCATATTCTCTGTTTATGCCATATGTCATTCTATTCACACATTAATCAGAAAAGTAAATAAAACTGCAGTGTTGCAGGATATTTCATCACACTGTGAAAGATCCCTGTTTTACCTCACCTTCTGATTTGTTTAATAAAGAGCTGAATGATCAATAGCTAGGCAGGAGAGGATAGGCAGGACTTCCAGGAAGAAAAATAAGAACTCTGGGAAGAATTTGATCATTCATCAGTGAGACATGAAGGAAGTCATGGTTAAGGTTCTGAAGTGAGGTAACAAGTCACATGACAGAATATAGTTTTTGTGGGTTTTTTTGTTTGTTTGTTTTTTTTTTTCAAGACATGGTTTCTCCGTAGCTTTTTGGTTCCTGCCCTGGAACTAGCTCTTGTAGACCAGGCTGGCCTCGAACTCCCAGAGATCCGCCTGCCTCTGCCTCCCGAGTGCTGGGATTAAAGGTGTGCACCACCACCGCCCAACTTAGAATATAGTTTAATATAAATGGGTTAATTGGAGTGATAAAAGTGTGTTGGCAACAAGTCTAAGCTAAGACCAACTTTTCAAAATTAATAAAAAGTTGCCAAGTCATTATTCAGAAGCTGGTGGCCCAACGAATGATCAGTTATACTACACAATCTACTATCCATAAAGAATAGTCAAGAACATATCAATAACGGTACACATAATCAAGAATATAAACATCAACCTCAATTAGTGCTAACACCTGAGCACTCAATAAAAATTAGAAAGGCAGAGGAAAGTGGGCATTTCCTTCCACACAGAAAGAAAGGATGCTGCCTAAATTACATTGTAAATATGGAGAATGAGTCTGAAACATAAGTCTGATCTCACTTCACCAGCAACTGGAAAGTAATAAGAAGAATGATGAAACATATCAGAAAAATATGGTCTACTTATAGTTGATTAGTGCTTAATAAGAAAGTAAGGGTAGTAGTAATATAATTTACTGTGCAACCACTTTTATAGTTCAGTAGGATGAAGATACATTAAAGAAAAGATAAAAAAAAAGAGACCAACTGGGCACTCAGATCACTTTTGAGTAGCAGGCTCACCATTCAAGGCTTTTCCACAGAGAATGAGGAAAGAGGAGAGTAGAGCTTGTCATCAACAACTGCAGATATGATAACAGATATCAGGAAGGAGTGAGCCATCTTAGTCATGTGGACATGTACAGAAACCCCATTTTTACACTTGCTACTCTTTTCTGTTGGCGTAACATTTCTATCAGGCTGCGAATGTGGTATACTGTATGTTAGTTCTATCATCAGGTTGTGAATGTTGCATACTGTATGTTAGACAGCTCAATTATCAGGCTATGGATGTTGTGTGCTCTATGTTACACAGTTCTATCATCAGGCTATAATTGTTGCATACTGTGTGCTAGACAGCTATATCATCATGTTCCGAATGTTGCATATTATAATAGTTCTATTAGGGTATTGATATTGCAGTCTGTAGAGTAGACAGCTCTTTACTAATTGGTCCTATTTTGTAGACCTATATTGAGCTTTCTGCTATTTAAGATAAAATAAAATAATTCTTGCAAAGAAAATCTGAATAAGTATATTAAAAAATTATTTTAATGCCCTTATTCACACTGAATATTTAATTCAGGACCTTGATTATTCAAGAAAAGTCACCTACCCTGAACTAAATCTACATTTAGTTCAACAAAAATTTCAATGAAAAAAATTACCATTAGAAATCTATCTTTTAAGAGAGCTAAAGCGCTCTTGGTGGAAAAATTAAGAGGCATAAACAGAAAGTGACTCCGTGTCCATGGATTACACAAACTAATATTGTTAAATATCCATATATCTACATAATCTGCAGACTCTTCATTTTCTACCATACTATCAGTAGCATTTAAAAGAACAGCACCAACAGCACCAAAATCCATATGGAAGCACAAAGTACCTGAATAACCCCACCAATCTTGTGAAACAATACATCTTTGGCCCTGAAATAGAAAACTATAACAGTTCACATAAAACTCAGTAGGATGAAAATAATAAGTATAGAGCATGGGAACAGGATAGAGCCCTGAGATAAACATATCTACACAAGTCATAACATTTTGGTAAGGGTGCCAACAATAGTCAATTCAGAAAAAAAAAGTCTATTCAGGATTATGGTGCTGGGGAAACTAGGTATCTGTTTAACAATAAAACTGGATCCTTTTTTAACACAAGACCCCCAAATAAATACAAACTTGACTAAGGATTTAAACATAAGATTTAAAGAAAAAACTCTGAGGTAAATGTCTTGTGGCAGTGCTCTGAGTAAAGCAGTATCTACTGTATTCCTACAGTAGTGGAGAAATGAGCATGGCTGTAAGGGACATTTGGAAAGCAGCATGCCACTGTGCTCTCATGTTGCTGGGTCCTGATGCCTTCCTCAGGGAAGGGGTAAGTAGGCATGGTGTCAATGACATAGACATCAGGAGTCAGGTGAAAGGAAAGGAGAAGACTCATTTATTTAGTAACAGGGAGAACATTATATACCTTCCCAGCACCCAGGTGTTTGATCTTTTGACATTACATGGTCTGTTCTCATTGGCTAGGCATGATCAGGACCTCTGACAACACCAGGCACACTCCAGGTTGGCTTTTTCCTCAGCATGATGGACTTTAACTTCCTACATAGCCTTTTTATTTATTGCATGGGTGCTCAGTGGGAGCCAGAGTGATTTGTTCAGGCTTTGTTCCAATATCAGCCTGCCAATTAATGCATAAGTGAGTATCCGGAGGGATCAAATAACCTCTTTATATTATGCCAAAATTTTTCAAAAATGGAAGATTCAAAGGACATAACCTCTGCCCTTAATAAATCAATTTATTTGGGGAAGCAATGAGAGCAAAAAAAAAAAGGGAGTATATACATTACCCAACCTGGGTTATTCCCTCCTTGGTAGAAGCAGGCTGATTCATGAAAGGGCACACATCTCTTAATGGAACTCATATTATCATTGTGGCAGTCTGAGGAAAATCAGAAGCATACACTCACCCATGAGTTAGCAGGGGAGATGTTGGCTGCTCTTGAGGCAATATAAGATCTCTCCATCTCACTAGGGGCAGGGGTGTGTTCCTTGATGGAAACACTCAGTGCTTGTAATTCGGGTTGAGCCCCTTGTCTTTAAAAGTGACAAAGCTCATATGGTAAAGGACTTCTGTCAATGCCAAATGAGGATCTTTCCTAACTTCTGGTAAGATAGTCCTTGACAACAGCTCCTTAAGATCTCTTTTAGTCCTCTTCACAATGGCTTGTCCCCATGGATTGTAGGGAATTCTAGTGGTATGGGAAATCTTTCAGGTCCCCATAAAGTTATTGAATTGTTGAGAGGCACAGGCAGGGACATTATCCATCTTAAGTGCCCAAGGTACCCCCATAACTACTATGGCTGGCTTAAGGGGCTTTGATAGCATTGATTGCTTTCTCCCCAGAAAGGGCAAGGGCATAAATGAAGGAGGGACAGGTATCTATTGTCACATGAATACATTTAGGGGACATAGTGCATATAGCATCTATCCGCCAGGTGTTAGGCAACAAGTCCCGGGTATTAAGCCTTATGCACTGAAGTGTCCAAAGGTGACAAGAGGGGTAGAAGTGGCACATGCTGTGACAAGTATTTACATTTGGAAACTGGTGGTTTTGGAAGAAGTCTATGCAAATTCTGTGGAGACAGGCAGACTGATGGTGACGTGAAGAGAGCCATGCTAAGAACTTGTTTTTTGGTAAGTTGTTTCAATAGTACTGGGAATCCTACAACAATTTTCCTGGAGTGAGACAGAGTACACCCAGAGGGACTGTGTAATTTTAAAGAAAAGGAGAAGACAAGTTTGTCTGGCTTCCATTCCTATGTTCTCCATGCCAGCATTTGTGCTGTAAGGCTTAGTTGGAAGCATTGATCAAACTTAGAGGTGACTTTGTACAGTTCATAATGTGCTTGATGTATCTTTTATAGGGTCCCAAATTGTCATGATGCTCCCTAAAATCCCTGGGTGTCCAGAGAATCATTGCCAACAAGGGCCCCTGAGGGTTGTGGCATTGTAGGCTAAAGGTAGCGAGAATGACCACAATTGTTTTTGGTAGATCTCTAGTCTCCTTAGAAATCCTAACCTTGATGGATGGGAAGCAGGGCCCTCCAAAAATGAAAAGAGATGTCTCATCTCTTGACTGGGGATGGGCAAAAAGGAATTAAGCCAATTAATCTTGCCACATAATTGTAATTCTGAGAATAAGTACAATTCCTTCGTTTCAATTTAAAGGAATGTGGGCAGAACTGCTTAGCATAAATGGAAAAGCCTAAAAAAAGGAAAGAGGGAGATACCATTTGAACCTTATCTGGTAGCACCATCAGATGTAATGATGTAAGATCTTCTACAGTTTTTCAGCAGTCTTTGAAGATAGACTGCATCTGGCTTTGCCCGAAAGAGATCATCCATGTAATGAATTAAGAGGGCATCCTTGGAAATATTCACCAAGGCCTGAGACACATATACCTGGCAGATTGTAAAACCATTCATTGATATGGCTGATTTATGCATGTTACATTCCCACTTTGAAGAGGCAAAACAGTCTCAATTTTTTTGGCATTAGGGGAATTAAAAAAAAACAATTCTTAACATCTAAAACTAAAATATAATAAAATAGAGGAAAAGTGCTAGGGTGGAGGAAGCCTGGATGAGTGAACCTCATTTTTTTCCATTTAATCATTAACTGTGTGAAGATGCTGCAGGAGGTGGCAATGCCCTGATCTCTTTAGTATAACAAATATGGCGGTACTATATTTATTTGTGATTGGTTCTATGGGCCCCACTTTTAGCTGTCCTGCAACTAATCCCTTTTGAATAGTCAGCTTGGGTTCAATCATATGTTATTGTGCTACCCAGACATCATGATTTGAGAATTTTATCAATGGAATGGGGCTAGGAGGCTTGATTGATGAATTTCTGAGTGATGGTGGCCTAGAATTGGGGGTACTACTTGTGCATAGGATCACAATTTCCCAAACTGGTCTTTTCATGGACCTGAAATTCACCAAAGAAAACTCTACCATTAGTAGTTAGGACACCACCCATATTCTCTAGGATGTCTCTGCCCCCAGAAGTTTCTTGGTACTGTAGAAATGTAGAATGGCTCCATTGTTGCCATGTAGGTCTTTCCAATGTACCAGACAGGAGGTAAGTTTCAAATCTTATTGGCCTTCTACTCCACTAATAGGAGGCCCAGATCTAAATTAACAATGGAGGAAGCAGAGCATCTTCATTTCTGTTAATACGGAGATGTCTACATCCATGGCCATCAATCCTCTAAAAACTTATTAATCAAGATAGATGGTCAGTATTGGGGAGTGTAAAAAAATGGGCAGTATTCAATAGACTTTTGCATTACTAGTGCCTCCTCTTACTGGCAGGGCTGAGGAACACCCTGCCTGGAGTTTAAAGGGGCAGGTGCTTTGGCAGACTGTGATCTCCAATTCTTTGCTCAATGAATTCCTTTACTGCATCTGTGGCATTGGGTCCTAAGTTTTGCTGGGGGACAGTCATGCCACAAATGGCCTGATTGGCCACATCTTCAACAAGATATATCTACCTGGAGGCCCATGGCTGTAATGTTGGTGTGATGCCTGTCCACAAGGAGGGCATCCAGGAAAGTGGTGAAGGCAAGTGATGAGACCATGACTTGGATCAAGATTTCTTGTGGCCAGTATCCACTTGTAAATATTCTAATTGCAGACTACTGCAACTGCGTTGCAGGGAGGGACGTTCAGCCCTTTCCAAACCAATTGTTTTATTAACCTTTCCTTAGTGGGGCTCAGGTATACTCTCTGCCCCACTGCCTCAGTGACATGTGTGCGTAAATCAGTAAAAACTTCCCCTAGCCGTGTAAAATGATTGCAGAAGCAAGCTGAAGAATCCTGTGGGATGCATGCCTTAAGAGCATTGAAGGTCACGTCTAAAATCTGTTGGTAGTAGGCTTGATGGCCAATCTGTGACTGATGGATGGGATGAATAAAGTTACCTGTTCAGTGAGAATGTCAAGGGTCTCGGGAACATTATTTTGGAGGTTTGTTCATGCTTGAGCTTCTGTTTGATGATTGTTAGTCAATTTCCAGCTAAAAAAAAAGGTGGCCAGCATCAGCACAGCTTTGAACAAACTGTGCCAATCAAAGTAAGTCTGTAGTTGCATAGCCCATTGAGTGAGGACTGGCTTAAAATGAGGTGAATCCAGGCTTACTCTTTAGTTGACTTCTGAATACGAGAGTTCAGCTACAGAGATGGGACTTTAAAGCTTGTTAATGGCATTTTGTCCCTGGTTGACCAGGAAGGCTTCCACCGGCCTTTAAGTCTTGAGATGGGGGGCTCTGGTGGCCACGGGTCATACCACAGTGGAAGGGAATTTCTACAGTCAGGGGCAAGAAAATATTGAGGCACTTCACTCCAAGAGTACCATGGCAAAGGCATAGCCTCTCACAGTGTGAGTGGAGCTGATAGGGAAGTGGCATGTGTGGTCTTAATTGTTGCAGTCCTCTCCTTAGCATGCTTTGTGGGGCTTGAACTGTCATTGAATGTCATGGAGAGATCAGACATGGTAGGGTGAAAGTAAAGGAAAGGTTAACCATTTTAGAGAGGTAGATAACAAGTAGGCAACAGTCAAAGAGAAGATGACTATCAATAGGGGTGGAAAAAAGTCATACCTTCATGTTTTATGCTTGGTGGAGGTGCCAGGCAAACAGAAATAGAAAAATTGAGTCTTCCTAGCTGGACAGGCAGACTAACATGACAGTCAACACAAAATAAGGAGAGGATGGGAGTCCCAATGCTTACCTGCCTAAGTGACCAAGCTCATACAACATTGAGAGGCCTTCCCCCGAAATACACTGTCTTGGGGGCATGGTTCAGCACCACAAGTGAGGATAGGGAGATGATTAGAACCTCTTATGGGAAAAACCCCAAAATTACAGCCACAACAACAAAAAAGAACTCTGATCAGTCAAGCTCAAGCCTATGCTAGAAGACCCTGTTCCTAGTGCCAGATGTTGCTGGGCCCTAATGGTTCCTGGTGGGAGGGGGTGAGTATAGAGGCTGAATTATACAGGCCCATATTTCTACACTGTATGGCAGTCAGAATTCTGAGCAAACTACAAAACACAATTTGCGCCTGCCACACAGAAGGTGGTCGCCTAGCCTTTTGATAGATGCCACCCTAAGCAAGTGATCAGGATATGCTAAAGTTGTTCTGAAGAAGGACACTTAAAAGAAATCCCACACCAGCTCAGAAATGAGAATAATAGACGGTTATTTATTTAGGGGTAGACTCACAAATCGATACCCTCTGTTGAAACGGAGAACAGCAACCAAATCCCACAGCTGGAAAAGAGGCCGGATGTGCACTTTTCATCAGCATAAATAGTATAAGAGGCCACGCCCAAGTGGGCAAGTAACTTAAAAGCTACTGGCTGTAGAATTTCCTACAACAGCGTTCTGCTCCTTCTATTATAATTTAGGAGGTCACCTGGGGAAGAGGTGTTTTTCAGTCTATGTGACAAAATGAGCGTGGGCATAGATGTGACAAAACAAGCCTAGATATGGACATGACCTAAGTCTCTTCCCCCAGCTACCTAGGAAACAGAATGCTAATGATTTCCTCCCCCACCCTCAGTTTACATTTTGATATAAAAACTATTTGGATAATAAATGTGGATGATCTTCGGGATTTGAATGAACCCTGAGACTCCCTCCCAATTTAGTTGTGTGAATTGTGCTTCATTTACTCCCACACCTCTACTCTGGTATGAGAAATGATTTATGTCAGGACTGGTCCCCAACATATTAGTGCCCTGCAATATGAGGCTGATTGGTGAACGCTGAAAATCACAGAAGAAGCAACCAGAAGTATGGAGGAGAACGTGAGGAACCCACAAGCAAATTGTACCACAGGTTGGAAAGATGGCAGACTACAAACTTAGAGCAGCCACACTACAAACACCAGAGAGCCTATAAATGTACCAGTCACCCCTAACACTGACCTCTGATGGGACTTTTAAACTTTGAAAGCATGACCTGTGCCCAGGCAGAGGGGGCGATGAGAGATCCGCACCATCTGGTTCCTAGTACCTAGAAAGGCAGGGCCAAGGAGAATAGAGAGGGAGCATGTCCTGCCCACTGCCTCATGGCCGAGCTTCAGCTACAAGCTGACAGGTAGGTTTGAAAAAAGGTAGCCTCAGGGAGCTGCAGCTTCAAGAACAGTTAAAATAAAAAATAAGCAGGTTTGATAGGCTTTCCTTTTTACATTTCACATTTTTTTTTGCTTCTTTATAAAAAATTTGCTGTTTGTAGGTGTGTGGATTGATATCAATTCCTTTGGTCCTCATATCTGTTTTTATGACAATATCAAGTTGTTTTCAGTACTGTGGCTCTGTAGTGAAGTTTAAAATCAGAAATTGTGATGCATTCAGAAGTTTCTTTATTGTACAGGATTGTTTTTAGGCTATCCTGAGTTTTTGTTTTCCTTATGAAGTTGAGGATTGTTCTTTCAAAGCCTGTGAAGAATTTTGCTGTAATTTTAAGGGCACTTGCATTGAATCTGTAGATTATTTTTGGTAAAATTTCCATTGTTGTTATGTTGGTTCTACCTACCAGGGAGCATAGGAGATCTTTCCATTTTCTGATGTCTTAATTTCTTTTTCAAAGACTTAAGGTTCTTATAATACAGGTTTTCCCACTTGTTTGGTTAGAATTACTCCAAGATGTCTTATGGTGTTTGTAGCTATGTATAAATGGTGATGTTTCTCTGATTTCTATCTCAGTTCATTTATAATTTGTGTGAAAGAGGAGCATTTAGGTTGTTTTCAGATTCTGGCTATGATAAAATAATTCTGCTATGAACATAGTTGACACATGTCTTTATGGTATGGTTGATAGGCCCAAAAGTGGTATTGCTGAGTCTTAATGTAGATTGTTACCTAATTTTCTGAGAAATTGCCAAGCTGATATACAAAGTGGCTGTGCCAGTTTGTACTCCCACCAGCTATGGAGGAGTTTTTCTTTACCCCACATTCTCTTCAGCATAAGTTGTTATCAGTGTTTTTATCTTGGTCATTCTTACAGGTATAAGATAGAATCTCAGAGTTGTTTTTATTTTCATTTTTCTGATGGCTAAGGATATTGAGCATCTTTAAAATGTCTTTCAGTCATGTGAGATTCATCTGTTGAAAGTTCTCTGCTTAGGTTTGTACCATATGTTTTTATTGTATTATTTGTTCTTTTGATGACTACTTTCTTGAGTTTGTATGTTTCAGAGTACATTAGTGATTAGTAAAGATCTTTTCCCATTCTGCCTACTGATGTTTGGTCTTGTTGACTATGTCCTCTCAGTTTCGAATTTATTAATTTATTAATTGTTTTTCAATGTCTGTGCCACTGGGGCTTGTATTTGAGATGCACCAATGCATTCTGGTGTACATCTAACTTACTCTCCTATGAGGTTCAGTATTTTTGGTCTTATGTTGAGGCCTTTTATCCATTTGAGCTTGAGTTTTGGGCATAGTGATGAAGACGTATCTGTTTTCATTCTTTTACATGTTGTTGCCCAGTTATGCCAGCACTATTTCTTGAATATGCTTTCTTTTGTTTTCCATTTTGCTATCAGCTAGGTAGACTTACAATTTAGATTAAAAGGAAGATAGTTTACAAACCTTTAATTAGACATACAATGACAAAAGCATTAATTATAATATTTTTATAAGAGAACTTGAGCCACTGAGTAAAATTCTTAAAGGGAGCAATGAGCCAATTTCTAATAGACAGCCTAGAGAAGCTGCTAAACTGGTACTCAAGCAGGTAGAGTATGCTATACAATAATCAGTAAGTATGCTATTTAATTATGATTCAGCCTTAGCAAGCATGTATATTAAATACAAAACTTATTCCTACAGCAATTTATGGGCAAAATGGTGTTCTTTTTATGGCTGTACCTTTCCATTTTGCCAGTTAGGATATTAACCTCTTAATTTAAAGCAGTAGGTTGTTTAATACAGAAGAGCAGGTTGGAATCTAGGAGATGTTTTAGCAGAGTACAGACTATGGTCAATGTTTCTTATACTAAGCAATAGATTAACTGATAATGTTAAAGTAGTGATTCTTGGACAATTATGTTTGCTCAATTTAAAGGCCAGAATAATAATCTTTTCCCAGATGATGGTTGCTGCTATTTCCACAACTATATTTTGTTAATGTTATATCTAAAGATCCCTTAAATGATGTTATACTAAATTTTACAGATAGTTCTTCCAGTGACGTACTGCGTATATGCTTAATAATGAAAGGGAATTTTGGAGTGTGCCTATGACTCCTTGAAAACAGATTAAAAGGATAAAAGTTGCAAACAGATTCTGACATGGTGGCACCAAAGTGACTTTTGATAAGGCAAGGTAAAAAGACCCTGCCATATATTAATTTGGGGTCACATATGTGTTTGTGCTTTTTTCACAGTAAGAAAATAAAGCTGGATGAGATGACTGTGTGTAAAGGAAAGAGTGGCAGACTCAATGTCGTTGTAGCTTGTAATGCCCCCATGGAGGAGTCAGAATGAAAGGAGTCAGGGAGGATTCCATAGTCCAGTCTTCCCCACCCGCACAGAGAGGATTGCCTGATCCATGGGACCTGCTGCAATCACTCTGCTGCACTGCAGGACAGATGCTGAGCTGCTTCCACACACTTGGGACACAAGCACTGTCACAGAGGCCCTGCTATGACCGTCATGATTACAACCTGCTTGCAGAAATCCTGTTTGTTTTGGAGCTGAATTAGAAATGTGGACATTTGACTGTTTTAATCTTTGGAACACAGAACTCATTTTGATTAAAATATTGGAACAGAGAACTAAGACATAAACTTTCCCCTCAGGGAAAGAAAGACTCAAAATAAAAAATGATCAAGCCCATCTTCACTTAAGAGAGGGGCAGCCTGAGGGTTTAACTGCTGCTCAGAGACCGGAACTGGTATTTGATAACAGCAATGTCATTGGATTCTTACCCATTAAAAATCATTTTCTTGTCTTTTGATTAATATAGATTTAAGAAAATTGTGATATGTTAAATTGTGGGCTTATTGTTAATTCCCATTCTAGAGTTATGGTATAGACCTGATAATGTTTGTAACTGCTTATAAGATGTTGAGAAAAGTTTGACAACCCCTGTAAATGTTTGGATTTAATGCATGTGTTAAGAGTTCTAGATTTTGTTGATTCAGTATAAAATTATTAAGAGGTGCTCTAGACCAGCTGAAGAAACATTATCAACTCACATGATCCCCCTCTCCTTTAAATAGGAGACTATAGTCTTTAGGAGCTTGACTATTCATAAACCATGATCTCTCCTGGCAAGAATGTATGGCTCCAAGACACAGAGCTCAAAGGTATTTCTTTCACTTAATCTTTTGGTTACAGAGGTCGGCAGTCAGAGACGGGTTTGAAGCTTTTTCTCCCCAGATGCCTAAGACAGGAACTTGCATGATTAGAATGCTTGTTTCTGATAATGGGTAAGAGTAGGTAAATGAACTAGTCTTTGCATAAGACAGACATGATCATCTGCCCTGTTGCAGATGCATGGGTTTTATTAGAATTAATAAAAGAGAATAGATTGTAGGGACCAAATTATAAAGGCCCATATTCCTATACTCTATGACAGTCAGAATTCTGAGCAAACTACAGGCACAATTTGCACCTGCCACACAGAAAGGGGTCGTCTAGCCTTTAGGATTTGAATGAACCTGTGTATCCTGATATAATGTAAATTGTTTCATTTATCCCCCACCTCCACTCTTGTAAGAGAAATGGTTTATGTCAGGGCTGGTCCCTGACAGGTGAAAAGAGGCAGTATCGGTGACACAGACACTGGAAGTTAGGTGAAAGGGAAGCAGCAGACTTGTTTATTTAGTGACAGGGAGAATCATATGTACCCTCTCAGTTCCCAGGTGTTCAGATCCTTTGACATCACATGGTCACCCCTCACTGGTTAGGCATGATCAGGGCCTCTTGACAGCATCAGGCAGACTCCAGGTTGACTCGTACCTTGGTCTGGTAGGCCTTAACTTCCTACATAGTCACCTTTTTTTTTTTTTATTACATTGGTGTTCAGTAGGAGCCAGAGTTCTTTGCTTAGGTTCTGTTGACCCCACCACAGAAGGGCTCAGCAAACAGATTGTGCCTGTCTTAGATAGCCCTGCCAAACATGCTCTTACCCATCATTGACTAACAGCCCTCAAAGAGCACTCACTCCTGGCAAACTGCAAGGGGGGATGGAGGGGATGGGTGGCAGTGTCTTGAATTTTAGATAACCAAACATGCATAACCTCCTGTGGAGGATTGCAAAAAGGATGATTAAAAGCCATTAACACCTAAAGATGAACCATAGTTGTTACCCGCTGTTGTGTCCAATATGTTGTGGGAGACATTTAAAAAGAATAAGAATCAACAATACCCTTCTGCCAATTAAAGCATATATAGGGATAAAACAGCTTTTTTTATTATGCCAAACTTATTTTAAAAAACTGATGAGTCAGCTCGTCGCCTCCCTGTCCCTCCTGCAACGCACGACCCTGGGATCCCCCCAGCCCCTCCCGGCTCGCCTACCGCCATGGCTGACAAGGAAGCTGCCTTTGACGACGCGGTGGAAGAATGTGTGATCAACGAGGAGTACAGAATATGGAAGAAAAACACCCCTTTTCTTTATGATTTGGTGATGACCCATGCTCTGGAGTGGCCCAGTTTAACTGCCCAGTGGCTTCCAGATGTTACCAGGCCTGAGGGGAAAGATTTCAGCATTCATCGACTTGTCCTGGGAACACACACATCGGATGAACAAAACCACCTGGTGATAGCCAGTGTGCAGCTCCCTAATGATGATGCTCAGTTTGATGCCTCACACTATGACAGTGAGAAAGGAGAATTTGGAGGTTTTGGCTCAGTCAGTGGGAAAATTGAAATAGAAATCAAGATCAACCATGAAGGAGAAGTAAACAGGGCTCGGTACATGCCCCAGAACCCTTGCATCATTGCAACAAAGACTCCATCCAGTGATGTGCTTGTTTTTGACTACACAAAGCATCCTTCTAAACCAGACCCTTCTGGAGAGTGCAACCCAGATTTGCGTCTCCGCGGACATCAGAAGGAAGGTTATGGTCTTTCTTGGAATCCAAATCTCAGTGGGCACTTACTCAGTGCTTCAGATGACCATACCATCTGCCTATGGGACATCAGTGCAGTTCCAAAGGAAGGAAAAGTGGTGGATGCAAAGACCATCTTCACGGGGCATACAGCAGTAGTAGAGGACGTTTCCTGGCATGTGCTCCACGAGTCTCTGTTTGGGTCAGTTGCTGATGACCAGAAACTTATGATTTGGGATACTCGTTCAAACAATACTTCCAAGCCAAGCCACTCAGTCGATGCTCACACTGCTGAAGTGAACTGCCTGTCTTTCAATCCTTACAGTGAGTTCATTCTTGCCACAGGATCAGCTGACAAGACTGTTGCCTTGTGGGATCTGAGAAATCTGAAACTCAAGTTGCATTCCTTTGAATCACATAAGGATGAAGTATTCCAAGTTCAGTGGTCACCTCACAATGAGACTATTTTGGCTTCTAGCGGTACTGATCGTAGGTTGAATGTTTGGGATTTAAGTAAAATTGGAGAAGAACAGTCCCCAGAAGATGCAGAAGATGGCCCACCAGAGTTGCTGTTTATTCATGGTGGTCACACTGCCAAGATATCTGATTTCTCCTGGAATCCCAATGAACCTTGGGTGATTTGTTCTGTATCAGAAGACAATATCATGCAAGTGTGGCAGATGGCAGAGAACATTTACAATGATGAAGACCCTGAAGGAAGTGTGGATCCAGAAGGACAAGGATCCTAGACATGTCTGCACTTGTGATTTAGACTTCCCTTGTTTTCTTCTGAACCCTGAGATGGATTTAACACTGGTTTGAGACACAGACTTTGTTCAGCTATCCGGCTACAATAGGTGCCACCAACAATACTATTAGCCCAAACCATGGGTGTTTTCTAAATCTTTAGCTGGGGGGCTTAATTCAACAAAGCCACAGACTTATATTTAAATTTTTCTTCAGGAATTTTCTAGTAACAAACCCAGGTCTGAGGTGGCTTCAGAAATGGGGCGTTGTGTGTGATTATTTTCTATGAATATTGTAAGATGACAGCTTGCAATATTTATACTCCTGGCTTGAACACCTACTTCACTTATTTCTTATCCACTCTAGTCACTTTCTTGAGAATATGAAAAATTTGGGATATAGCTTAAGAAGAAAAATAATCATACATAATATGCCCCATTTCTGAAGCTACTTTAGACCTGGGTTTATTACTAGAAAATTCCTGAGGAAAAATTTATAAATTTATAAAAATTAATAAATTTTATTCAGGAATAAAAATGACATCTTGCAATATTTATACTCCTACCTCAGATACCTACTTCACTTGGCTTTTGTTGTGCAGTTTTTTGTTTTTGTTTTTTAAACTTGGGACCACCAAGTTGTGAGATGTATGTTTTTAACTGACAGTCAGACCACTGGTAAACTGTCAAGTTGAGAAAGAGTGAATTGCTAGTTTGTATTTGTTTTTAAAATTAAATTAATCCTTGATAAGAGTTGCTTTTTTAGGAGTTAGTCCTTGACCACTATAGTTTGAAGCCATCTCCATTTTGGTTGACCTGTCTCACCATCAGGCCTGTTACTACTCTCCCTGACTAACTGTGTAAGTGCTTATAATGGAATAAATTGCTTTTTTATAAAAAAAATAAAAAATAAAAAAAAACTGATGAGTCAGAGGACATAAATAAAATATCATTAATGCATGCTTTATTTCATAATATATGCACACAGTTATTTGTAACACTCTTAAATATAAAATATTGGAAAAGTATGCCAATTCATAGTAGTTTGAAAGTATGAATTATTACTAGTTTAGCATAACATATAATAATTATTTGGATATATAAATATTTAGAAATTTCATATGACTGAATATTGGATTTTATTTAGGATATAGTGATAAGTAATTACATGCTACTTTTAAAAGCTCTAGTGTCTCTCTACATTTGCTTTCAATATTTGATGTTGAGCTTTTATTCTCAATTTGATCTAATTAAGGAGGGGCTAGGAGGGTAGTGAAATACAGCCTGTGTCAGAGAAGATCTGTCATCAATGTGGGTGCTACAATGTAGAACAAATTGCAGTGGGGTGACATCCTGAACCTTCTCCATCTCTGTTTTCCAGACATCAGGGTGTGATCTTATCTGCCCAATATGCTCTCCTTTCCAGAATGGATAAAATCTCTGAGAGAATGAGCTAACCCAATCTAACCCTTTGTTTTGTTTTGTTTTTGTTTGTTTTTCAAGACAGGGGTTCTCTATAGCTTTGGGAGCCTATCCTGGAACTAGCTCTTGTAGACCAGGCTGGCCTCAAACTCACAGAGATCCATCTGCCTCTCCCTCCCAAGTCTTGGGACTAAAGGGGTTAAAGGCTTGTGCCACCACTGTCCTGCCTAACTTTTCTTATTATGTTGTTTTCCAAGAGAAACTAGTGTGTCTAACATAAACTAAGACATATTATTAAATTTAAATCAACTTACGTGAAGCTTGATACTTGTACTCAAAACAACATTAAATAAAATTTCAAGAAATACTCAGGTATATTCCCTTTCATATTATTCATCCTCATATTATAATGAATTAGAAAAAGAAGTTTAAAAATGTATCTATTCTATTTGATACAGCTCCTAAACACTCAAAGGTATTCTGAACTGAGATAAACAAATTTCTTCTTTAATTCTGTTTTTCCTTGCAGTCTTTGCCACTCTTCTTTGGGCAGTCTATGACCACCTTGTCAAGTGCTTCCATTTGCATGAATATGAGTTTCCAGTGGATGAGCAGGTCAACAAGTCTCTCTCTTTCCAAGGAATCATCATATATTAGTACCGCAATGCGCAGCTAAGATTTACCAAGACACA